>NW_026138162.1:1200000-2400000 GCF_025592945.1 Manacus candei | reverse complement strand
ACATATCCCAACTAGAGCCATACGATGTGTTCTGTCTTCTTTTCTGATAATCCTTCAGAGTGTGGTTTGTCTCAGGGTGTGAGCTTGTGACTGTGAGCTTGTGACAGTGATTGCTGTTGCTAGTGCCAGGAAATCAGCGTAGCATATGGATTAGAAGGTCCTCATAATGTTTATTTCTTGTATCTTGACACTCTTATGTATGTCTAGCTCTTGTAATTGCTTATAAATGTCAGATCAGGATCCAGTTTTTCTGTATTACATGCTGCAAAGAATATGATCCTTTTTCCATCAAATTGCATATAAAGTTACAATGTTGTGGAAAAGCAAAAAAGTGTCTGATGAAAATTTCCTTAGATACATTCCGTTCTTTTAAAAAGGAGGGAAAAAACTCTGTCCTAAGTAATATATTGAACGATCAATCTTTTTTCCATGAGTGTTTATAAATGATCTCTTGATATGTTCCTGTTTCTTCAGCAGACTCATAAACCTTTTACCTCCTTCAGTAGTGCTGCCTATCTTACATGCTGAAATCTTGTTTTCTAGTTATCTGATAGATATTCTGGTCTTGAGAGTATGTTGTTGCAGTCAGTAGCTGATAAAATAAACACAAACACAGCTACTAGAAGTTGTGACTGTCACTAACACTCCAGCCTCACAGTACTTTGTGCTTTGATTGCTTTCTGACCTTCCACCATGAGATCTGAATTCTTCATACCACCTGAAATGCTGTTAATTTTTAAACAGAACCTGTCTTCACAGCTTGTCTCTGCTCAGTTCTTGGTTCAATAGCCAGATTCAAACAAATACTTCCCAAAGGAAAACCCACTACAGATATAATTTGGAAGCTATATGTAACCAGTGGTATATTATTTTTCTAAATTACATTTAGCTTCTATGACATATCAAAGTGTAGTGATGTCATTAATTATATTTCCTAGTCTTACTTCTCTAAATACAAAGTCAAGCCTCGGAACTGAATAAACAGGCCAAGCAATGGAAAAATGTATCAAAGTGCAAAAAGCTTTAGTTTTTTGAAGTTTTAGACCCATTATAGTTGCCCACAAGGAAAACTGTTTTAAGCCAAATGCATCATTGTAAGTGGAAGCAATAATACAGGCATCAGTTCTTCTCAGTAAGTACATCTGCATCTGGAATCTCTTGAAAGCTGAGCTAAGGACATCAAATCACTGAATTTATCTCCCCTAAGTTCTTTAATTTTTGTGTAATGTTGAAATTGATGTTTTAATATAGGTATAGATTGTGTTTAAAGTATCTAGTTAAATGTCTGGTAATTAGCATGTCCACATACATTGGTTTCCATTAAAAGAGATCTTTAGTAATCCATATTTACACATTTCAGGAGCTATCCTAAGTGATTTGTCTGTGCTTTGTGAGAAGAGGCCATTGATGCAGTGAATATTGTAATTGAGTTAAGTTGCAGTACTTAAAGGAGGAACCGAAGAAGAACATGACATGTCAGCTTCTGTTCTCCTCTGCTCTTAAATCTGTGCATGTCTCATTGCCTGGAGCTTGAAATCCTCTTAGTTTAGAACATAGCAGTTGTTATCCAACTGGAGCACAACTTGCCTCCCCTGAACAGAGGTCCAAGGGAAGAGATAGGATGCATCCAAGGGGATTCAACAAGCTGCCTGATGTCATTTTGAGGTCACTCTCTATCATCTTTGAGAGAACATAACTGGCAGATGTTACTGGTGACTGGAAAAGGGTAGACATCACACCCATCTTCAGGAAAGTCAAGAAGAAAGATCCAGGGAACTACATGCCAATCAACATTATCTCACTTCCTGGGAAGGTTTGGAGCAAATACATTCAGAAGCCAGTTCTAAACCTATGAAAGATGATGACTGGGAAAAACTAGCATGGGTTTACCAAGGACTAGTCAACTTCATTGTTTTCTGTCAAAAGATAACTGGCAGTATGAATAAGGGTAGTGCAGTGCATGTTGCATTGCCCTTAGCAAGGCCATTGACTGTCTCCCACAGCTTTATTCTCAAAATTTTTTGAGGTGTGAGTTGAACAAGTAGACAGTAAAAGTCACTGTCAAATTAACTGCACTGCCAGGCTCAAGTAGTGTGTTCTTTGGTGCCAAGTCCAACTTGTGGACAGTAATTATTAGAGCCCATCATGGATGGTAGGGGGCCCAAAATAGTTAAAATTTTAATTACCAACCTGGAACAGAATGCAATCTCAGCAATTGTGCAGATGGTAGCAAATTGAGGGCAGTGACTGGAGGATCAGGATGTTCTCTAGAGCAGCCTGCACAGGTTAGATAAACAGGCTGACCAGAGCCTCATGATGTTTAACAAGAGCAAGTCCAAACTCCAACATATATGGGCAATACTGTTGGCTAGGGGCTGACTATTTAGGAAGCAGTCCCACAGCAAAGGATGTAGGGTCATAATGGACTTTCTTTGCCATGCACCATGCAATTCTTCAGTTCTTAACAGTGAAAACAAAGAATGGTAAAAAAAAAAAAACAAAACCAAAAATCTTCTGTGCTATAACACACTCTTAATTTAGCTAAAAACTGTATGACTTTATGTCTAGTTTGTCCTTGAACAGAGTGGGCTAAGGAATCCTAAATGCTAAATATTGTTAAAACCATGTCCTAGTACTCAGTCTAGTAATTTTTTTGCATGAAGGATACTTATTAATTTTTTTTATATGGAAATAGGAGTAGTTACTGATCATTTCACAAATCTGAGTTTACACCAGGAAAACATTGCAAAGAATCAGCTCCTGAAGCTCTAGAATTTCCCAGAGAGTAGCATTGCAGGTCCCAAAAGACTAAAGTTGTTGAGACTACGGTTATGAATCAACAAATTTCAACTTGCAGATTCATTTGTGCATAATTTATTTCAAACAGAAGAGACAGTGCTAGGGACATATAAGGATGACAATATAAGTGAAGCTGAGAGATTATTGAGACATACCTTCTTTAGAATTAAGCATATTGTAATGTAATTAGAGATTTTTTTAACATAAGTTTCAAAAAAATATATGCTTATAACTTAGTCCTTCTTTGCTCTTTGTCTTCCAAATACTCTTTGTCTTCCAAATACTTTTTTGTTCTTGTTTCTGAAATAGGGACTTTTAAGCAAAAAGAAAAAGTTGTCTTGAAATTGAATAAAATCTCTCATGTGACCTGAACTTTGAAACATGTTAAAGGTTAAATGACTATAAACTTGGGACTAGTCTATTTTTTATTACCATGTGCTTCTGCTTGATATCCCTTCTTTTGACAAAACTGCAAGCTGAAGTACAGCTTTCTTTTCTATTGTGTTTGTATTCATTACCAAAACTTGATAGAACATTTTGGGTTGTGTTCCTTTGAAATTGTATATTTTTTGAATACATGGTATTTAAGGGGTAGGGATGAGTGGTTCCTTTGCTGTTTGTTTTTCTAAGTTTTTAATTCATTTCCCCGTGAAAGTTTTTTTTGTTTGCTTTCACAGAAGTAAAAAAATCTGGAAAAAGGCTTACAGGGACATGGCAGCTAAAATTTGTGTTATGTGGCAGAGTCAGAGAGGGGAAGTCCTGAAGATTCTTGTCATTTTAATGGGGAAAGACCATATCTGGAGTCTTAGACCTATTCTGAGGGGTGGCCTGAAGGTTCCAGGAGCTTGATGTTTATTTAGGTGGTTGGGCACATATATCTCAAAAGATTTTTGAAGCATAAGTTTCTGATGCTTACTTGAACTACATCTAACCTTTGTGGTTGAGGTTACCATTTACACATCTCTATTTTTTTATTTCTATATTCAAAACAAGGACACAGAACTTCCTTTGAACACTGTCAGGCTTAAGATAAAAATGCATTTTTGGAAAAGTTTAGGTCATGTAGATCATGAATGACTGACATGAACTACAAAAAGATTCAGAATTTTGGAGTGTTATGTATGTAAACATTCAGCCTTTTATTTGAACAAAACCTTTTATGGTCCTTGAAATTTTCATTGTTCATTTACTTTTCCAAAACAAATTCTTTCCATAATTTTATTCATATTTATTTTAAGAAATCACGTAGATCCATATATTAAATATAAATACATATAGTCATTAGAATTTGAGAGAACAGCTAGTTTTCTAAGCTTAATAAAAAGTTAGGAAAAATTACATTTGGAGAAGACATTCCCCAATAAAATTTTCTTGAGTGTTTTTATTAACAGAATGTTGGGATTTTTTCCAGTAACCATCAATATATCCTTCTTATAAATGGACAACTACACAACTATACTTGTCCTCTAATTTTCCTACAAGAATGTACTTTAATAATTAACCAGCTTTTGTAAGTCTATAACATCTCTTGGGGTCAATTAATCACTGCAATGTTTCTCTGGAATTCGTATGATACTGACTACTTTTTTTGGCTTGAAACTTTGTTTGGTTTTAGCAGTCATAAGAATGCAGCTGTACCCAGCTTTCTTTTCTAATGTATATATATTGTCTTATATAAAGACAGGGCAGAAAGAGAAGCATTGCCAAAGGTTAAAATAACCTTTATTAGGGTGCTAACCTATTTATCTTCAACACATAAAATATGTGAAAAAGAGTGAAAGAGAAACTCAGAGTAAAGGACTGTTTTTCCTACTGCTTACAGTTCAGAGGTATATTTTCTGTAAAATGTATATCCACTACACAGTCTAATAGAAAAGATTTCATTTTTTTATAAAATTGTATAAAATATTTACATATAGATTTAAAATGGCAGAATTTAGACTGAATTTTTGTAGTATTGGACGTGGAATAATAATGCAACTAATAGATGATAGAGTTAAGGATGTTTATATCTCATATTTTCTTAGCTTTGGAAGTTTTTTAAAAAGTCTGGGTCCGATTTGATGCTTAACTTCCTAACATTGAACTAAGCTTTACACTTGAACTTGTGTTTCACAGAAAAACTAGTCCATAGAGTATTCTGATTCCTAAAAGGACTGGATGAAAGAGAAGGCTAAATACACAAATATATTCCGATCTTTAATTTCAAAGGAAGTTTTCAATCACGATCTATCAACAATACACAAAAGAACATAGATAAGTGATCTGGTCCTTCTGTTTCAGCTATAAGAGCTAAAAATCTGTGATTTCTTAAGAAATTTGTCAAAACTTATGTAGGATTTTAGAGAAGAAATTCCTAGCAAATACTTAGGCCTCGGCAGAAATTAGGTTCAGTTTAAAAAGAAATGAAAGATGTTGTCCTGGACTAGTATGATATTTGAATGAGATATCACACAGAATGAAATATGTTTGCCAGGAACCAAGAGAGAAAGTTACAGCTTTCTGCCAGATGAAAGGCAGTTCAGTAGGCTGGCTGTGAGTATCCACAGGGGTAACCTTCAGTATATGATCCTTCTGCCTGACCACTCCCTCTCCCAGTCTAAGCAATTATTTAACCTACAGAACGTCTAACACCAGGAAAAGTAGTTCTTCATGTGGCATATATTGCCCAAGAGGAATTTTTTCACCTTATTTGAAATAGTCATAGAAGGCTGTTGAAGGTTCTGCCTTTCACTTGTCTTTTTCTTTTAACTTTTTTAGTCTTGAAGTGAGCAAGACTTTAAGTGCACTATTCAAATATGCTCACTAAAAACTAGGAAAGAAGAAATCAAGGACATCACCACCTCGAAGAACTTTATTCAAATTTGTATTCTATAGAGAAAGCTAGTGGAAAGGTTCATTCTGATTCATTTATTTATTTACTCTTATTACATAGTATTTTTATTAAAAATGAATTTGATTGTGAAGAGGGCAGATACATTGTAAAATCTGGTTGAAAAAGGGCCATTCTTCCTGAGAATGACCCTAATGGCCTGCCTCACGTACGGGAGCAGAAGTCCAGAAAAACACATTAGACAAAACCAGGCAGATGAACTGAAGGGTGAATCTTTTTTTAAAAGTGAAGAATTCCACATATTATTTCTGTGAAATTGTAATGTAGAAATACTGCTTTGAATAGAAGATCCTTTTTTCACCTCTGCCATTCTTCCTGTTCTTCTGTAGTGATCAGGAGCCAGTCATAACTCTGAGCTCACAGAGTATTTCGGATGTTAATTTTCTTCTGCTTGTTTATATTCTGTTGGGTAATTTTCCTGGTTTTATCTTAAAATACCATATAAATAAAAGCACTACATAAATATAATTTTTTTTTATGACTAAACCATTGCTGTCTTGAAAACAGTGAATGAGTCAATGAGGAAATGAAAGAAGAAAGGAAAAAGTATAAAGAGTTAGTTTTCCCTAATTTTCAAAGATAGTTTCAGAGTTTTGCTAGGTGGTGATTCTGAGATAAACCATGTTTCGAAACATGGGGTAGCTTCAGCTCCCATGGCATTCAACATGTTGGTGTTTTGAAATTAATCTGCACTACTTTGGCAGTTATATCTCCTGAGCGTTGTACATGATTTGCATTTTTTCTGGATTGACATAGAGGTGACCTGGCAAACACACTGACTAAATAGTTATATTTGTCACTAGAAAATATATTACTGTTTTAAGATGAGGAATATGTCCCTAGATTTTAGCAGAAAGACCAGTTTCCAAGATCTGAAAGAATATACTAAAGGAAGGATTATCCTCAACATGTCCAACTTCTTTTATTCTTTCCATAAGCCTCTGCTACTGAACTCTTCTGGAAGCAGAGTACAGATGCAGATAGATATTTGGTCTCACCAGAACAGAGTTGTGAGATGTCAAATGCTGGCCTTACTTTTCAGCCTGTATTGTTCATGCCTTCTTGCATCCTCTGCTTCAAACTCTAGTACAGTTTTGAGGATTGGTTTGGTTTCTATTACACTCTTGTGATCGATCCTCCTTGATCTCAAAGAGATGAAAGGCAATATGTGATGGCATTATTCACAGTTTGGACAATTACTTATAGAAGCACTTCAAAGCTGAGTGTAGATTTGACACTGTGTCCTGTGAACTGTTTTTTGTTCATGGTTTAAATATAACTCAGAACAGCCCAAATTACATGTGTAGTCATTATAAAAGATTCTTTAGCTCCAGATTGTAATCCAGAGCATATAAAAAGTGACTAGGATTAGATTGTATAAATAACAATGGCACTAAAACTCTACTTTTCAATATTAAGACCCAATTAAAGTTAAAAGAACCATTCTCAGTGACTTTGGTGTTGTAGGATTGAATTCTGTTTCTGAGAGCACAGAAGTTTAATATTTGACATAAATAGTCATTGCATTTTACAGAGGAAACAATAGAACAAATATTTGAAAAATGAAGGAATAACAAAATGAAAAAGGCTATATGCCATGAAAAAGAATCCCTAAGTCTCCAGAGTTTTTTAATGAGCTGCAAAATCAAAGGGGGAAAAAAAACCCTGTAAGAGTAGTCTCTCACAGGATAAATGCATTGTGAATCAGAATAAAAAGTGCCTGATCCTAATGGATGAATGGAAACAGCTAATAATATGAAAGTTTTATTACTAAAATTCAGAAAGAAAACCCCAAACCTGAATTCACATCTCCTTCTTGTTGAAGAATGGTATCAGGGATAATTGTGTTTAAAAATTTAAAAATTAGTTTTAAACAGGAAGTTAAAATGAATTTATTTCTGTGAGGTGTAGCAAAAAATAGAAAGGTCCGTGTATGTTTTATGTGGTTGTGAAACTTGAAGTAATATAGTCTTTTTGAGGCGAACACTGGAAATAAAGTATGGAGGATATAAGTATGAAGTATAAAAGATATCTTCAGATGAACTTAAGTGTGTTAAATCACCTATGTATGTGATTTACACATATGTGTAAAGCTACATTGTACTCCTCAGTATTTATGAAATCAACTCCTTCACTTGGCTTTAGAAAGAAATATTAATGTAGTATGTCTGTAGCTGTTTATGTAAACCATACAATCAAATTCTATGATTTTATTTACTTTGTAATTCCTCTCAGATTGTTGTCTTTTTCTCTTAGTGGAAAATATCAGTAGAAATGGATCTTGGTTTTTAGCCGAAGGTGTTGGTAAATCTGTCATAAACTTTTCCTTAGTTATAATTTATGACTGTTTATGGGAAAGAACTGGACAGAAGTTTCTTGAGCTTAATGCTGTGAAAATCTCTGGGGAAAACATAGTAGAAGAGCACATATTTGTCAATCAATTATGTCTTTATTTTTGTTGGACAAAGCAAACATCACTATGGTATATTTTTGTAATATGCTACACAGTTGTAGGAGATGTGCTTACTGATAAATCAGTTATCTTTTTTTTGTCTTGCATATTTATACCTTTGAATCATGCTTTACTATTTTCATTGATATTGTTTTCAACACTTAGAACACTGAAATACATTTTATAGGCTGCAAAAGAAATAACACAATTAATATTAAATTCATAAATGGCAAATGCTGGGCTAGGAAAATACTTGTGAGAAAAGTTTCAACGTCAATATTAACAGTAAAGAACTTTAATTTGGCTATGGTACAACTATAAAACAAAACAATTCAATCCATGTACTGTTAAGGGATTCTTGTACCAAAAAATGACTGCACCCTTGAGTGTTATCTCTCATGTTTCTTTTTTTTTTTTTTTAATTTCTATCACAAACTATGTCATGAGAGAGGTAAAAATTCAAATAGTTAGGATGTAGGCTTGGCCTGAAATCTGATATTAGAGCTCAGATCATATTCACTGATAATGTAAGACATTTAGATACTCAGGTAATTAATGGACACATTATTGTACACATCAGTGAAGTTGATTGACATTTAAATTGTACAAGAAGTGGAAATCTACATCTCTCTCAGCTGTATGGATTCTTTTGGAAATAGAGGGGGAAAAAAATTCTTCTGAACTTTGCTTTTTATATATCTTTATATATCAGCAAAGTTGAAAACACATCTTTTGCAAATATGGAGTTCACCTCTGGCTGGATTGTATACCCAGGCCTGGAAAAGAAGAGAAAAACTCTCATCTGAAAATCTAAAAATCTAATTTGCATAGTGCAATTGAAAAGTAAATTTAAAGAGGACAGGGAGGAATAATATCTATTTTCACTGAAAGTTTTTGGCCAGATTTTCTCCCTTTTTCATAGCTATTCATTTTGACCATTCTGCCCATATTTAAATGATTATCTTTGGGATTTGATTTGCTACAGTCTGCTTCTGGAATAGTTTTTTTTTAGTGAAAATTGTTTGAATCAACCATTCAGTGGTTATCAGCATAAGAGTAATCACTGAGAAGAGCTAAGTTAGTGGGTTGTAGGTAATTGTTATAGTTAAAGAATGTGATGCATTTTATTTGTTGCATGCCTTTACAGTTTATTTATATGGATTTCCTAACATATATGACCACTCAAGAGAGGAGGTGTAGTGAAAAGAATAATATATATTTATCATTAATTGAAATGGTAAGGAGGGGAAAAATGGTAAAGAGACATTATCTTTAATAGTGAGGGCATAGAATTTATCCAGATTTATTAAATAAAGGAATGAAACCCTAAACATACTGTAATCAAGTAATAGGGAACTCCTGAAGCAGGGAATCAAAGACCCCTTTTAAGACATGAAAATAAAATAAAAATTTATTATTTTTAAAAGCATGGTCAGATTGGAAGCAGAAAGAGTGATCTTCAAGCCACCAAATTATATGACCAGTACCTGAAGTAACCTTTCAAAATAGCTGGAATATGATCCTTTTGTCTCTCAGAAGTTCAAAGGGCTTGGAAGACCTTGTTCGCCAATCTAAGGCTGTACAAAGTCCTGTTTACACAAACTACACAGTAAGGTATCCAAAGTTAGAATAATTTTACAGGGTCAGAAATCAGTACAATTTGAAATATTTTATGAATGGGAGAAAAGTAGTCCAGTTTTATAAATTAGACATTTTCTAAAGAATGAACCCCAGCCTCTTTGCTGCTGAAATAAGAACCTGAATGACTGAGCCCTGTAAGTCAAGCCAAATCCTTCAGCAGTATTTACTTACTGTGTGGGAGTGATTTACTTCTCTCACTTATCAGAATATATTGAAAGAACATGTGGTAAAAAACCTCAATGACTTATAAGAAAAAATAAGTCATATACAGGTTGAGTTTGAACCAAAGTCTAAATTTTGTTTTTATGAAAGAAAACTGAATTCTGCCTTAGGTTCTAGAGACACCAGTTGGCAACTAATTCTGTCACCCCTCTTCATTCCAACCATTACTTTAGTTTCCAAATTATTCCATTACATCAAAAATAAAAGTACTTAATTGAAGAAATAAATACATGTAGGATTCACTTTTTTAACCCCAAATTTTAATGAAAACTTTCCTATTTCAGTTCGACTCAATGAAAGCAAGTTTGACAGAATCAGGCACCTACATCTGGACATAAAATACTCAATTAGGCAAAAACAGCATACAAAGCTGTTCATGTTCTTTATGCCTTTAAGTACCTTAGGTCTGTATTTTTTCAAAGTTTGGCAGTCTTTTGTAATAACTTGGGTCTATTAACAATGTTGGAATAAAATTACAGGAATTTGAGAAGCAGGGGATGCATCTTATTTACAGAACAAAATCAAACCCACAAAAAACCCCCCCACAACCCACAAATACTGTTGATCTGATTTGTTTAAAATAAAACAGTACAATACAGCATCTCCAAAGGTGTTTTGAGTATGATTGCTCTGCAGGTAGCAGTTCTGATATGTCACTTGAAAACACAGTCTGTAGGACACTTTAAAAGAGACTTTGCAAGAGTTATCAAAAGTAAACTGATTTTATCAGTGCACTATATGACTTTGCTCATTCATGCAGGCTGCGTTAGAGAAGGAATGGCTAACTCTAGATTCCACCCGTTTCCCTTCAAAAACACTCCTGCTCTCAAACCAGCTGCACTGGCCAAAGGTAACATGTCACAGAAACATCTTAGTCTTCAGTCTTTATTCATTCCTTAAGGATATGCTATTCTGGGGTGATTAATACGACAATCTAGTGACTTGAAAAACACAATTACTTTTAGAAGTCTCAGACTTCCTCCTCATCTCCAGATGCAATTTTTCTTTTAGATTTTCTTTCATTTGCCCAGTTTTTCTTTATTTTGGATTTATTTCAACACTTTACTTCACAGTAGCAGAAAAAAAGATGATGTGCTTCATCTGCACATTTGGCAATGGATTAAAAATTGCTAGTTGACAAACTACTTTAAAAGTACTACAATCTGCATTATATGACAACAGCTGAGTGTTTTCAGAACAGCTAAAGGTCATCGAACTGTAATGTCTGCTAGTTATTTGATAAACTTTGAAGTTTTAGCTTTTTGTTTTGGTAGAGTTTTCTATTCTTGTTACAAGCACAGTATTACTGGTGTTTTATTTACTACAATTAAGACAAAGGGGTCTTATAAATGTATAACTCATTATATTTTGGGACGTTAAGTGTAACTAAAGTCACCTTTTTGTCCTAGTTAGTTGAAAGTAATGGGCGTATCAACATTAAGAATCATTTCAGTTATAGTAATAGCCTCTGCAAACTCCAGTGCAGGTTTTCCTGCACATTTTAAACTCAAGCTTACAGGGACCGTCAGCTGCATCCTTTTCTTTGTCTTAGAAGTTTTCTAGGCCTTCAGATTCCAGTGAACATTCAAATAGTTTGCCATTGTCACCCCAAGAAGTTTGGCAGTGTGCTAACAGACCACATTCATACTCAGCAGAAAATATCCATTTTCACAGCAGGTAAGTTAAATAATGTATTTTTTAAATTATATTTAGTTCATTTGGGTTTGACAAAAGTTAAAAGGAGAAAAAGAGCCTATTTTCTGATGCTTTTGCTACTTTTGGTTAATGTGATATTACTGGTGTTAAAATGTATTTACTTGCTAAAACCAAATATATTAAATTCAGTTATTTTTCATTGACTAAGGATTAAGAATATAAGAATATATATGTTTCATTTTATTTATCTAGGTTTGACTAGAAACCATAAAACTTCTATTTTTTCACATATATGACAAGATATACATTGAAATAGAGATTTTGAAGACTAGATAAAGATTAAAAGAGATTTCTTGTACAGCTGTGTTCTGTGAAAGGGCTGAAATATGCCTCTAGTAATTGAAATATAAACATTTCAAATTGATGGCAGACTTTTATTACTCCACAAGATAAAACCTCCATGGAATATTAAAAGAGATTTTTTTTTATCGTTTCCAAGCTTCAAAAGTGCCTTTAAAAGGCACAAACAAGTTGCAGAATAACAAAGACTCCAAAATAGTCACCCGAGACCCTTGCTTATTTACCTACTTTTCAGTACTGCTCTTATACTTTGTTTCCAGGTCAGGGACGGGAATAATGTCACAGCTTTCTGACTGGAAGGAAAAAAAGAAATTTTTATTTACGTCTGAAAAAGAAGAGAAAATTTCAGAAGAATGGTATGTTAAGCTATTTTGCCTACCTAGTGATTTCTGGAATAGGTATAGTATACTTGGCTGCTGGTGCTTGCTTTTTCTAAGTTCCTCCTTTCAAGAATATCTGTTTTCTACCAAAGTAAAAATTATTGTAATTACTTTTACAAGTGCCTGGGAAACCATCTTAATTAGTTGCAATAATGTAATGTTAAGAATTGCAGCTATCTCTGTAATTCAGAAAGTTTCATGCCATGCATAAGTACTACACACTGGTATTCTTTTTGAAAAGTGTATTATACAATAATATGCAGCTGGTGTAACATAATACATGTGAAATATTTAGTAAGTTATTTTCTTTCCCTAGGGGTTTTAAGGATATTTCTACTGCACAGCTAATGCTGAAGAGGGCCCATAAAATGAAGCCTAAAAAATATAGTAATAAAAGTTTAGGTAAGTCAAGAGTTAAAATAATGGTTACATTGATGTAATTTTTCCATTCTTAAATCTCAAAGTAGTGTCTCTTTTAAAAGTTTGCTTGTACAACATTAAACATTAATTTGAATAAAGCTGGAGTGTTATTCACTAAAAACAATTTAAATCAATTTGTTACAATGACAAAATACTCAGATTTTAAAAAAGATTCTACTGGATTTTGAAGTTGAATATTTGATGGCTATGCGAAACAGAAATTTTGTTTCTTCCTGTTTATGTGTCTCTTTTTCTAGATGTGAAGTTTATATTTCTGCATTTCACGCTTCTTATATTTTCCTCTTGGGGAAATCTTAGGTTAAAATTATTGACTTGTGCAAGAACTATTTATGAAAATGACAGTTTGACACATATGAAATAAAGTCATATTTCTTAAATATTCAATGTGGAAATAGATAAAGCTTATCTAGCTTCTCTGTAAGTGTCTTCTGGTTCTTCTCTGATACTTCTTATGTCAATGAACCTTTCTTGGAATCATTAATTGTTAGTATGATATGCTAATATAAATGTTACTGGAATATATTAATAAAAATACTAGTCAGATATTGCTAGTATAAGAAACATTTAAATACGTAAGAGCCTGGTTGACAATAGGACCTAACATTAAAGGTCTTTGGAAAATGTACCCTTATTTACATATATTTTGTATCACAAACTACAGTTAATTTTCCTCTTTTGCATAACTTTGCACAACTCTTCTGTATGAAGTTTTGAAATTACTGAAAGACACTTTGCTTTTGGAAGGAAAAAAATTCAACCTACAGATATAGTTATGCAAAGTGTTTCTCTGTATAATTTTTCTACTTTAAATACCATGCCTAAGACTAAGACTAAATATGACAAAAAAGATCTGTAATCAAAAAAAAAATAAAAGGGGAGAGAGAAAAAACCCCATGTAATCAGCCAACCGTTCTTTGTGGAAAAGAGAATATGTGGATAAGAGATTAAAGTTATTATATTTAAATCTTGATAGCTTTCCATGGTACCCTACCATGTTACCTTATTAAAAAAAAAGTAATAAGTATCTTATGTGCAGCTGAAGTTTTTTTTTACATATATTCCATTTTGTGGCCTCTGTATAATTTTTCAATGAATAGAGCTTATTAGGTTATATCATCTTTTTTCCATATGCTCTCTGTTTTATGTTAGTAGGAATTAATCCTGTCATAAATGTCTGATTGAGCATATCAAATTTGCTATCCTATTTTTGTTGTAGTTCTAATGGATTTTTTGGATATGTTTATATTCACTTTGTTCAGATTATTCAATATGGTGTATGGGTGAGTTTTTTAATGTATCACTTGGAATATTCTCAAGGTATATCACTAGTTTTAAAAAAAATAAAATAATGTTTGCCCAATGTTTTTATAGTTTCAAATTTTCTCTTCTTGAAACTACCTCATATAGAATGTTTTTGTTTTTCTGAGTATTATGTCAAGTACAAAAATAACCTGTATGTATAATTTATCTATATGTAGTTCTCTGTCAGTCATTAAAATCACAGGGTTTTTTTCAGATGAGCAGGAATAATAGTTTTTAGAGCCAAAAAATATGACTGAAAATATTCTACTCCATCCCAAAGATTATCAAGCCACCTATTCTTTCTCATACAGCACACTGACAAAGTCAGTCCTTCCTTGGTCAGTAAGGACCAAATGGATATTATCAATTAAAACGACTATTTTTATATTATGCTGATCTTAGAACTCAGATGTTGTACTAAAACAATGATCCCAATCAAATATTCCTCATGTGAAAAGAATCTCCACAAACATAATTATGTTTTACATCAGCTACAGCCTCTGAAGTGGTGATAGTAAGTCAGGGTCTTTTTGAGGGTCTGGTTGAACAGAGGGGCTTTACAGCATTTAAATTAGAGTACATATACCTTATCCTGAGGCTAGCCAGCTCCAGATCAGGAAACTGTAACCAGACCCATTAGGATGCCGGTATCTTTCTTGGATCTCTGTGTGGTACAGCTCGTGGTGGATTACTTGTAGCAAGTCCAGTATAAATAGGGAGAGAGTTCACAATCTTAGGCAATTGCTGTGAGTTTAACCATACCAAAGTAAGAACTCCGTAGAGTTCCTTTATTCTTTCTAATATTTAAAAGCAGATTGAAATTGATCTGAATAAGTAGATGTCAACATTGTCTTTTAATGTTTCCGTAGAAATTACCATCCTGTTGCCTTCATCTTCACTGAAATGAGGTTTATTTATCTTGTACTTACTGAAGTTGCATATGAAATGTCGTAGTTTTAGCATTATTATTTCTGTTCTTTCTTTTGAATTTCCAGGTCTTCAGTTATAATTTCAACTGTTTCCTTTTTAGCTTTCTGATTTAGAATAGTTGAAGGTATGGTAACTATGATAAAATAATTTTGTTAGTGATAAAGTTTCATACTCACTAGAAAGTAACTAACCAGCATCCACTTAAAAGTGGATATTATAAGGTATAAAGAAGCAATTTTTCATGTTATATTCATTTAGTACTACACATCTGACTTAGAAGCAAAACTTTAAGTTCTGAGAAAAAGCAAAGCAACAACTGTAAAGGTTCTAGACATAAATAAATTATAAGCTATTAACAAATAAACTGATAGCTTTTATGATGAGATTTCAGCATAATCCCAAGCATCTTTTATGTGCTATTGATCATTCTGTGGTAAGGATCTGATTACTTGTGGGTAATGATAAGGTATTGATGGATTTTCTAGGAACAAATTAGCTGTCAGAGTATGTTGTCTGCTTCCACATGCTATCGAAGTCCTTTACCTTAAACCTGAGATTCACAAATGCAAAGTGTTAAATCAGCTTGCATTCAGAGAGTTTTACAGTTGCTCTTTAATGTTGTCAAGATGTCTGCTGGATTGGAACTTCAACTGGACAGCCATGAACAGCTTTGATTCTTAACATACTCAGGTGTGGGAATTTATTCCTTTTCATTTTACATCTAAAACATTTGTCTTCTCCTAGTGCAACAGTGATGAGATTCATTTGATAATTACAGAAATTTGATAATTACAGAAATCCGCATCTGAGCTAGTCATCTAAACTTCTATGAAAAGAAGTTTCCTCTTAAAACATAATTAAAAAACAGGCTACTTGAGTCTCACTGTTAAAGCACTTATGGTTCTCCATTGCCTAGACACAAAACCTAGAGTGACTTGCTGAAGGACAGAGTTAAAATGTAGATGTGTAGAAGTAACTGAGAAGTATCTTACCTCATATGTCTGGCCACATACTTTCTCAGTAGAGAAAAAAAAATGGAAAATACTAGCAAGTGCACTGAATCCTGTGGTTTGTATTACAAGGAAGAGCTTAAAGTAGCATAACCTTATAATAGGGAGTGATTCAGTTAAGGCTTATATTGCAGCAGACCAGTCCCACCAAGTAATGGCCTTAAGGTCTGTTATGCCTTAATCCACTACAGTTATGTATGCTTGTTTATGTAGTTAAATAAAGTTGGGGCCTATATTTTAATAATACCAAATGTATTCTATTTTTACTATACAGTAAGATAATACAAAAAGTGCGGGCAAGGAACCAGAAAATTTTCAGCCAAGTAAAACTGGCATAATGTCAGAAATATTTCTGTTTATCATGGGTGCATAAAACTCTATACAAATTCTAATTCAAAATCTAAATAAAGCAGTCATTAATGCACCTCACTGTGCTTTAACATTAAGTGTCTGTGACTCATAACAATCCTAGCTTCCTAAAGATGTCTTGGCACAGCAGTACAGAATTTCTTGCTTAACTTGGAATTTCCTTGTTTCTGTGAATTTTATATTAGCCGCTGAAAGTTCACTTCTTTTTCTTTTAAGATGGCTGAAAGCCATGTCTTACTTTCAACTTGTCTCTCTTACACTGCTGTAGTACTTCTTGTTTAACCTTTTACTCTCCAAAAAAATATTCTCTTGTCAGTGCATCAGGCCCACCCAGCACAGGTTTAGAAAAGGCAGGTCCTGCTTTTATGACCAGGTAACCTGCCTGGTGGATGAGCGAAAGGCTGTGGTTGTAGTCTACCTGGAGTTCAGTAATGTCTTTGATACTCTCTCCCACAGCATTTTCCAGGAGAAGCTGGTTGCCCATGGCTTGGACAGGTGCACCCTTTGCTGGATTAAAAACTGGCTGAATGACTGTGGTGAATGGTGCCACATCCAGTTGGCTGGACAGTCACTAGTGATGTCCCCCAGGGATCAGTGTTGGGCCCAGTCATGTTTAATATCTTTACTGATGATCTGGATGAAGGGATCACAGGCACCCTCACTAAGTTCACAGATGACACTAAGTTGGGTTAAAGTGTTGATCTCCTGGAGGGTAGGAAGACTCTGCAGAGGGATCTGGACAGGCTGGATCGATGGGCCGAGGCCAGTGGTATGGGATTCAAAAGGCCAAGTGCCAGGTCCTGCACTTGGGTCACCACAACCCATGCAGAGCTACAGGCTTGGGGAAGAGTGGCTGGAAAGCTGCCCAGCAGAAAAGGCTCTGCGGATGCTGGTCGACAGCCAGCTGAACATAAACCAGCTGTGTGCCCAGGTGGCCAAGAAAACCAAGGGCATCAAGAATAGCATGGCCAGGAGGACCAGGGAAGTGATTGTCTTTTACTACAGGAAAGACAGCAAGGTGCTGGAGCGTGTCCAGAGAAGGGCAACAAAACTGGTGAAGAGTCTAGAGAGTAAGTCATATGAGGAGAGGCTGAGGGAGGTGGGGTTATTTAGCCTGGAGAAAAGAAGTCTCAGGAGAGACCTTATTGATCTCTACAACTACTTGAAAGGAGGTTGTAGCCAGGTGGGGGTCAGCCTCTTCTCCCAGGCAACAAATGACAGGCAAGAGGAAATGGCCTCAAGTGTTGCCAGGAGAGGTTTAGGCTGGACATCAGGAAAAGTTTTTTCACTGAAAGGTATTTAAGCATTGGAGCAGGCTGCACAGGGATTTGGAGGAGTCACTGTCCCTTGAAGTATTCAAGGAATGATTGGATGTGGCACTTAGTGCTATGCTTTAGTTGGCATGTTGGTGTTCAGTCAAAGGTTGCACTTGATGATTTTGGATGTCTTTTCCAACCTTAATGATTCTATGATTCTATGGTAATTCTTGATGCCACATAGGTTGGAGACAAAAAAAAAGGAAGGTAAAAAGCAGCTGAAGTGGGCCTTCTGGTGTTCACTAGAAGCAGAGCACAATAAAAAAGATATGTCACAGAGGTCAGCAAATATTTTTTAGTTTGTGATTAGAATTTCAGACAGCAATGCAATCCTAATTAAAAAATGAAATAAAGAAAACCCAACCAAAAACTTAACCCACCTCAGTCAAAACCCACAAGCCCGAAACAGATGATCTGACTTAACAACGGTCAGGATAAAAATTTGGGGTATATTATTAATCCTTGTTACACGTTACATAAATGACCATTGTTGTAAATTTTCTTAGTAGCAGAAAGAAAACTACTTTTGTTGTGACTGTCTATTCCATGTAGCAGTATCATCTGAGAACTCCAGCCATAGTTTAGCTGGAGTTCTAATTGCTGTTCAATTATGGAACAAAATCTGGTCTTTCTTCCAAATTAATTTACAAATTGAATTATCTTATAGATAAGCATTTTTTGCTATATGTTGCTGTGTGCTACTTTGATTTATCAACCCTTTAAAGTTGTCACAGTTATACTTGTGTTCTCCTAGTTACAAATATTGCACAACAAAATGAACGACAAACATTTAATTTTTTCAGTTTCAATATTATTGAGAAGTTGTTCAGAAATGTGGTGCCAGATCAGGCAGTAACTATTCCTTCCATATTGTTTCCATAACATTTCTTGTGTTTGTCCAACTTAACTTCTATATTTGGAGGCAGCCAAGCAATGTGCATTAAATTACCTCCCTGGTTTATAGATTGCCAGCACAGATCATCATCTAATAAGCCACATTTAAATTAGTATGCTAGAATCCAGTAAGATATTTGTATGATTTTGAACTGTTGGACTCTTTCACAGTTCTCTGTGTGAAATCTAAAACATTTGATTGCTTGTCATCAAAGCATACATGCAGCTCATTTCCCTAGTTCACTCAGAGGCTGAAAAGCACTAGTATTATGAAGTAATCTATGTAATATTGCCTACATTTTGGACTAAATAAAGAAAAGGACTCATTTTTAATAACAAAAGAGCTGTAGGCAATGGTTGAGGTGATCCAGGTAGGTACAAATTCAAGTAGTCTGGCACTGTGGTAAATCCCTGTAGATTATTTAAATTATTTTGCAAAGATTCAAAGATAAATCTGCTGATATAAATCTCTTAGAAGAACAATTTCCATTATTTACCCCTCTTCCCGGTTCACAGACCTTCTTTACTGCTGATGTCTTTGTGCACAGATAAATGTTTGAAAAATCGAGCTTGGGACTAATAACTTTGTGTGACTTCACCCAAAATCCATGGTATAACTGAACTTTGGATTTGTTGGTGTTTAGAATAGAATTGAGTGGGAGGTTGGATTGAGGAAAGATGACATTTTTAAAACTGCTTGGAACAATGTCAATAGACTCACATAGGAAAAAAATGTGTAATTTCAGGAATTATTTTACAGTAATCTAAAATACTTTGGAATCTTCAATCGCATTTTGTCTTAAGAGGTTTTAATTGATTTTGTCACTTTGCATTTGGTCTTCTATTGAAGAAAGACACTGGTTTTTCTAACTGGCATAAAGCTGAAAGAAGTTAGAAGTCTTTTTATCAACACTGTATGCTGAATGTTGGGAAAATTACAATTATAAAAAATTTTATCCTGTACATTTTTATCCATGTGTAGGACTTGTATGACCATGTATCTTACAACTATAGAAAAGACAATACTAATTCATACTTTACCTAAAATATTTTCTGTAACTTCTATTATCTAAAATTTCAGAGAGAACTTTTAAAATACAATGTATTACTATTTCAAGGTATTTTTACACAAATCTTACTGTGATTCACTGTACCAAATATTTACTACCCTGAAGAACATTAGTCTGCTGCTGATTTGTTTTTCAGTTGGAAGACATGCCAAAGTAAGGCTACTTTATCCATTTTCACAAAGTGAAAAGCCTGGTAATCCAGTTTGTGAATGAAGTGATCTCATTATCAGAATCATTCTAATGATCTACCTTTAAAACTAATGGAGCTAATCATTATTTTTTGTGCTTCCTGGATCATTTCATTAATTGTTTCCCTCCCCACTTGCCACAATTCCTTCATTAGTCAAGCTTGTTGCTTTGTAAGAGGTCAGCACCATTAAGAACATTCTGTCAACCACATGCTGCTGCAGTGTGGGCTGACCAAGAACACCGTAACATTCGGATGAGTTTTGTCAATACATTATCTCTTGAAGTGCCACACCCCATTAGACAACTTCTCCGAGCTTAGAAGGCAAACTTACATACAATATCTCTACTTGTGTCAAGACAGTATTCTCTGGAAAAAGTTGAGCTTCTAGAATCCTTTTAAGTTCTATTAGTTTGTAGTTGAATTGTCTACTACAAATATAGAATTCTAATCAAAACCAACTTTACAAATTGTTGTTAAAATTCATAAGAAGTTGCCTACCAACTTAACAGGACATTCTGATGCTTTATTTCTAGAAATAAGACAACAAACAAACAAACAAGCTACTTACTTTGCTGCATTATTATAGATTCTCTTATGAACTCTCTAAATAAAAACTAAAAAGGTCATGTTACAGGCTCAAAATGAAGCACCAGACATAAGTAGTCATTTAAATCTATTATGTCTGAATGCTCTTTGAGTTTTGCCATAACCTCTGTTTTCCTGCTCTGTCTGTTCTGGCAGTGTCTCACATACTCATTTTTGCTACACTTGTATTCTCTGTAAAAATTTAGATCCTTCCCTTGCCATATCCACCTTCCTGATAAGCTCCACTGCTTTTTTTCTCCTTGTTATTAATTTCTACCCTTTCAGAGAATTTGTGGTCACCTTTGTAGACAAACTTCTTCTGTGTCATCATTTCTCAGATATTGTCAAGAGCGGATATATCTGCTTGGGCTATTGTCTTCTTTGAACCATGTCAAACATATTTCTTTTAGTTTTTCTTTGGCTTTCTGTTACTCATGTTATCATGCTCAGTGGCATACATACAAAACCCTATATTCTTTTACTTGTCATTGTGCATCTGCTTTTGTTTCTATATTCTTTTCAGTCCCTTTTTTTTTTTTTAATAACTGGCAGTTTATTCTGCACTGTGCTCAGAATTTTCACATTCCTTCTAATGCACTGTTTCTCTTGAGCTCCTACTTTCCTCCTATGCTAAGCAAACAGTTCTTAGTTCAGAAATAATGCGTGAGAATCACCTCTTCTGACTTGTGGGTTTTACATCAGTTTACCTTTTGTTAATTAAACTTTATATTTTTCTGCCAGTGTAGGAACATGTCTTATCTAGATTTATATACAATTCTGTGCTCATCTTTGCTTCTTTACAAAGTTTTCAAAATAATAGTTAAGAAACTAATCAAGATTTCATATTTTGGCATATAGATGAATCTATAGACTTCTGGGGTATTTTTTTATTTCAGTTAGGATGGGATATGGAGGAAGACTAGATTATTAACTACAAGTTGAGCCTGAAAAAATAAACTGTCTCCTTAATATTTTTTAGATATATATGTCTTGATTTAGACTGCTGAATCATTCTGGACCAAAGCTTTTGGAAATACTGCTTGGCATGGATCCTGTTAATATTTTTGCTTTAATTTCAAGCTTTAAAACTAGATTTTTTAAAAAAATATTTTCTGCAAATGTATGCTTTAGAGTTTATTTTTAATTTGGAGATGAGCAAACTAAAAGATCAACAGTGTTAAAATCCTGCACAATAGTGACTTTGATTCTCAGTTGCATGTGTATTTATATTGCTTTATTTAGAAAGTGTAATCCTTTGTGAATATATAAACTACTTTTTAAGATATTTTCATTTATTAAGTGGCTAAAAGGTGAAAAATTGCTTGAAGGAATGAATGAGCCAGGTCTGACCTTTGATTTTAACTTGTTCTTGTCATCTAGACCCAGCTGTGCGCCTGGCGTTGTTCAAAAACAATGAAAATAAACATCTCCCTGTGAAATCACCAAGGAAGACACAGCCTATAAATGCTGGATACTTTGAAGGTATGAACAAGTATTTCACTTTATCTCAATGCATATAAGCATATATATCTTGCAATGTCTTTTAAGCAAGCCTACTTGAAATGTAAAACAATATGCACAAATAGAAGAAAGCAGAAGTTTAATGTCCTTATCTGTTTCTGTGTATCTCAAGTTACAGCAGCAAAACATTTCAATTTCAATTCATTGTGGAGGGCAGAGGGTGCTCCTAGAGCTCAATTCATATGGAGCTGGAGCCTAACTTATTTATTTATAATTTTTATTATTAAATCTTCATCATAAAAAATGTCAAAGCATGTCACAGAGGTATAAAATACAAAGCTTTAGAATAAAATTTTATAAATGAAATATCCCTTCGAATTCTTCATTTCATTGACACCTTTTCTCAAGCTAGCCATTAATTCCTGACAATCCTTAATGTGTTTTTAGGAAGCTACTTTCATAGATATTCCCTAAAAAAACACCATTTGACATAAGATGAGGAAAGAAGCTTCAGCATGTAAATATAAAATTTGTTTTCAAAAAATATTTAAATACTGATGTAGCTCTTTCACTGTTGAAATTCATGCTCAAACTATCATTGGTTTCTGTAAAAAGGTCCTTCTTGTAAGAAGAAGGACCAAAGACATTGTTTGTATATATACTGTTTTGATTCCTTTTGCAACTCAATAATGTGCTCGGAAAGTCCTCACCTCTATCTTTTTATCTTTTTCAAAGACATAGTCATATGCTGCCTGATCTATTCTCAATTCTACAAAGTAAAGTTACAAACGATACTGTATTAACGTTCACTGCATGAGGATAAAAATTAGAACATGTCTGAGACAGGTGTGAAATCAATCTCAATATACCTGAAGTGCGATTCAATCAATTAACCTAACTATATGAAAGCCCAGATTTGCCTAACATTCATGAGCTCATGCTCATATTTGTTTAGAAACAAATATTGGTGAATTCTGAAGAGGAAATATTTTTGCACTCTTATTGCCTTGTATCCAAGCATGAATTTACCTTGACTATAGAAAGTCTGTGTATACTGTGACTGAGCATTCCCACTGTCTCATGTATGTTCCTATGGCATATGCTTATATATGTCAGAATGCATCATATGCTGAAGAAACAGGACATGCAGACTGCCTGCAAAACACTGGATGTCCAAACCTATAAATAGTAGTGTGAATGTTCAAAACCATGTCAGAGATAAACTTGTTTAAAAGTTCAGTACCCTAAAGTCAGTGTAGGTTTAGTTTAGCTTTCCTGCCTGGAGACATTTCGCTTCATTTTTAAAAGCCAATGTATGCATACTGAAATTACTTCTTGAATCTATGGAGAGTAGGTAACAAGGCAGATCAGATATCAAAAGGCAAGCACATTATGGCATTCTCGATTATCTTTCATTTCAATGACCATTGTACTCCTTTGGCCAGCTAATAAACAGAGATTTTTTTCACCAGTCATGGATGCTCACATGCAATCTGCTGAACCTTCAATTCAGACAACACTATTCTGCTTGACCTAAATATAAAATTGTCCTACTGGAGACATTGCTACTTCAGATGGTATGTCCAGAAAATACTAGGTTGTGAATTAGAAGCAGAGTGCAACACAGAGCATTTATGTATGTGAGATACCATCAGACAGAACTAGGAGTTTCTAAATTTAGATTTGGATAACACTTTGCATGTTATCTACTACAGAGAAAAGCAGCTGCATGATAATTTCACAGAGGTGTGTTATCAGTTATTTCTTCCCTTGTTTCCCATTTCCCCTCTCTCACCTTTTGAGCGTTTCTTCCTCTTTTGCATGGAATAGCTTTCTTTGGGTCTGCTCTGCAATGGGAGTTCTTTCTGTAATAAGGTAGTATGTTTTCACTCTGTATCCATAAATCTTGTGGATACCATATATTAACAGAGAACACAGACCTGTCCTTTGCATGATGGAAATAAACTTCCTCCATTCAAGCCTCTTAACCTTCACCAATTGGCAGTGAGTCCTTGGGTAGAAAATTTGAAGTCCAATCTATCTCCTTCATAAACAACTAAATAAAAAAAATTAAAAAGGCACATTCTATATATTCCTTCTTTATTTCTTTAAATTGGGAAATGGGGGGGAAGTCATATGATCAACAGCAAACCAGCAAGTACACATGTGTTATCTGTTAAATAACAGAATCACTGCTTTTGAAAGGGGATGCCCTAGGAAGTGAAACAATTAGAACAGTTTTAGATTTTCAAACTGGAACACATCATGGTAATGAATATTTAAGAAGTAATCTAGTTAAAATGTACGATGAATTTCTTTTGTCTTTTTTATGTCTTTAGTTTTTGTGTAAAAGTACAAATAAGACAAAAAAGAATAAAAAGACATGAGATATAAAACCGAAGAGTGAAAAGGAATGAGTTTAATATCTGATGCTTGTGTGTTCCTGATATTATTATTCTGTTATAATTTGCCTTCTCATTTTCCTCTTACAGAACTTTTGGTAAGCTGATATGCAAAATGTCGGTAACAAATTTCAAAAATTTGTGCACAACTTTAATCCCATAGGATAATTCACATATCTCTAATTTGACATACACATTGTAGGAAAATACATTTTCAAAACTTGAGCAACATAATAAATTTTTACTAAATTTTGGATGAGTCATCATACTTTACTCACTGACATTAGAAAAATGCCCACAAGGGACCATTATTGCACATTTGTATCACAATAGCACACAAAAGTTAGTCAGAGCCTCTTTGTATTACACACTTCATCAACAGCATGAGGAAACATTGTTCCGACAGACAATAACTTACCATTTAAAAATACAAGGAACACGTGAAGGCACAAACCATGGGAATGTAATTCACTGCGTCTTAGTGGATATGTACGTGTGTATACGTGTGTATGTGTCAATACATATACATACAATACATGTGTTTCTGGTCACACAAATATATAAGCAAATACCATGAGTATAAGTAGGTATAATAATTCAGTAAGCATAGCACTTATGCCTTTTTATTTGTGTATTTTGAAAGGAAAGTAAATTATGAACAATTACTCTCTGTGTAATTACTAGTATCAAAATGCATTTTGTAATCCTAACACATTCTATCAGATGCTGTTTCAGATTTTTTAAAATTAATTTAATGCATGTGGTCATTGCATAATAGATTCATTACAACTATTTAAATAAGTAATATATTTGAGTCATGATTTTATATTGTGACATTAACTTGAGTAGGTTGTAAGGTAAGCCACAGAATATGCAGGTGTAAATATGTATTTACTGTTTCTCGCAACAAACTATACCCTGATCGAAAACCTGAAGACAGATGAAAGCCTGACTTGATGTACTTTCACTTCTCATAATTTGCTGGATGTTTTCTGGGATTATGTATGTTGCAGTGCTTTCTTTGGTATGTTTCCATCTTGATTGTTGAGTTTCAGTTAGTGTCAGGTACATGACAAACAAAATATGCCTGCTTTAATGAATATTCTGTTTTAATGAATATTCTTGGAGATTTTTTTGTGGTTTTTAGATGGTGACATTTCAAAGATCTCAGACTCCTGGAAACTTTATAAGGAACACAGATAATTGTCATAATTTCCTATTCTGCATCAAAACATATTTTTTAGAAAGCTTTATGACTGCTTCTCCTCTTTTTGTCTGGAGGCTGTTCCAGTTACTAATTTAACGTCAAATAGTCTTGACAATTTTGGATACAGTAGATCAGGAATTGAAGGAAGAATCTATCCTTGACTCCTTCTCTTGGGCAGTTCCAATTAGTCCTGGCTGAACATGTAAGAGAGCATCTTTGCCATCTGTGGGTCTGTAATTACAAGATCTGTAATTTCATTTACACAGAGGAAGGATACTGATTTTTCCAGCCAACAGTGTGAATGCTTAGTCCCAGTACAGCAGCTCAAAACTAAAGAAGGAGCCCTAAGGCCTAACACATTGTTTTTGCTACGAGCTTTGGGAACAGTATATGTCTTTTTGGGTCCTCTTTGATCCAGCTGCCTCAGCAGTTTTGGTGGGTTATCCAAATAATTTTTTTTCAGTGGAATGGGAAGCTGGATTCCAATCTGCAGTAGATCAGCTGAGAGTCTGATCAAACTATCCAAGTATTATTTGTATATGATTCCCTTCATTTCACAGAATTTCATAGAATGTTCCCTACTTAATTTTGTAGGTTAGGTGATTTATTGGCATATATAGTATATCTATTTTTAGTCATATCTGTATCCATCAGTGAGGTGGAAACAGTGTACTGTGACTTCACCCAGAAACGTGCACAATGATTTATGCCTGGAACTTTAACTATTTTAAAAATATGTTGGACTGTGTTGTCAAGATATGTTTGCTGTAGTTTGGGAACCTGTAGTTCTAATTGGCAGTACTGTATTTCCTGTCATTTTATGCTCATTGGTGACTAAAGAAAATGTAATGGATATAATGTTAAGACAGATTTCATCAATACAAATTTGATAATGAATAGGTTATGCTTTCTCAGGTGGCTTTTAATTACAGCAGTATTTATTCATTTCTGTTTAAATTGTCAGTAGAAATAACATTTATTTTTCAAGAATAAGAGGTAAAATGAGCTTGTGATTATGTCATATGATTGGAAGATAAATATCAAGGAATCTATTTAGTCATCTGTTTTCCAGCTGATAGTTATATATAATTATGAAACTCCTTGTAGTCTAAAGTGAAAAAAATTGCAAAAAATTCTTATATATTATTATTACTAGCGATAAGTAAAAATGCAAATGTGAGACTTCAGAAAGTGGTACTTTAAGGTTATCTTTTTAGTTAATTTTGTGAGTTCATTAAAATATTGTTACATAATGATCAACCTAGTTTCCTAGATTTTCTATATTACAAAATATGAATACATTGAAGAAAAGGTATATGTGGTATTTAATAGAATTTATATTGATTCAAATCACTGATGCTTTTAAATATCTGTATGACAGTTAAGAGAAGGTACTGAGACTGTAATGCTAATACTCATCTTTTTACAGGCTTTAAATGTTTTGATGTTTGTTATTTAAGGGCATTTAAAAAGACAATGAACTATAACTAATAATTTGTGTTACTGTTTTCACCTTTTAGAAATTATCTATTTTCAATGGCATCAACTCCCAGGGATAGCATTGTTTTAAACATCCATTTCTAAATTAAGTCATCTTTTATTGAACTATGGTCTGTAAAGGATTAATAACCACATTTGAAATCTGACTTGCTGCAATTCTATGACTTGAATTGCCACATTTACGTTAAAATCTAATTATTAGATATCTCCCAGACTTTAAATTTGTATGCCACATTAGGGAAGAAGTTTCTAAACCATACAGCACTGACAAAAATAACAGAATAATGCATTTTCAGAGAATATAAGATCTGTCCTGACATGTGATGAAAATGTGTTACAGGAACCTATATTGTGGAAGGGGATCTGTCTTTTAAAATCAGAATTCTGTGGCTTTGTTTCTTATTATTTAGTTTGAGCTCGCACAACAGAACTCTTGCATTGAATTTTCTCATTTTAAGGAATTAATGGCTCTCCACCAGCCCTTAAACATGTAAAATGAGTAGGTTACTTGTGTCCAGTACATCCAAAAAGAGCCAGGATAAAATAAACATAAGGAGTTGGATATCTTGGAAAAAATCTGTCATGGGTTTGGGTTAATCATCTCCAGAAGAAATTCAACTTGATGCCTGAAATGTAAGACTTCTTGGAGAAAGCAGTAAAGCCTGAGGCAGTGTTGATCTGAAGGACTGCTCTCCATGGGTCAGAGCTGCTCTGCTGGCAGAGTGCAAACCCAGTTCACAACAGCGGTACACTGAAAAGTTGTAAAAGACTGCAGGGGCCTTACAGTGCACGCACTCAAGCTTTGGTTACATACTTCTAGTGGCCCAGTTTCTTATTATAAAATAAAACTGAAAAATAAAATCTGTGCCTAATTTTCTAGCCTCCTGTCCGTCAATGATAGTGTAGGATTTTTTCAGTATTTGTGGAATGAAGCGGTCCTGAAATTATGTTAAAAATAAATATGTAAAACATCATTTATGTGCGTTTATGCAGTGCACTTCAGTGTCTGAATATTTATAAATGCTCTAGCCATATGGCATTTTTATTAATATTCTTGTTTTTTACATTCAATTACAAAACCTAAGCAAAGCAAAACAAAACAAAAAGAAAAGAATTATCTATTCACTTGAAGTTCCTGAACAGGAGGCATTTGCCATGTATACATACCAACTTACTATTATGAATTTTCACTGTGATTCTAGTCTTCAGGGTTCATGAATTCATGTGTTAAAGGTTTCTGACCACATATGTCACCTGCCTGTGTACTCTCTCTTTGTTCTTGACTCTGCTGTTTTGCAGACTGTTGTAATTTGTGGTGTTACAAGGATTCTTTTAGTGCATCAGATTTAAATGTGGTCTCTAAGCTAGCAAGCATGATTTTCCCCAAACTTGCAAATCTAGGATTTTATACCATGTATAGGGAGTTACCTGTCTTTTCATAACATAGGAATTTACCAGTTTTTACCAGCCTAAAAGGAACTGCACTTAAGAAAAAAAATCTTACTGTTCTTTTGTTAATAACTACCCAGTGATGACTTCAGTAGGAATGAGATTTCACCCAAAATGTCATCGGAATTGAAAACTATTTTTTCTCCTTGTTGAATAAGATCACATAATAGTTCAGATAGTTTTATTTTCATCTTCTGAGATTCTACCTTTCTTTTTTCTCCTTTCCTTGTTATTTTATATCCAAAATATATGTAGTGTAGGCATCTGCATCTCAGCAATGTACAGGTAAGCAAGTTGATGCCACAATCAGATCCACAGCTTTTAATACTGCATAAGGCAATCATTTTAGATTAATAGATCCCGGAGTACCGAAGCATTTCAAATCCTTTTTCATTTGACCATTCAGTGACCTGATAACTATTTCCTGTCCCTAAGTAAGGTCGTGACCCAGGTCTTAGAGTGCAAAAGACAGATAATTTTAGCAACAAGTTAAATCCAAAAGGATTTGGTTGGAGGGGGTAAGGGAGAATAGGTTTGGCTAAATTCCTCTAAAATAAAGTGTTACAGCACTTGGATTTATCATGTCTAGTTAAAACTAATTGTTGAATTTGTTGCTATCTGTTTGGATGCCTGGGGAACTGTAGTCAATATTGGTGTGGTTTGTTTATTTGCTTTGCATTTACTGAGCAGTACCCAATATTCTTCTTTACACTTCAAAAAACCAATTGCTAATAAAGAGGTCATTAAAAGTGCATTTTCAGATATATTCAAAGCATTTTCCAAAGTGAGTGTTTCAAGCATTAAAATCATATTGCTATGCAAATAATGTTTTAACATAGGCTACCGAAAGTGGAGACTCTGTGTCTGTAAAAGTATCATGAATGTTACATTGCAGAAATGTTCCTCTTGCAAAAGAATTTCCATTTAGTATGATGCTATGAATAAGGAATATAATGCATTCTTAGAAATATTTTATAGGTACACATCTTGCTTCAGCTAGAATACATGACACATTTTAAGTCACAATTAAAGAAATGTTTCCTTTAGCTATAGATTTTAATAGCAATAACTCTGCATTACTTTAAACACTTTCAGAGATGAATTAAAGGAAGCCCTTCATACCAGAGCTTTTAATTAATTTGAAAATGTAATTGATTAAACTTCGTTTTAAAGGATTTTTTTTTCCTATTCTGTAATGGGAACTATGGTGTTACGAAGAATTAATACTATCAATGAGGTCAGAGATCTACAGCATTCCAGGGAGGCCATTTTCATGAGTGTAATGTTAAACACACATTGAAGTATCCTTCTGTTTTTATAACTAATGATGTTATTGTTCAGATGCATCATATATTTTGGTAGTGTACAACATTTTTCAAGCAAAATATTAAAATAAGACTCTAAAATTGAAATATAGATATTCAAAATTTTATGCTGTTCAATACTAACAGCAAAGTTCTATACCTTTTACAATTTTCATGTAATCTAGAATATTTAATGTGTGGTGAACACAGATGATTTTACAAGGGATTGCAAGTAACTCAAATATTTTAATGAAAATGTAAACTATGCAGTGATATCTGCGTAACTTTTATGCTGTGTTATTTCTGTAATGTGCATCTTGCAACTTCATAACTTTGGGGTTCAATTCTTATCAAAACATGTTAACAGTTGCTTGAAATTCATAGGTTTCTGCTGGTTTGATGCATGCACTGCAGATATTTTATCTGTGATATACTTGTGAGTATAAAAAAGGTAGAAATAGTGAATTTTTCAGTTACACAGATAGATAGATAGATAGATAGATAGATAGATAGATAGATAGATAGATAGATAGATAGATAGATAAATAGACAGATAGATAGATAGATATGGGGTTTTTTTTCTCATATTCCCAAGATGGGCTGCAGAGATAATGTTTTTGAATAAAATTTTGTTTATGTGACATTCTAGAATAGTTCTTTGCAGGTTTATTGTCATGTTACCAATCCAACATGGTTGTAATTTCATAAATTACCACATTTGTAGAATCTTGTACTAACCCAGTCCAGACAATGAGATAAAGAAGTCCAAGTACCCAGACAAAAGAACTTCACTTTTGCAATCATCATTAAACAAGTATATTATGAATAACTGATTTTTTTTAATGGTTTCTAAATGCGCATTGAGTATCAGGCTTACTAAGACCCTGACGGTAAAAAGACATTTCCCTAAGGCACTTGCATGCTTTTTGTTTTCTAATAAGAAGCAAGCTCAGCAGTTTTGTCTTTATGAAGAGACCAAGGATATCTCTTGTCAAGGATAGAATTTGACTTTTAAAAAGGAGTAATTTAAACTCTACTCTGTGTTTTTAAGTTAAGTGTACTGAGTATTTGCTTTAGTACCTGATGTATATTTTGTAATTGAGAAATTAGCAGTGAATGTGAAAAGAAAGGAAGCTATGTGCTACTAAGCCAGAAAGTTCTGATTTAACCTACCAATGACCTGGCTTTGTTTGTTCAGATGACAGTTCTAAAAGTGTGCAGAGAATATTCCCTTTTAATACAGTTATTTGCCGCAAGCCGTGACCTCACTGCCTGTCAGGGAGCAGGTCTGAATTGGCCCTTTCTCTGATATCGTGACATTGCTTCTGTTGCCTCGATTGTGACCTCTGATTGCATGATACCCCTGAGAGTTCAATTTAATAAGCGTGACTCCTGACTCTTAGCCAGGTCTGCCTTCTTAGATTTTGTCAGAGTCTACTTGTAGTCTGCTCTACATACACTAAAATACTGCATAGGATGTCATCATACTATGTGAGCTGTGTGCACTGTATTCAAAATTCTCTTTCAAACATCTTTCATTTATTACAAATGAAAATGTTTATAAAATCCTTCTTGGAATAAATTTTAGAAGTTACTTCTTCCACATATATGGCTGCTTGGGATTTTTAGGGTTTACACCTTTGTATAAATAGTTACTATTATTTCACTATATTACTAAGCATGTGTGTTATCCATGCATCATACTAATTTCTTGCTTTGAAATTTGTTTTATTTCCCCTATGAGAGTGTTACATATTTCTATGACTTCCCATCAACAGTATGTTTGTTCATTATAGAAATAGGGGCAAATCTCTTTTTCTTGGTGCATAATTAATACAGTCACACAAGACAGTATTGATGAGCACCCAGAACACTGTAAGATGTAGTTATCCAGGACCAGTCAGGTGAAAGCTGAAGAATCTCTTTGGAATCCAGGAGAAGGTGAGTAGAATTAAGACTTTTTAAATACCATTGAAAATAAGGTATCCTTGTTTTAGTGGTGATTTTGCTACATCATTGCATTCTTTTCTCCTCTTTTCCTCCTCTTCTAGCCAGAATGCTAAAGAAGAGTCTGTTCTGAGACCTGGATGCCTTGAGGGTGGTGATGCTATTCAGATATTTCTCCAGTTTTAGTACCCCTTGATGCATTCACTGAACCGCTTTGGAGAAGTTCAAAGATTTGAAAGAGAATTTCAAGAACTGTGGTACAAGTTACAGACGAGTTTCTGTATTTACTTACATGCATTTTCTGTATTCTCATTGCAAATATGTATACATTTTTCTAGCCTCTCTATCAGTACCTCTAACACAGTGCTTCTAATGAATTTATTTATCTTTTCAGAAGAGCAGAAAAATCTTGCTGAAGAAAATAATTCTTTGTACTCACGTCTCTAGTTAAATTAAAAAAAATTCTGTAAATATTACCATTTAATATTTTTCTATTTATTCAAGTGCCTTAAAGAGTTCTGTCCATCTTTTCAATCAGATTACTTTATATTAAAATTGTTGTATCTTGTATGAAAAGGAAACTGCATTGGAATCTTTCTTACAAAACAGGTTCTATATAAGAAAAAAAGTGGATATTTTCTTGTTACACTCAAACTTGACAATGAAATGCTATCATTCTGCTTCATGACAGTGACTGTTACAGTGGAAGCAAAATCTTGGTTTGGGCAGTTAAATTATGTTTTGACAAATTCCCGTGTACAATTATACAATTTTATTAACTTCATTTAGTCTATAAGGTTTTAAAACTCATAATCATCTGTTTCCTTCTGTATTAAATAGTATAAGATTAGCTACTGAAGTTCCTTAATCTTACGTGGGAGTTTGCTTACCTAATTGAAATTTATGGGATTTCAGTCCTTTCTGGATCAGACCTTAATGCTCTATAAATTCCTATTTGCAGGAACTTAGATCATCAGCTGCAAACAAGTGAATAACTGTTTTAACCTGTTGTTGTGCAACAGGTAAAACAAATTGCACCTTTAAGTTATGTCTGTGTTAAAAGCTTTTGCAAATGTAAACAGAATGCACATGAGGCAAGTTCACCTATTTGGAATCATTATGGTATTTAACTTTTTCCTTCCTTTTCAAACAAATTTTATATATATATATGTATATATACAAAATATATATGTAAATATCAGTGAGTTGGAGAGTTTGGTAGCAAGTTTAGCTAAAAAGTTTAGTGAAAAGAAACTAATTTAAACACACCTAGTCTGAGAATAAAATGTTTACACTCAAGATTAAAGGTGGTTAAATTATGTTCACAACTTGAACTGGAGGTTTTGTGTTAATTTTCTCTTTAAAAATAATTTTAATAAAGATCTACATAAAATTCTATAAAAGGAGGAATCAGTGCTAATTTATTCCTATTTCAACTCTGATTTCTTCATTCAGTGAGGTGAATCATTCAAACCTTCTCTGCATGGATAGAAAAAAACCTGTGCCATTGTAACTATAATTGATCCAAAATCAATATAATTAAGTCAGTTCCATACCCGTGGGGCTGAATACTCTTGTTGGTTTCTCTAAAATGATACACTGTGTTTCAATTCTTGCTTTTCTTCCATGTGTTTACAAGCTGAAAATTTCAGTCCAATTAGTCAAGAAATCTATAAAAATACTAAGCTCTTTGAGACATAGGTATTGAGAATTAACCTGGGGCAACTTGTAGGCAAACTGTGGATTTGTTTTGCTTTTTTTACCTGACCTTCTTTACAAATGAAAATTCCATTTCTTTTAATAGATCTATAAGACACAATTTTGAATTGTTTAATTTCTTCCATGATATCAACCAATTAAGTATAACCTAGTGAGAAGAATTAGTACTTTTATGTCTATATTTATTTATAGACACTCATAAACTCATAAGATTAGTGTTTATGGTTATATCTAAGCTGGATGTAAATATATAAGAATTACACACAGTGGGGGATGAACTCACTTTAGATGTAGAGTTTTAAGAAAAAGAACCATGTCTATCTGAGACTTTTTTTTTCATTTAATTCAATGAGCACAAGCCTTGTTTATACAATGTTTGGCATAATGACAGGCCTGATCTTCAGTGGTACCTCTTGGTTTTGCTATAGAATAAATTAAACAGCAGGCTTGTACTTAGTCTCTGTAGGCTTTATGTGTGTATTTGACAATGTAAAGTAATTCTGCTGTTATGCATTACTGCAGTGACAAAGCTGTGAATTGTCAGAGAATGTTCATCAAATACCTGAAATACAGGTATTTCAAGTCAACATCAGAAAGTAAGCCAGAAATAGTTTTGCCCAAACAAAATAAAACCCTTTTAAATTGAAAAATATATGATATTTTGATAAATCATGTATATCATATGAAATTCTATAGATAGAATAGATAACCAATTCATAGGTATCCATAATTGAATTACATAGTGACATTCGTACAATAATTTCATTATTTCCCTTTCAGTGTTACTCTGCACTGAAAAGTACCAATCATTTGTGGTACTTGTGCATGTCACGTGTGTTGATGAACTTGAGTTCTTAAAACAAGTTCTTCTATTATTCAGATAACTATCTAGAAAAAATGTTTATTCTCAAGAGTAAACATAATACTTTTTTTAAAATGTAAATTCCCAAGGATGGTCCTGTGCAAGGTTAAGGAGTTGGACTCCATCATCCCTGTGGGTCCCTTCCAACTTGGCTATTTTGTGATTCTGTGATATTTAATTACTTATTCATAAAAACTATGAGACAGTTGTTAATGTGGTGTAAGTCAGCTTTACTGACTAAGTTCGTGCTGGTCCTGAGTAATGATTTTTTTTTGTTTCTTCTTAGTAGTTGGCATATGTGTCTTGTCACATGGAAGCTTCAAATTTTTATTTTGAACAATGTTTTGTTGGGTTTAGATTCTTCAGTCCCTTTCTTGTATGTCTAAGCCCTTCAGTACAAACAAAACCTACTTTAATGGTTGTCACACTCAATAAAAATTGATTGTATTTTGTAATTTTTACCCTCTTTATAGGGTACAACGTAGTAGTTAGACCTCCTGCACTCTTACAAAATGTTCCCTTGTATTTGTTATTTTGAGAATGCCTTTGGAAGATCTTATGTCTTAAATAATTTTGCTTGGTTTATTGAATTTAGAGAAAGGTATTCCTCTGGCTTGGACTACATACAAAGTGATAATCTTTTCTTACTTGGGAATACTGTTTCATTACTGAGCAACTAAACACTTCTGTTGAAGTTCTTGATTGTTTCTGTCATTTAATTTTAAGAAGTGGGAATGGATACAAATAAAATATATAAAAAAATATTCTATAAAAACGGGGGGGGGGTGTTATATTTTGCATATCTTTTCTCCTGAACAGTATAAAATCCTCTTTTCAATAGAGAACATCCATCATTGGGGGGTTTATTAATTCCCAAAGATTATGAGAAAAACTAGAGATACTGCACTAGGTGGATTTGGGAGTTCAGATAGAAATTATATGAGCATTTAGACAGAAAAGATAAACAAAATAGGCTCCATCTACTTCTATTTTATTTCTACCTTACAATTGCTGATGGATAACTAAGCATGGAAATGCTGAACATACTATTTCAAAATATTTTTTTGCTCCCCTTGATCTCTTTGGTTCTTCAAGGGTCTTGACTATCCAAAGATCTCTGGATAACTCTTGGCTGTTCTCCAAATTTACTTCTCAGCAATGCTGTTGATGAGATTTGCCTGTGCTGAGTGGCTGAAGGGAGTACTATGTAGACTACAGGACACCTTGTTCATAGAAGACTACACAAAAGAATAATGTGAAAGTATGTGCATCATACAGGCATAGCGGAGTAAAGTTTTTTGTGTGCTTTTTGAACTTGTAAGCACCTGAGTGGATCCTGGAAGCATGCTGATTGTGGGTAGAAGTAGTTTACATCAGTAATTCTTCTCTCTCTGTGCATGTGGGTAGAATATCACCTCTTTAGTTTCGTCATTTTTGTAGAGCTGACGTTTGGTTTTGGCAGGGTTGGTTTTGGGGTTTTTTTTAAGAAAGAAACCAACTTAACTTTTCAAGTATGAAGCAATTCCATGTTGTTTCTCAAACTATATGTACAAGAAGTCTGCTCTTGGGTGTCTGGACTGAGAAACGTTATTTCTGTTCTTTTTAGTTGGATTGCAACTTCTATTTGTTAATGTTTTGGGAACCTGAGGAGCCCATGTGTGAACATGTGTCTGTGTATGTAGGTGGATGCTGAATTACCAAATTTTTATATATATACTCTTCATCCTATTTGTGGTTATTTATTCTACATTAATTTCTGAATAAAATACAATCTATCTTCTCTTTCACCACATTTGTTTATTATAATATTGCCAAAATATGTATCCAGTGTACTGGGGCTGAAAAGTTTGGATACCTTCAATACTTACCTTAGTACAAAGAATATTACACAGAATGGCTGATACATTTCATCTAAGTAGAGTCGATGACTATATAGCATTTAATCAATAATTCAGTAAAATTCAAAATCATAGAGTCAGTCACCAGCATTTCCAAACTTGGAAGGTTCCAGAGAAATTAGAATCTTAATATTTCTAGATGTTTGTGCAGTTTATTCTCCTGCTATTCTTCTGCTTTTCTAGGGTAAAAAACTTGGAATGGCTTTGTTATTCACTAGCATTAATATAAATAGCCATAACTATATATCTAATTCCAGTGTTAAATGACTGGAATAGCATTTTGAAGAAATACACCAATTTTTCTGTGTATTTCCTTGATATGAATGTGTTTCAACAATAGTCTACATAACTCTGAATGTAATGGTTTAAATTCTTTAATTAAATTAATCAGTTTAATCAAATGGCAGGATATTGTTTTGTTTTCTGACTCATTTTTTTAGAGAAACAGGGAATCTCATACAATCTGTTAGAGAGTGTACACCTGTATTAAACCAGTGCACTACTGTTCCTTTACTTTTTTTTGCATCTCTATGACTTATTTTTAATTGACCTAAGCAATCTATTCTTACATTATTACTGTTATTAGCCCTCCACTATGCAATCCCTACATCTTTCCCCAAACAGATCTTCAAGTTTTTGTCCCAAAATTCACTTCCTGAATCAGATTCAAACAGTTACAAATTAGCAAAAAAATGAAATCAGCAATTGCCAATGTTGTAGCTTCCTGTACACACTAGATGAAATAGTGCTTTAGGTTTATACATCAACTCAGAGAGGTGTCATATGTCTTAGTTATAGAAGATAAATGAGAAATTGTATTTAACATAAATGGAAGAGTACAGAAAGTGGTGACAGTTGGATGAATTGTAAGGAACAGTATTTATGCTGCCTTGATGTCAGTGCTAGGAAAATGAAGCTCATGAAGCTATTCAAGTGGAAATGTACCATGTTCACAAGAAAAGACATAAGCCTTTTAATATGGAGCAGTAGTTTGCAATGGATTTGTGTGATCAGAGGGCTGCAATAGAAGAGGTTAAGTAATCAGGAGATACTGGGAGAACTTCCTAGACCCTATTGTGACATGAATAGAGAGAAATAACTTTAAATGAGGTGTCTTAAAAGTACACTGTTGAAGGTAAGACTTGGATTTGCTTCAGTATAGGGAAAGGAACAAATTGAGCATAAACAGCATGCTAGGGATAAATACCAATTACTACCAATAAATAGTAGTAGTGCTGCATTCTGCAGAGGCAGGAACAAGTAGCAAAATAGAAAATAATTTGGGGGAAGGTCCAAGTATGAAATCCTATTTTCCTTGAATTTAGAAGATGAAATTTGTACTGTTTCAGTAGTTTAGGAATCTCAAAGGAAGGGTTCAGCTTTTGCATAATCTAATATGTTAGATTATAATAAAGACATCAAAGAGAGAACACAGAAAGCACAGGCTGAAATATGATAACCGCTGAAGCAGAATGAACTAGTCGATGAAGAGATTGGACAAGAGAAGGAGGTTTGCAGTATAGTAGATCTTATTTGTAGTCTGAAAAAATAATAAATACCTAGCAAAAAGGGGAAAAGGGCACGAGATTTAGGGAAAAAAACCTCCATTTTTTTTCCCTTTCATTATTTACTTTTATAATTTTTGAAAGATATTCTCATTTACATTGATCAGTGCTCTCATGTTCATAACTACTTATTATGTAAGTGATAAAGCATTTTTAAGCATCAAAAAATGTTGGTCATCACCTGATGTGATAGTCTTGTGACAAAATCCTATTTCATCTTTTATTCAGCTGTGAACTCAGACACTACTATAAATATTTTTATTTCATTAATTCTGGTCCTAGAGTTGGAAGTCAATTTAGTCAAAAGTCACTGAGATGAAAAAGTAGCTTCTGTTATAATCTAATCCTTACAGGATAGCTATGTCACAAACAAGTTTCTGTAGTTTTAAGGTAGAAATTTATGTACCCCACTATCTGAAAATTCCAGACCTGACTTGTAGATAAACATTATCTGGAGCTATAATTTTTGGTAAAAAGAACTCTGAACCATTTACTGCCACATGGTACTACCAACTGCCTGGAAGTCATATAGATCTTGCTACTATAAATGTATTCACTGAATACCTGTAATATGCTAAAGACCACGCTAAATACCATTCTTTTTCCAAAACAGTCTGGGGCCTGTAGTGATTGCTATGTAATGCTTAGGTGTATTTAGTGACAAAGTAGACTTCTGACAAATGTGTCAAGCTTTGTGTGGAAAAAAAAAATTCTTCTCGTTTCTCTTACATTCTACTGTAAATTTCTGGGAGGTTTTAGGAGTGGACGGGGGGGGGCTGTTTTTTATTATTGTTATTTTCCTGTCTGTTTCCAAATATTCACTTTTTGCCTTAATAGCAAGAACAAATCATGTAGTTCTTACTTTCTGTTCTGCATGTCTTATATAGACTGTGACAGAAATAATGCCATTTTTTTGTTAATTGACATGGAAAAATGAGATAAAAAGTTATAGTTTAGATTTGGGATTTCAAGATAGTTTATAAATGTGTATTATGCACATAACTGTATAGAAGACAGGAGAAGTAAATTCTGTATAAATATATTAAGGGTATATATAATTTATATATTATTTATATAATATACAAATATTTCTTGTATTATATATAGTATACATAATTATATAAATATATAACACTTACATAATTTTAATTTTCACTAAGAATATTTGTTTTAGAGCTTGTACATTCAAACACAGGCTTACATACACACACCCTTATAATATATATTGCTGACCAATAATTTATGCCAGAATACTGACAGAGGAAAGATCTAATGCATTAATAGCACAGACAATAATTTTATATCCAAGCTCAGCTACTTAAGGCCTATATTAGGAACACCTTTTCCAGAATACATATTGAGAAAATTAACTCTGGTCACAGATTTTTTTTATTAAGGGAGGAAAACTTAGAATGATCAAGAATTTCCAAACCCTTCTTTCACATTGTAGGTCTTAAGTTTCGTAGTCTCTTACTTTATTTGTATTGTACTCTATATGAAGCAAGTTTTGAAGTGAATGAAATCACCTTTTAACTCAAAATTTGAAAGGCTGGATATGGTGCAGACTTCTCCACACATTTCTCTGTATCAAGAAACATATGACATAATAAAGTTAAACCTTTTATCTACCCATCATCAACAAATATATTTGAAAAAAAAAATTAGTGTGTTGAATCAGGGTCCTTAGCATCCTCTTGCATATAAATTGATGAAGAGTACAGTAGCTAACTGGGATTTACACCAATCAGGATTGGTACAGTCATATTGTTTCAGAGCACACCCAGCAAACAGATTTGGCAGACGAAGGATGAGATTTTTCTGGATCACAAAGTTCAGGTTCTTACAGGTTTGCATGTGGATTTGGTGACCTAGAAAAGAATTTGTTACTTTCCTGTAATACTAAGTTCCAAGGATATTTCATATGTCCATGCTTTTCTGAGTTCTCTCTATTTGGATGCCCAAATTTTGTAGGAAATTGCCAGTAGGTGGCCCTGAATGCTTCATTGTTTCTGGCCTAAGTACACAATATGTGTGTAGATGATCAATTGGCAACACCTAAAAATTATTATTGTATTAATGCCAAATGTAAGACAATTCCAATCTTAAATTATTAATGTGTGTGTCATGTATTAAAAAAAAAAAAAAGTCAAAAAGATTGAATGCTTAGAAGCGATAATCTAATGAGGGTATGATACTTGAAATACCTCTGAAATTAATTTGGGTTTCAGTGGAGTTGTGCCGTCTTTGATGTCTGTCATTTTTCTCTGGTAGTCTAAGAGTTGTCCACATTTAACAATTAAAGATTATGGCTCTGATCCATTTCAAAGATGCAGATGCTTACAGCTCTTTGGAACTTCTGTGAGTGTTAGTACTTCTACAAAATCAGGTCCAGGTTTTTAAAAGCCTATAGCCCTAATGTAAGAAAACTATCAAGCCAATGCATGTTAATGATACTGATTCACCAGATTCTCAAGCACATGTTGTTCATAAGTGGAATAGAAAAGTGATAATGCAGTGCTTTACTTCATAACATAGATATTTTTTTCATAAGAATTAAAAAGAGAGGTGTTACTATTAAAAAGTAAGAATATGAGTACATTCCAAATAAGAAAATAGAATACAGTGTCCTACAGCATTATAAACAAATTATTGAACAGTGTCTGCCCATTTGGAAAAAAAAGTAACTATTAACACTAATATGGAACAAGAATATTCTCTCTATATAGCATATATATGTGCATATATGCTATATATATGCCATATATATGCTATATATGTGCACCCTATTGTGTGCACTTTTATCTTGGTTGCTTTCTTGTTTGAATTGTGTTTCAATAATTAACAAGGAAAAATAAATACAAATAAATTAAAATAAAATTTTATTAAATAAAACCAATTGTGTTTCAAACATAGTTCAATCAAAAATTGAAACTGCAACTAAGGAAAATTGTTTAAAATCATATTTGAAAGTAACTTCTCAAGCTAAAAGTATTCTTTTTTTTTGTAAGTTTTGTCATAGATTATTGTGTGTTCATCTTCTTTCAACACACAGACTCAGATGTAAACTTCTAATACTCTTTTTAAATTTAAATCCCCTATGTTGATTTCCCTTTTAATGGATGAAAAGATAGCAAACACTTTAATAAATGCATAAATAATACCGATTCAGAAGTAATTATCCTAAGGAAGATGGTAACACTGGAACAACTTTTCTGTAAATACAAATAAGAAAAAAACTAAATATCATTTCTTGGGAGATTATTCCTCATTGGAGAACATATGTAGAAGGCTCAGTCTCCAGGACTGCTCTTATGAAGTCACACAGAATGTGTCTTACTCTTGTTATAAATCAGTACCTTTCTTAAATGGAGAGCTGCAAAGGTACCAGTGTAGTTGTGGACTTGGAACCTATAAATTTCAAAATGTAAAGGTTAGAAAACTGTACTCCTGAACCAGGAGCAATATCACAAACTTAGAAAAGAAGAAATAGTTCCCACTTTAATAAAGGAAGGTGATGAACTGTGTAATTAAAATTCTTTAATATTTGGCACTGATTACACAATTCACTGCTTGACCTTTTTAATCAGCCCTCACAACCTCATTTGCGTAGATGCAGTGACTGTCCATCCAAGCTTTTCATTTTCTGTCTTCCTAGGGAGGTACAGGAGAATTCTATACATCAGCTAAGGATAAATTCTTCTACCTAAGTTCTGGTCCATGACTGACTAGCAAGACATATATGACTTTATATTCTGGACCAGGACCTTTCCTAATTTTATTGGTGTAACTATGACCTTGACAATTGAATACATTCAGCCTAAGGAATGGATTTGGTTTGGATAGGGATTCCCTATACTAAGACAAATGGAGAACATAACCAAAAGACATTGTATTTCAGACTATGAAATAAGTAGCTATGATACTTTAATAGTATCCCTTAGAGCTAAAAGTTGAAAGCGATGAGCTCACTGTAAAGCCAGGTAAAATACAAGTGAGAAATTATATTGTGGAGCTTATGCAGAGTAAATTATAATTTTTACAGATAAGTTTAAAAAATACTTCAGGTACCAAATGTCTTAAGAGGTGAGTTAATGCATAGCCTGTAACTCCAGTTTATGTTGTCTAAACATGAATAAAAACTATGGCAGTTCTGACATTTTCCTCTCCCACGCCTTTACAGTTATTGATAGTTAAAGCATTCATAGTGGGCAAATGGAATGATGTTAAGTGAGGTCAGCTATGCTTTTTGCTGGTTCAAGTGCTCCTGCAGTTTACTAAACAACTTCTAGTAGCTGCTGAATTCACCTATCACTGAGGAAAGAAAAATCTTTGAAAGAAAAATGAAGGAATAATTAGCAGCAGGGATGATAATTCAGTGTTGTCTGAAATAACATTAAAGAGAAAAACAAAAAACTTTTGTACCAAAAAAAAAAAAAGAAAAAAGTTTTCTGATGACTCATAAAAGCTCTGAGTTGAAGGTACAAAAAAGAAATAACCTATAAAGTTGATGTATAAGGGTAGAAACTAAAAAGTTGAATATCCCCATGCAACAATGATGCTTCCTCTGCAGTCTCTTCCAGTTCTGGCATCCTCTTCCTTATGTTTCAAAACATATCTGTTATTCAGCAGAATGGTCCCAAAAACTGAAGGGTCTCCAGAATTGTACAGATTTTTTTTTCCATAATATCACTATTTTATTCTTTATATTTATATGTCTTTTGTGATCCAAAAGTAGGTAGCAATTTGTGAAAAATAGTATCATATATGCAATTGCTTTGGAATCCAATATCAGAAACTGCCATTGAAATGTCTTAGTAGATCATATCAGTAAAAGATGGATCAGAGTAACATGATTGCCATGTGTCCCCTCTTGCATATAGTGGTGATATATTTTTTAACCTTATAGACTGGTAAATACAATTGTAAGTATAAATGAGTGTGTATTTTTAATTCTAGAAATAGCACAATAAACAACATTCATGGCGGGTGTGACAAGCAATTTATGTGTAACATTTACCTCTATATGAATTTCAAAATAAAGGATAGTTTTATTTCCCAATAAAATAAATTTATTCAGAAGGCCAATATTACATCCCAACACAGAAAATAATCATAAAATTAAAACTAATTTTAAAGTATTTCTTAAACATATCTGAAGGAACAGTTGGACTGTTTGCATGAAAATAAAGTAATTGCATTTTTTATTTTGCAAAAGGCAGTGGGCTCCAAGTTTATATAGAGAATCTTAAAGAAAATATATTTTAAAATAATGATGACAGACAGGAGTATCTCTTTTCCATCTCTTTTCCTCCCCAGGTAAAAAAGAAGAATGTTCTCAGCTGGATACTGCTTTAGATGAGAAATTACAAAGGAGAAAAGATTTCACATACCAGTGGCTTCATGCACAGCATTTGGATTATGAAGCAGCGAGTTCCAGAAATACGAAGTGGTGAGGTCATTGCCTTTAAATTAGATTTTTTTTTATTTTAAATTTCTCTTGTAAAGTGAAACCTAGGTTAATAGTTCTAAAACAAACATGATTTTGCAGCTAGCAGACAGTACACCATATTTCTGGATCCCAAACATGTCACCCTTTAGAATTTGTTTAGTAATCATTGTATAGATACTTCTTCCACAGTGAAAATTAAATGATAAACAGTGCAGAATCTCATGGTAAATAACTACATAGTTTTATGTTAGCAATGCAGTGGTTTTTAGACCATAAAGAGTGTAGGAAAAAAGTTTTTATTCATCATATATTTTATAATGTTATTGATATATATTATGGGTTTAGGTAATTAGATCAACTGTAACATTAGCTATATTGTTAGATTTGATTAAAGAAGTTAAAAAATACCTTTTTTTAACTAGATAGTGTGTATTTATATTTTGTCTTCAAAACATAAACCCAACTTTTACCTCTTCATAGTATACTGTTTTAAAATGTTGTAAAATGCTCCTTCTGTATTCAGTTTTTGTTATTGAACAGATAAAATATCAACACAATTAAGGGAAAGGTTAATATGCCCTAAACTAACATGAAGACACAGTAAGTATATTTTGGTCATAAATTCAATGTGGCATCATTGATACCTTAGTGAAGTCACTAGTAGACACAATGCAAAGCACCTCTAATAAAACCAAAGTGTCAGTAGGCAGGTATGGCTCCATATTGTTCTGTCTTGTGTGGAAAAATATTCCACATACCCAGTTTGTATCAATGACTGTAGAAAGTATAGGAAGAATGTGTTCCTTAGGAAATATTTATCTGGCTTTGCCAAAATATTTATCTGTCAGTCATGTTCCATAATAGTGAAATACTCCCAAGTGTTTGTTTAAGATAACTTCCATGACTTTTAATTTGAATGAAAATACTGGAACAGAAACATGTAATGATGTTTGAAAGTGAGAAGGCACAGAAATTTATAAAAGAATTTTCTTAAATATTATTATGCTACCTCTTGAGATGTGTGCAATGCACTAGTATTTGTACTAGTGAAAAAATCATAAAATTATTTTTTAATGTGGCATAAGTCCTGATCTCCATTGGAACGTCACTGATAGACAGTTTATAACAGCTGATACATTTAGGCAACTGAGAACAATTTGATTCCTACATAGAGTAATATTACAACTGGTTTGGCTGCAACTTATGTCAACACATGCAAAAATTCATGCATGGTTGCATTTATTGACATATATATTTTAACTTAGTATTCTGTCTTTTGAATAGACAATTGCAAATTATTTATTTTAATCTTAAGTACAAAAAAATTAATATTAATCTGCTACTTTATCAGTTAATATTACTTTCTATTATGAATTTTAATAATGGGATTATTTTTAAAAATAAGCAGGATTGTTGCTAGGAAAAGATTCTGCACAGGTATTTCAGAGAACCCAGTACAGTGGAACATATTGAAATTTCTATCCTATGTTTTTCCCAGCTGTCGTTTTTTGCCTGAGTTAGATCCTGCGATATGTGACAGTAGACAAGTACAGCTTGTGGTAAGAACTTGTTTCTTTGTGAGATTTTTCTGAATTCAGGTATTTCCAATCCACACTTTGTGTAAAAAGAGGAGGATTTTTTGATTAATATAATTATTTACTGTTGTCTCTGTTTGGCAAGCAAGTTACTCATTGATAGAGATCAGAAGAAATATTTTAGCACAAGAACCCGTGTTTGTACATAGAGTTCTAGTTTCATGTCTCACACTGAGTTTGTTTTTAAGACATCAAATGCCACTGTGTGTTTTTTAAAGCTTCTACGTCAGCATTTGAAAAAAAAAAAAAAGAAAAAATTAAATATGGTTCAATACCAACTACATTATTTACTAAAAATCTATATTCTTGTCTATTGAACAACTTTAAATATTCTCAAATTCTATATGTCACATAACTAAATCATTTTAATATACCTTCAGTGTCATTTATTGAAATACAGTAAGTTGGAATTGTATATTAATATGGTATCATTATTAAAAACATTGCATAAAATTAGACTATACTCACTCCGTTTTATATATATATATATACACATATATATATATATATACACTTTACATTTTATTGCCAAATTAGCAATATTCTTATTGATATTAGTATGTGGGGTTTAAAAGGTGGGGCAAAACAAGAAACTATACAGAATTAGTGATTTATACACATATACATGATGTAAAATATTGCATAAAAAGTATTTCCCAGTTAGACGATGTGTCATATGCCTCATTTTGTTCTCTGAGCAATCTTGCCCTTTTCTAACCTCTGTCTTCTTTAGCTTCACCACCTGTGCAATTTGCATGTTTTGGAAACAATTCCATAAACTCTTCTAAAATTCATCTTTGAAAAAAATGCTTTTGAGGTTTAGATATTGCTATTACTGTTTTCTTTAAGACAGATTTTGTCAAATATTTTTCTCTGGCATGGGATGTGTCCAGTTTTTAGGTTCTTTTAAAGTTCTTTTAAAGTTCTTTTAAAGTTTAGGGGTTGAAATCATGAACCAAGTGATTGTGGTGGGGTTTGATTGCAGCAGCACCAATAGTTATTTGTTAGGCTGAGTCTAAAACAGTAATTGATCTAATTTGAGCAAATCATAATCTAATAATGTTATCTAAATTACATATCATGTAATTATTGGTAAGCATATGTGCACATAGGTAGATTGTATGTTATTTACAATAAGCTGTTCTGTCCACAAAATACTGCTGCAATCCCACAATAGTATTATGTGGTGTGCCCACATAACTGGCAAAGTTATGGAATTGTCACAGCCTGTGCCACATAATTACATAGCTATTCCACATGAATGAAATGCAGAGAAAATTGAAATAGAGGGTTCAAAAAATAGAAAATGGAATAAAATGTATATCTAATGCAGAAAACACTACTATATAGGCAATGAAATAATGATGTGGTTTGTACACACAGATGGCTGGAGAATTTTGGGTTTAAAATTTACATGGGTTCTTTTTTAAAGGCTGAAATGTGAACAACTACTGCTTTTGCACAATAGGTGAGTTAAAAGCTATGAAATCATGATAAAAAGGAAGTTAACACTTAGCTTCAATCATTATCAAACATTTCTGGTAAACCGAAAGAAAGTAAATATAGAAATATACAGTAAATAAATAATATACAGTAAATAAGAAATATACAGTAAAGTAAAAGAAAAAAGAGAAAAAGAGAGAGAAATAGAAGAGGAAAGCATTCCTGGGCAGTTCCAGTAGTTTATTCATATGTCATATGCTCGATCATGAAGTTTCCTGATGTGTAATAGGATCCTTGGATTTTATGTGTTCCATAAGCCTGCATTCTGAAAGTACTAAATTAATATAGTTTTCTAACTGCTTTTTGTGCACATTCCAATAATTTAAAACTTTATTTTTCAGGGATACAAAATGGTATTTCAATGGTTGCATATTAACAGCAAAGTCTTAGCACTTCTTACTGGGGATTATTCCTATGTAGTAACCTGCAGTAAATCTAAGACTGTATTATCTGAATCTTGGTCATTTTGATGATTTTTCTTACTAATACTACCATAGAAGTGCTTAGGAAGGCATGCTGACTTACAGTTTAAACTTACTACTTTAAATTAGTATGATTTTGTTGAATAACAAGTAGGATGAACTTCCTGATTCTTTTTTTATGAAGTTTAACTTACCTACAGGGTTAACCATTTCACTGTTGATCAGTATCTCCAAATCATATATTCAAGATATAAATCATTAAATTCAAGATATAACTTGAATTTAAAAGCGCTTATCTCTGAAGGTTACAGAATATCTTGATAATTTTACATAGGAATACACAAATATACAGATGCAAAGATGTGTTCAAGGCTAAGATTCCTCTTGACTGAACTTAATTTCCAATTAATTGGAAAAAAGGATTTGTAGTAATAAAACCAAGGGCATAAAGTCTAAAGAGTTGACTATGGTGATCACTACAGATGGAAGTCCAATACTACACTCTGCAAAAAACTGTATCAATATCTTAAATTTCTTCCAAATTTTGGCTCTAAGCTATAAATATAAAAGGGAAGGTTTTAATTAGCTTCAGAGAACTTTCAATCAACTTCTTTACAAACCTGAAATTAAGTTTGCTCCAGTGATTAATACAACCTTAAATATTAATACGACTGTAATTGGGTGAAAACACTTATCTTTATTTGAAATAAAATAACAAATATTTTACATCAGAGAGACAGACAGCCCTGTTAAAAGCTATCATATAATCCTGAATATTGTTGTCTACAAGATGATGAAGCCTCAGTTTATATGATGGTATAGATTGGATACTGTGGAAAGGCTATCTGTTTAGAATACTGTGGTCTCCTGGGTCTTTGGGAATTGGGATATTAGAAAACTTTTGCGGTGTGTTGAAAGGTTAGATGGAAATAAGAATGATCAGTTCCATTGGTTTGAATCTCTCTGAGCATCACAATGATTACATTACTTCTACTAATGAAAGACTAAAAGCTTTCTATTTAAAGATTTTGAATATAGGAAGTTGTCACAACCTTAAAGCAACTGTAAATATTAAGTCCAAAAAAATATAAAGAATTGGCAGGATAAAACATTACTCTTTTCAAAGTTTCTTGATGCTACTCTGGAAGAGAAAATAAAATATTGATGTTTACAGCAATAATAAAGCCTGCTACCTGTGCAAAGCAAAACTTTAAAATCTTGGTCATTAAACAAAAGGCAAGCATTAGAAAAAAAGGGATAAACTTTCTGTGCGAACACAAAGGGTATGCAGTCACTAAGGAAGAGTGTAAAATCTCTGTATCTTTGGAGGTTTTGGTTTGAAAATGCACGGGCTTTTTAATGAATTTTACATTAAACAGTGACTGAGTAAAGACAGGGAAATGAAACAGGTCTCCATTTCATCTGAGCTCTCTGAGTTAGACTGGACTACAAAGCCTGTCTGCGTTGGTGTAGTGCTGCTCTTGGTACAGTGAGCTAGTTTGAACAGGAAGTCTGGAGATTGTCTCCTCCAGAATAGCCTACAACTTCACAGTAACAGCATTTTCCTGAGAAAAAGGGAGCTGCAGGCTTTAACTCTCTGGGAGTTGAGACCCAGTCTCTCGATACCTGATTGAGTAGTCATGCTACTACAATGTTACAAAAAAGTTTGGTGACATTACTACTAGCATAGTCTTTCCTTTTTTGTAGTTTGTTTGTTTTTATATGTAAAAAGAAAGGATCTCTACTCAGTTAGACACCTAGCTTCTGAAAGGCACCTAGATTTTCAACCCAGATAGGAAGGACTTAATCTGCTTTTCTGGACTCCACTTCTGAAGGTCCAGAGACTAGAAAATTCTATCTTTATGTTTATTACTTCCAGCTGACTGACTCTACACTGGAGATTTTGTAGGTTGTTCATCTGCAGTGTCTTATTTTTCTCAACATTGTTATTGGCCCTCAGTATCTAGTGAACAGCAGAGTTAGATGGCTGCATAGTTTTCGTTTCCTTCATGAGTAAGTGAAGTTGTTTCTGCAAAACTAACAATCTACAATTTACAGTATGTGGTATCTTCCAGGTCAGAGTTTTTAAACTTTGCCCTACATGTTCCCAAAATACCATTGCTAAAATGAAATATGATTTTCATTTCTATTTTGCCATATTTGTGTGCAAGTAACCTACCTCATGCCAAAACACATGACCACTGGATGTTAGAAGTTTATAATTAATACAATACTCTTAGCTAAAGTATAATTAAAATGCTGTCTGATAGTTATGGCTAATTAGCAAAAACCTAAAAGATTAAATTACTCACTGGGCCCTTGTCTGATTGAAGTGATATGTGTCCTGGATAAAACATAAATACTGCAGGAAATAATCCAATATGACATCTCTGACATTCAACTATAACTTAAATTATAGACTGGTCAGTAAATGATCTTAAGCTGTTTAAGGTTTCATCAGCCGTCTGCAAGATTGATTTTCTTCAAAATTACTGTACTAAAATGTTTTCTTTTGTTGTTGCATTGACTCAGATCACAAACCACAATTTTAAGATCGGCTCTTATTTACAAAAGTGCTTTGACATAGTGCATTTGTTCAGCCTAGGCAACAAAAAAGGATTGTGGTATCATTTTGAAGAAGGTTGTTTGACAGACCCTGTTTGTTTATTTGGAGTAATGTGAGCTACATTCAAAAAATGTTATATTTTGTTTCATGATTGTGTACATTCTCTCCCACTGCTTCCAGGCAAGCCCTGTAAGCAGAGAAGACATGGATTTAGAACTTGTTTCTATGGCCAGTGGAAGTGCTTTGACTGAGAACAGAGAAAAAAACACGCTGCCACACAGACACTCAACAAGATCTTCAAGTAAGTTGTGGGTTCTTTCAATATCAGTATTAAAGATCACTTTAAAATGCTAGGTAGAACTGAGTGTGCTTGAAATCCTTAATAACACATGCTACTTATCTTTCTGTTTCTTTTTTACCTAAAGCCTTTTCATTCATTTTCTACAGTTCTATTTAAAAACTGCATCTTTAATATCAATAGACCTTCCTCTTGTGATTTTAATGGGAAGTTGCCAGTGACATATTCTAGGTCTTCTGATGTTTGAGCTCTTAAAAGATTTTCTTTTCCCTAAATTATAATACAGATTTGGTTCTTTTATCTTTGCTTGATTTTTTTTTCCAAAAGAGTTTTTAAAAATGCTTGTTTTGTTATCTGAATACTAGAACACATATCCTAAATCAAGGCACAGATTTCTGTCGTGTTGATTACCAGTTATGCTGTAGTATATGATCCCACTGAGCTTACTATAGCTCAGTAGCAGAGGATCCCTTTAAAGCCTTGTATTTTTACCACTCTAATATCATACAACTTAACAAAATAATATATATATATAAAAAATACAAAAATAATACTTGAAAGTCATAAAATGATAGAATTTTAAGTTTCATGTCTTACTTTGCGTAACATAACTGAAGAAATGTTAATATATTTCTGATAAGGTCATACTATATTTTGTCATTTGTGTACAATGTCTTTTTCAAATAACTAAAACTCCAACCCCCAAAAATATGCATTATGAAAAATATAAGCTGTGTTAAATAATTTTGGAAAAGTTATCAAAATTCCTAGAACTTTTTAAGGAGTAAATTTTCTTGAAATGTTTTATATCAAAGTAGAAAATGGATTATTTCATAAATTATATGTAATTACTGAATTGGCTTTTTGATTATGTTTTCATGTATGCTGACTTTTCACTTTCAATGAGAAGCAAATTAAAATTCAAGAAAAACATGTAAAAATACTTGATATCTCTATTTTTCTGACATACTTTTTGAAGGTTTTGGAATAAAGATTTATTTACATTATATTAGTTCACCACAGTAACAGTGAGTACAATTTGTTTGTGCTTATTCACTCGATTTACATTCCTAAAATTAGATTAGATGAAATTTATCATCACAGTCTAAGTTAATTTTATCCATGGAGAAAGAGTATGATTCTTTCTCTGTGCCTGCCATCTTAGAAAAGAACAAATTGTGTCCTGAGTTTTCTTGCTTTTCTCCATTGGTTAGTGATGAAGCCACACCATTTAAATTAGATGAGATTCCTAACTGCTAAGATCCTGAATTTAGATGAGATAACTCTAAGCTACTGATATCAATGGCAAAATTATTATTATATTCATATATCCAGAATAGAATGCATGCATATCTTGAATAATTGAGTTAAATATTATACTATAATATATATTATAGTATATAATATAACTGCTTTCTAGATTGTAACCTACACTGTAACTCCATCCAGAAAAATAAATAAAAGTAAGCTCTTTTGACAAATACAGGCATGTAGAACTTGCCTATGTTAGGAGTTTGGGAAAGATTTTTTTCTTCAGGAAAGAAAAAAGTGTCATTGTAGTGTACCTTCAATAAGGAGAGACTAGAAAAGGAGTAGGGACAATAGTCAACTGGCAGAGCCATAAGTGTGTGTGAGAGAGAGAGAGGGCAGAGGCAGGAGGCAGAGGGAGAAAGAGAGTTTACAGTAATATAAATATACTTCCAAAAAATACACATCTACAGCATAACTACATTCACTCTCCTTTCGGTAGTCCAGGGACAATGTTAAAAAAGGCCCTGGTCTTACACCTTTTTACATAAGTTTCTTCATGTGTGTTTATATAAATTTTATCATCATGGATTTGAGAAATTAAACAGTGGTGATACATTCAGTGGTAATGCATATTCTATATAAAACCAAACATAACTATTACCTTTGTGTGTTTCATATGCTGTATATAAACATGTTTGTTACATTAGTTCTGTTTACCAAAGACCGTTGCTTTTCAATGATCAAAAATAAATTATTAGCCCTGTGGGATCCTTAGTGTAAATATATCATAAATTTGCCTTTACTTAGAATGTATTTGTTATAAAATGCTTTCCTGTTGTGTAGTCTCTCTTGGTTTTGCTTTCTGAAATATTAAATGAAGATGTATCCCTTTTGAGTTAACTTGCTTTTGTATTACAGATTATTATAAAGATTCTGTGACTTCAGAGGTGCTGTCACTTGAATAAATTGTTAAATCATTTTCCTTATATATAACTTGTAATTTAGAAATTGTATCAATAAATTGTTGAGATCTTACAGGCTGGAAAGTGGGGTCTAAAAATGCAAGATAAATGATTCTGAAGTATATTTACTTAAAAATAAAAAAACCCAAATCTATGTGATACTGAAATAAAATGCCTTTTATATATACTACAGGGAAATGTAGTGTGAATGGTCATATCTTTGTAAAGACAAAACATGCAACACTTCAAAGTTATTATCCTTTAATTCACAGGGGTTTTTAGAAAGGCTAAGTCAGGATTTTCAGAAATATTTTTGGGAACTTCCCAACTATTATGAACTTTATATATTTTCCAAAGGTGGGTTCTTTGAGTTCGGGGTTAAAAAATTTTAAGTCTTTTATAACCCAAATTTACTATTTTTTCTCAAAAAGTTGGATGAGAAAACTGACTTAATTCTGTTCCTTGACAAAGCAAAATTAATTAAGTAATAAAATAAATGCTTTTAACATTGTATATCTTAGTTTAAGGAAACCATTTTTTTACTTTTAAGTATTTGATTTGGTTCCCTCTTACACATCCAAAGGGAAAACTGACTGTTAATTAAATTGACCCAGTATTAAAAAGTAAAGCTTAAAAAAAAAATTAAATATAACCTAAAGAAAGAGTAGCCATTGTTCAGTTGGGCTATTTAGTTATCTATCTAATTTAGGACCTTGCTTCTGTTGATGGCCAGTTGTTATGATCTAAGAACTTTATATATATATACTACATTATATTCTTTCTGGAAACCATAGTTATTGTTTTATGATCCCAGGTAACTATTTTTTCTATTGCTTGAGCTGATTTTTTTGGGTGGGGGTAGCTGGGGGGTTTTTTTGTCCATTCTTACCTGACCACTGCTAAAATCTTAGTCTCTGGGATACCTAGTCCCAATAAATTGCAAAAGTAGTTGTTTTAGCACGGCCTTTTGCTGATTATATTTTCTACCTTTTATTTTCACATAGATTTACCTTACTTTTGTAAAAAAATAACGGAAAAAAATTCTTTTTCCCCGCTGAATAATATTTCTATGATACACATACATAAGACATGATGGTTAGTGGATTACAGTCAGTTATGTAAGATTCAAGTATAGGACCTATGATCACTGGTATTTTTATTAACTCCATAAACATTGGTGTGAATTGCTGGTTGTATTTTTTGTTTTAGTTCTTTCCTGAACACTAGTAGTGTGGTCATCACTAAGTTGCAAGATGGGCATAGAAATATTTTGCAAGAATTAGAAGTTAAGGATTGTTTAATATCTGACTAGACAGGACGAATTTTTTATATACTAATGTCCAATTTGTGAATAGGCTATGACAATCATCAGCTACTGTCTATCATCCTAATCTGTTTCTGATCTTTAGATGAGTCTCCTATATATTTACATTGTCTAACTGTCATCACAATGTTGTGGTTTTCTTTTCTGTGCAAATTTAAAGTTTTTTTCATTGCACTTGCCTTGGGAACTGCAGTCTTTTGACAGGGATTTCGAGAAGCACCAGAATTTGAAAGTGGAATGCAGTGGGAGCTGTGCCTTTAACCGTTATTTAAATACTGTCCAGAATTCTTAATTCTTTTCTTCCCTGAATTATAGCTTTTCAGAGAGCCTCTGATATCAGTAAAACACTGCTTTCCAGGAAAAAAATTAAATAAATTGGGACCTGAACCTTGTCATTCCTTCATCACTCTTAGTTCAAAAAGTGGACCCACTAAAAAAAAAAAATCATTTCTATTTCTCATATAAATTCAAACTTTACTATTTTGTTAGTCAGTGAAATAAAGCTGAATTCTGCATTTCTTACAGTGGGAAGTCTTCCAACTCAGAGGAAAAAAAACCCGATAACCTTTACTGCAATTTCTTTTTACATCTTTTCAATTCTTTTTGCTCTTAACAGAACCCCACATTGATTTTATTCTTTTTACCTCCCTTTCTTTGATAATGAGAGTCCTTAGAAAGTCTTCAGCTTTGTTTTAAGCAGTGTATGGTAAAGCTTCACTTAAAAAAATTCTTACTTTCCTGTTCCTTTCTTCTTAGCATCTCTATTGTCTATATATTCGGGTTCAAAGACTGTTGTCTTTCATTTGGGATTTGTAAACTCTCTGTGTGTAGTAAACATCTCATTTTTAAGCTCTACATGTCATTACTTATATTTTATCCAGGGGTCTCTTGTGCATATTTCTTTCCTTCTTGCTTTTTCTTTTTTCTTTTTTTTTAATGGAGGTACATACATATTTTTCTATGTATTAGTTAACTATCAAACAACGTATACCTAATCTTTTTGAACAGACTACATGATGCTGCTTAATTCACTTTGAGGTTGCATATTAAAAAATTACCTAAATGCAGATTTTAAAAGCCATTTAGAACTTGCTTTCATTGAATTTAACAGGCTAGGGAGAAAAATGATATGTGATCTCATGTAATTTCATCATCTGTGTTTTCAATTATGAAAATAATTCAAGAACAGATACACAAAGGCATTTGCTAAGTTTTAAATGCTTAACTTTATAGCCTGATAGTCTTCTGCTAAGGCTTGGGGGTTCTTCAGTGTGGGTGTGGTTTTGTTTGGTTTTTTTAAAGAGAAACCAGGTTAAAAAAAAAGATAAAAATCCATTCTGAGACATTGACTTGTAGTTCACTTAGATACCCACTTAGAACCGTGTAACCATTAGACCAACGACAAGGATTTCTGTCATTTTGTATGAGTAAATAATTACAATTTTAGGTTTCCTTTGCTGTGGGATATTTGTCAAGTAGATTCAAAAATATTTCTCAAGTCAGTGCACTGAAAGGTCCAGTAATGGATGCTGGGCTACTTCAGGTTGTTGCGTTGGATGGTAAAGATGTGTCTATAAGATCTTCTTACCCAAGTCAGTCTTTCTTTCCTTTTTTTTTTTCCTTCTACTTTTTCTCTTTTTAATTGCTGTCTTTCCCACACCTGTGTTCTGTAATCCTTTCTTTTATTATGAATGGTTCTTATTTCTGCTTCTCCAAATTCTTATTTCAGCATAAGCTTCCTCTCCCATACACTCTTAGGCTTTTTTCACACATATGCCATGAAGTCTTGTGTTTATTTCCAAACATACTGGTCTGATTACCTTTTTCCTCTCATGCTCTGTTTCTTTTGTATCCAGATTATTCCTGACAGTATTCCTCAGATTCACCATCTCCTAGTTTAGACCTCCTCCAAATTTGGCCTGGTTTAATGTACTGTTTAGGCAGATTTTGAGTCCAGACTCTTAATGTACTTACTCTTTGTGTTCTTCCTTAGCATCACCTGTATTTTTACTACTTTTAATTATGTAAGTTCTGAGACTTAGGGACCATCTAGTGCCCCATAATTCATCATCTTTATTCTTACTCTGTTCCCCTTTGCCAATTCACAACTTTCTTCTTCCCTCTATTTTTCTCTCTGCTCTGTGTCAGTCTATCTGTCAAGTCATTCTAGTCTCTTGTGCCAACTGTGCCAGGGTATTGTTTGCCAAGTTAGCTTTAGTTTCTTCTACCTTGATTCCAAGTCAGTCTCATCTCACTTCTGAATTTTAGTTCCAACCCTCTGCCTCTTCTCTCAGTCTCCTTCCTATAGGAGCTTTGATTTTGATTTTCTCCATGGTTCCTGTAGCTATGCTCCATCTGCCACAGACAGCATGGAACAAGCAGACTTTTAAGTTCCCTGACTTAACATGATCTTCAACCTTTTCTTTAGGCAGTCTTGCTTAGCTCTGTATAGTGTCATGGTAAAGCATGTTTCCATACTGACTGATATTTTAGTGAATATAGCCCAAAAAATCAAGAACTCCTTCTCTGATCATGGAAAACCTTCAATTTGTATATAGTTGATCCAAATTTGGACATATCCTAAAAGGAAGGCTCTGTTACTTGGCAGATTTCAAGTCCTGCAGGAGCAACATAAATATTTTGTGTATTTTCTTAGAAGTGACCAACGGTTCAGAAACTTCAGCCAAAGGCATATACTCAGTATGTAAAATTTCATCCTAAATGGTCAAAATTGGGGAAATAGATAAGGAGCTGAAACACAAAACAAATTCTGAGCTTTAATAACCAGCGGTGCTGAAAGTCCTGTTTGTAGTTAAAAAAACATTGTATTTTACAGGAATGAATTTGGAGCACTATGGTTATTATGTTTACTTTAAGTGTGTGGAATGGAAATTAATAAATGTTTATAAATTAATCTTGTAAATGCTTATCTCTCTGAACTCCTTCATGTGACTCAGTCACATTTTAGAGTTCAGATTATTCAAGTATGTAATTGTCAGCAGGATCTAGTTAGAACAGTATCAATGTTTGATAAACAAAGAAATTTAAGTTCATGGTTTCTACTAGATTTTAAAACTAGTCTCTAGTCCTACCAATGTGAAGTCAAGAAGATTTATAGACAAAATTCCTCATTTACTTACAAAAAAAAAATTAATTATGAGTATATTCTGTCTTCAAATCTCCATACAGCAAGAAGATGTATCTTTACATATCATGTGGGATTTCATATAAGTTCCTCCTGAGGCTTTTCAATGCTATTTAAATATAATTTTGAATTTAAAAAAATATAAAATTGCAACACAATCAATTTTTTATGTAAACAGTGCAACTAAAAAACAAATTTGATCCAACTTCAGTATAGGCATAGGTAACATTATTAAAAAGTAACTTTTCTGATATTGTAGCATTTACCTTTTTCACAGACCTACTGAACCCACCTTCTTTTCAGAGCTTAAATTGATGTAAATGCTTTGCTGCTGAGGATTCGTTCTGGTCACTTTCATTAAAATGTTGAAGTTTTTTCTCCATGCCTTCTTATGCTGTATTTGCTTTTAAGTAATACAATATGGTAAAGACTTTGAAATAAATTATATCTCCAGACACACAATGTTAGGTGGATCGATAAATACCCTATGACGTCTACTATGCATCATAAAATTTCTATCATAACCTGTTTAACAAAGCTTTTCTTCTTGGACACCAAGAATTTGATTCAAAGCATTTTACATATTGCATTACTTATCTAAACAGAGGATATGTAAGCCTTAACATTTGTTAAAAGACCCAGGCTTTAACAAAAAAAAGACCAGAACAAATCAATAGCAGAAAACAGATTAAACAACCAAAAAGTGACTGCTTAGAAATAGAAGCATGTGAAGTTACCCCAAGACAAGCTTTCAGCACATACTCAAAAGAAATGGTTATTTGATATATACAGGCACCTGAAAGTCTTTCAGACCATTCTGGAACTTCATATAGTAAATTGCTACAAGTAAGAGAATGTACAGCCTACTACAGCCTGTCTTCCAAAGACTGCTTTGGGACACGAGAAATCAAATTGCTTTTTTGGCTAAGATTTGTTCCCACATCAGTTGGTATTAGAATGACCATGTATTGTGTTAAATTATACTTAATACACTTGCCAAGTTCTATTTAATTCTAGTACAAGTAATGGTAATAATAATAATAGTTATTGTTGTTGTCAAAAATATCAGTACTGTATATAGTAAACCCAATGTAACTGTTCAAATTTATGTTTAGTAAAGATACTTAACTTATATGCAATTAATATATTTAATTTATATTCAGTAAAGATAATATCATGAAGCAATGTGAATCTTTCTGTTGTTGCCCACTACAAATACATTTAAGGAACATAACATGAAAGAAAAGTATTATGATTATGGTTGCAGTTATTCATAAATCACAAATACACGTGTGCATACCTATGTGTGTATATATGCATGTTAATTAAATATATGCCTTACAGATATCCTTATATTTGTAGCAAAATATGATGGTAAATGTCACCTTTTATTTTATCAGTCAAATAATCTAATAATAGTAATTGTTTTTGGTAATATATGCTAATATGTTAACCATTCATTTGCAGGACACATTGTAGTTAAGAGGAAAATGGAGGTATTGCAAATCCAAACTCTCTGTAACAACTGTTCGTACCATTATTAATGCTGTAAGAGAAATATATGAAGTTCCTCAAAAAAAACCAAAACAACAAATATAAGTGAAACAAATATAATAAGGATTCAGCTGCCTATTAGTTTTGATATGTTTGGGGGATTTCAGTTTGGGCTTTGGTTTGGGTTTTTTTTAGAAAAACAAGACTGTATTTTTAAGGAACATTTCTAGGTTCAGTCTATTAATTCAAAGTGGCATTTTTGTCCCTTACCAGGCTCTCATCTTCTGTCATCTCCTCGATCTTGACAAAATTCTAACCATTTGGTAATGAAACTGTCTTTATTGAATATTTCTGAAACAATTGTCTGTTTGAAAACTGTAGAATCAGAAAACCTGTTGTAAATACAGGTATTGACAAAAACTCCAGAGGTTTTTTTTAATTGACGTGCAATTATTTTTACTTCTTGCAAGATTCTACCTAGATGCTTACTTTACACTTAAGTACAAAAATGCTCATACCTAGATTTTACCTGGAATAGCAAAAGACAAGAAGTAAAAGTAAGCATAATAATTTGTGGCCACATGTATGATCAATCAGGTAAATCCTATATATTTGCAATGCATTCCATTCATTATTGGATTATCATTATTGAATTAGATATTAGGAAAAAGTTTTTCACTGAAGGGGTGGTCAAGCATTAGAACAGGCTGACCAGGGAAGTGGCAGAATCACTGTTTCTGGAAATGTTCAAAAAACATGTAGATGTGGTACTCAGAGACACGGTTTAGTGCTGGACTTGGCAGTGCTGGGTTAGTGGTTGGACTTGATGATCTTAGAGGTCCTTTACAACCTTTATTATTCTATGATTCTATTCCTGTGTTTTCATTTTTCTTTCTGTTTGGTCTTGCATTAACTAGGAGAAAGAACTGGATATTTGACTAATACCTTCATTGTAAATGAGGTTTCCTTGCTTCATGACACAATTTTTCAATCATAAATAACACTTAAGACAGAAGCAGTCTGTGAGTATAGTGTCTAAGAAATAGTTATGATAGGAATAGGAGTAAGAAAACTGCACTATGCTGGTATGAGTCATATCTGTGCTTGAGAATTCTTCTTCAGGGAATAGACTGTTGGATTTCCATGCCAGCTCTGTCTTTCATCACTCCAGTTAGACCAATAACTGGAACAGCAGCATTGACAATAATACCCATCTCTTAGTACTGTTTAGTAGATATCAAAAGTGCTTTATCAGAAGTGCAAGCGTAATTAGGTCAGTTTCAAGGATGGAAAGAGAGACATACAAAGGGAACGATTTACAGTGATTTATAACAAACCTGTCTTGTAGATACTTCATTTTGAATTAGTTGATCACTCTCTACAATGGTTTTATTTTCTTTGGCTGAAAGTGCTGAGATCTGTCTGAAGGATGGAAAGAAAGAGTAGTCTATGCTTTAAATCGGTTTGTCTAGGTCACAAGTGTTAATAAATTTTAAAGCAGACCCTACGAAATCTAATGAGACTAGATAAAGAAAAAGAGGCCCATGACTGTCAGACTTTGGGAGAGCCTCTGATTTGTTAAACCCACGTTCAAAGGAATGGAGAGTCAACACCTTTAGAGTATCTGGGATTTTTGTGAAAATACCTTCAGGCTGATGAAGTTATCTTGCCCTATTACTGAGGGTCTGAAAATCTTGAGCAATGATTCTCACCAACATATAAAATGTTGTTTTGTCAGACAGCTTATATGCTGATTATAATTGCATATATGCAAGATTAATAATTTATTACATTTCTTGCACAAAATATTTGACTGCTCTACCCTCTAAACAATGTGTAAAGCAGTTACAATCAAAAATAAAAAAATAGCTTTGTGAACTTTTGGCTCTGAGATTTAGGCAAGCAGAATTCATGCTATGATAGATGTGACTGTTATTCTGCCAAAATAAAAGGATATATTAGTAATTTATGAAGACTTTTCGCAAGTTTCTTGCAGCAAATTACAGCAGGTCTTTGAAACAATAATATACATTTCATACTAATGTAAGAACAATATATCCCTTCCAATTGCATGTACTTATGAGTTGAAAGCCAGAAAACTTGCATATAGATTTCTGAAATCCATCCTAAAAATGATATTTAGCAGTACATAGAGGTTCATAAACAAGTGAGGTTGTTAATACAGAAATAATCCAGATCAGGCAATTAGGATGAGTTTGATTGACTGTCTTACTACATTGACTCTTTTACTTCTAGACTAGTTTTCGAATTCATTATTGATAGGCTTCTTTTAGCATTGTATTTATTCTGCTTTAAAAATAATGTAATAAAAAACATTTTTTGTCAAAATATAGAAAGAAAAAGCTGGTGTGTCTAGTTTACCTTTATTATTGATACAATCTTGAAGATAAGTGCATAGGAAAAGTAGTCACAAGCATAAGTTAGCCCCAAACTTCTTTTCCACTTTAAACATGCAATAGCAATTTCCTTTCTTTTTATTATTATTTTAACAAAGAACATATTCCAATCTTAATTCTTTTTGTTGTTTAACAATGTTTTCAATTTCAGAAAATATTTCTTTAAATTAAAGAAAGCATGCAATTTTAAAAATATTATTACCATGTTAGATTTATTTTAAAGTTTCACTAATTATGCACTTAATTTACTAATTTGAGGGTTTCAGCCTTCAGTGAATATGTTATAGTTCCCAGGCAAAATAATTAATGAAAAGTTTACTACTTGATTAAATAATATTTTTTTTGCTCTTTAACAAAAGAGCACTGCACTGGAGAGATCTACTACCATTTGAGGTGTTAAATAATCCAAAGGCAGAGAATCTGGGAATTCTGTAGAGGCAAGACATCAGTACTTTAAACCTTTAGGAGGTACACCTCGAGTAAATTATATATTTTAAGAAAAAAGCAATTGACTACATTTGTAGAGCCATAAGAAAATGAATGGAGATAATGTTAATAATACTTGAAAGCTCTTGATTGCCAAAAGAGAGAACTGTTTAGTAAGATGCATTTGCCATAATTTAAGAATTCACAAGAAAGGGAACTCTAGGCTGGGAAAAGCTCCTGACATTTAGATCTATCAGGCTACAGAAAATCATCCATGAGAAAACAAAAAAACTCTTACTCTTTGAAATTTATAGCTATGTTGTATGTATTAGTACATAGAATGATATTCAGTCATATTTAAACTTTGTTCTAATTTTTTGGGACAATGTATTGTGAGAAATTTATTTTGCTATTGAGAAGTACTAAAAAGTTAAACAATCAAAAATACTTACTAAAAATATATAGTTATTAATATTTTCCTTTGGTAAGTGGCAAAAAGATATTAATAAAATTTGTATTTGATGAGTTATCATTAATTATATATATATATATATACATATATATATAAACAGCTGAACTGCTGTACTGTGAATATCGCATCATTCTCTTGCAAAGTTTGGGTTCTGTTCCACAGATGCCAAAGAAAGATATTTCTGGGCATAAAGTGTTCATTTATGCTAAACAAATATCATATCTTTAGTCAAGCCTACTGGTTATTTTATTTACATAATTGTTTTAAGTATTTTGTAGAAACTATTGTCTAAATTACTCAAGCATCTGTATGCGTGACAGTGAAAGTGATTGTTTCACGTATTTCTGTGTTTTCTTAAACTTGCCGTGGCACCATCCAGCATCTAAGTTTAAGTATACCTGGACTTTGAACAAAAGAAATCTCTCTTTTATTCAGTTTAATATAGTAAAACAATAACTGTTAATTAGATATATCTAATTGAACTAGTTCTCCATCTACTTGAAGTATGAGTTTCTGTGTGAAAAGCATTGAGTATCTCTGTAAGTGTTTAAGTGCAAAAAGGACAGACAATTGCACTTTTAAAAATATAATAATTTTGTGTAGTAATTTTAGTACACAAGGGAGTTTATTTTTTTTTAAGTACTGCATTGTGAAAATATTTGTATTACTTTCAAAAGTGAGCAATACATGATTATGAAATTTTGTGCTGTCAAATTAAACATGACAATTTTATCGTCTTAAAAAAGAATATGATACAGTGAAATTTAGGGAGTTCTGGTTGGTTGGTTTTTAATTTCACATGTCTGTTTACTGTTTAGAAAAGAATATTTCTACTCCAGAAAAATCCTGTTTGGGTCCATCTCGTAAAGAACGGATATCATTTCGAGACCATCCAGTGCAGCTCAGCGGAGGATGGGGAGCAGGCAAAAAAAGGCAAAAGCTTAAGAATATTAGCTGAATATTTGAGATAATTTAACTAGTTGATTAATCAAATATGGAGAGCATATGGAGACCTGTTTCTTTTTAAGCCAGTGAATATCAATTGTTGAATTTTCGTTTATAACCAATAAACCAGTTTCAGTTAACTACATTTGACTTATTTTATTATCCATGGTTACAGTGGTTTGGGTTTTGTGTTTTTGGTCGAAGTATTTTATACCTGTCAGTAAGTTATCATAGTTTGTGTTTTCAATTGCTTATGTGTTCTTGTGGTGTAGAATGCAGAACTGATTAACTCTACAAGGTTTGTTGTACAGTGACTAAGTTTAGGCTTACTTATAAGAACTGGATGAGAAGTCCAAATGTAATAAGGGTTCATGTGATGTATGTCACATATTGAAACACTGAATTCTCATTTTCTCACTAAATAAAATACATGCTTGCAAACTGTATTGTGAGATATAACAGCCATCAATGCTATTCTTAGAGAAGTCTATTTAGAATATTTTACTGAAGCAGCAAAAATTCGCAGCAACCTACAAATGGTGAGAATGCACTTTTTTTAGGAATATGAGAAGTCCTCTAGATTTTTCATCATAAATTATTGTCATAATACGATAAAGCAACCTGTTGTAGTTTTATACTTTCAAATACTTCTAACGGTTTCCTAGAGGATTAAAGAAAAAAAATAATATAAAAGGTTCCCATTTTGTTCTGGGGTAATGATAAATTAGACCTACATGACACTGTTAATGCAACTTAATTTGTTCATGTAGCCAGGCTCTTCAGACTGATGTGTAAACATTTTGTGGTGCAAGGAGATCTAGAGAAAAAGAAGAGAAATAGTATTTCAACTATCACGGGTATCTAACTCATTACTTCTAGTGAATGCTTTATTCATCAATATACAGGACAGATTTCAAAGCCTAACATTATTTTAGTGTTTTCCACTTTAAGGGGAGAAGTTGCTAATTGAATCTAGGGAAGGCTGTCTTTGGTATTTACTTGTCTGTTTTTGTCCAATATTGTGAGCCTCAACTCCCTACAGATAGAGAAAGAGGTGGGGAAGCAATGGGGCTTGAAAATTTAGTAAGAAAAGAACATAAACTCTTATGTTGTGGCAGTTTTTAAAATGTACTTACATTACTTGTGACATTATTTTGTGAGGTGTTTTTTATGCTAACATACACATTTGTATGGTTTAAAAGCAGTTATCTCCAATTTTGTGAATACTCACATTAATTTTCAGATAAAAAGATGGCTGACGTCATGGAAAACCTCCAGTAAATAACCTTGCTTGTTTGAGTCAGTGTCCTGTTTTTATTATCATTTTACATTTGAAAAGTCAGTGCAGCCTACTTGAGAAAAGATGTCTTTGCCTTTCTGGGGAATTATGGTCAGTGAAGATTGCTTGACCTACCTGACTGTAGAAATGCTGCAGTTGTCAGCAGGATATAAAATATCACTAGGTGCTTATGCTATCTAGTTGGTTTCCCAATGTATGTAGTTAGTGTTAAACTAGATTTCAGAATCTGCAGTATAAATACTATTAAATGTCACCCCCAAAGACTGGAGCTTTTATGATTTCAATTTTAACATCAGATTTGTAAGTTTTATAGGAAAACAATTGTTATTTCAAAATGTCTGCCGCTACATGTGGCAGTGTGTGTAACCACTGTTACAGGTGTTAACTGGAGATCCAAATACAAAATCAAGCAGTTCAAAATTTGACATTTCTTGCAAATTATCCCCTCTATTCGTCTAGAGTAGCCATAATATACTGCACATCACTAGAGCTGTAAATAAGATACTTCAGATTTTGTGTACCTTTCTATATCATCTATATCATCTATATCATCTATATCTCTATCTAGCTGTATATCTAAAAACTACCTTCTGTATAAAAGTTATCAGACCTGGTGTCTTTTGTTTTCCAAGTGTTTCTGAATAAGAAATACGGTCCAGCCTAGATAAAATGTTTTGGCAGCATTTTTAAAAGCATTCTATTTTGCAAAGGTAAAAGGTAGCTTTTTAGCATACAATTTACTAAATTACAAATCAGAATGGCAATATTCACTGACAGGCCTTTTTGGATTTATAATATGCTTAGTCTGCTATTCCATGAGTTGATATTGTTATGCATAGGTTAAGTAATATACTGAACACAAATGAAATTATAAAGTATGTCAAAACAAGTTGCTGTTTTCATTACATAACATTACAATGTGTAATAGTATGACATCTTATTATTGTATCCAACACATTTTTCTCAGAATTGCAGTGCTGAAAATACAGTGTGTCTGATCAAATACAGAAAAACATGCAAGGTGCAACTTCTGTTCAAGCTAGCAGAGACATTTATTGCATTCAGGAATAAGGCGAAGCAACCATCATGCCTTGCTGTTCATAGTCATCTTACGATATGTAAGCTCAGAGGTAACACAAATGATACACATGGTGGATATTTATGGCATGAATTTTTCAAGCCCTACTCTGCAAGCAGTTTCATGATTTTTTTGTGTCTTTTGGGGGTTTTCTTTTCCTTCTTTCTTCTACATTTTCTTTTTGTTCTTCTTTTCTTTCATCTACCCCCTGATGCAGCAATTCCCATTTAGGACAAGAACATATTCTTAAAAGTAAATTTCTCCGGCAGTCTGCTCTGATGTTGGAGTGTCTGAGTCACAGTGACAGTCCATCAAAGCCTGCACCACAGGTCCCCAAAACTCTGTTTCTGGATGGTGCTCCAGACTTCTTTGTGGCTTACTAGCTTCATCTCCTCGACCCTTTTTTCTGTTCCCTGTAGATCTTTTAGGAGGGACATCATATGAATAAGCTCTTTTAAAAAATCTTCCTTGGATGTATGAAGCTTGAGACTCAGAAATGTGGAATTCATTAGAATTCATTAGAATTCATAGAATTCATAGAATTCACTAGAATTCATTAGAAATTAAGAAGAAAGCGACTAAGGTGCATTTATGCATTGAACCGTTGATGGATGTCATTCCCCAAATTGGAAAGCTTTCTGGGAGCTCTCCTGAAGGGACCCCTGATGTGTCTTTTCCCGTGCAATTTACCTGAAGGTATGCACAGTAGTTCTTTAAATCCTCTGTTGTTTGAATGGGGACATTAGGAAAAACACCTGCAGCAACAAAAAGCTCCCCAAAATGCATATTCTCAATGATAACCAAGTGCTAATGGCACTCGGATCACCCACACCTGAATCACAAAACACGGGCATATTTTCCTACTTAAATATTCAGACAGGGTAACCATGCTGACTCAAAAGATTGTTGCTTGTTTAATCAGGTATGTAAATAGCCAATGTATAGCATAGACACTGCTTTGGTGCAGGCTGAGTTGGTGTCACATTTTGACTGAGTAAATCATTATAATTAATTATTAATAATCCTATTATTCAAACATGCATTCTTTAAAGGTGTGTCCACTGTACATTTTTCAAAAACATTCCACAAGTGGAATCCAAATCTAGCCTCTGACACATGGCTGCAAAACTGATGCTTGGTCTTCCATTACAACTGTTAAAAGCACTATGAGGAATATATTGGATTAATATCCTTTTGATTTTAATTTCAAATTATCGTGATAATAACAATGTGTATTTATGAAGGTACAGTCTTTCCTTGATACACACTGAAATAATAAGCAATCTTTATTTTCTTTAGTGAAAAAACCCCACATGAAAAGTAGTATTACCACATGACCCCCAAAAGACAGGAATAGAACTAAAAATATATTATGAAAGATTGAGTAGCCTGATATAACATCTGAGTTTCAAGCAGTTTGTTCTTAACTTCCCTAGTTGGGGAAAAAAAAACCAACAACCAACAAAACAAAAAACCCCAGCAAGCTAAGTTGTTTTATGTTTTGTTTATTTCTTTTTACAGTCATAAGTGAAAAATGAACTATTTTTATAGGAGTTTGGAAAAGCATAAGAGCCTTGAATATTAGTCTGTCACTGCAGGAGTTTCTAGAGCCTGTGTGAGGAATGTATAACTATACATTCATATATACTTTCATATATTCTTTCGTATAAATGGGATGTCAACTGGTCATGGATGTAGCTGTGGATAAGTAGGAATGGGACAGTTCTTGCTTCTCATACAAAGTCTTACAAATATGCCTAGAGTAGGGAAGGAGATTGGTATGGCCTGCAAGTAACAAGTAGACTAAAGTAGCTGTTGCATCTTGTGGAGAACTGCTTTCCTGGTTTCCAAGGTCAATGATAGACAGAAAAATGCCCTTGGCTACATCCGGAAGGCACTCTTTTGAGCCCCAAGTTGTGCTGAGGGTTTGTTAGCAGTAAAATCCTCATTAGAGTTCATGAAGTTTCATGATGTCAAATAATCAGGGACTGGGTTTTCAAAAGATTTTTAGTAGAAATACTGTGTAACAGCCCCAGACTGACCATCCTTTCAAGGACTGGAAGTTGAAGTGAATGACATTGTGAACTACGCTGTTATTTACAGAGTATTTTGACAATTGGATTGTTCTTTATGAGCACAGACGGACTGCCTCAATTTTTTTGGTGAGAGATGCTGACACGACTAGTTAGCACATATGATCTCTATCCACCAAGGTCTAGCATTTGTTCCTCTCATGGTCTTCATTCAAATGCTAGATAGGTTTATTTGGAGTTAGTAACCTTTTCTTAGTTGGTTGATTGCTATTTATATAATGCTTTTTTTTTCTTGTTACATAAAGCATTACATAAGCCAAATACACAGGTAGATGTAAAATTACTTCTGACTGAAATGCAATTGATAGCTTTTTAACAATAGAGCAGGTAAGAGCGTTTTATGTTATGCCAGTTCCACTAAGTTAAGAAGTGATTAAAAACATGTTTACTAATAGCTAAAGGTCGGGTTTTATTTATTCCCATCTTATTCATTTGTTAATTTTTTTTTATTTTTTTTTATTTTTATTTTTTTTAGCGAGGCACTACTTCAATCCTGAAGGCAAATAAGCACCACCAAGTAGCTGAGCCACAGCCAACGTGGTGTACAAATATCCTGAGACAGAAGACAGCTTTTTAGGAGAGATCACTATAACTGTTTAGTTAAATGCTAATAATGGATGGGTGCCTCTGTTTCAAGACAGCTTAATTTTCTGTGCTTGTGAGCCATGCTATGAAAAAAAGGAGCATACAAAAATAAAACGGGCTCTATGTTCCTGCAGCATTCCTGTCATGAGATGAGAGCTGCCTCGTCCAAATGGCATGTTTTCTGCTACCGTCACCGCGTAGGGGTGGTTCGAGAGGTTATTCATTGCAAGAACACAAGTTAAGCCGTGACCTTGACTCTCATTTCCCTAATACGTTGTCATTTGTGCGATTGAATACATTTTCCTTTAAACGACGATGTCCTTATTGTGAGAAAAGAAGGCGCGCTGCGGGATTAAAAAAGCACAACTAGGCGAGAAGATAATACATCATCCACGCAGTCTCTAGAAGTGGTAATTTCTGGTGGTTTTTTCTCTTCCCTCACAGTTTACTCTTAATTTACAGGTTCTCTGCTGCGGCGCGCCAAGCGGCTGCGGCCGGTGCCAGCCCGGAGCGGCACCGAGGGGCTGTGCCCGGGAAACCGGCAGAGAAACTGGCTTCCATTTCACGAGCGACAGCTTCATTCTGCAGTGCGGGTTCAGCCCCACTGAGTTCTGTGCGACTTTTGACTGAAAATAAAATAAATTACCGAAATAAAAAGAAAAGAAAGAAAAGCATCAAACAAAACAAACCCCCAAAACAAGAGCAAAGAGCTGCATTTTATGCAGCCCCTTCATGTTTATGCCTTTTTCATTGACTTTTAATTGCAGGTAATGACTCGAGAAGTTGTTGCCTTTATGTAATGTACAGCCTGGCCGTGTGCCGAGTTAAGTTCAGAGCCTCGGCCAGGGCGATGCGGGAAGGATTTATCCCTGCTCTGGGGGGATGCACTGGTTGTGGGGATAAGTGGTCCAAGGGGTGACTTGCTTTCACCTGGCCCGCGCCTCTTGCCCTGCGAGCAGGAGGCGAGATAGGGATTCATGCTTATCCAGTTTCGCGTTACCTGATTACTTGATAACATGAAACATTTTATACTTTGCCGCAGCACAAATGCAAACACAAATAAGAGATTTGCCTGCTGGGTCATGTCACCTCCTGACTTCCCTGATCACTGCCTGATACCCTCTAAAAAGAGCCAGCTTCCAAACGGGCTAGGGAGAATGTCTCCCGCGGTGGCATATGCCAGGTACGGGTTTTGTCGGGAAAAGTGAAATATTTGGAGGCAATTTGTAATATAGTGGATTAATTTTGATTGCCCAGGGTAGAAACAAAAAGAAGACTGTCTCTAACCATAGGCTGGGGACTGACTTTATTTGCCAAAATCAATATTTGTGTGGAAAGCTTAAAATATGTTGTTTTTCCAAGAGCTGAAGTTTTAAACAGGGGGAGGAGGAGGAGGACGTCCATGAATGAAATATTAGCAGCATATCGGTTAACCACTAAGTTCTTTTTTGTATTCATCGAACCGTTTCTGGTAAGAAGGGCAAGAGTCTAAAGACTCGGGGATAGATGCTCCTTAATGCAGGCTAGCATTTCAAAAGATACAGGCAGCTCTCAGCAAGTGACAAAATAAGGCTGAGACTGTACAGCGGCGGTGCTGAAAGACCGGAATAAAATTGCTCTGTGGCTTTCTACATCTCTGAATTATACATTTTTAATCGGATCTAGCACACATCGCATGGGGGTAAAAAAAAAATGCATAAAAGCAAGGATTCTTTTAAACGAGGTAGACTTGAAAACCGGCAGTCCCTGTCAAAGCAGCTCAATGCATCCGTTTGTTAGTGCCTCCCACTTGAACAGGGATCTGTTTCTTACCCCTGTCCCTTCTGTCTCACACCTTCCTTTAGCTTCGTGCTTGGAAACTAGAATATCGACCCACATTTCATACCTTAGAAGAAATCAATTAATCTGAGATGACAAGGCAGCCCCCCCTCCACTCTTCGGGCCCCTCGATACATTCAGAGCCTCGGGTCGCTACGGTAGTGTAGCCCTTATATTTTCGGTATTGTCCCATTACTAATTAAACTGCCATCAGGGAAGGCCTTGCTTTTGATTTGCTCTCTTGCAGAGATGCGCTAATGCTCAGTGCCCGACAGTCCAGAGCTTAGTTGGTTCGCGGAGGGAGAGCGAGAAGGAGTAATTTAGTTAGAATTGTTCACTTAAAACTCACAACTCCTTTCAGGGAGCGTCCCCTCCTTGGAAATAAATTCCGGGGGTGGGACTGGGGGGAGAAGACCGTTCACCCGTAACATTCTGCAAAACCCACTAGTGAGCTTTTTCACTTCTAGATTTTTCTTCTAAGGCGTCTATTTCTATGATATGAAGAACAGTGTTTGTCTTTGCCTTGCGAATATCTCTATAATTTGTAGGCAATCTCTGCGGAGTGGGAGTGGGGAGGATTTGGCTTCCGAGCTGCTGGAGCCCGACTCGGCCGGCGCCGCCAGCAGGTTTGTCCTCTGGCGAGGGCGGGAGACAACCACCTCCTCCAGGGCTGCAGTCAGAGCAAGTCTGTGCTTGTCTTCCCTAATATCCCGCGTGAAAAGTCAGATTCTACTCTTATTCGAATTACAGGTTGGGGTGGAGGGAAATCGAATATATATATCGGATCCCGGAAGTATCTTTAGGAGCAGATCTCTTCTTCTTGATGGTGCCAAACTGCGCAGGGTTTTGAGTCTCACGGCCCAACTTTCAAATCCTTTCTAAACTTGATAAAGGGCTACAATAGCAGTCCAATGAAGTATAGATTAAATTCTTGTATGATTTGTTTTTATAGCACATATGTAAGTAGGATTCATTATAATTTAAACTAGATCAAGATAAGAGATTAATGCTTTTATAGAGCATCTCTGCTGAGATTTCCTATGGGGCTAAGATTAAATCTACACATTAAAAATTATCTCGTTCCATTTCTTGTTGAAAAAAAAATATTAGATAGTTTAAGAAGAGTGACTCCATGTCAGAAGAAGAAAATTGTCGAGGTTCGTCTAGCTCTGACAACAATCGTGCTTTCCTAACGGGGTAACTTTCCTATTCATCAATTTCTTGTCTCCCCTCTGAATATGCCTTTGAGGGACATGGAATCGTGCAGATGTCACACAGGAAACCCCCCAAACAGCTGAGGTACTGTCAAAGCGCCGAACTACAGGAACCGTGAAATGATTGCTGTCGTTACGTTTGGGATGGTTTGTGGACTAAACTTGGGAACTTCTGAACCTCGAACCTGGCTGGAAAAGTGAGAAAGGCTGCAGGCTCAGGCCCACCTAATGAGACGCGACACATCGCTTTCCCTGTGCGAGGTGAACGGAGCTCGACAGATTCTTCCGCTGCCCACGCAGAATTTAAATTACCGAGTAGAAGAGTAGTCGACTTGCTCCTACACTTTCACTGATCTCTGAAACTACATATCCCAGGTATTTGGTAAAGTCATTCCAAATAGTGTCAATTAAACACTTCCTCTACAAACGGAAAATCTTAAAGCTACCCACGTACACCAGAACCGATTTGCTCAGGTGAACAAAACCTGCCTGTTAGGAAGAAAGTTCGTTAAAAGGGGACCCTTTTGCAGCCTAGCTGCAGAAATCCGGAACACAGTCTTTATTTTCAGTGATTAAAATAGTGATGCTTCACATACTTTAAAATAAATAATAGTGAAAAAAAATAATAAAAAGGAAATCCAACCGTCCCCAAAACTCAACTTCTTTCAGTGTTGATTGAGAAGGAATGCACTTCTTTTTACTGGCAGCAACAATATTTCGCATTATCCTTCTCACAAACAGGATGTCTGGAAAATTATAACTCAGCCAACCTAGATGTTGAATCTATAATTTGCAATTTGTCACATTCCACTGGGAGGGAGATATGGAGCGAGTCGTGGAGTGTCTTTTTACACCTTTTTTCGCCTCCGCAGATCAGGTCGGTTCCTAGGACCGCGTGGTGGAGACCAAAGTGCCTGAGAAACCTCTCAGGCAGTCTCTGTGGAGCCTGCATCGAACTCATGCAATAAAATCTCTGGATCTGAACGTGAAATGAGCTGCTAGGTAAAGCCTCAGCAAGGAAAACAGAGGGCTTGTGAAAATACCGAACCATTTGAGCACCTGTTTTTCGAGATAGACAGTTCTCTTTGTGTTTCAGGAACCTTCCTTTCCCCCTGCAACTATTGGGGTGCTTGATCCTATTCAAGAGAACGCATCGCTTCCTTTCTTCCCCTATAACCAACCCTCAGCGCCCCTCACTGCGGGGCCATGCCCCCCCTCTCCCCCCCCCGCCCTCCCCCGAGGGAACACCCAGCTCTCATCTTCATAGCTTCACTTTCCATTTTCCCGGATAACTGGAGCGTGCGTATGTGGAAGGTGAATAGTACCCCCAAAATTCGTTTAAGCCAGTCCAAGGTAGCACGAATTTCTTCTCATTCAATCCTTAAATACATTTGGTGTTGTAACTTTTCTGGAGGGAAGAGAAGCGTTAGTGTAAAACAGATTTAAAAGAAGCAATCTTCTTTCTGTACTGAGATCCACAGTTAAAAACCGGTATTAGAAATGGGGAGGAGACACGGGAGGGGATTCGGATTCCTGGGCATTTGGAAGGTATCGATGCCGTTCTCACTTTATTTAAACAAACGCAAGTGTGAGGAGATCCCTAGAACAGGCAGTAGCCCAGTTTGGGCTGGAAGCTGCCACGCCGAGTAGCAGCGCAGCAGCGGCTGAGGACCCAGAAGTGGACGGTGCGGGTCCGGCACCGCACTCGCACACTTCTCCTAAATTCCTGGATTTTTCGGCAGTGAGACGCTTGTAATTTATGCGGGATCCTCGTTCCTACACTTGGTCTGTTACTTCGGATCTCAGGAAGAGAAGGAATGCGAGGGCAGCGGGGGGAAGGCAGCCCGCCGTCCCCGCAGGAGAGCCCAGTGGTGCCGGGGAGCCTTCCGGGATATGCGCGGCCGGCTCGTCCCAGTGGACAGGCTTCCTCGGAGAAGCCCCTATGCACTGCAGGGGCAAGCTCCTTCACACCACCTCTGGCCACGAAATGTCTCTCCATCACACATAACACCCCTTCACAGAAGGTTTAGGAGATACTCCATCTCTGGAAACACAGCGGCACATCTGCATGCAGCTCTTAATAACCGGGCTGCCTGGCGGAGGGAGTCGGTCCCTGAAGAAAGATGCTTTTCAAAGCTGTCTCACCTCAGCACAAATTTTTTTTCCTTTGCCGCCTTCTCCCCCGGGATGTGTCCAACCCCTCTCAGATAATTTTAGCCCGCTGAAGTCAGCTTTCTGTTTTCAAGCTTTTAAGGAGAACGATTGCCATACGTGGCGCCAATTCTCCCCTAGGTTACATCTCTCCTTCCCTTTGAAGTCTGCTGGGTTGCAAAGAGGAGAATGAGAGCAGAATTTGGTCCCTGGAGCTAACAGTGATGTGGAACCACTCTGATTTTCATTTATTTATTTATTTCACGTGAAGGAGGGATGGATTTTAAGATCCGGTTATAAGTTTTGTCGCGCTCTATTACTCTGATATTGTAAGCGCACTTATATAAATGTCGGCGCTAATCTTGGCGGGGAGTGCTTTACAAAGACGGGAGGACAAGCGAGCGGAGTCTCCTCTGGGGTGAAGGTGATGCGGGAGGATCGTGTTTTCTCAGCGGAGCGGGGAGGGGGTGAAGAGCACAGAGGACGCGGCAGCCTCAGTCCCCAAACCGGTCCCCAGACGAGGTCGGCGCCTCCCGCCCCCTGCGAGTCAGCGACGCTGGGGTGGCCAGATCGTCCTGGGAAGGGGGGGAACGCTGGGGTTGAGGCTGCGGGCCAGCCCGGGGGGACTGAGCGCCGCCGCCACCGAGGCCACTCCTCGCAGTCAGCGGAACACGCGTGTCCCCATGGCGGGCACCCGCGCTCCCTCCGGCCTCGCTAGAAACAGTCCTGCTGCTGCTGGGAGCCTCTGGGTTTTTTACGGTCACAGGAGATTCTCCTTGTCCTCGGCTATCCTGGAGTTTAATAGCTGTCTTTAAAGAGGGATATTTATTGGGATAAAAGTGGATTGCAAGCTGCAACAACGTTGCATGTGTCTTTCATTTAAAAGACATCGAGAGCTCCTTTCCCCCCCCCCCCCCGTCTTTTTTTTTTTTTCCTCCCCCAAGGCATTTAGTGCTTTTAAGGCACAGTTATAAACACGCTGCCGAAGTGCCAGCACAAGGAGATGCGGGGGCAGGGAGAGAATTTATTTCTTCGGGTACGGAGCAGGCGTTTCTCCAAAAGGTTCACGGAGGAAACCTCGTTTTCAAGACAAATCCGGGGACGGGAACTGTCCCTGGAGCGGCTCCCGGGGCCGTGTCCAGCCCCTCTCCCGGGCAGGCAGCGAGCTGGCCCCCCGCCGCACCTGGCCGCGCACCGCGGGCACCGCTCGCCTCCCTCGTCCCTTCACTTTTCCGTCTCCCGGAGGCTTACGGGAACCGCTTCCATCTCTCCCTCTCCACAGGAGGGTAAAGCGACACCCCACCCCACAAAACACACCGACCCACCCCAAGTCCCCGAGCACCACCATTGCATTCTGTCCCGACGGGGCTCCGCGCCGCCCGCAGCCCCAGCTCCGTGGTGGCGGCAGGTAACGCTGTGAAACAGGACGGAGTTGCGGGGGTGGCAGCCTGGTTCTGACAGATGACAGGGAAGGGCAAGTTGTGCGCGTGGCGGGTGATGCCCGCAGCTACTCGACTGTGGATGAAACAAGCATCCCTCACTTAGCTACCCCTTTCTCCGGGAAAACATTAAATTAGAGGTCGGCTGATGAAGGAAGGGAAGCCGCTCGCCTAGAAATACGTTGGACATGAATTGATCTTCCCTTCACCTTTGGCTAGGTTCACAGGAAAGGTCTCTAAGCCGTTCCACAGCCCCCATGGCCATTACTGCACAGAAACTTCAACCTCTCATTAAAGCCCCTCTGCTTTTCCCCCTCCCCGCTCCAATGGGGGAAGGGCCCACTGAACTGGGTTTTAAAACAACCTCAGTAGAACAAACAAGCGCGGGCCCACGATGCTGAAATACTCATATGAAGTGATTGAAGTCTCGGGTTTACTTTGCTTCACCGAGTACTCCTTTCACGAGGAAGCAGGGAGCAGCTCTTCTCCTTAATTCGGACCCTTTTCGAAATAGTCTCCTATCTCTCGACTGTGTTTTAAATCTTGTCAATGTGCGAAAGGGCCATGGAATTCAACACTTCAAAGTTCACACTTTGTGTGAAAACTACTTCCTTTTCCAATATCCACAGGAATTCATCCATATATGGCTCGTTTCTTTTTCATTTTATTACCTAAGACTTTTTTTTTAATACTTTCATTTAGAAACTGATTTTTTTTCCAACTCAGTAGTGATATTTCAGATTTAAAATAAAGGTCCATTTTAACCGCTTTGCACACATGCACACACCCCCCAAACACAGACAGAGAGGCAGACTGGATAAGGTCTGTTTCATAACAGACAAACTCTCTTTTAGGCTGGTTTCTGATGTGAGAGATTTCTAGTTTTAAGTTTCTCTGTTTTCCATTCCCTCTACACAAACAACTGCCTATAATTTTTCTTTCTCTCTTTAACCCTAGGACAAATTTCTGAGCTGTTTAATAAAGAAGAAACACCAGTTCTTAATTTTACAACTTCAGAGAACAGGGCTGCAGCTACTGACGTATCAGTCAAATAGACTAAAGAAGGGTATGTGCCCCTGAAGTCATCTTACTCTAAGCCTCTCGGGGAGCTGGGGAGAGAGGGAGAGAAGCGAGGGATTACTGTCGTTCAAGGATCCCTGGAGAAATGTGAAGAGGTTGCGGAGGGGAAATGTCCTTTTCTTCTGTCCTCCCTTCCTCCCTCCCTCCCTCTCTTCCCTCACCCTCCCCTAACGCTTGTGTGTGTGTGTGTGTGTCTGAAACAGATCTGTCTATCGAAAATGGGCCTGGAACTCCCTCCTGTGTTGGGATTAGGTCTTGAGGGACCTGGGGTGGAGTTAGACTTCTTGCCTATTTTCATATTCATTAGAAATGGGAGGTTGCATAAGAAGTCCTGCTGAGCTTCAAGATATAAGAGCAACTTCGGGTCCCCCCTTTCAAGACAAGACAAATCAAAGGGTCGGAGGCAAAACAGCTCCCTGAGCTCTGAACGCCTTTCCCTCCCTCCTTCTTTTCCTCCCATCCACTCACTCTCCCTCCCTTGTTCACAGTCCAGCCTCTGTCTAGGGAAGAGGCTTTCAAGCAGCCTTAGATGATTATGGATTTTCTGAGCGAGAAGTTTGCCCTGAAGAGCCAGCCGAGCAAGAACAGTGACTTCTACATGGGAGCAGGAGGCACTTTGGAGCACGTTATGGAAACTTTGGACAATGAATCCTTTTATAGCAAAACGTCAGGCAGCAAATGCGTACAGGCCTTCAATCCTCTGCAAAGGGCTGAGCATCATGTGAGGCTGGAGAGGACATCACCCTGCCAGGACAACGGTGAGTCGTCGTCCCAAAGTTATTCTCCCTCCTGGAGATGTACAGGGGAGGGTGGGGGTTCTCCTGCCCAGGGAAACCAAAGGCAGCTGTGCAGCCTTTGGGTGCAGGCATGTGAGGGGCTGTTAGGTCGTAGTAAAAGAACAATAACAAAACCAATAATAATAAATAAAATTATAATAATACTTATTATTATTATTAAAAAAAAAACACAGGGAGAAGGCAACTGTCTACTTTAAAGAGCTCTTTTCCTTTCAGTGTAACCCCCTTGCTACTGCCTTCCATCCTGGCCTCTGCCAGAATGCGCGGCTTGCCGAGGAACACAGTGCGGAGCACTGCGGCACAGCCCGCCCGGCCCCGAGCCCATGCACCCGGGGCACCAACGAACCGGCGGGTCCCGGCGGGTGCCGAAGGGCACGGCCGTCCCCCGGCCGCCCTCCGGCACCACCCGACCGTCCCCCGGCCGCCCTCCGGCACCACCCGACCGGCCCCTGGCCGGCCTCCGGTCGCCCCCCGGGGCGCCCCCCGGGCACCCCGGGCACCCCCTCCCCCGCTGCGGGCAGCGACTTTTTCACCCAGCAAATTCCCGGGAAAAGCATCCCCGGGTGTCGGTGTCGGAGGGACACCAGACACGGCCGGCTCCCCAGTGCCGTTCCAGGAAGGGGACGGAAGGTCACTTGGTCATGTTTGCTTCTTTCAAATATCGTCCTACGAGGGTAGCGAGATTCTCTTTGCCGTGTTATCAAATAATGCGTAAAGGTGATTCTTCCGAAACATGATGTAGGTAATCCAAACAATAATGTTAAACATTCCATCAATTGTTATATTTTTCTAGCCGATAGGCAAGGCGAATGTGGAAGGTTTTATTTTTGATACATTTAAAATTTTTCCTCATTATTCCAACATGATGGAAATCGCATATAGAAAAAAAAATAAAAAATAATTTCCTGTCAAAATTGGAAAACGTGGTTAAGATCAGCTGCAATAAGGTGACCGACAATATCTTACTTTTTGACTTCATTTAGTCACTGAAGTATCTACTTTTTTGAAAACATGCTTTTTTTTTTGTACGAAAAAATTCACAAGAAATAATGACAGATTTCTGCTAGTGCCACTTAAAAAAAAAAACAACCAACTACAGAAAATTGATTTATACGTTGAAGTTTTTCTTAATTACTTCATTTAATGGGTACCTCGAGGGCTTTGGTGCATTTCCTATCTGATGATGATGATGATGATATGTTGATAATAAATATCTAAAAATTGTGTTTTGCTTCTATCAACTCAGATTGAAAAAAACATTTTTGAGAATGTGGGAAAATCCCAAAGCAAGCTTCTTCTAGTGTGTTACATGCCATCTTTGTAGATTTTAATTTCTATAGAGTTTTAAACCTTTTTTTTCACCGTTTTCTGAGAAAAAATAAGAGAAAGGTTTTTTTGATCCTAATAACTTATGACATTTCCAGTGATGTAAGTAAAAATATTAAAAAATAGGAAATATTTTCATTTCCTATTAAGAACCTATTGCAGAATATTTCTTATCTCTACCACTCAGGTTTTACCTAAAGACAAATAGTTCCTTCAATCCTTATACAAAGTATATGAAGCAATCTCTTTTAATAAGTTAACATTCTGCAGAAATGCTCTGTATTTTGTAACCATAACAAACCTAATTGGAAACAATTCCACTTTACAAATCCAAGAGAATGTATATGGAATTTATTAAACTTGTAAAGTGAAGTTAATTTTCATTTTCCTTTGCTTCTTGATTTGTCAGTTTACAGGTATTTAGTTTATTTCACTGTTATTTTGTATTTTCATAAAAATAGAAGTTTTTCAATTTACCTTCAAGTTTAAAGCCACATCTGTCAATAGTCTGTGCCACTTCTAGGAAAATACGTTTTGGGCTAAGATTCCTTATCTGTGCAACTTTAGTTGACATCAATTTCATGGATTATTAACTACTTTAGTGGCAGTAATGGGAGAGTACTCCAAGTACTCTTGTGTAGTCCCTTACTCTGAAGGTTTTTAGATGATATTTTCAGATACAATTCTCAGTTAAAATTCAATGTGTTTTAGCATTTTATTCTGTCTGTGGTTAATATTACAAATTCCTCCTCCATGATCTCGTGTAGGAATAACACAGCCTCCTAGAATCATGTTCCTTGTGAAACTGTTTTATACAAACTCCTGAATCTAAACTCCCCCATCCTGTGCACCCCTGACCTCCCTCCTCCCTCCCACTCCCTGGTCCCCCTGCCCCTTTAATCAATTATTTAGCCAGTTATTAACCAGTTGTTAACCCACCTTGTGTACAGTGAACTACGGGATTACTAAAGTGGAAGGACAGCCTCTTCACACAGAGCTGAGCAGGCCCATGGACAATTGCAACAATCTTAGGATGTCTCCAGTGAAAGGGATGCAGGAGAAGGGGGACCTGGATGAACTTGGTGATAAGTGTGACAGCAATGTCTCCAGTAGTAAGAAGAGAAGACACAGAACAACTTTCACCAGTTTGCAACTGGAGGAACTGGAGAAAGTATTCCAGAAAACTCACTACCCTGATGTATATGTAAGAGAACAGCTAGCTCTGAGAACAGAGCTCACAGAGGCCAGAGTCCAGGTAGGAAACAAACTTCAGCATTTCCATGACAAATTGCGTATTGTAGGAACTGGTAAATGACACTCTTGGGGATTGTATGAAAACCTGTAAAGCTAAAGTAAGCTGCTCATTTTGCTTTATTTCTTTATGGATAAGAACTGTTATGCTGCAGTACTAAAATAACTTGTTATTTTTTTAAATAGCTTGTGTTGCTCTTCTAGAAACTTGTTTAAAGGATGAGAAAACATCATCAATAGTTAAACTGTCTTGATCTCTTGTAGAATACCAGGCAGTGAATATGTAAATTGTTATACATAAAGATCCCATTAAAGAGACGTGTTGCATATAGTTCAGATTGATGACGATGCAGAACTCAGACACAGAGAATTCTGTGTGTGTTACGGCATGAAAAGTACAGTCTAAAAAGTAGTCAAATTCCTTTTTTCTATCCAATGACTATGTAGTGAAAATGCACATACATAAATGTGTATATGTTTATGCCTGTGTGAAGCAATCCTTTCATCTCTGTTGTATGGAATGATGTTAGAAATCACAAAATTAGGAAGAACATTTGCTGGTTTTTAAACTTGTATAACTGATGAACAACATTATTCTAGTTTTTGGGATGAAACATACTGTTGATCACTTAGTGCATTGAGTGTCTTCACTGCATACAAATGTGATTCACTCAGTATGTGCTCGCACAGTAATCTCAACAATATTTATAGCTTTGGATGTGCAATGGTGAGAAAAGAAGCTAAGTATCCAGGAAATGCAGCCTTTCCCCTTTATAGAGATCTTCCATAAGGAAACGGTATGAGCCACATTTTGCAAGTTTATCCTAATTTTAGATATCTTCCCTGTTCTGGTAACAATCATCATTTCAATGTAGAGAATAGCACTCCTGTTGATTCTTACAGACTGGGATTAATTTTTTTAATTTAGTGACTTGAATATGATAACAACTTCACAACTTGTAATTAAACACATACTCACACATGTATATAAAGAAATAGATACCAGTGCACATGCATACAAACTGAAATTAAATCAGAATCACTTTCAGAAACAAAGTCAGCTAATTAATTTTATAAAGAAGTGTTCCTTTCATGTCAGTTCAACCAGACATCATATTCACTGTTGTCATCAGAAAATAGAGTCCAAAACTATGTGTTCAGTTACACTGATGTAATATCAGCAATGCTGACAGAATTTATTTCCGTGGCTTTTAACTCTTCAGGTTCTGTGCAATCCTTCTTCTGAATTTGACTTAAAAAAAAAGCTTGCATAATGTTAAAACACTGTTCTAACAAATGCATAATTCTGGAATTAAGAGAACTACTTCAAGAACAAATTAATAGTCAGAACAGGGAGAGGAGAATTGGATTACAGTGTTAACTGACTTTTTATCACTTTTTTTCCCTAAGTTTTAGAGGCTTCATATGCCAAGAGTAATTAAAATAGAGAGTAAATGAAAAATATATACGTCTATACTAGACTTTCACACATTTCTATTTCTCTCTTATTTAAACATGTTCTTCCCTTTCTTAAAAGATAAGTGATCTTTGCATTTCTCATATGCTAAATATGAAAGGATATGGTGATCATTTCTATCCAGAGTAACAGGAGTATTCCATCACAAGATTAAGCAATTTAAAAGGCCTTACGTCACTAGAGGCAAGCATCTGGCAATTCAAGGATAACAAGCAGCAGATTTCTACATTGCTTTGTGGAGGCAAATGGTTACTTTATCTCTGCCAAGAGTCAGTTTCTAGTAAAGTGGTGTAAACAGAAACATTTTGGGGGATTGTCAAAGGAAAAAAATGTGAGCTTTTTTTCTCGTTTAGTTACTATAAATTCAAGCAAATTGTTTGATTTAGTTTAGCACAGTGATCAGCTGGAGACCTTACCCACAGTTCCCTTCACTGCCATTTCATCAACATCCAATTTAATATTTGTCCTGCACACATGCGGAGAGAGCCAACCTGAATCTAATTTATCTAAGTTGTTCTCTTTCCTGCTGCATATCAGTGCAGTAATTGGTACCCATTTTAAAGAGATTGTCAAGGTCTTTTTTCAGTGAAAGAGACTCATGCCTAAATTCTCTTATCTTGTCCCTGACCACTCCTGTGGACAGAGGAGAATTTTTTTTTTTTGCCTTTTCTTTTCTTTTTGTTGAACCTCAGGCATCATAAATAACGCAAATTGACCAACAAAGTCCCTAACAATATATACTCAGGAGTTACATGCATGAGACTTGCTTTGATTGCTGAGTACATTTTGAAAGATTGCACATACTAAATCTGCAACATGTCCTTGAGAATTAAAATGAGTAAAACTATGCCCTGATTGCTTAAGCAGCATCAAAGCACAGTTGAGTTCTCCAAAGATCAATGCAAGAATGGAATTATGTAACAGTGTTATTTTAACTATCCCAGAGTCTGGGATCAGAAAACATCCCTCAAAATACAGTAATTGTCTATACAAAAAGCCTCTGTTTAAGTAGGTATATATCAAAATTGATTCATGATCAATTTAACAGGGGGACTAACCAATCACATTGTTTCCTTTTAAAAAAATAATGGTTCTGTTAGTAGAATGACTTCTTAAAAAAGCTGTAATGAATATGCTTATACCAGAACAATAAAGACTTGTTGGATATTACTTTTATGCAGTGTTATTTTTCTTAGCACTTCCTTTATTTTATCAGCATGTCTTAACCAGTCCAAACTGTCTGAAATAAAAAATAAATTTTGAAAACCATGCGACAATGACAGATATCAGTAAAAGAAAGAAATGTGTAAATAATAGGTTTTAATATAACACCCGACACTCAAAATTTTAGAGAACAGTCCAAAGGCTATAAAGAAATTCAAGCATAAAGAAATTAACTTTTAGTTGACAAGAAAGCATTCAGTTCTAAATCATTTCATAGTCCAAATTATTTCATAGTCTAAATGTAAAATACAATTCTTTAGTTTTCCATTATCAGAAAGATATCACCTAACAACACTGTGGAAAAAAAGTCACAATGTTTTTAAAACTGTCTGTGTCATGGTGAATTTTTATTTTCATCCTGCCTTTTAAACCTTCCCTATAGAAACCTTTCCTGCAGTGCCAGTTTTTACTGTTGTGGTGCCAGTTTTTTCTGCCTTTTCATTACCGCACTTAATAAAGATTACGTCCACCTCTAAGAGGCAGATTATGGGTAGTCATAGCAAGTTAGCAGGCATAAGAAATTAAGAGAAAGCTTCATTACAATTTGACTTGCTGTGGACTGATCTTTCTCAAGTGGGTTGTTGCTTCTGATTTTGTTTTGAGTTTTTTGGTTTTGGGTTTTTTTCTGATAATAGAAAGAAAATAATATGTACTTTTAAAATAGACAGGAATAACTTGAGCAGGTTTGACACTGACAAGATTGAAACCGCAAGAAATTAATTCTCAGGTGGAAAATTGCTCTTTCTTAGATAAACAGAAATTTTCAAAGCTACTGTCCAAAATCTCTTGGCTTTTTCCTAAAATTCTTTGCATAGTATGTAACTGAGTTAACATTAGGACTACTTCCTTGTATACTATAGGTTTGGTTCCAGAATCGAAGAGCAAAATGGAGGAAAAGAGAACGCTATGGTCAGATCCAGCAAGCTAAGAGTCATTTTGCTGCCACATATGATATATCTGTTCTTCCAAGGACTGACAGCTACCCTCAGGTATGGCAAATACCAAGTAGTACTTTGGTTCTACATTTGGCAACTGTCTTAATAACTCTGGTCTTGTATGCTTTGCTAAGATGAGGCATAAACTATGCGATCTCTAGACAACTTCTTTCTGATACAGCAAACATGCACCATTTCTTTATGGACCTTGACAGACCATTAAATAGAACAAGTCTTCTACTAGCATGAAAGCATATTATAGCCATGTACAATCAGAATTGAATATATATGGCTGGGAGAGGGAGGCAGAGAGACAAGACTGCTCTTTCAGACAGATGTAGTTTGTTTAATTTGTTTTATTCTTTTTCAGTTCCCTGTTAGCATATAGTAAGGTATACTGTGTAATAAGACTATAATCTTCTGTGTCTGGTCTCCAGTCCTATGGTTTACTGCCTTGCCTCGCTCTCTGCTATTGTTTTTCTGCTTGCTTGTTTTAGCACATTGAATACTTTTATTCTGAAGCCATTGTTTTTCATGTAAAAGCTTCCCACTGCTTTTACCACATAATTAATAAAAAAAAAAGCACCATACAAAGCAAAATATCTTCCATGGGTCCCTTCCACTGCTGATTTTTTGTTGCTCTTCTACTTCATTAAGTAGTAGAATCTTTGCCAGCCTTAGGAATATGCTTATATTCTATGAGGATTTGCTTTGGTCATGCTCTGCATTCCCCCAGGCTGGGGGAAGAGTGGCTGGAAAGTGGCCCAGTGGAAAAGGACATGGGGGTGCCGGTTGACAGCCACCTGAACATGAGCCAGCAGTGTGCCCAGGTGGCCAAGGCGGCCAATAGCATATTGACTTGTATCAAAAATAGTGTAGCCACCAGGACTAGGGAAGTGATTGCCCCCTCTACTCAGCGCTGGTGAGGTCACACCTTGAGTGCTGTGCCAACTTCTGGGCCTCACACTACAAGAAAGACATTGAGGTGCTGGATCTTGCCCAGAGAAGAGCAACAGAGTTGGTGAAGGGTCTGGAGGGTGTCATATGAGGAGTAGCTGAGTGAGCTGGGGTTTTTTGGTCCAGAGAAAAGGAGGCTCAGGGGTGACCTTATCACTCTCTACAAGTATATGGAAGGAGGCTGTAGCCAGGTGGGGGTTGGCCTCTTCCTCCAGGCAAGAAGTGACAGAAGAAGGGGACATAGCCTCTAGCTGTGCCAGGGGAGGTTCAGGTTGGACATCAGGAAGAATTTTTTCCCTGAAAGGGTGCTTAAGCGTTAGAGTGGTGGAGTCACCATCCCTGGAAATGTTCAAGAAACGACTGGATGTGGCACTTAATGCTATGGTTTAGTTGGTATGGTGGTGTTTGGTCAAATGTTGAACCTGGTGATCTTGGAGGTCTTTTCCAACCTTAATGATTCTATGATTCTATGAATGTAATTAGCTTTGAACCAGAGGTTTTTGGCCCATGTGTCATCTACCCATCTTAATGTGCTTTACCTCTGAAGAGGATGCACATTACTAAGTTTGGTGCCTGGGCCAGAGTTGCTTTGTGCTCCATCAGCTCAGAACACGGACGTAACCAGTTCAACCTGTTTTTATTTTATAGTGTAATAGTGCATTAACCCAAATTACATCAGCAACCACTGCACTACACATTCTGTGTTTACTTAGGTGGACACAATACTTATTTGAGACTTACCTAGGTAAAGGTGTGCAAAAAGATCTTAGGTACGCCTAGGTAGATTTACAAAGAGACAGATGCACGGTCACTCACAGATCTCACTCAAGGTGTTTAGCTGTCTTTTGAAGACAGCTTTCTGATTTATCTGTAACATCACAACAAATCATACAAGGAATCATGCATAAGCTTTGGGATTTCTAGACTAAATTTTGTGTCTGCAAGCTCTTCTTGTAATTTTAGTAGGATGTCATCTACAAATTTTCCCAGTTGACAGAAGTTTCATTAGCAAAAGATAATGGAATAGTGCATGTCATTGGTAAAAACTTAAAATTATTGTTTTAAAAGTAATGTTTTTCAAAAATCCCAAAAATTATTTGATAATATGTGTGTAAGCCATAAAATTCTAAAACCAATAAAATATCTATTCTGTACTTTCAGATTGTTAAAAAGATAAGTGAGTTCACTGCATTTCTATTTAGAGTTTTGTTAAAAAAATATCTCCTAGACTGATGACATACCAGAGTTTCAGCCTGGAAAGCTTTCTATTATTAATTTATAAATTCTTAAAAATAGGAATTGAAATGCAAATGTTGGTCCCATAATCTTAAATCAAGCATCTCTAAAATGTATACACATATAAAATGTATACTCATTCATAAACACAAATATGTTGTGCTCACCTATAAACACAGACTAACACACTGCAGGTAAACAGAGGCACAAACATGTACCTGAGTCTAGTCACCTGCTTAAGAAATTTGTATTGTACTGTAGTGTGCTTCAAGGAGCTAAATGAAGGTCTGAGTCCTCTTTACATTGGCTATTTCAGCTGAGTGCTTGCATGTATAGTTTGGCTACATGATAAAAACATAGTACCTTACTCTTCAGCGAAGAAGGTGGATGCTTTGCTGTATACTGGAATATGAATAAGTATCCAGGTAATTATCACAGAATTTTTATTCAATAAAAATTCATGTTCTTGCTAACCTGGTGGTAATTCTTTATAGTTGTCACATTCTTAAATCCTCATCTTCAGAAAAACTGCGTCTCTGTAATATACATGTTATTTCCAGTGAGAATGCTTGAGAAAATAAAAATCTGTTTTAAAAACACAATGACCACTAGCAGCACTAAATTCAAATGTTTTGAACTAGATGTCCATTTTTGAATGACTTACTTATGGAAAATAAATATACAGTACATGACTTGCTATAAATTCATTCATCTGTCCCACAGTTCAGGCAGAAAGAGGTATTTAAAATTATCTGCATGTTTGATTTTAGTGTCATAGATTGATTTCCCAGACAATTCCATTATTTCATTGTAGTTAATGCAAGAAAAAAAATCAAATATCTTTTTTTTATCTTTTTTTTTTTCTTTACTGTTATTCCCCCCACCAGCCGTGTACAAGCACTCCTATTGCAACAATGAAATAAACAAATATCAGACAAGCTTTACCATACTTTTGAATAAATAGTTTTAATTTGGGACTGTGGAACACAGATCACTAGATCTTATTTATGAAACCTTTATTAAAACAGGGAAAAACAGATTCCCTGTGACTGGAAAAAAGTATAGGATGAATATTGAAAAAGGACGAAACCATGATGAGATGTTTACAGCTGTGTGGCAGAAGGAATGGGAACAAATGTGAATTTCTGGTGTGCATTATAAAGATTTGCAGCCTGAAGATTTTCTTCTCTGAATCGCACTGTGGATATGTTGACAAAACACATCCCGCTTGCATTCCAGCAGAAGCATCAGTCTCTTGCAGTCAACAGAGGGTGTCATGGAGACTTCTGCTTAGTCTTTTCACCAATTATCTTCATCAAATACAAATTAAGAACATGATGCTGCTATGCATTGTGTGACTATATAAGCCTGAAAAGTTTGTCCTGTGGGAAAATGATTCTTTCAACTTATTTCAGATAGAAGTTTGGCTCTGAAACAGAGGAAGGTTGAAGTTGGAAGGGACGTCTGGAGGTGGTTTGGTCCAACACCTGTTTCTATAATCCAGTCTAATTTTGCTATTAAATTGCACATCTTTATCTTCAAAATAATAATAATTTGGGTTTTTTTTTTTTGGAGATCATATTTGTTTGCATTGCTCTTTCAGTCTAACCTTCATTATTTTTACAGTATATTGACTTTAGCTGTTGCTTATTGTGTAAAATATTTGTTCATCTCTCTGCCAAGAATTTCAATATCTCCTGAACTGCTCAAATTCTGCATGCATACATCTTCCATTAATTATAATGGATTACAAAGAAGGGCAGTTAGTACAATATTGTAGCACAATCATCTGTTATTCACATGTTTTTTTCAAGGCTTTAATAACATTATGCTGAAAACCAGATTTTTCTAGGAAAATGTAACACACAGTGCTTTTCATTCATTTTAGTAAAAGGTTTCAGTTTCACTAGTTTCAATACTTGAACTTCAAGCTTCTCTTGCAGATGCAGCACACTGTGGTCTGTCATCTTAAGTGCACTCAGAAAATAATTTACTGATTAAAACAAATATCCCAGACAGTCTGAGCCTTATTAATTAGTAATATTCTACTGATAGTATGAAAGTTAAGAGGGAGCATCTTACCATCAGTGGAGAATGAAGGTTCACTTTATGGGGAAGTGAAATCTTACTTCAACTCACCTCAGTAAATGTTTGTAAACAAGCAATACTTAATTCAGTCACCTAAATACAGTGTCTAGTGTTATTAAAGATGTCTCAGGATATACAAAACATTGTTAGAGTGCTGATGAGCAGGATTTGCAAGAAGGATGCACAGTAGGCAGCTGTGGTCAGATAAATATTAGACATTTGTATTTAGGAAACTTAACAGAAGGGACTTTTAGGCTAGAGATTTTTTTTTTTTATAGTTGGCAAAAATCTGAACAATTATTTTTTTTCTTTCTAAAGTATAAGGTATAAAATAGACAAGATGATCTTTAAAAATGTATTTTTAGTTCTGATGTCTTGTTCAGCTGCAGTCATCTGTAGTTATATGGATCTATATATGATGTATTGGGAGAGGAACAATAAAAAGCTTCTTTAGCCTTATAATTCTCTTACCTTATTGGTCTTTATTTCACTGCTTTTGCCATCCTGTTAGTGGGAAGGCTACTGTTACAAAGGGTACTTGATCTCCTCAGATTTGATGCTTAAGCATGAGAAGTAGCAAGGCACCAAAAAAGCTGAGACAAAATTTCATTTTACCCCCTCCTTACTCACACTGAAGAGTGAAATTTGATCAAAAGCCTACACTATTATAAGACAGATTTCCAATTTTCCCCGTATAAGTTAAATTTATAAAGATGTTATCTTTATAATTAAGTGCACCAGTATGTAAATAAACATTAAATTGTATAACTGAAAAGCAGATGTAAGGGGCAACATTTTCCCCCCACATAGGTTCTTTCCTTACTTTGCATTTTTTCTCCTTCTTGCTTGTTCTTTCAATCATGTTCATTTGTTGAGGTTTTTCTTCTAAGTTCTTTTAAAAGAATTCATTTTGCCACACCATTCTACTTTCCCTCTCAGTATCACATGTTAAATGTTTGGGGTTTTTTATTTCCTTGAAAATGCAGGCAAGAGTTAGATAGAATTTAAATTTTTGTTTTGGCTAGAAAAACCAAGTCTAGTGCAGGTGGAAGTCCTAAGAAGACAAAAGTAATTCAAAAGTATGGGAACTGGGATGATATAGAAGATGTAGAAAAAAGGGAGAATGTTGAAATCCAGAAATTCAGCATTCTGAAGAGGCTGAAGTTTGCATTCCATCCACCAGACTGATAAACCAAATTATATGTTGAACTGCATGACATCGCATGATTTGTTGGCACTCAAAGAGTGTAGAAGTGATTTCAGTACACGTGTTAAGTACTAAATCCTTGGATCATCACTGCAGTTTGCCCTAGCCTTAGTACCTATGGGTAATCCTCATTAGCAATGATTGGTTACATGCTCCAATTAAATGCTCATATGGAATATATTAGACATCACACGTTATAGGACTTAAAATTTCTTTTAACTATAGCAGACATATAAATGACAGTTAATCACAATAGCTCAACAAGGTCATAGCTATGGGTACACTGATGAGGTAGGAGTAGATGTGGTAGACATATCTGAACTAACTTCAAAGAAGTTTTATCATACACTCGTGCTGTCTAGCTGTGACAGCATAAAGCTCAGGCTGAGCCACCACCTGGATGGTGCATGGCTTGCTGCATGTGTGCTGGCTTGCCTTGCTGTGGCTGATCTTCCAACAAGAGCAACACTTCTAATCTTTTTGGGTAGTGTCTGCTCCACACACAAAGTAGCTTGTGCACTGCACTCTTTCTTGGTTCTAAACCACCACTGTATGTGGTCCTCCTCATAGTGTCAACATTCAGCTTTTTGCTCTATGGGTTTTCTTGTGAAACATGTATTTCTTTAAATGTGTGAGTGGTTTTACTTGGGCTTAATTATAGGGCGTATTCATTTTTTTCTGAGATAGTTTTTTTTAATAGTATTTTTCAAACTATGAAGTTTTGTCTTTATCATAAATGTGAAATATAATTAATTCTTATGATAACTGGCCCTGAGATTGCAGTAGGAAGAATTTACAGCAGTTTACAAAGCATTCCGTACAAGAATGAAAGTTTGATGACTTTTCAAATCCTACACTATTTTTCAGCTTAACAAGCTGGTTTAAGCACGGAATCAAATGACCAGATTTTTATTTTGTTCACCAAATGTAAATGTATGGGCTGAATGGGTCTACCAGATATTTTAGAGCTGTATTATAAAGTCTCTCACTACCATGGACCAAGTAGCATTTTATGCACATATCTGAGAACAGTGTGCTGCAGCTCTCTCTTATGACCCAACACAGTACAGCTGATCTTCACGTGTTCAGTAGGTCCAAGAGCTCCTACAAAATTAAATCAAGAAATATTCTGTCTAGATGTAAATAAAAAAAAGTACAATGAGAGTGGTAAAGCTTTGGAACAAATTGCCCATAGAAATTAATGAAAAACTGTATCTGGAGCTACTCAAAACATGGCCGGATAGGGCTTGGGTAACCTTATCTAAATTCAAGGTTAGCTGTGAGCAAGGGTTTGGAATAATAATCCCAGAGGTTCTTTTCAGTTTAAATTCTTCTGAGAATATATAAACTTGGGAAGTACAAGCAAATCTCTACCCATATTTTGGATGTTCTTAAGAGGACCTCAGAAAAAAAAAGTGGAAGTGACACCAGATTAATTGTGCTGATGGACTAGGAACAACTAATAGCTGAATGAATTGTGAACTAGCAGTTTTGAGCAGTTTGAGAGCTATTGCATTTAATTTGCCTAAAGTGCCTCCTTGTGCTACCACAGGTTTGATGTTTTCTGGCAGTGAAAGTATTGTTGTTTCATACAAGAAGAGAACTGACAAAAATTTAGCAAATCAGTCTGATATTCAAGTTTTATGTAATTACGTAAATTCTTAACTGTTAAGTTAGTGCTGCTCTTGTTTTCCTTGCAGTGTCCAGGAACACCATGAAAACAGAGAAAATGTGTAGTTTCTAATTACTTATTAGAGAAATTATAGTAACATAATTATAGTAACATAATTAACATACATAACATTTATTATGTAATATAATAATAACAATTATAATTTATTAATACCTAGAGACCTTAAAAGAAATAAGAATTTTGTTTCCCATGTGAAGACTAAAATATATGTCTACTCAACTAGAAGTAGTGTGCTCATATGTGTGTATGCTGGAAACAGACTCCAGTCTGGACAGGCAGGTGACTCAAATAATGAGTGAAGAGATTTGTTGATGGGAGAACCTGACAGTAAAACTCAGAAAATTTTGAGACTTGAGTTTATGTGATTTCTCCAGGTGCTGTGTAAAAAGGCTGAAGCTCAAGGAGCTTGAAAGTTTAACAGAAAAAGGCAATGACACTAAGTGGGATGACCAATTACCTCAGCTTATTTTCCTCTGAAGTGTCAAGCAGAAGGTCATGTGCTTAGGAAATGATATCATAGCTGTGTTAACAACCATAACTCTCCCTTATGTTCTTGTCAGAGCTATGAAATCCTATTTCTTTTTCTATCAGGAAGGGTGTGTGTGCACGTGTATGTGTGTATAAGACATACAGTAGGTAAATATATCGAAGGGCTCTGGTAATTTCATGGTAACCACAAGACCAAAGCTCAAGTTGTTTGTGATGTTAAAAGAAACCAGAGATGTGCTGTATGTATAGCCTCATTCACAGTCTCTGAATTGCCTTTTATATAGTTCATGGATCACACAAGATTTTAAGAGGAAAAATATTTTCTTTAAATTTATGTACATAATGTCCCTTTTCCTTCTAACATACCAGAAGAAGATTTCGTAATTTTAACTTATTGTGAAACACTACTGTATTTATTTTTAATACAGGAATACCTTCTGCACCTAAATTTCACTACAAGATATTTATGTTGTAATTCCTTGTTAAGAAATGAAAATCTAACATAAAAAGTGAAGTCACTCTACCAACTAAAATGAATAGAAAATTTATATGACTGAAACATTCTTTTGGAAAATATAATTGCCTCATGTAAAACTTTTCTAGCATCCTATGGTATTCCTGAAGTTAAGTTTACTAACTTGGATTCCTACCTCTAAGGAAGAAACCTAGGACAATCCTTTGAAAGTTTTAGGAATTAATAGTTTGTTCACATATTTCCTTAACAAGACATTGGCATATTTTAGGATTTGCAGCTGAATTCTGTTCTCATTTACACCTGTACAATCTCACTGAAGCTAGATTGAAAGAGATTTGTCTAGGAAAAAATATCAAGAAAATTAATGGTACTATATTTAGTTTACTGTAAACCAAACTGCTAAATATGGAAGGAAAGAGTGTTTTTGTGATTCCTCCAGACCACATAGGTTATTGACCACTTTCAAACTGAGTCTCTAAACCTTTTGAAGTCTTCCCATCATGACTGTATTAAAGGCAAATTTGTGCATGTCCCTATTTAAACAGATTTTTTGGGAAAATTTTTCCCATAATTATATCTGTGCAGTCTGGATGACTGCAGCATTCAGCACAACATTTCTTAGAAAGAAATTTCAGATAAATGAGACTTTGTCACATATGAGTTAACTTTGGAGATTATAAACTCCTTCAAAAATAGATCCTGTATTAGACACTGCATAGATTAACTAGTCCCTCCCTGGGTAAATTTGTCTGATTATAAGTCAAAACTGTCTCAGGTAATTTAATTAAGGAGTAATAAGGCAGCTGATGATCATGCCAAGGTACAGAGGGTTTCCCATGGGCTGATGTTTCAGAGTCTTCTGAAAACTGATTAAGGGTAGAGGTTACTGGAAAGTTCTGAAACTCTCATTAGATTCTCTTTCCTCATGTAGATTTTAGGAGGCTGACAAGAAAGAGGAAAAATCCTCTATATCCCTCCCCAGACACTTTTCTCACTCCTTTACTTCTCAGCAGACCACCTAAAATATACAGGAGTAGATGCCTGAGATGTACCTAACTAGCTATGTGTATGTGTGTGAGTGAAAAAGCAAGCTCCATTCACAAGTGTGTGTGGAATTGCAGAAATGAATGTCTGTGTAAACAAGGGGTTGAGCAGTCCAGGAGTTTGGTGAGATGTGTTGCTACCATGACTTTTCCTAAGGCTTCTGCAAGAAACAAAAATGGTGCATTTACTGGTTCTTTTTTTGCTGTTGGAATTTCTAAGGAGCCCAAATTAGTTTGTCAGCTCCTGGTGATCTCGCTAATATAACTATTTAAAACTAACTTTTAAAATAAGACTGTTTCATCCTTGCTATCTGCAATAGATCTCAGCTAGATGAGTTCAGTGAACCATAATTTATTACTTTAGTTTGTTGGTGGTTTGGTGAGTATGTGCTGTTGCAAAGTGATAGGACAAGGGGAAAAAAATCCAACTCATCAGCATTAGAAACATGTTTTCATTCTCTGTGTGTGTGTATGTGTGTGTCTGTCATAATTCATTACTTCCCCTGACCTCTACTTTGGCAGAAAAAAATCAGTCAGCTAGAGAGATAACCTTCATATCTTAAAGTCAAAATTCCTTTGTCTATGAATTTGGAACATGAATGTAAAATTAAGTTTGAAGTGGGAATTCACTGTACAGTGCTAGCCGAAGATTAACTGCAATTACTTCAACACATAGCAGAGAACAACGACATGTGGGCTCAATCACAGTGCATCAGAGCAATGATATACTGAACAGACAACAGATTTTTAGGACAAAGACAAATTTAGCAAAGTAAAACAAATAAAAGGATATAGTTACTGGCTGACAAGTTCTGTGCCGAGAATGAGGGCTAAAAACGTCTTGCATGATGTTATTTGTACATTAAAAAAAAAAAATCAGTGTTCAGGAAAGAGATATAAGTTAAAGTGGAGAAGACATACAAAGCTGTATATTGTATAATGGTGTGCGCAAGTGAGAAATGACTGAGGGAGTTTGACTTTGTGAGAAATTATATCATATCCATGTAATACTCATAAAGAGATAGAGAGTAGAGAGTGTTAAAGAACAGAAGGCCAGCTGCTGAGTATGAAGTTTTCTTAAATCAAAGTGAATAAGGCAGGAATAAAAAATTGCACAGTCTGAGATAATGACAAGAACTGACTTATACTAGGTCTTTAAAATCTTCCTATCTCTTTATCTAGTAACAAATAAGTGAAAAACACCTATCCATAAATAGCATCTATACATAGACGATTGAAGGCCTGAGACTGAGAATGAAGCTTTAAGTGACTGCCAAGTATAGAAAGGATTATACATCAAAGCTTGACTACGTGGTTAATCCAAGCATTGCTGGTAACCACAAAGTTTGTGTCCTAGTCTGTCATGCAACATTTTCCAGGGATGCACAGTGAAGCCTGTTAAGGCTGAGAGCTGAAAAAGAAATGGCCTCAAAGTATCATTTTGCCTAAAAACCTAATGAAAAGAAATCTTATCTCAAAACTTTTGAATAACTCTTGAATGTAGAAAAGAAGCAAAACTCTTGAATGTATTATCAATCATTCCTGTGTTTTATGGTTTAATTTGTTTTAAAGTAATTATGCAAGGCTTCTCAATATTAAATTTTGCAAATACTTGTTGGGCTTTGTGGCTTGAGAAATCCAAAATGGTTTGTTTTGTTCACCCTTTTCTACTCTTTCCTACCATTACAGTAAGAATTCTAATGAGGAGAAGTTTTTATGGTGAAAACAGCTATGATCTTTTACACTCTTTTGACACCTTTTCTCTGAAGTCAATTGTGTGCTTCCACTAAGTTTGTTGACTGGATGGGCTGATGGCATCCTGAGGTTCAACGGTAAACATCACATATGGAGCCACGGAGCAAATGGATGACAGAGCAAGGAGTATGACTCATCAGCCCTTGCTCTTAAGTGAAGAATTTAGTATTTTGACTCGTGATCACTTCATGCTATTTTCTAACATGATTGCAGAGAATTGGTTAAGTACTTGTTTCTTGTTTTAGAGGACAACTAATAATGAATATGTGAAGTAAAGGAAATCAAACATTACAGAAAACAAAAGATGAACTACTTAAATTTAATTGTATTAATTTTATATGTTCCAGATTCAGAACAATCTGTGGGCAGGGAATGCGGCTAGCGGTTCTGTGGTTACTTCCTGCATGCTGCCACGAGATACGTCCTCCTGTATGACACCTTATTCCCATTCACCCCGGACAGATTCTGGCTACACAGGCTTTTCAAACCACCAGAATCAGTTCAGCCACGTGCCCCTCAATAATTTTTTCACTGACTCATTACTTTCTGGGGCAACCAATGGACATGCTTTTGAAACCAAGCCAGAGTTTGAAAGGAGGTCCTCCAGCATTGCAGTTCTACGGATGAAAGCCAAAGAGCATGCAGCCAATATTTCCTGGGCCATGTAATATAGCAGTACCCTTTCTCAATTTCTTTTTTTAATAGCAAACTAGAACCATTTTTATTTCCCATATTTAAAGGGAAAAAAATAAGCTGCTGTGTGTGGAATGCTAGAAATCACAATATACACGATGTCTGCTTAAACAAATGCAATATAATATTTAACAATAAAACAAGAATAAACCAAATAGATTTACCATACATCAAGCTCAACAAGCCCCCTTTGTTTTGGTTTTTATATGTAGGTATGTTTTGTTGTACCAGTTGATGAAATATGATTATAGAACCTGCAAAAAAGAATAAAACTACTAAGCAAATATGTCTACTCCATGGTTTTTAGCAGTCCTGTATACAAAATTCATGCTTTACAAATGAATACTTCATAAGGGAACAACTCTGTAAAGGATAATAAATTTATTATACTCAAACCATGATGTAAATCTCTAAGCACATCATGCAAAGAAGGAAATATATGACCGTTCATGTTGTAGGTGGAATTTGTAGACTGAGTTTTCTTAGCACTGCGCTGCTGCTCTAAGTCAGCTCTGCTGTTTTGCAAAATGCATGTTGAGCTTTTTGAACTTATATCAATGAACAACTAATGTAATAAGAATAGAAAGTAATCCTTTATCTTATGGACCTGAGTGTATTCCTATTAAAGATAATGAGATTTTTTTTTTTGTGTCAAATATACCAGTAAAAGCAGGATCACAGAGGTTAGTAGAGTTTTGAAAGACATGCATAGATTATCTAAGCCAACTAGTGTTTAAATTAAATTTTTAAGGTTACAGATAGGGTCACGAAACTTTGGTTACTAAAAGAGAGCATGAAATAGTATTGCTACACTTTCAACAGAATCCAGATTTGGGGAAAAAAACCACAACAGTGAAGTCTTACTTCCGGTGCAGTCCGTCTTACTGGGTTTTGCTAATGATAGTCGAACTGAAATGAAAGAACTCTAACAAGGCTTGCCAGTCTCAGTTTGTAACGGCTCTTAAGACATTATAAAAGAACATTTCATTTAGTTTTAGTAACCATTTGTGGATACTTTGTTTATATGTTTTCCAGAGTATAAAACTGATTTGCTCCCTTAAAATATACAGGAAAAAATTTTTCTACTGCAGTGGAAGAAGGATTTGGCTCTCAGGTCCCAGGCTATCACAAAGGAATTAAAATGTCAGCAGACTTTCTGACATTTCTGGTGGAAAAAAAATAGAGGAGAAGAAAAATACTTTACATCTGGAGAATTGCTATCTGCTTTGATTTACTTCTCCTCCCTTTCCCCTTGTCACATTCCAAGCTCTTTCAGATGAGTGAAATGTCAGCCTCTTTGAAAGCAACAGTCAGCCTCTCAGGTTCATAAAGGCAAGCAAATTAATTGAAATAAAGAAGGACTTGCATGGCTGTGATTAGAACAGGATACAACTCTCTAGGCACCCTCTGTTCCTTCTTGCTTTTCTCTCTGACCATTAGTTAGGAACAGAGGGTGGATGGAGGAAGAAGGGAAGATCCAGGAAGCACATTTCCTCACAGAAACTGCAGAACTACCCGTACTCACAAACAAAAAGGAACCCCCAAATATTCTCCGCTACCACTTAGGGGGGCTAAACTTGAAACAAAAATTGGAGATGGATCCATTTGGCAGCCTATCAGAGGAATAAACAAACTTAACTCTGAAACCACGAGTTGAATTATTTTTTTTTACAGCAGATTCTTACACAGTTGAAAGGAAGGTTGTCCTATTTGCTACTAATAATAAACTCAAAGTTTAACATATACATATACTCCAATTTGGCATTTCTTGATTTGTTTCTCCTTTTAAAAATTAGCTTCGATTTTGGCCAGAGGAACTGAAAAAGAGTTTTCTGGCTAGAATTTTTCTTTTCCCTTTTTTATGGTCTGTTTAGACAGCAATAAATGAGCCTTATAACTTAAAGCAGAAAAAAGAATTTTATTGGTAAAGGTAGAGACACTAGTTTTAGATAGATAATAGTGTCAGACGCAGAAGGATGAAAGTGGTGAAAACACAGGGGATTTTTTAGCAGGTCAAACTCTTTCCGGTTGAAAAATATGTTTGGGGTTTTTTATGTTTTATTTTATCCAGTTTCCACGTAATAATTTTTTAAGGTATAGTATTTAAACATGCCAAAGTGATTTCCAGATAATTTTTAAGAGCACCATTAGTGGATAGAGAAGCAAAAGTTTAGCTGGAAAACTCCAAACCATTTTTATTGTTGCCTCTTTCAATTTACTTATTTATTTTCATAGCAGAATTTGCTTTTGTTGTCTTCTGACAGCTTCCCCAAAATAATTTTTACAAGGTTTGTGTCAGGAGTAAAATCTAGCAATTCCTAGGCATTTATTGCATTGACAGATTACTTGGGGAGAATAAATATCCATTTTCAAAATATTACAACATTTTTAGATGCTTGAAGCCTCCAAAATCAAAGGGGAAAATAAAAGACCATGTTATTTTCCTGCTGATTTTAATTAAGTGAAAGCGAAGCAATTCTAATAATTCTTCATTCTCAAATCCAGCAATGGAAATTATTTGTTGCATGTTACTAGCATAATTTTATGCATTAAATAAATGGGTATTCAACCCCTCATTAAACCTGAGGTGTGATAAGTTGCAGGCCTGCATTAAGCTTGTTATGCTCTTGCATCAGCCTTGTCTCAAAGAATGAATGATAGCCTGTTGGTTGCAGCGTTTCATTTACCTAATGAAAAAGTATCTTCATGTTAGATGTCAAGTACTACAACAGGGTCACATTCTGCCACTTTTATTTAGTAGTGCTTTACTCCATGAGTAGATGCATTGATGGGAGTTAGGCTACTCACATAGGCCAAATTGTGAATCACTTGTAAATGTTTATTCACAATGCCCCCATTCATGCGAAAAAAAAAGCTGCTCAGCATAACTTGAGTAATCAGTTCATAATCAGGCCCAACTTAAGGTACTATTCAGCTCTGGTAAGGATGGCAGAATCTGGGCCACATTGGCTTAAGTCCAGACTCAAATTTTTTAACCAAGATGAGTAGCTCCTTATTCCACAAATAGTGTACAAACATCCAACAGGGCTATTTGTAATGTTCTTTTTTCATAAGAAAATTCTAGAAAAGAGACATTTCAGTTTATGCGAATAATTTGAGCAAGTTTCTATTCAAGGTAAATGACTTTATTTTCCACTGGATTACCCTACCAAATTTGATAGGACTTATGTTCTTGTGCTTTGATTTTATCTACTTAAGGATTTCTTAGCATGACCAACAAATATTTTTACTGTTTCTTGAACATGTGGAAAATGCACTAAAAACAAATGGAGGTGATTTACATAGCCGTCCTGCCAAGTACTTTAACTAACATTTGAGATATGTGATCATCATGCTATGTTGAGAAGCAAATTTATAGAACTTTTCGACAGAGTCCCTATCCTGTTAAAAGAGAAAGTGAAATATTGTTGTAATTATTGCTGTGAAGAATTGTCTTGACCTAACACTGTGACACTTTTACTCCTATGATTGATTCATCAACAATTTGAAAATCTTAAGCCTGTATTTGAACAAATTTTTGAACAAATATAAATTTATCTATGAAATGTAAGTTTATTTATATTATGATTTTTTACAGACTCACATAAGTGATGGACAACACTGCATTTAAGAGCTAAAGACCCAGTTTCCTTATGATAAAGATGGTCAGAAAAGTTTGACAAAACCGATTTCTACCTACAGTTTAATCAGCAGTGTTACATACCACAGGAACATATCAATGAAAGCATCTTTTGTTGCTGAAAATAAGCTGAAATGAACTATATTTCTCATTTCACTTCTTTACTGTCATAACATTTTACACTGTGAAGTGTTGAAAAAATCCAGTTCAATATGTTAAAGGCACTTTATTTTGGCTGTGAATTTTAGGATAAGGTCCCAAAGTATACAATTTAACAAACATAACCAATATTGTGAGTTTAATAGTGAGATAGTTTATCATGATAGAAGCAAATTATTTTGTTTGCAAAGAATAAAATATTACAGTTTTTTTCAAAATGACAAAAAATAATTTTTTGATAAATTTTTAAGTATCAGAACTATTTAGAAATCAGAGTTAAATCAGGCTGATCAGAGTTAGAACCCGTTAAAAACATTATACCTCTTAGTTTCAAAATGTTTCCAGGGGAAGCTCTTTCTGTCACAAGGCACTGATTTTTTTCCCTGTTGTGGTTTAACCCCAGCCAACCACCAAGTCCCATGTAGTCGCTCAGTTACTCCCCCACCATTAGGTTTGGAGTGAGAACTGGAAGGGTAAAAGCCAGAAAACTCATGGGTTGAGATAAAGACAGTTTAATAGGGAAAGCAAAAGCCACACACACAAGCAGAGCAAAACAAGAATTAATTCACTTCTTCCCATGGCAGGCAGGTGTTCAGTCACCTCCAGGAGAGCAGGGCCCCATCATGTGTAGCAGTTACTTGGCAAGATAAAGGCCAGCGCTCCAGACATCCTCTCTTCTTCCTTCTTTCCCCTGGTCTATATACTGAGCATGATGTCATATGGTCTGGAACATCCCTATGATCAGTTTGGGTCACCTGTCCCAGCTGTGTCTCTTACACACGTCCAATGCACCCCAAACTTCCTCGCCACCGTGGCAGTACGAAAAGCAGAAAAGGCTTGGCTTTGTGTTAGTACTGCTCAGTAATAAGAAAAAACATTTCTATTATCAACTCTATGTTCAGCACAAATCCAAAACCCAGCCCCCTGTACTAGCCACTGTGAAGGTAATTAACTCTACCCCAGCCAAAATCAGCATATTCCTCCAACACTTTCATACCCAAATAACAAGTGGTCCACTCTTTTCCAGAATACACTTTTCCTATTCCTCTGCAGTGATCTTTTTAGATTTGGCTGTCATCAGAATGATGAAGGAGTGTGCCGTAAATATGATGACTGGGGACAGCAGAATAATTTTCTAGGAGGATAGGTAGGATGCAGTGCTGGAGTAAGGGAGAATCCTAAAACTAATGCAACCCTCCCTTCCCTTTGTTGCTTAAATTCCCCCTGCCTAATTATTTAATAATTTAAAATAATTTAAATAGGCTTGATCCTCCATGCTTCAAACTCCTGTGAGAATATTCCTATATGTTTACCAACCAGAGCTTATTTTAGCCTCACTGTCATTACAGTGGGGCAAAGTCTTCTACTAAAATCCAGTAGTTGCAAAATTTTTGATACCATGATTGCTCTGTGAATGAGGAATTTATTGATATGGAGAGGGATGAATAAGTTGCTTAAAGTCTTTTTTTTTTTTTGAAAACTAAAACTTTAGTTTGCTTGGTTTTGGTTAAATCCAATCTGATTATAATTAAAAAGATTGATTGTAGGTGGGGTAAAGTCCTAGTTAACACTTTCATAATATTTTTGCCCATCTGAGAAGAAAAGGGTACAGTTAACATGAAAGATATGTTAAATAGCATCCTCAAAAACAGAAGGGTCTGAATCTTTGTAAGGCTCTATTTACTCAGGTGTATCTATTCAAATAAATTTTTTAATCATAAAAAATGGAAAACAGTTGAGAACTTTAACAGAAAATTACAGTACAGAACATGCTAATTGCATTTTTCTTTCAAAGCAATATTAGGGGAACAACTGAGCTTCTAATGTACTAAGAATGATTTTTCTCATTACTTGTTATAAACATTTTAATGTATAATGAAATGCATATTTATATATGGAAAAATCTATCAGTTGTCGTTTGAACACATAGGGTAAATAAAAGACTAAATGATTTTGGAGCCCTTTTAGAAAAAGGTCTGGAATAGAGATCAGAGTTACTGAATATTATTTAGCAAATGCTTAAGTAGTATATACAATGAGAAAAGAGGAAAATACACTCATTGGCTCAGAGTTTATTGAATATTTAGAGCCAGAATACTCAGTGTTGGCAAGAAGGAATGAAGTTTTCTTAACTCTACTCAAAAATCTCCTTATGATCAAATCCTAATTGAAGTTAATGGGAATCTTGCCAGTGACCTCACTTGGGAGCAGAATATGATCGCTAATAAACACATAATAGATTTACTATCCTAAATCAAATTGTCCTGGAACAACATTACTTAGTTTATATGAATGTTTTGTTTTCAGGTAGTCCATTTACCTATTTTTAAAACACTGAAATTTATTAAATCAACAATTTACATCTATTTTACTAGAACAGTTTCCATATTTGTGCCTGATTTTTTAAAACATTTTTATTTTTAGGAAGACCTATTCTAAGGAGGAGTGTTAGTTTTGGTGTGAAAACAGTTCTATGCATATGCTAAATTTCTAGTCAAGAGCAGAACATTAACCCTTGTATAAACTAATTGGACTAATTCTCTTATGGAATTTAGGCAAATAATGTAACTAAGATAAACAGAGTCACTTACTTGTCCACATTTATCTACACTTTCTATTTATACTGCTAAATGCTTAAAACAACATTGGCCCATAAATTTGCCTTTTTGTTCTCATTCTTTTGGCAGTGTTTCCTACATGCTGCACTTTTAAGAGCGCAGTTTGGTCTCCTCTCAAATAAATAAGAGCTGTGGAAGGAAAAAACTGCAGCTACAAAGTAGTTCTAACCCATTAAATGCAGATGGCTCACAGGGGGTTTAATCATAAGAGAGAGAACACACATCATGCTGAAATATAGAGCTGTTTTCTATCACTTGTTACCATTTGAATGTCTGTCCCAGGAAAGTGAATTCAATATATCTTCCTGGCCATCAGTTGCCCTCTGAATACTCCTTCTCTCTCTGATGTAGCTAGATTTCCCTTTAGAACATACAGAGATGAATGAGCTCTTACCACACGTAGAAGTGAAAGAAAACATTTCTTTCTGCACCAGAACAGATGAGATTCATCATTAAGAGAATGGATTTGACCTTGTCAAGTGGACCAAAGCAATTTATAAACAAACTCCTACAGGGGAGGCTACTTTTGGCTGAGTACTATATTAGCAGTGTTTTACTTATGCCCGCTGCTACCTTACAATAACTTCACAAACAGGCTGACTTCCTGAAATATAGAGTGCTGAGAGATATCACAGATGTACCTACAAACACTGGGATAGCAGAGGTTACTTCCCTCCCTAGCAGCTATCTGGAAATCTGTACACCCATCTTGCTTTCTCGTTCTTGCAAAAGTTGCTGATCACTACCCAAATTAAATCTCCATTTCAAGTTTAGCATACCTATCATCTGTATTTATACTTCAATTTGCCATTATTATAGTTTTTTGTGTAATCACTACCCATATGGATGATAGTGTCCAATATGAAATCGAATGGCATCTAACTATCAGAACACTAGCAGAGTAACAAAAACAATTCAGCATGTGTCTATTTTATTTCCAGTGTTGGAAAAAGAACATAAACAGTCAATAGCTTATTACAAAGTTATCTAGATCAGCTGATACTCCTACTTCTACCAATAACTTTTCTTCCTTTAACAGGATACTTAAACTGCAGGTAGGAATTTTTACTCTCCTTCTCCCAAGTCTGTGCATATACTTTTTAAGTGAGAGCAGGGTTTTAGTGGTAATAAAAGCACAATGGCTTACATCTTTTTTTTCTGTCCAATGATCATAAGAAAGGCAGAAAAATGAAGATATTCAGTGGCACAAAGATAACCTTGATGTGGGGGAAGAGAAGATCATGTGCTAGCCCAAGGGAATGGTTGCATGGTAAAGTGGAGAAAAGACTCACTAGATGAGTAAGCTAAGTTTTTACTGTGGACATCCAGAATCACAGAATCACAGATCTATTGAGTTGGAAGGGACCCAAAAGGATCACTGAGTTCAAATCAGCCCTGCACAGGACCTTTTGCAACAGTCACACCATGGGCCTGAGACACTTCTTGAACTCTGTAAGGCTTGGTGCTGTGACCACTTCCCTGGGGAGCCTGTTCCAGTACCCAACCACCCTCTGGGTGAAGAACCTTTTACTAATATGCAATCTAAATCTCCCCTGACACAACTTCAGGCCATTCCCTTGGTCCTGTCACTGGTCACCTCAGTGTAGGGCTCAGTGCTTACCTCTCCTCTCCCCCTCATGAGGAAACTGTAACTGCAATGAGGTCTCTCCTCAGCCTCCTCTTCTCCAGGCTGAACAGACCAAGTGACCTCAGCCACTCCTCATACAGCTTCCCCTCAAGGCCCTTCACCATCTTTGTTGCCCTCCTTTAGACACTCTCTAATGTGGAGAGTGTCTCACACTCTATATTGTGGAGACCATAGTCATGCCAGCAGAACTGATAGTAGTATAATCTCCTTTATGCCTCCAAAAAGAGAATCATGAAACATTTGCAGAAGGGAATTGACCAAAATATTCAGCTTTCTTAGATTCACTTTTCCTATGGCATCTACCCAAACAAAAGAGATGCAATTACTACTTCCCCAAAGTCTATAGTAATAAACCTGCATAAGTGATAATGTTTTATTGCATTTTTTGTTGATACTGTTTTAGAAATCATAATTAGTGTTGATGACTGTGAGAAGAAGCTTTTTCTTCTCATACTCAGAAATTTAACAGTCTATATGCGGAGTCCTTCATGTCATTAAATTTCCCAAAGCTTTCAAAAAGCATGGAGCCTCCATCATCTACATCATTTATGAGTCTTATGTGAACAGCCAAAAACTAGATACATATTTTAGCTCAGGAGAAATCTATGCTGTCCAAGTCTTGCCTGATTCATCATAGAAACTCTTTAGTGTTCAAAAACCGAGAAAACAGTCTTGTTTTATTGCCAGTCTATGCTTCATTGCCAGGAGATATCAATACTGACCCTCTTGAGGTCAAAACAATGAAAGGAATTTCCCAAGTCCTTAAAAGGCACTATATTACATATATTCATAGCTGCCTAGCAGATTTATGTCTTGTTCTTCATTAGGTCAAGTTCTCAAAGTCTTCTGCTATTAGATTCAGAAAAGACAAAAGACCACTTGCTTACTTCTTATAGCTATTCATTATTTGTGCACCTCTGTGTGCGTGTGTGTGCGTGTTGAGTCAAATACAGAGATGAGGGACCCAATTTTGATGTAATTTCCCTAGTTTTATAATCACTTACTCTGATTTACAGAGGTGTAAGCAAGAACCTTGGGCCCTGGACCCAGTATACTTCGAGTGAAAATACACAATTTACTGAAAAAGGGAAAGATTGTAGCAGACATCCTGTGATTGAGTCCTACTGTATAACATTTATCTTCACTCACATTTTTTATAAGCATGCATCTGTTTACACTCTCTAAGAAGAAGATCAAAGTTCACAGAAAACTTTTATTAGCCTAGGAAGAAACTTGTCTCTTTTTAGAGGAAGAAAACATGGTTTATTATCTGCCTTAAATGAAACAAAACCAAATCTCTCCCTCTCACCACTTTTGCACCAGGCAGTAAGCATCCAAGATGGGTGACACTTACTGAAAGGAATCCTGTAATGTCTTAACATTTCTCCAAAAGCATTAATCCATCCTGAAATCAACCCTCACAGTTTTGATCTGCCTGAAAATTCATTGGGATGTTTGCAGAGATTATATTTTGCTGTTAAATTTGGTCCTGTGGATTCATGGAGTAATCACATTTCTATTGTCCTTCAGCTTTATTGATTCCGCTGGAAACCACAGCCCAGGATAAAAAGGGCTATTTTCCATTTATTCTGTGTATTAGTATTCTGATGGGGGTCCTTAGGAAGTTGTCAGAGGCAAGAATTCTATGAACTGCAATAGCTTACTACAGAAGACATTTTATTTATTTTAATTTCTCCACCTCCATTCCTTTTTGGCATCCAATATACATAAAGTGTGTTTGCTACTTTCCAGTTTGATTTTAGAGCTCTTTGTTTTTATATAAAATAGTCCTGTTACATTCCTGTAGTATGTCAAAGCAAAATCAAGCCTGTTTTAACTCTTCAGGGCTTTAAACATCTCTACTTTCCTATTGTTAACATGCGAGCTGGCTGTCAACTATTGTCTCTGCTTCATCAATGTTAGCGAAGTTGTTGCATGGCAACTTAAATGCTCCTTTTACATAGTCCTGATAGAGTATTAGAGCATTTAATGATTTGGCTAACACAAAAATGAGTTCTTTAAATTGTCTTCCTTGGTTTTGTAGGATGTTATGGATTTGTACAAAAAAATCTAATGTCATTCATTTGCCCAAATGTCAAAGCAGAAACTGTCCATAATTTTATGCAGAATGATTAGGAAAAAAACCTTTGTAAAGTAATTGTTGTAGGTCAGCAGTTTCCTCACTTTTAGTTCTCATCTGAACAAAACTTCCATATTTACTTCCTGTTTGATATCTTCCATCTATTCAACCACCTGATTGTCATAAACTAGTCTTCTTTAGTATTATACTGATTCTATTTTCTTTCTAAGCTGCATCCCTCTTTTCATCAACCTAGCACCTTTTTCTGCTTGCAACCCTGATGTAGTTTTCATGTACTGACCAACATATTTTTCCACTTAAGTGTGTGCATAACATGTTCTTGCTGATGCTGTCTTGTATGTGATTCATACTAAAAGACTTCTTCTATTCAGTGTTTACTACAGAAGTGCTGTCAGCATCTAGCTTTTACTAGCACAAAAGTCTGGTTGCAAATATATTGGTAGTGGAAAAATCATGGTAGCAGCAAACTAATCACGGGTTATATATTTTTCCCTGTGAATCCTGGAGAAAAAGCAATTGAGACCTGTCGACCTTGTTAGTTCTTTATCAGCTGCCCTTCTGCAAAGTTCAGGGGGCATGAGGAAACAACACTTGAATCCTTAATCACTGCAGAAGTGTCTCATGAGGACATCTTTTACATGCCGCTTTCTCTTTGACTGACCAACACATGAAAAACAATTTTATATACTGAATATGATGGAAAGGAAAGAACTATATAAAATATATACTGTCAGATGATTATTTTTTAAAAAATATGTTACTCATATAGAACAGATTGATTTTGCATTTGTCACAGAACACAATAGATTTTCTGCTAAACAGTCATATGTCATTTTACTTTTTTTGAATTTTAAGTAAAGTTCCCTGCCATAACATTTCTCCTGACTTACACTATAGATATATGAATCTATATTCATATTTTATTCTCCCACCTTTCTAAATAAATAATAAAAATGTTTTCTAATGTAGAATTAGAAACCATTCTCCCTATACTCGACCTATTTTTATTCCTTCTTCCCTGAGAATTTGCCCCATGAGCTTTACTTAGCCTAGATCATAGGAGGTGAGAAGTGGCTTTCCAGTCCCGGTACAGGACTTAATCTGAAGCAGAAGAACCTTTCTTTAATACTGAAGTCATCATTAGGAGACATGAGAGAAGTACCATTTAGCTCAAGGCCATCAATGGGAACTCTGCTACGTGAAGTATTAAAAGATAAGACTCCAGCTTTGTTCTCATGAATACTTAAAGGAAGAATCTGGCAAATATGGTTGGAACAGGATGGGATCTTTTCCAGATGAGTGTCTGTTTACTGCATGATAAAAGTAATTCTCACTCACATTTGCTCTCCTTTCACTCATGCATGGTGATTTCTTAAGCTTCAGCAGAAGGTAATAGAAGGACATGTCTCTCTAAAATATCTGATAGCTTGTTGCAAAGATAGTGTTTAGGTAAACGATATTATAGTTTTTCCAGTAGAAGAAGAAGCTGAACCTGCTGTCATAAAAAGCGGAGTTTAGCGATAATCCTGTCTGAAGTTTTCACATGCTCTGAAAATTCAAGTCCACCTTTTGCGAAAGAATTTGTAAATCCTAAAAGGTTTAGCTATGAGCTATGTTTTCTGTCACTGAAGCCTATGGAGAAGATGGCCTTTAAGGACATGCTCAGAAACAGTTCCCCTCACCTTGAATACTTTAAAGTTGAAGATATGGGTACCTCTTGGGTTAGGCGTCATCTTAGATGGAGTGTTGAAATTGCAACCTTTAACCTTGCATAAAAAATGGCACTAGATGCCTAAATCTTCAAGAGTTCTAATAAGGATCTATCATAAATCCTTGACTCTGCTCCCAAATTCCTCTCTTTTGTCTCTTCTAGGGGATGTTTCTCTTAAGGTTCATGATTTGCAAAGCAGAAACGACCCTGCATGTCTAAAAAAAATTATGTCTTCCATAGGTGCATTACACAAGATTTATTATTTATTACCATATTTATAAAACATTGTTACCATGATTAAGAATATCCAGACTGCATTTTTAATTTCAGTATTCAAAGGCAGCATAACACAATATCTTGTCGATATATTCCAAATATACAAGCAAATATTTTAACACTAATAAAATGTTTATGTTTGAATTTCTTTACGCATATTTTAAACAGGCTGTCAAATTAGTTGCAGAAAGTTTTATGAAAGATGTTAAAATGCAGAAATTGAAACTATGCGACTTTTTCAAGGTAGGTGATATTTACAGTAAAGTGTTCATCAGACAAAACCACACGAACCTGAAACATTTACAAGCCTTAAAGTGGGAGTTGTATCCAATTTTAGAAACTAATCTTGGTTTCTGACTTTGTCTTTCATAAAAATATGGTTTCTCTTTTACAGATTCTGAAAAGACTTTGTATCAGTGGTGCAACCAGTTGCAAGTTCTGTGTGGAAGCAGTGACTGATTGGTAGTTGGAACTTGCTTTGATGAGAGTATTTGGTGCCTATTATCAACAAAGACAAAATTTTAGTGTCGTAATGCTGATTCTAAGACTCAAGCTATTGGATTTTACTCACTGAAAATGGCATTGTGAGTAGACATGCAGGTGCTGGCTGCTAGGGGTTGCACAGGAGGCCTCTGCTTTGTGCCGAATCCCTTGCAGGGCACAGCAGAAGCCAGCAGTGAAATTGGTGGTGCCCCTGAGAAAACCCTTAGAAAAGGCAAAATTACTGGGCAGAGAGAAGAGGAGGTAATAAAGAGAGTGAAGAACAGTGGACGGAACACCAAGATCAGAGGAAGAGAAGGAGAAGGGTGTGGGTGTGGATGTTCTCCAGGCACCAGAGTAAGTATCTCCTGCAATCTGTGCAGGACCCACAGTGAAGTTACTGAAGGATCTAGGGCTCAGGGACAGAGTCCACGCTGGAGTAGGGTGAAGGTGTGATAGGGAAGGAACAGAAGAGAGGAGTTATTACCTACTGACTCACTGCCCTACTCATGCTGTGCCAGTGTTGGGGTGCGTAGAGGAGTTGGGAGTGAAGGAGCACAGCTGAGCATGTGAGAGTGAGAAGGAAAGTTGTTTTAATGTTTGCCTGTACTTCTCACTACTCTCATCTATTTTAACTGACAAAATTTTAAATTTAAATTAGTCTTCCCCAAGTTGAGTCAGTTTTGCCCATCACAGTAAATGATAAGTGATTTCCCTGTCTTTATCTCCACATACAAGCTTTCTAATCCTCGTTTCTCCTCACCTCCTATTGGGGTGGAGAGTGACTGAGCAGCTGGGTGGGAGTTTGGCTGTTGGTCAAGGTTAAAACACCACTAAAACCAAACTTGTTCTGGCTCTGAACAAATTGGGTCTATCTAAGACATGTTGTGCAGTCATCAGACTGAAGATTTCAAGTGATTAAAAGTCTTCCACTGCCCAGGAGAAATTTTTTTCACTTGTCAGTCTTTCTGTGAAATGTTGTTTTATTGTTTCTTAAAAAATTTCGCAAGTCCCAGTTTGCAAAAAAATGCCTATTGATTTGACACCATTTATGGTGTGTTGGACAGAAAAGATGTTTCATAAGTTTGAGTCAGAGTCTGGAGAAAAGTTCTTTCTTATTTTGAGTTTAATGTCACATCTTAGAAAGATCATCTCCCAGTTTTACTCTTTCACCTTCGCTTGCAGGACAGTGGAAACCATTGAAAGCAGTTATGAGTATTTACATTGCAAAGGACTCATACGGTGGAAATTAAACTGCTCTAAAAATTTACAGGAGTGAGAATACTGCAGAACCAGGTCTTTGATGAGTAAGCTGCATTACTTTATGCATTCCATTAATCATAAATAGAAGTTACTTTAGGAGCAATTGAATAAAAATATAGCCAAGTAAATATTATAAGTATCAAAACATGCACTGTAAAAACAATCACACAAGAGGGAGTACTTAGAAGTATCCCTTTCATGGATGCTACTTTTTACCATATTTCTACCTGATAAACATTTTCTGTATATTCTAACTCCTCATGTGCTAGAACACATAAAGGATGTTTTCCTGATTCATTACCAAATGCAAAGGGTAAAGGGCGAGTTGTGTAATGCTTAGTCTATGGAGATGAACCAATCCACTGCCATTAACCTTTTCTGCAGGAAATAAGTGGGAAAGATAAGGAAGCAGCAATATTCTATAGTTATACAAAGAATATTTCTGCTCAGAAAACTCTTGTATTAATGGAAAGTGATAGTCTCTTCAGATACTAAAGATACTAAAGGAAACTTCTAACCAGCATTTTTCACAGTGCTGGCTGTAGAGGAAGCCTCGGAAAGCTGGTATTGCCTATCTGAAGTTAGTTTTGTGAAACCAATGGTTTTATTGAAGCTTTTGCACTGACTTACTAGGCAGAAGGTACATATGTCTTTCTGGCTTTAAGGTACAGATATGGACAGTAAGAAAGAATATAAGGTGAATTCTGTGCTGTCCCTATCTGAGTGCTCAGTCATTGCCCAGGTTGGGACTCATAATTCCGAACCTCTGCCAGAAGTCAGATCAAGTCTAGTTCTGTTCACCCCACATGAATCTGCCTCCTCTGGATTTTTCTTTTGTATTCCTGCCCCCTCTGTTTAGTGGAGCCACGCATGAAGATTGAGATGCGAAACAAGGAAGAATAAAGAGACTATATTTTTAAAAAATTTCTTGCACAGGTCTGCTCATATATAACGTATCCCACAAAAGTTATCAGAGTTAGGTGGTTAAAGCTCCTTAAAGTGTTTATGCTCTTCTGTGGCTAGCAAGTTCTCTTCCCCCTACCCCTAAAGGGGAAGGGAAACCCCTCTGGAGAGGTAATCTATGATGTTCATTATCTCTGAAATGCAACTATTTTAACTATTTTATAAATCAGGTTCAAACAATGTGGAGTACACAAATGTATGCAAACCTCTGAGGGCAAGTATGTGGAAAGGTTCCTCCCTCTTCCTACTTCCTTCTCCCTCCCCACAAGCAAGGCTTGCAGATGTTTTCTTCAGCTCTTTATTCTTTTGTTCCTGTTTGGCTGTGACCCTTACTCCCAACTGATTCTTTTTTGTCAAACTTTGTTTTTTCCTGAGCCTTTGATCCTGGGCTTTGACTCTCGCAATAAAGAACATGACACTATTATTTTGCTAGATTAATTTTATGATTCCTTACATTTCAGAGTCCCCATGAACAATAATATACATTTGTTTTGTCAGTGTCTTTCAGAAAAAGAGGGACCCTAACAAAAACTACCACCTTGCCCAAGGACAGGTGAAATATAACCTTTCATATGTAGACTAAATACTTAGAATTCTGTGCTGTAACTATACATTTGATTGTCCAGTCTGTCTTTGTTTATATATCTTCAGTTTCCCAGCCAGAGGAAACTAGTCAAAGGTTAAAAAACATGCTAGTAGAACTAAGTTTAGAAGACACACAGCAGACAAGAGGCTTGGCCTCCAATACTGGGTCAGGAACAGCAGTTTGTTGTTTTCAGAAAGAAATGTTGCCTTATGCCAAAACTGAAGATACTCTTATGTCTTCTGACGCTTTTCCCCCCCTGCTTTCTGAGCTCAATTTAATCAAGAAAAGTGGATGAAAGAGGATCTCTGTCTGCTTCAAGGAAAATAAATGCACCTGCAGAGAAAACATTCTAGTTGTTGTAGTTGTGAATCAGTCATACAGCAGAGGATATATGCTGTGAGAAAATCGTAAACCATGAATCCAGACCAATCAATCCAGACCTTACTAGCAAATAAGAAAAATTTTCGTCTCTGAAACTGTGATGCAGATACATATATTTAGTAGCATACACGTGTAACAATAATTATTGGAAGTATAAATTAAGAAAAACTGCAAGAATGATTTTTCATACACCTCCTTTCAACTGCTCCAGTGATTTACTAGAATCTTAACATGCCTTGCCTTTGAAGTAAGATGACTTTCTAGTCAACACAAAGCTGATCAAGGAGGCTGTCTCTCCTTTGCAACAACAGTGGAGGAAGTTATTTAAGGTTACTACTGTCAACCCCACACAGATCTTCAGACTATTTTAATTTATGTCATACGCAGACAGGCCACCAGCTGTGCTCAGATGATCAGAAGCAGCAGTAATAATTTGGAAAAAATATTCTTTTCTCAAGTCTATGTGTTAAGTACAATTCAGATGGAACAGAGGGAATCAAATGCAACTTTTGTGATCTGATTGAGTGAAATCAACAATATGTGAAGAGATATAAGGGAGATGATATAGGGTTATAATTGTAAATAATTGTCTAAAGATTGCTTTTACCACTTATTTTTTCTTAAATAGGTACTTTATTTAAAAGCAAAAAATCTAGTAAAAAAACAATAAAACCACTAGGAGTAAAAAGGTCAAAAAAGACAATTGAGTGAAAAGGAAAGAAGGGAATAGGAGAGAAGGGAACAAGAGACTTTTGATTCTTTCCATCTTCGTACAATATCTTCTCATTAAACAAGCCCCAAATTTGAAAGGAAGACCAAAAGGAAAACAAAAAGTCCCATAGGACTATAAAAAGTCCATATAGGACTACATGGATCAAATCCATATAAAAAAACATATCTTTGGCAGACAGTAAACCAAAACTGACCAACTGGTTCACTCTAAGACTAGTTGTCTACAAAGTTGTCTGGAATCAAGGGAAATACTGGTAAGAGCAGTACTTTCAGAATTTACATTATTGCACCTAGCTGAGCCCCAGATAATTCTGCATCTCTATCTCTGACCCATAACTAAGGCAAGCGACATGCCCGCTATCAGTGCTAGGAAAGGCTTCTAGTGTTTCATTCTCTAGTGATTATATTTGTGTAATTTCATATTTGTGTTTCCCAGATATACACAACATAAAATACAGTTGTACTTGTTGCAGAGTTGCTAGAAGAAAACATGGAATTATATATAAACATATGTAAAAATATATATTTATATATAAATATAAAATATACAATTGACCATATTAAAAACTCCAACCCTGCTGGTAAATTGGCTGAAAACTGGTAACCTTGGGTAGGATTACAGGAAGGGGTTTGCTGGGTAATAAATTCAGGAGGCATGTATACTTAAATCATGATGTTGAACCATTTCCATACTACAGGACAAACATGCACATTTCTATTAAATTTTAAATCTTAGAGTAGCCAAGATTTGGATGTAGTTCAGAACTTCCCCAAAGTTTAGAAATATTCCAAAACTTTATACAGAAACTAACATAAAGCAATTAGGGGCAAGAACAAATAAAGTCTCATATTTATACCTAACCTTCATGAAAATGTAGGCATTTTGTGGTTATCTTTTTTTTTTAAGAAGAAATTTTCTAAGTACTTACATAGGCTAAAGCCAGATATTTAGTCCACAGATTTATTGCACTGTAGAACCAAATTTTAAAAGTCTCAAATACAAGAATATGGAATAAAGTATCCTTGAAGTTTTCAATGCCTCTTAATGGAGATATGCTTATTAGGATGTATACAGAACAGAGAAGATTAAATCCTGACTTAGATGATATCAAAGAAAACCTCCCCCAAATCCTAATATATTTACTCCTGTTCTGTGTCACCTCTACTATTCTAATATGATTTGCATTTCTGCTCTACTTAGGAGGATTTGCTGTTAAGCCCCCAAAATTAATTGTGGTGTTATTGGTTACAGATTTATAGCTCAAACAGCATTTTAGTAGCATCTTCTTTTACAGGTGAGCTTTCTTTGAACATTATAAAATATCTGCTACCTCTTTCTATTTTTTGGGGGGGTTAGAACATTTTTCAAAGTCCACTAACTTTTCTTTAAGATCAACAGAATGTTGTTTTCATTTCACTGCTCAATGTAGATGATGCACAAGTCACTTGCCATGGGCCATGGTAGTCTATTCAAAGGATTTTTCAAGGTATGGCCACACAGTTATTGCTCAGCAGTGAAACAACTATCATTTTTTGAAGTGCTTTAGTTCAGAGTTAACAGCTGGTGAAGAGGATGGTAGGACTGCTTCTCACACGGTTCTCTTTTCAAGTTTGATGATATAATAAATCCAGCTTTCCAAACTCTTGGGTAAAAAGCACCATGGTCACACAATGCAAAATATTTCTTTGATGTGAAGTTAGTTTATTTCTTTAAATTTAACTGATTGCTCAAAACAGTGGAGCTCTTTCACCTTTTTTTTTCTTACAGGTACCTGTTAAAGTTATTTTGTAATGTATGGTTCATACCAGCAATTTAAAGCATACCAGCTTTGTCTGTGTAGGTTCTTATGCTCAAAATACTAACCCATACATATTCTGAGGTAAGATCACAAAAGGGTAAAATGACACATCATAAACCCCACATTCTAGATTTTTTTGTCCCAACTTATGTGACTGTATCATAAATATTGTCATTGTTTATAATTAGTCTTATCTAGATAGAAGATTTTGTTCAGACACATCCTGTGTGACAGCAGGCATATTTATTATATCCTAGAATTAAGCTGGAGCCCTTAGGGTTAGATTTAGAAGTCCAGGCTTCTTGGTCTGAGCTAAAACAGACTCAAATAATTTTGTAGAGACCAGAAAATCTTGTACCATTCATTCTTCTCTAATTTACGCTTACCTACTCTAAGTCCTGATTTTAAAAAATATTTTATATTCTTCTATTTAAGATTGTGGTTCATGATTTTCCTTTTTGGAGAGAGATACTTGAGACTTACTTTAAACTATGTAAGTTTAAAACATTAACAATCTAACTTCTAAATGGAGTTGTTATGAAATCATCACCTTTGTGAGCAGAGGTGAGAAAAAGCTCATCCAGTACTGAACTAAACAGGATATCCCATCCCTAGAAAAACAATCTAGAGCTTGCACTTCCTTGGCTTGTGTTTGGTACACCCATTAAGCTTCCCACTAGTTATTAGATAATAAAGTAACTTAAGACTTTATTAGTCTTAAGGAACTCAGAAGACTGAGGCTTTAGCCTTTTATTTTTTCAATTTATGCCATCATTAGCAATTAACTCAAATGAATGTTGAAAATTATATTTTTCAATTCTGTATTCTTATAACAGATCAGATTTTTTTTCAGTACTGAGGTAAATATGGGTTAGAAAGAGAGGAGGAAATACAGGCAAAATTCTGCCTTTTTTTGTATGAAGCATGCAGTTTTAAAATGCAGTGTTCATTGTGGGATTCTATTAGGTTCATTTTAATATCCGATAACTTCAGTGGACAGAATTTATCTCTGTCTTCTCACACTGATAGTATGGATTTGATACCACATGTATATGCACACTTAAAACTTCACAAAGATGAAGGGATGCATTTCTGAATTGCCATTTTAGATATAAACTGAAACCGTAGCTTCTAATCAATACAAAGCAGGAGTTGATAAAAGTGAACCAATCACAGACATCACTCTGGCCTTGTCAAACAGCAGATGGAAACAACTGTTATAATATATTTTTATTATGAAATACCTGAATCTGATATTTAACTGGAGAGGTGGTCTTATACATTAAAGAAAAACAGGTTAGCAGAAACTGTCACCTTTGGAACAATTAGGAAGGATAAGCTGGAGCAAAGGAAAATATCTTGTACCAAGGATGACACCTGAAACAGAATCCCTATACGTCTTGTGGTGAGTATGAAATGGTGTTAGTCTAGCATGAGTCTCTGGTTTCACTATAGCATAAGTAAACATTAGTATTTCTGCTCTTTGACATATTCTGAAAGATGGGAGAAACCACAACATTCATTCCAGGAATGTGCTGTTGGTGACATGCTGATGCTCCAGACCCAGCCAAGCCACTTCATGAAAGGCAAAAGGCTGTGCCACTCAGGTTGCATTTTGAATTCTTGCTGTATCTGAGCAGAGAGTGATGGATGAGCTGTGTGCAAGAAATGGCATAAACACCTCTTAAAAAACCACAGCTGCACTTACCTCAGTCCTAAAAGGCAAACCAAGGGAGGGGAAATTATGAAAAACTGAAGAAAAATGGATCCATTTATATTTACTGAGGAAACACTTAATTTTCAAGCACATATAGAATGCTAAGGTAAAGTACATGTTAGTTGAGTCCCTCTTTATTTTTGCAATATTGCTGAAGTCTATCAATGTCTCTTTCTCATTGTTACCTTACTCCTGTTGTGAATGTATCTCTTACTTGGATTTCCATGGAGTAGTTAAACTGGGATAAGGATTCTTTTCTTCTTGGCCCTGTATAGAAAAGGAACGTTCTTGTTCCAAAGCTTTTACATTCAAAGAGCTCGATCTTACAACTGGTAACACACAAGCAAAGAGATGTAGGTGCTGAGGATAGTACCACAATCTCAAATAACATGTTTTTTTAACTGATACCTATAAAACTTCATTGCTTCAAGTATAATTGTAAGTTGCAGCCATCCCTATTTCACACACTCTATTTCCTAGCTAGAAGTACAAATGTTTTTAACAGAAGACAGATAGAAACTGGAACAATTTTCTTATGAATGTAATAGATTCTTGACTGCCCTCCTAAAAGCTGCTATAACTCAGATGGAGATTATAGGTTTAGGACAAGGAGTAGACGATTTTCTATTACCTGTATTTTTGCAATTTTGCTAATCAGCATAACTGATATCTGACTTTAGGATATACACATTTGTTTGCTAAAAGAAGAAATGAAAGGAGAGGTGTCAATTCTAGAGTTTCATTAATTAATTAATATCTTTGTATTTAAAAATATTTGGAAGCATAACTTTCAAAGCTATCAGGCAAAATAAAAAATATTTTGATATTTTTTAAATTTCTCTTGTGGTTCTTGTCACTGAGTTGGTGCCAGGGATGAAAATACTTTTTTAAAATATATATTTCTAATTGCCTAAGATGCTAGGACAGTCAAACAAAAAATAACAACCCAGTAAGTCCCACACAATTTTCCTGTATTATTGGTGTTTTGGCCCTTGGTAGAGATTGTATTGCTGTAGAAAAGCTCATGCACTTCTGCTTCTGGGTTGAACTGGGTTTGTGACAGCAAGACTGGCATATGTTGACTTTCTGTGTGTTGCTGCTGCCTGCTTTATACTAAGGAAACCCATAATACTTCTGAGTTATTTTTCCATTAAACAATTGAGCACCTATAGTCACTTCCCACTGGCTATCATCAGAATCCCATGCATAGCTCCAAAAAACCCAAGGAAAAACACGTGATATCTCAGAGGAGAATGCTTGAAGGATGGATGAAACATCTATTTAACTTTCTTTTGAGTATGTGCATATTTATCAACTCTGATTATTTCTTGTGCATAGTTGGTCCCTCAGTTGGTCTCACAAATTGAGAGGGCAATAAGGGTAATACGTAAATAATATCACGCTTTTCCCCTTTCTATCACTCTGACGGGTCATTTTTCCATATGCTTGTATTTATATAGGTGCAACTAAAGATAAAATGGGTTGCCCCAATACTGACACAGTCAATGCTCTAAATATCCCATATCTGTGATACTTATTTTTAGTAAAAAATTACCTGAAATTGTCTTATTTTCTGAATTAAATACAAATATTTGATAAATTTCTTTTGTGGAACATTTTATTTAGTTAGTTTAAATTCACTGCCTTTCAACCCACTGGTTTCTGTACCAGAAATTTAGATACACCCACACACACCATAACATACATACCCTACACAAAGGCAGAGACTTTCATTTTATGTGCAAAAACATCCATCTTACTAGTTGTGGGGGGAAGGGAACTCTCTCAGGAGTTCATTCCAAATGCAATGTCAAGTTTACAATAAACAGAATAATTGCACTGTTTACAGGATTTATTTTATTACTATCCTTGTGATTGCTGCAATTGTAAATAAATCTGCTCCTTGCCACAAATTTATTTTGTTTTCTAGAAAGAACATATTTGCTTCCTTTTTCTACAACTATAATAATTGACAATATATGTTTGTATTTAGTCTTTAGCCAGTGTAAGCCAGACAGCCAGGCAGCTGTTGATCTTAAAGGATTATCAAAAAACAAGTTCCCTCAGCTTTAGACAGTAAGTTATCAGACACAGCAAAAGCCTGATTGTGTTTTTAAAACTGTTGCACTTTAAAAATGGCTACTCAAAAATATATACAATATATTAGAAACTATGTACTCTTCCATGAGAAACTGCACTACTCCATGGTGATCTTGTCTGAATGCTTAGTGAGGCCATCAAGACAACCTCTGTTATGCTCTGCATGCTCATATCAGCCATACAGCAATTGAACACAGAAGTCCAAAATGTACTGACAAGAAAGCAAATTTTCTGCTGCAACTTCTGACTGCCTTTACTTAGTCAGATAGGTTTTACACCACCTCTTTCCCTAAAAACTGAAGGTAAGGTTAAAGTCATATAATGCGTGAAGGACCTCCCCAAGGACTTGATGGTTTTTGGATATCAGTGATGTAATTTTATTTTTCTAAGAGTCTGATTCAGATCTGAGTTAACCTATACATAAATGTATCATTAATGTAAATAGACATACAGTCTACTTAATGAACTGATGTACAGTGTTCATTTTGTGGTCAGTTCTTTAGTTGCTCAAGTGGGATTTGTTGTTGTTTCATCCTACAGCACCAGCAGATCGCACAGTACTATTGAAAAATCATCTCAGTGCAGGACAGTCCCTCAGAGCAGAAAGAGAGAGAAAGCTGCATTCTGTGTACCTCTGCCTTTCTGGTGTAAGGGAGTGATAGCAAAGAAATATTACTGTCATGTGTCAGGCCTGGCTACACCTTTGACTTCCTAATACATTTATTAATTAATGTATTCTGAAGCAGTATAAGAATTTTCAAGCACAGAACAGGGTCATGAGCCTCAGATTAATTCACTGAAAACGCACAAAAGTGCCATGTCATGGCAGTGGTATGTCCAAACCTGAAAAATGGAAAAAAATATTGGATATGAAAGGTTGTAGTATAGTTTCAAGATGCAGACAGAAGCATCCTATTTCAAGTTATGCAAAGACTAGAGATCTTAAAGAGTTTCTTACCCCAGAGAAAATGTTTTACTTGAAACTTCGAGATCACACGCCCATTTTAATTAAACTCCTGAGAAAATTTAAAATCTTCAAGGATTTTTTTGTCTTTAGTATTTCTTAATTTGACCCAAAAATATTTTCTTCCAACATTTTCACTCTATCAATCCATAAGAAACTAGATTCTTGCTGGAATCTAGTCTAACGCGATATTAAGTGTTTTTAAACAGTACATGTCCTGTCAAAAAGTAGAAATGAATGAAAAAAAGGTAGAAACTACTCAAAAAGGATAGTTAGATTTGATTTTAATTATTGATCTCTCTTCTGTACAGTAAACATGAGCAATGTTCTTATTCTGCCACTTCTACATCAATCAATGTGTCTTAAGGATTTAAAGTATCTGTCGTCACTTTTTTTTTTTTTTTTTACAAATAAACCATTTGGGTTTTCACTATTTGATAGTGGGTAAATCCTAAGGCATTTTACTAGTATGCAACACAGGACATCATTAGCAGAGGAAGAGAGTCAGCAATAAAATCAACTGGACATTAAGCTCATTCACAAAACTTAAGTCCTTGTTGAGTGTAGTGTTAAACATGCTTGACTGCTTCATTCAATAGCACAACCATTGATGGGGTCCCAAAACCTTAGTTAATTTTTAATAAGGCTTTTCACTAGAGAACATAATTGTTATTTCCACATACCTACATTCAATTTTCAGGGATTACTTTAAGTGTGAATTCTCAGGTATTTCTTCCAGCTGCCTCCTGTCAACCCATAATCCCATATATGAGCTTAGTCCCTGCAGGGTAGGCACTTGATCCTAGGGTCAAAGGTCCTTTAGCTCTTGACTAATGCACCTCATTAGAAAAGGAAAGCAGAACGTCTCTAGTAATTCAAATGTCATGAGAAGTAACAGAACTAAATGTTTTTAATTGTGTTAAACAGATTTGTTTTATTTCAGACACAACAACAACAAAAAAAAGCTGAAGGTTTCCCATTTATAAGCACTGGAAATACTGTCTAGTCTGTTGTGCATCCATATGTGATGTAGGAGTGTGCAACTAAACTGAGAGGAAATTAATTAATAGTTTAATCATGTGCAGTATCCTTTTTTACTGTGGTAGGAGGCTGGTCATAAATTTGTAGCTATTCGTTACTCAAGTATTTGGACTAAAATGAACATATCAGTTAAATGAAATGCTGTTTTTCTTAGTACTTTATGTATGGTAGGTATGTTAAGTAATGGTTTTATCCTGTGTTGAAAAAATAATCACCTCATAAAAAGCAGGTTTTGATTAAGCAATGAAACTGGAACTTAAGTTCACCTGAATCCCTAAGCAAATGTAAGCTACTACATTTTCTACAAAAGTTTTTTATGGATTCACTGTAGTTACAAAAAAAATCTCTTTGCTTTAGGACTTGAACACAGTCATTTGCATTCAGAAGAGACTGTATTTTGAATGCTTTTTTACTTTAAGTTGACATCAACAATTCTAGCTATCTGTCATCATTGCATTCTAAAGGTGCTTTACAAGGTAATTATGTGAGCTAACTTGTTTGTTAAATTTGAACTGTAATTATTCAATTATTGAGCTTCATTTATTGCTGTAAGACAATTTACACTCTGACATCCAAATAATTTAAAAGAAAGAAATGTCAGCTATAGTTTTACACCAAGTGTTTTTTCAACAAAACAAAACATTTCGTATATTAATTGAATGGAGATATATAGGATGAAATCTTGATGTCACCAAAGCCAAAAGCACTTTCGTACTAATTTCAAAGTTGTTGGAAATGTTCCTGTTTTGTTTCATCAGGCTTCTGCCTGACAAACATTTTGGAAGTAGTATTTGTACCACTTTTTGTAATTTTCAGACATTTTCTGGAATACTGGGAAGCTTTAAATGTGTGCTTTTAATCATTAGAGGAGACAATAACACAAGGATAGATCTGATGGCATGATCTCAGGTTTTATATCAGGATTAAAAGTGGTTTTCTGGTAATATTTTGATGTCAGAAAAATTCTGACACTTTTTCTATGCGTAGTTATTTTTAATGTAATTATGAAACATAAATGTGAGACAGGTTATTTTCTTTTATTAGATTAACTGATAAATTTCAAAAAGTTGGACAGTTCAGGCTCACAATTCTTTCTTTGTCTTGAGATTGTCACAGTTACAACAGCAGTACCTCTATGCCTTATTTAATATCTCCCATTCTGAATAAAGTGGGATTTCATGCTGGTTTAGAGATGTGTTAGTAAGTATTTTTATTATCACTTAATGGCAAGTAACCCTTGAAAATTTGTTTGCAATATGTTAGGTTTGTTACTTACATGGTTAATACATATGGATAATATGTTATATGGATAATACATATATTATTCCACCTTTGTCTGTTAAAAGACTACACAAATGGATGTTTTATACCATCTCAAGACAGTAAATTATCTTTTAATTTTTTTTGTTTGCTAACAAAAAACCTCCCCAAAAAACAAAGGAAAACAAACTAACAAAAAACCCCACCAAACAAAAAAATCCAAAAAATCAACTTTCCTAAACAGAATGGCTGCTGCCTAATCAGGTGTTTTCCCTACTGAATTCTCTTTTAGCTAGCACCCTTATTGAAAAAAGATTACTGTTAAGGTCCCTTTTCAAGCCAAAAGCCAGGTGTTTAAGCTGTGCAATATTTTCTTTCAGTCTTTATTTTAGAGTGTATAGCTGTGATTTTCTACCCAGGTTCAAAACCCAGCTCCTAACAGTGTGTGAACTGATTATTTTCTGCTAAAAACGCTCAGCTCACACTATTCACTTCTCTTGAGTAGTCTTCCACTTCTGTTTTTTCCCTAGCAACTTCTTTAAATGAAAACCAGTGACAACTCTCCAGCTCAGGGAGGCTAAATCATCCTGTAACAACAACATGGTTTAATTTGGTCTATAGCAGTGAGAGCAGAGTTACTGGACAACCTCACGTTTGTTTCACCAGTACATATTATTTCAAAGTGCCATTTACTACAGCTGTAAACTCTAGCCTTCTGGTTTGTAAAAGCTGTATTAAACCCATCCTCTAATTGAAGAAAAACAATTACATCTGAGGTAACTTTCACTACCAAACTGTTTTGTGCATCTATTTTCCTTCTGGCTGTTGTTAGCTACTATGATTCCCTTGATAAAAGAGTAAAACAGCCTTGTTGGCTGTCAGCCCTCTCTTAACATTCTTACCTATTCTAGCCTTGCCCTTAGTTTTACACACTAATCTACACACAAAAAAGCTCAAAGTTGCCAGAAGAGCAACTTCTCTCGAGGTGTTTTATTGATGGTTATTGATTACAGCTAGAGATGTAAAGTACTGTGATAATTATGTATATTTGGAGATATATATACCTGTGTATACTTAACAGGCCCATTTGCAAACCATAGAATCACAGAAAGGTTTGGGTTGAAACGGTCCTCAAAGATCATCTAGTTCCAACCCCCCTGCCATGGGCAGGGACACCTTCCGCTAGACCAAGTTGCTCAAATACTGCACACAAGTATTTGCTTCCTTAGAATTTAGTAATGTTACTTTTCTAATGGTGCCTAAAGATAACAGAAATTTTTCCCCTTCACTTCACTGTGCTTGCCACCAAATTCACACTGCTGCTGGTCCTGTTCCTTAAACAGCACACCGTTGAGAAGGTGACAACTAACAACATATAGCAAAAAGCCGAAGGGCCACTTGGGGACTGACAGAGCTTTTCTGTGTCTCCTGTAGAGCTGGGAGATTAAGTCTGCTTATGATAAGTAAGTGTTTCCCTTGTCTGTTTCTCAAGAAGCACCAAAGATTTTGCATGGGATGATATTCTTCTCTATTCAAGTTGCTCACACAGGAAAAAGAAAGTATCTTTCTATGAAGGCTCCATATGCAAAACCAGAGAAGACATACTTAGACAGAAAAATAAATTAGGAACATACTTGGGTTAACAGAATTCTTTCTCTCCCTCAAAGATGTTGAAAGGCTCACATCTCTACTTCATTTCCATTATTGTGATGAGAAAAGGCTTATCAAGACAATAGTTAAGAAGCTACAACCTCAATATTAATGTAAAAGCCATATATTTCATATTGCTACTGTTCTGCATTTGCAGGTTTCCTCTTATGTGTCCTGTCTTATGAACAATATGTATGCTTTTGATTTAGGAACCAATAACATTTTAAAGTCTGACATTAAAGGAGAAAAAAAAAAAGAAAAGAAAGAAGTAGGGGAATGATTGAATTACATAGGACATATTTTTCTTTCAAAATGCAGTAAAAGATACAATAGTTTAAACTGCTCAGGGGTGATCGCATTTCTTTCAGAAGGTGCTCTGTATCTTGGGGCCAGTGTATGTATCAAATACTGCTGATAATTCAGCAAATGCTTTTTTTTTATTGAAAGTCACAGAAAAGAGTTGTAATAAAACCTGCATTAACAGCCAGAGTTGAAACTGAGGCTGCCTTGTGATTTATGCTCTTTCTTTTGGTTTTGATCTTTTAATGAATGTGCCTTGCCACGTTATACACTCTTCTGGGATTTTCTCCCTCACTACTCATTACTATACTCTCACTGTCAATTTGATCATGTAGTTTCATATGAGTCAGGGAAAAGAAAATAATCCACTAGCAGTCAGCTATGTGTGATTTTGTACTTTTTTGGCTAAAGCTCTGATTCAAAATGCAATCAGATGAGTGAGAGGACACCAGTTGTTTTTGATGGGCTTTGGATCAGGCTATGAGTGCCTCTCCAGGGTATGTAGTTTTAGGTTATTCAGTGCATCTAATAGTGTCGCTCATCTGTCCATAAAGCTAGTCACACAAAATAAAATAAAATAAATCCACTGTTTCTCTATTTTTCAGAACGGACAAATTGATTTTCTTCTTAATTTTAAGGAATAATATTCTTTAGGAACTACCTTGGCCCAGAAACTGCAACATATGGAGAGTTCTTGAAGTACCATCCATAGCTCCAATTTACATTTGAGACCCTGTGCAAGTTTTTACATTTCACTTGCCTCATGAAAATAACTTGGGATAAGAACAATTTTTCAAATGTTATTAATAGATAAAAAGTAATCCAAGGATAAATGCTTCCAGACTGCAGCTACTGTGTGTATCTGGGCTAGACGTACATATCTCAGTGTTTTGTTTTTTCAGTCTGACTAATTGTCTTTGTCTTTAATGACTCTCCCTTAAATGTCTGCTTTATGTTTCACAAATACTTAATCATTGCTTTTCTTCATCTATTTATTGATAGAGTTTAAACATGCACATATGAACCAAAATGACATTAACCGAAGAAAAGTTGGGTAGGAATCTGGTTTTTTCCCCATCATTCAAATAAAATCTTTTCTCCCACCTGAACCTAACAAAAACAACCATGCCTTTGCTCCCTTAATGTAAATACAGGAAGAAGAGGGCATGGAAATGGGAATTGTTATAGCATACATAAAATATACTTAAAAGACAACCACGGGAGAAAACATCACTGCTCAGCACCCGATCCTGGCCTGTATGAATTGTACCAAGAAGACTAGTAAGCCTACTCATGCAAGTAAACATTACACTCATGTTAAAAACTACGAAAATAGTGTCTCATAGATGGAAGTTCTTATGCTCTAATGAAACACCTTTGAGTATGATATAATGTCAGGGGAACAGCATGTGGCTTTGGTACATATAAAAGCAATTATGGAAGCAATATTACAGGCTGACTTGCTTTTTTCTTTTGGCTTCAGGGTTTCAGACTCCCTAATAGCTCTAACCTGAGTTAGAATGATAGCACTTTCCTTCTTGTCATCATCTCACAATAAACCTTTCCATTCTTTTAGTTTCCCAGAAGCCCCTCAGATAGGTCATTGGTACTTATATTAGAAACATATTGATTATCTAATATTTTATAATTTGCCTTGATTTTTTTCTTTTAATTTTTAGTAATTGTAGGTTGTCTGGGATAGTTTAAACAATAGTAATTTGGTTCCTGGTTATTTATTGACTTTTCCCACATTATGTGTTTGAAACTACAGTATAACACATGTCCAGATTTCAGAGAAATCCAAAAATATAGTGTCAGATGATGTAGCTACAAAGAGTATGTTAGTGCTGGCTTGACTGTATTGGCCACTGATAACCTGCTTCATCTGTCTTGCCTCTGACATGTTAGCTGGACAGGGGAGAGATGGGGCAGCCTCTAAAAACAGAAGTCATTATGAGAAGAAACAGCAGCCCAGCAGCAATCAGATCTCTGAAAAGTTCAAGAGATCATTTTGTTTGGTTGGTTGTTTTTGTTTTGTTGTTGTTTTTTTTTTTTTTTTACCTACTTTAATGTCCATTATCACAGCAAACATGGTATTTTCTTAGTGAGTTATAGAGGATAACTCAGTCTTTCTAAACTTCAGCAGTGCAGTGTGATTGGTTTAGAATCCTGAAACCCGTTTGAACTGGTCTCCTACTGTTTATGTAGCTCAGGACTTAAATGGTGGTCAGCTCTGGCAGAGTCACACTCCTTCAATACTTCTTACATATCCTACATATATATCTTTAGGATGAGTTCTCCAACAAGTAATAAAAGCTTTCTCCCTTCCTTTTCCTTCTAAATAACTTTGAAATGCCAAGCCCATTAATATAAAAGTAGTCTGATTTGTGCATATACAGTATATAATTTGTTATGTTATGTGTATGTGGGCTATATGCTCACAATGAACATATGTATATAGTCAGTCAAGAAGGATTAGTATCACCTGTGCATGCATACACAGGAAGTATTAATTTTTTAAATGCTTTGTGTTGGAGATGATATATAGATCTTTGCATATGGCTGACTTCACTGCCTAAGAAAATGCAAGTTTCTCTGTCACAAATACTTACAAAAATGTGTTTTACCTCTAGTGCTCTAATAGAAATGGTGACATACTCCAAACCCATTGTTTTATTAGAAATTTTCATACTGGCAGTTCATATCATGCTTTCTGGCTACTGACAAGATGAAGTGAGAATTTGAAACAGCAGAGTAACTGCTTGAGTACTTCAGAGCAAAGCATGAAAACCCAGGGTGGAGGAAAGGGGGAAATGTTGAAAGAAAAATTAAATATGTTATACATGCCAACTATTGACCACTTATTCATATCATATCATGCTGTGTTTTTAGTGATTCTCTCTTTTGGTTAGACAATAAACCCACTCCATCTGTAAAAGGAGTATAACCTTCCATTTCATGGAGAAGAATCCCCTGTGAATAATAAATTTTACTTCTTCCCAGACTTAATTTAAAATTCTTCCTTCTTTATTTAAATTATATTGAATTTTCATACAATTGTCAGTGGCCTGTGACACTTTTACTGAGCTGAATACAATTCCAGCTCTGCTATTTGGCTTTTACAGCTTTCCTAGCACATTCTGTGAAAAGAGTGTGAAGCTTTGGGCTAGTGGCTTCTATTTATTAAGATATATTTGGTTTAGTTCCTCATCCTTCTGGTTTGAAAGCTAGCGCTGGCACAGCAGATGGAGGTTTTCTGGTAAATGATCGTAAGCTCCTAAAAACCATAATTACAGCCTTACCTTATCCCTAGATGCAGTGAATACCAGACACAGCTACTGTAAAATAGTGATTATGATGCACTTTTTTAACAGGAGCATGAAAATTCATTTGCTAATATTTAGTCCTGATCACAGCCAAGGTCCCTGGTACAGCCCTCCTCAAAATTTGGGGATGCCCAGGGAGTCCCCAGAAGCTAAATATAAGAGGTTCAATACCCAGACCAAATGGCGTTTTTTATGCCCATAGAGACACTGTAGTAATTTCCCAGTCTTAGTCAACCATCTCTGCCCCTTTTATCTGTGGTCTCGTGAAGACCTCAGTGAGGTCTTAATAATGGTGCAAGTATTGTACAGCAGTTTTTACTGGCCTACTCTGATGCACTTCTTTCGTAGTATGAGAATCTGTTTGCTTAAGGACTGCCTACCCATGAAGGTTAACCATTTGTGATCACATAACACCCTCCTCCAAAGTGTGTGTCTAAAATTAAACTACGGATGGTGTTCACAAAGGTTGTCCTTAGCCTGGGGTGCCAAATCCCCTTAGAATCCCTCCACCATCAATGGAAAAAGGAAACATCTTCTTTAATGCAGTATTCCTCAATCTGTTCTCTGGGAACCAGTAGTGATCTGGAAGACATCTGATAGTAGTTCATGAAAATGTTGGAAACATTTAACCTTCTCCTGCAGAAAACACTTCCAAACTATATACAGAAATTCCTATGTATGCACACAAGCAAACAATCAATTTGTGGGATTTTAAAAGTAATAAACAAAGCTTGAAAGGGCATTTGGCTGTAAATGAAAAGCATTGTGACAACACTTCATAACAGTACTTTGATTTTTTTTTTTTTTTTAAGGTTTGGTAGACCTTCTATCTGAAAAAGAAAAGAATTAAAGCTCTAAAGCTAAATTTTGAGTCTTTCTTTCCCAGGTCACCACACAAAGGTATTAAGGTGACACGTTTATCTTAGAAAGGAGTTAGTTCTTATAAAAACCCTTACATTTTGAAATAACAAAATATGAAAAATTATGCTGATGGAGTGGTAAATCCAGCATGATACACTCGGTCATTTCTTAAAGGTTCATCCATTGGATATTTAGCATTATATCATATATTTCCAAAGTATAGTTCATGAAGGTATTAAACTTCGAAATAATTCATCAAATTCACCTTAAAATGAGTGATTTGAGTATTTACTTTTTTTTTTAAAATAAACCTAGTGGTGTTAGTTTTCAATGCAAAGAGTTAAAATCATAAGCATTATTGGAGTCGAAGTTTTTTGCTCTGTCACGTAAAATTATTCTAAGTTGCAGCTTGTAAAAATATAATCTAGTAAGTGAACTTTTCCATTTGTTATTTTATTTGACTAAAGATTTTGCTAATTACAACAGCTTTATGGTTATTTGTATCAAGTAGGATTCATTCCCATGTGGAAGGCACCATAAGGATTTCTGCCTAACAGATGGGCTTCTTGTGCTTTTAATTCCTTTGGGAAATCTTAGCTTTGTTGTGTATGAAACAAAGAAGAAACTATTGTGAAGGTCTTATTTGTCTAATCCTTTTCTACTGTGAACTGTACAAGGGAACAAGTTTGATGCTGTATGCAGTGAAGAGACTAGGTTAAAAAAAACCCAGCTCTTTCAATCCATCCCTTTTGGGGTTCATCATCATATTTTCCAATTTTAGAATTTCATATCTTTACTGGTTTTTGCTCAAATTTGTACTCTAGTTCCACTGACAGTAAATTATAATAATCTGTACTGTGATAAATCGTAAATCCCATTGTAGTTAAGAGTTTGTTCCAAACAACCTGTGGCTGACTTCTGATCCTATCCCAAAAGTTGCTCCTTGGGACATTTGTTTCTCTTCATTTCCACTATGCCAATGCATGTCATGATATATATTACTTGCATATCTCAAGGGATCTCTCTCCATAAGCATTCTGAATATTCATTGTACCAAAAAAAAGTATGTATGAACAAAATAGTAGCTAATAAGCTCATAAATTTTCTCCAAACTTCTAGATTTTCTCAAAGGTGGCTAAAGTTCTTAAACAATAGACTAAACATCAATGCTAAGGAACAGAGAGTTGGTGATATAATAAACTAATACAATTTTTACATGTTAATTTTAAGGAACTATCTGACCAGAACTTAAGCTTAGAAATAAATTTACAAGCATAATATACAAATCATTGAATCAAATGATACAGAGAATCAAATCATACAAATCACATCCCAGCATACCTTATTTTCCCTATCACTCATGTTTTGGAGTACTCTGTGACTGTTTGCTAGACAGCAAGTCCAGGAAGGGCATTTCAGAGGAATTTTAGGGGGTTGGTGAGGGCAATGCCTTCACAACTGACTTTTATCTCAGCATGGAGCATTGCTGTTATCTAAGGATTGCACCAGAATGCTTTTCCATTGCCTACCTGTAACTTCAGAAAACTAGATTCAAAGTATAGACTTGTGAAGGCCACTATATTCTGGGGATTTTTAAATGTCTAATTTCTGCCTAGGTTACAAGTAAGAGTTCCTCACATTCTTCTGTCCATCCGAAACTAGATAATCTTGGAAGTGATGCAAAGGTAATCTTTCCAGAAAAGAATATGGAAATTGAAAAGTTGAAACAAGAGAACTATTTTTTAAAGGATTGACCAAAACTCAATAATTTCTTCATGTGATTTCTTTAATGTGATTACCTCCAATTTGTGAACCGAATATGAAAACATAATTTTTAATGAACTTTCATTTAAGTCATGAGAGAAAAATCAAATTTAGCCTCATCTAGTTTCTTAATATAATTTACAACAAATGTACATTTTTGGAAAAAAAACCCCACAATTAAATGGTTATTAGTATATATCTATAACAGAAATGCATATGGAAATGCATACGCATATGGACCTTACCAAAATTTTGCTGGAAAATGAAAATGCCATTCTATATACTGCAATTCTATATGCTCCACAAATAAAATGGATAGGATTGAATAAGTTTTGCTTTCATTCAGTCAAAACATTTCATTTGGATTTGTCTTGCATGTTCCATCACAGGATGAAAAGTTTCAACATGAAGATCACTCAAACAGAAAAAAAATATTTCTGAAATAACAGTGTAGAATATTTTGACAAAACTATTTTTATATTTTGCTTGGTTTTGATATGCATTTCCTACAAAATAACACTATCCTGTGAAGCATTTTCATTCCAAAGATGCATTTTTTTAATGTAAAAAGATCTAATCAATTTGTAACTTACGACTTTTTCGGTAGAATCGGTACTTTCCTCAAAGATACTACTCCCTCACCAACTCCCAAAAATTCCTCTGAAATGCCCTTTTCTGGACTTGATGTCTAGTGAACACTCACAGAGTACTACAAAACAGAGTGATGTGGAAAATAAGGCATGCTGGGATGTGATTTATATGATTTGATTCTCTGTATCCTTTGATTCAATGATTACAGTTAATAATTACAGAGTAATCATTACCCTGACTAAAAATTATCTCCTAAATAAGAATTTTTGCTTTCAAACACACCGAGCATAACTGCTGTGCAAATGAGTCAGTATGGAAAAAGAGGTTATTATCAGAGTAATGAGATGAAGAGGCATTACAGATTCACCTGCATGACACAGTGAAGTGTTGTGTAGAATTACGTGACTTTGCTCTCAATGAGAAGCAGGAAGATGAAAAAAATATTCCTTTGAAAAATTCCCAAGTGGTTCTACAATGAAGTCAAACAGTTCACTTATCATAATGCTATTATAGTACCCCCTCCTAAATGAAGATTAATAGCAATGTGTTGCATTTGTTCCTTAAAGATAAAGATTTTTATTTAATAAGCTTACCACGAGTTATATCCTCAATGCAACAATTTTCCCCATCTCTTGTAAAAAATATCCATCCTTATTGGCTTTTAGTGTTAATCCAGGGCAATGTCTCTCTTGCATACTGTGTGCATTTTTCACAAACATGTCAACATAACACTCCTCAAGAAGGACATTGTTTACTTTGGAAAACCTACCTCATGCAGGATAAAACCATTCTTTGTGAACACTTATGAAGGACAAGAGTTAGTGTGCTATTTATGAAATGTTTCGTTATACAGTATGTGGTTTCCATTATATAAATAATTCTTTCCCCCTCATCTACTTCTCTGTGGGAATATTGAATAAATAATTAAAGGGAAAAAAGAGTAGGAAGAAATAAGTATAAACAAATTGAAAGATGATTCATAGGTTGAGTTATGTTAATTGTATTTCCTACTGAAACATCAAAGTACATTTGGTAATATGAAATATATGCACCTTTCCAAGATTTTATATTTTGGCTCTCTTAAGGGTGCTGATAATTATCCACAATAACTTCATGGAAAATATCCCCATAAGCTTTGTTTAGTGTTTATTTTCCCAGGGCAAGATACCACTTAGAATTTCTTTATTTAAAAGGGTTAGTTCTTTGCTTTTTGTTATGGAGAGAGATGCTGCTTAGTCCACAGACAGAGTATGGAAGTGCTTATCATAGTCACATGACTTTTCTTCTTATTGTCTTTATGAAATGTCAGCCACAAGAGAGGAAATCACTAAAAAAATCCCCACAAGAGTGGCAGAGCACTAAAAAAATGATTGCATTTTGCCTACACTCTTTGAGAACTGAATTATTATCAAAATAATTTCAGTAATATCTGGAGGCCCTGGTTAGAGATTCAGGATAATATTTCTGAAGTGAGTAAGCAGGTACAGCCATAAAAGAACAAGGGCAACAATTTCACATTTTAGGTCTGTAAGTCCAAATTTCAGGTACTTGAAATCTACATTAGATATTTTGTTGCCCCGGTAGACTTTGGTTGCCTGTATTTCTTTTGCTGGTTGTTTGCAGAACTTCCCCAGTCTTTTCAAAACAGAGATGATCGTGCACACAGACATACACCAGGAGTCATGCTGCAGACTTTCTACAACCTATACATCCTGGTGGACCTGGTCTAGAAAACAGTTCATATCAAGCACCAGGGGTACTCCTATCAAATCTGGACAGACTAGAGCCAAGACTCAGAAAACATCCTCCTCCTCCACCCTCCTTCAAGAGCTCTAAAACACCCCTGCAGCTTCCTACAAGAGTGAAAAGATGGAAAAGGCAGGAAGCTCACTTTTATATATAAATCAGCCACTATCTTATTGTGTTTATCTGAGAATAATTTAAATGACATAAGCTTCCAAAAAATCATCAAAAAGATGGAATAATACACTTTTTTTTTTAGCCTTTTCCCTAGAATGGGGAGTGAACTTGGTTTGCATTTGCTATGGCTGGCTGGAAAAAAGTCACAGAAATATTCTGAGGTTTTGACCATAGGTTGTTTTTCTTTTTTCTACCTGAAAACACCTCAAAGAAGAGAATTTCCAAGACAAGGAAAGGGAGAGAATGCCAGTAAACAGCCACCTTCGTAGTAGCGCATCCATTAATGTTTATGGTCTCACACTATGTGGTTCAGAGCAATGAATATATCTGCTGTGTGGCATGGAGTTCTCCAGAAACCACTTAATGAATATTTAATGAGAGAAAAATGGTTTCAATGGGAGTACTTTAAAGACCAAGAAACTTGCTAAGCCAGGGTGAAGTAGTATACTAAAGGAGAGGGAAAGGTTTCACATCAAAGTTATCACTCAGTCTGCGTTTATCTCAAGAATATTAAGTTTCAAAAAATGTATGAACCTAGCTCTTCAAGAAAATTTCTCTAACCTTGAGGAGCACTGGCTATTCTAAGATCTCATTCATGCTTTCTGGCTTCTATCTAAATTTATAAATGACATTGCTGAGAAATGCACTATAAGGTATGGTTTCTCTAAGAAAAGCTCTTAGTTTACTAAACTGTACAATTCCGAGTTACTCAGAACTTCTGTTGGCAAGAATATTGCTTTAAAGATGGAGGAATTTGTTTTAACAGAAATTGTAGAAGGTAGTTATTTTCTCAGTGAATAACATAAAACTGGTATCATCAACACTGATTTTAGACACATATATACACAAGAGTGTGTATATGTTTATCTTCAACTATCTTCTGCTAGCTGAAAATGTTGGGTTTCAAAATAATTGCACATGCTGTACTAGAATTTTTCAGGATATATTTGATTGTTTCTCCCACTGATAATATTTAAAAGGTGATTTGTTTGTTAAATTGAATAAGGCAATTTGAAATCATGTCACAAGTAACAGATTGTTTTGTTTAAACTCATTTTACTTGCTTGGTCTTAGTTTATGCATTCTGTATCATCAGCAGGATACTCAAGAGGTGCCTTATGCTATACACATTCAGACCGGCTGCTGTGAAGGGATTACCAGCCCATGTCTGCCATAAGCCTCTTTTAGAATTTGCTAACTATAGCACTGTAGACAAAATGCCCTGGAAATGACTAGAAAACACGAAATTGTTAAATTTTGCTATAGCACCTTGAAAAAATCTCTTGTGGTTTGATTGAAACCTCAGATAGTTTTCACCAAATTTGCTCTTCCCACCACCCACCCTCCTGTTTTTCACCTAACTATGGTTTATTTCGATTGCACTGCATTCTATTGTTAAAACAAGATATATTATAAAAACCTTGTGATTTTTTTTGGAACTTGGGACTTATTTCCTTTCATACTTGGCTTGGTTTTTCCTAGCTAGAGTTGTTGCTCCACGGTGATTCCCGTGCCTGCCACAAGAGGTCTCTTCCTGTGTGCCGAAAGTGAAAACTAAGAGCCGAACATCCTCACTATTCCTGCGTGTTCTTCCAGGCTTAAGCTCACCATTCAATGTCAGGGGAACTTCAGACATACTTGAGAAAATATTTGTGTTTGCATATTTCAAGTGATCGGAATCCGATCTGTAGTTTCAGAATCAAGACAGATCTGAGCAGAGTAAATAGAGATGATATTTAAGTGCTGAACTTAAGATATATTCCAGTTACCTTTCTAATTTCTCTTTTTCCTTTCTGTGTGTTACAGCAATTTCTGTGTTCCTTCACAAACTGATGAGTGTGATGAACTTATATGCTGTGCTCACAGGCCCAATGCTCCTGTGCTAGGGTTTCATGCTTCTGATTGAAAGTTATGATAAAGAGCTTTTAATTTGATTTACTGAATTTTGAGTCACCACAAATAAACTACATGTCTCCTTTGAGTCACTTTTCATTTACTCTTTCCTTTAATCCAGAATTTTCAATTTTTGTTTTTGGCATATGAAAAATCTGAGACTTTTGAAAAACATTGTCTTCAGGGATGCACTGCAATAGTGACCAAGTTGTTAATGAGTAAGAAGCGTGTTTTTATCTCTCTAGTCTTTGGATCTTATGTCACAGATTTATCCACCAACTGCAAGGAGAAAAGAAATAGATATGAGAAAAAGAAATGGAAATGTATGAAAGGCCAGTTAGATAGCTGACAGGATTTAGAAGAAGATTCTATCAATCACAACTCTAGATTTTTGTGTTGAGCAATAAGTGAGTTCTTCAGTTTTTAGTATAGACAGTGAACTTCCTAGGTAGATAATGAAGTCACCTAGTTATGAAAATTTTCCTGCATCCAGACTGGTAAAAGATATTTTTATGAAGTCTGAGTTACTACTAGTGTTGTGAGTGCTACAGCTTGGAACAGCAGTTTTAGCATTCAGTAGCAAGTAGGTGATCAGATTTCATAAAAAAAACCCCCAAAAAGTTATAATCTCTTTTCTGTTAATTTTTCTTACACCTTACAGATGATAAATTAAGTGGTACTTGCTATCAGTAATGCAATAAAAGGGAAAAAATTACCCTATGTCAAGCATAACCATGTTTCTGTTCTTTTTTTTTCCCGTGCTAGGCTTAGGCAAAGTCTAATGGCTGCCAAAATCATCACAAAAAATTTATGTGCCAAGTACAATGGATCAACGAAAGATTTAGATGGAGAGAATCCAAAATATGTTTTCAAGAGAAATACTGGGGCTGCAGTTTTGGGGTGAAATCATAAAGAACCATCCTCCGGCGGACTAGGAGTCAATCTTATTTAAATTCCTCCTGCTTTTAATGTCAATACTTGGCAAAATTCCCCTACTCAGATAAAGGCACCATGATTTCAAAACACTGTAAACTATTTATGTCACCTGATAGCATGCCTCCTTTGACTCCCTTCCTACACCCACTCCAGAGAGAATCACACAGAACTTTATGGAGAGAGAAGTTGGACTCTTTTGACAGTCCTTCAAAACATAAATTAAGTTTGAACCAAAAATACATGTAAGGAAATGATTTGGTTATGCCCTCTTATTCCAGAATTACTGTATTTTGTTATATATTACTTAGTTTCTATTGCCTCTGGGAAAATATTTTCCATCCATGAAAAACTAAGTTCTGGTGTTGTTCACGCACATAATCCTGGTGTTTTCCCATAGCATGTAAAGGATGCTGGTCTCTTTACAGTTTGCTGTACATTTTACGTTGGGTTCTGCAGCTCCTCAAAGAACCAACATGGAACTTCTTGCATCCCTGACAGTAAGTTCACCCTGCATAAAGGGCAGGTTGTGCAGTTATCCATCTAAATAAGGAATGAAAATGGTTTGAAACAGAAAAGAGAGAGCCCAGAGTTAGATGATGCACTTTTTTTCTGAATTTTGATCAAGGTAATTTCATCAGTTCTTTCTACCCAACAGCAGAACATACCTTTTTCTTTATTTGTTTTGAAACAAGTGATATTGTTCACCAAGTTAAAAATGTTACTCGAATGAATATTTATAACAATTCTGCAAAAGATTTCATCCCCATAGCACAATTTCTAAATTATACAAAAGCCTGGAATACTGCTTACAGATTTGACCAGTCTCTAATTTTACCAAGAGAAGAATGAAAACAAAAGTACAGTCATCCAACAGTGCAATATACTGCTGAATAGTAAATACATGGGACGCCTGCCAGACTGTTCCTAAAGAAGTATGTACCACATATGTGGTCAAGAAATAAATTGCATTTATCATCCACCCTTGCTTACCTCATTCATCCATCTCTGCCTGGAGTACCTTAAGCATTCCAAATACTGAGTTACATCAAAGTCTCTGTCCAAAACAACAAGAAAAGAAGGAGTAGTAAGAAAACAATTAATTTTCCCCTTCCCCTCATCTGGTACAAAATTAATCTTTCCCTACAAAATATTGACACCTGTTGCTGCTGATCTTTGATGGCCAGAAGCAAAGCATTGTCTTAGTGTCTGGATAGACAACTCATGGAGCATTCGATCTACATAAGAAGATATTGACCAGTTTCCTGAATTTTTGTTTGTTAAACTAATTTTTCTGTATTCCAGATAAAGAGTTCAGGCAGAATAGACTAGATCTTGCAAAGGCTTGATAGTTTATCCAATTCATCCCCTCTTGAAGTGCTCTTTATATTGCTTTCTAGCTTTATTATTTTTATTATTTTTATAGTATTGTCAATCTTCACAGGCTAAATATTTTTTAAAATGTTGCATAAAAAACTAGAGACCAACAATAGTATTAGAAAACTACAGATCATTAATTCTTAGCTTTCTCTCTGTATTTGCTCTTTAACATCAAGTTCAGTTTGATATCTGATAGTTATTATATTGGGAAAAATCTCCTATCTCTTGCCTTACTTGGCTTCACCTTCCCTTACATTTCCTTGTTCCCTTTTTTCCTATCTGAATAATGACATAAAAGTGTCACAGGATTCCTAAATACCTAATTAATATCATCAGACTAAAGTTTCAGTGATCCAGAACCTCTGGAGACAAAGAAGGTTCAACTTCATCTGAGGTCCCACATTAGAAGCAAAAAATTTTGATCATTGTGTGGGTCATTGGCTTAGGTTAAAAGATATGCTCCATTAATAGAATCATCCTAACTGAGTTTTGAAGAGAGCCAAAACAAAGAAACTAACTAGAATGGGAGGAATGTAAAAATACAGCAGGTAATTTCTCCATGCCAGCATCACATCCTTCCAGGTCTGCAAAATTGGGAGGAATATATAAGATAGCGGCTTTTGGTAGAAACTGAGGAGCAGGAACAGTTTAATAGCATAGTCAAGAAGAGAAGCTGAAGATTGAAACTATTTGCTAAACTTGCAAAAACTGACGTTTTAGAAGAGTGTAAACTTTGTGTAAAACTTCTTCACTTCTCCAGTAATCACTACAGCTCAAATCCTAGGTAATATCAGATCTCAGTATTCTTTGATAAAGACAAACCTAGACTCAGCATCAGAATTGTTTGTTAAGGCATAATGCACAGGAAAGCAGGGTAGGGACTAAACAAGTAACAGAGATGCTCTTAAAAATTGTTATCAAATCACACAACTCAAATAGTGTTTTTGCGTAATTAAAAGCAAAGAAATAAATGGTGAATACCTTGGAAAAAAAATCAGTAACTCACAGCCACCCCTAAAACAGTTTAGAATAATGCAGTGAGAATGCTTTTATGGATAATCTGAAAATGTGAGTAATTACTTTGCCCAGTGTTCAAAGGCAAATCACCTATCCAAACCTGTGGGAATTTTAGCTTTGTAAGTCCTCAGTAAAGCTTGAGAAGACAGAGTTCATGATGTTGCTATTAGCATAAAATATCCTTTGGATCTTTTACAAGCCAAACCCAGGTTTTATAAAAAAATGGACTCCATGTGCTGTTATTTGTCGTAATGAAGGCACAGCAGTGAGTTGAAGTAGATGTTTTTAATAAAGTTCTGTCTCCAGCCTGCGACAAGGGTTTAACATCTCCTGCTATGAGGCTGGAGAATGTTCAGGCTGTATCCCACTGGGAATTTCCACGTGGACCTAGAACCCCTCTGAGATTTCTACCTTTTCCTGAAGCTAATTAGAATTCATGTTTTCTTAGCGAATTAAGGACAGTGATAGCCACTCACACTCTAATCACAGTTAAGCCTAATGGACAGCCAAGGATAGGTGGTTACCCAAAGTATCTAACCCACAAATATTTTGACATTTTCCTCCATTTCACATTTGCCACTGAGCACCCAGCAGGTGCTCCCATTATGGAAAGGAAGTGTTAATGCCTTAAATCATCCTCTTATTCTGGTTAGAATGCATCTAATTGATGTCTCACCTCTGGGAAAACAAAGACAGTAAATTCAGGTTAATGGTCCTGAAGACTGGGAGGCATGGCTAAGTTTATTAAACCAGCCAAGCCCAAAACACTGACACCTACAATAATACAAGGAGAAATTACAAGATTCCTTAGAAATACCATCATGCATCAGAAGTAGTCTACCAATGATGTCAGAAAAAAACCTAAGAATAATGTTTGGAATTATTTTTCTTGTGTTTAAAGGATATTTACTTTAAAATTAAAATAAATGCATTTTGTGGAAGAAACCTGAGTAAAAAACTGGATGTTAAGGCCAGAGGATGGAGGAAAGGAAAAGTGACTCTCTACTTCACTGAAGACTAAAATTTTTTCAATACTGAGTTGAGGGTGGTATGTTATCAACATAGACTGAGAAATCCACATTATCTAACTGTAGGCACCCATATTTCAGGTTCTGGAGTACATCTTGACTCTGGTCATTCTTGTCTCATATCAACTGGAAAATGAAAAAACATTTCACAACCTTATTTATGGGTTTGTTTCAAGTACCTCCCCTACAATGAAATGTTTCCCACTTTGGATGTGGTTGTTTCTGTCCATTGATTATAAAAGTCTGGACAACTCTTTCAGTTGTGGTCTCTCACTTGCTATTTATTTCTCATCTATTATCAGTTTCTTTAGGAAATCTGGTATGTAATTAGTAGTATGAGGGGATAGAGGGAACTGATATTCAAAACACAGATGCAGAGGTGGAAACTGTGGAAACATACTTCACTGTAGTTACTGTGGGTATTTATATTTACATCAACTAAGAAACAATGCCAGGATGATGTACAGCACAACTCAGAGCCTCAGAGATTTTTGGTCCTAATGAGAAATGTACACCTTAATACTTCTGTAAAGTACAAATCTATTATTCATACTCTTTTGCATTTAGTAGCTTATTCCCTTACAATGGATTTCAAGAGTTACTAATTCGTTACACTCTAGAGCTGAGAAGTAAAAAGCAAGAAATCATGTTTATTAGTTTTGTGTTTTTGTAAAATAAATGTACAGTTCTTCTAAAGACAGATGTTCAACATTGCATTACTAAGTGGTTCAGTTCCCAGAAAGGATTTACTGATCTATGTGGTTCAAGGTTAAAGAAATCAGCAAGTATTACTCAAACATCCATAGAAAAAAGGTAATAGACTAAGGCTGACCTTTGTGCCATGTGTTAAAAAGCCAGCTCTGCCATACTTATATCCAGTAAACCCACACAAAATTGTTTAGAAATATGTTCTTTTTGTATGTAAAAAAGAAAAGTGCTGGTAACCTAAAAAGAAGATACACTTCTCTGAAATTTAAGAAATACTCACCCTCTTGGCTTTCTCTCTCTCTTAGTAAAGTCATGTAGTGTCCATAATGAATAGACTATTGACCTTTTGTGTCAATTTTAGGCAATATTATGACATATTGGAATACACTGGTCATGAACTGAATCTCAGTTTCTTTTGGTGTTTAGGAAATGGACAATGAAGTGAAAATAGTCATACAGCTTAGGGTAGCAAGGAGATTCTGTGATTTATTCCCTTAGTCCCTTCCACAAGCCCTCATTAAAAAGATAATGATATTGTAAATGAAAACTATTGCTCTACATTCCCAAAGTCGTAGTATTTTCAGCATTTTCAGTGCTTTGGCTAGAGGCATTACTACATCCTCCCAGGTGAGATGTGCAGTGTTTGTTGTTGTTTGGTTTTGTTTCTGGGTCTTTGTTGTTGTTGTTGTTTGTTTTGCTTTTCTCATTGTAAGATGCTAATGTTCAAACTAATTTGGATGCAAAAGAGTTCATAAACATGTCTTATTGGTATCCTTATTATTTGGACCTGTTGTATAACTTTATGAAGTTTTTTACAAATAAGAATTAAAGACCTCTAATTTTCTCTGATATTTATGAGTAGCATTTGACAATAGAGCAAAGCAAGAGGTGGTGGCAGAGTGGCTGGACAGTGACCAGGTAGAAAGGTACCTGGAGTTATGGATTGACAGCATGTTGAACATAAGCCAGCAGTGTGCCCAGGTGGCCCAATGGCATCCTGGCCTGTATCAGGAATTGTGTAGCCAGCAGGACCAGCAAGTGATTCTTCCCCTGTACATTGCACTGTCAGGCCACAGCTCTAGTGCTGTGTTTAGTTCCAGGCCCCTCAGTTTAGGAAGGATATTATGGTGCTGGAGTGTGTCCAAAAAAGGTCAATGAGGCTGGTGAAGGGTCTGGAGTACTAGTCCTATGAGGAGTGGCTGAGAGAGCTGGGGTTGTTCAATCTGGAGAAGGGGAGGTTCAGGGGAGACCTCATCACTCTCTACAACTACCTGAAAGGAGGTTGGAGCCAGGTGGGGGTTGGACTTCTCCCAGGCAACCAGCAGTAGGACACAGTCTTAAGCTGCACTGGGGAGGTTTAGGCTGGACATTAGGAAGAAGTTCTTCACAGAAAGAGTGATCAGTCATTGGAATGGTCTCCCCAATGAGGTGGTGGAGTCATCGTCCCTGGAGGTGTTTAAGAAAAGCCTGGATGAGGTACTTAGTGCCATGATCTAGTTGACAAGGTAGTGTTAGGTCATAGGTCATAGGTTGATCTCAGAGGTCCTTTCTAACCTAATTGATTCTGTGATTCTATCTTTACTTTCAGAGAATTGATTTTGACATTACTTAACCTTGATTGAAAGAGTGATTCAGTGTACACTTTACACTGACATAAAGTTACTGTTACGAAGGGAGTGCTCCCATCTTCTATCCACACCTTCATTTCCTTCCCTTACTCTCTTAGTCCATTGCAGTGTCACAAGGGCTGGTGTAGCTGAGCAATAAATCAGACTGGGGAATTGAACTAGTTTGTAGGAAAAATAAAAAGTAATGTCAGCACAGACTGGTTTCTCAGTTCAGCTGGCCACAGATGCTTTTGTTATGCAATGGGGCAGAGAACAGGAGGATGGGGGTAGCTTGTGCGGGCTGCTTCTTTTAGTGTTAAGGACTTTGACTGTAGTTGTCTTCAGTTTTCTTTTAAGAGATGCCTCATAGCTTTATTAAAGTTGATCAAGTGCAAAAGATGAATTCAAAATGTAAATCTTTCATCTTAATGAGGAAAGGAGTGAATCTCAGTGCTCCCCACTAAAGCATGCTGGTACTATTTCCTAGTCATATGAAATAAATAAGTAAAGTTTTGAAGTTCATGTTTTTGTAGCTCTGGTCTCTTCCAGAACTAGTTTGTTTCATCCTACTGTCCTTCATTATTTCAACTCTTTCACTTTTGAATAATTCTTTTGGAGTCTATCTTTAAGTGATTATATTTCATTTGTATCATCATTATTATGAAGTGATTAGAAATAGCTTTTTTATTAAACACAAGTTACTTATTCTTATTCTGCATTGTGCATGGAAAAGCTGCCCTTCATTAATTTCAGCATGTGATTTCTTAGATTTTGTTCAGTAAGAAAAAATGCAAAAACCCAAAATAAATGGAAATTTCATGTATGGTGAAATAATGAAAAGATGCAAATTAAGATAATCAAGAAAAAAAATCCTGTCATGACTTCTTCACTTATTTTTTGGTTATACTCAGTAAGTACTTATAGATTGGGTTAAACCCAGTCGGGAGACCCAGGAAGTGTTTTTGTCATCTTCATCATCTAAAACATTCAAAGATATCCCGAGAGAATTCAGAAAGAATAAAACACTGATTAAGGACAATCCATGAATAATCAGAATTGTTTCTTACAGTACAGTTAGATAGCAATAGCTACTTCATATTTACTTTTTCAATGAGAACATACATCAGTCTTTGGGCTTGTTTGTGCAGTACCTCAGACATAAGCGTACACAAAAATGCAAAACACGGTCATGTTTACGCACACACTATGGTGTGTTTCCCAGCCCACAGGGATGTAATTGTGATGCAAATAAACAGTGATGAAGGATTTTCAGTCTTGGCATGGTAGATCCCATGATTTCATTTGAGTTGGTGTTTGACCTTAAAATGATGTTGAGCAGTTTGTACCAAGGCAAACAAAATCACAAAAACACTCATAAGTAAAAAGATAAGGTGCAAAGAAGTGATCTCTGAGTGCTGAATTAACCAAAAAATATAGGATGAGGAAAATGTTACTTTAGATACAATGGTAAGAGATTTTTCCAGAATTTTTTGACAAAATTAACAAAACACAAATGAAAACAAAACCACTCCAAACCTCCATCTCCCTTCAAAAATTTCCAGTCAATTTGCAAGAGAAAAATTATATTTTAATTTAAAACCAGTTTAATATATCCCTTAAGAACATTGTGAAATTCCAGACACTTAGGACTAAGTGACAGTCTAACACCTTCATGTATTTTCCATCCCTGTTTTAGCTACCCCCATTAGTCAGTTCCTCAATACATGTATGAACATTCTGAGCTCCCCAGAAACTCAGTTTTCCGAAACAGATTTATTTTCTATTGAAAAACCAAAGTCTGCTGTTGAATCTGGATCACATCTAAAGATCTCATCATTGTGAATTTGATTTTGTAACTCTGCAATATGTTTTTTATCTTCATCCATTCAGTAGGAAGGGAGAGTTTGAGCCAAAAAATGTATATACTTTAGTTAAAAAGAAATTGTTACATAGATTACAGAGAACAATTATCTGATTTTATTTTGCATTTCATCCCTCTTATTAGGAATGGTATAACTACCTTATTGATAGCAAATTATTGGCTGTTTCTTCCAAATATAGCCTTGTATATCTTACAAGTCTGGCAACCTACGTATTACCTTGAGAAGTACCTTTTCAAGGACCTTGAGAAGATGTCATTATACAAATTGATTTAGTAATAGATCGTTGACTACTTTAAAGACAATCCCAAAAAGTGGATTTTCAGTGAGAATTGTCACAATTAAAATTTTGATTTTTTTTCTTCCCATTAGCATCTTTAATAGTCACTGAATGCTATAATTTTGAAAAATTAATTTCTTAGAATAAACACAAACTAGTTATAAAACTACTATCTATCTAGATTTTTATAAATTCTGATGCCAGCTGTAGAAACTGCTTGCAATGTTTCGAAAAGTTCCTGTAAATGCGGAGAAGCACATTCAGCCAAACAAACCATGACTGCACACACCCAGATGAAAATATGTCAAATTCCTTTTAGATTCAGTCTTTGAAGGGACTAAGTAGAATCTTCTTAATCTCCGTACTTCTGGTCTGTAAGTTTTATTTCAATGAATAAATGTTGCTCTTCGGATTGAAGGGAATAGGAGTTTTGCCTAATTCTTTATGACCTTATTAAATATAATTTAGCAGTAAGGGCCATTTAACAGTAAAAATAAATAATTTAATCAAGAAAATGGTTACTGCAAAGAAATAGTAGCATTAAATTGCAGATGGTAGGTACTTTCCTGCTACGAAGAATGAAGGATTTTTTTTCTTTTTCTCAAAAATATGAATAAGTACACTGTAACAAAATCCCACAAATGTATAGGTATTTATACACGAATTTCAACCAAGTCATTAAATTACAGTCACGAGGTTTTGCAATACACTTCTCTATAAAACCTATCTATATGAAAATCATTCCAACCTGTAAAAATGATTGAGATGTTATTGTCATGAAAATGGGAAAAGAATATTCATAAACTGACTCAAGACAGTATTATGGTCAGCAGATAGCTTGCAGGTTGGAGCAGATTGTCTGTCTCCCACTGAAGAGATGTAGGTAGGATGCTGTAACCTAAATGATCTCTCCCTGTAACCCACCCGCTTTTCGGCTGTAAAAGCGTTGAAGATGGATCAGGCTGGGAAGATCACTGGAGGATGGACAGAGAACAGTGAGTGGAGGTGTGGAGCACTGGTGTCTATGGAACCTGCAGGGTACTGGGCTGAGAGTGTTGAGGACTCAACTTCTGGCTAATGGGGCAGGAAAATTTATTTTTTGGAAATGTCTCTGAGGCTTTTCCCTACATCTTTCTCAAAACCAATACTGATTATTTCACCCATTTGTTGATGATTTCCAATGACCCTCCTCTCCATACCACCCAATTACTCTGCAAAACATTGCACTACAGTTCTCTAGACTGTCTGTAGTGTGGAAAAACCTTTCACTGGATATATCTATCCTAGTGCAAAGTGGTATCTCTCTGAAAGTGGAATCTTGGTTGTTCTGATATCAGTGTTAAGTCTCACATGGTCTTCAAACAGCCTGAATTTCACCCTGCAGACTACACTGAGACTAATTGTTCCTCCTTTTGTCTGGGACAATATGATCTGCAACTGTAGGCAAGTTACAGTCTTCTCTTTCTCACTTATCAGGCAAACATAAGAGTAGCATATATTATACATACATTATACATTTCCTTTCTTATTATCAGTTTGCATGCATATTGACAACATAGTCCTAACTCATGATAGTATTTTAAGCACATGTTTAAACTTACACCAGAGCAAAGCCAATTCTCAAGCATTTTGCTGTACTGACATCTTTAAACACGTCACCATGCCTATTTTTTCATTTGGATCCAAATTGGCATGCTCTGTGTTGGAGGGGGCTAAATTTCAACTCACTATTACATTTCCCTCCTTTCAGAGAAAAATTGTTTTCCTGACGTCTTGACGTGCAAATGAACTAAAACTGTATTTCCAGACAAAATTGATTCGAAATAGAAGGTAATCAGATTTGGCAGAATTTGTCTTGATGTGAAAATCTGGACAGTTGGATAGGGAAATAATATTTAGATGAATTTGTAGTTCAATTTTGCTTCTGCCATTCATCTAAAACCAATAAAACACAGGATTGTCAGTGGAAGTATTTGGGAAGGAAGTATGAATGTGAATATTGCAGCAGCATGATTGTTATCTGTCTTATTTCTTGCTGTGACAACTTTATTTATGTTCCTACGTATAGTTTACCTGAATCCAAAGAGAAAATAAAAGAATCTATTTACAGACATCATCTAGTGTTGAACAGTTATTATGGAATAACCATTCTAGTCTATTTTGCTTTGCATTATAACCAGTCAGTTTTTATATACTGGAATAAAAATGGGTTTGTTTCATGTTTTCTTTGCTGATTGAGCTTTCTGTGCAGAGTTGTGGGATGTTATCTATGTGAATCTACAACACTGAAAAGTTCAATGTTTCAGAAAAGTTTGAGACTCGGAAATCTGTGTGTCTTTTATCCTCTGAATATGATTAATGATGCTTTGTGTTTTGCAAGACATTATTAAAAACAGAAGCCGATGACTTCATTGTCTCTGACAATGACTTTGAAGGTGGGGTCAGTTATTCCACTTTTACATTTCTTTGCAAGATTAAAAGAAAGTAAAAACAATTACACTGGTGGGGGGGGGAACTTTGCACAGATGTAGCAAAGCAGGATACACACACGTTTTCAATATGCTTCTTCCAGTGAAAATTCACCTCATTCATATGATACTGCTGGTAAGCAAACACTAGTGACAGGCAAATCTAGCCATCAGGAAAACATACTGGGTTCAGGATTATCTCAAGTACCACATGCTAGAATTTTTGAAAATGTTAACGAAAGAGTTCAGAGTTTGATTGAGAAAATTACAAGTAACAGATGCAATTTTTGGTTGCATTCCTGGACATTCGGTGATGGACAAGAAAGTTATCATGCAGAACTGAAATAAAGTGTGCAACAGCAAAAATTTATTTGAAAATATTAGTGAGTTATTAAATATCAGTGCTTTTTTATTTTTGCAGAAAACACACCACTTTCACAAGTTGAATGTGCTATATGTTTATAAAGTTTATATGCAGTATTGTTTAAAGTGTTGGAAATGCTAGGTCTTCCTTCAATAGCTAAACAGGAAATTATTTGCTCTTTTTGAGCTATTCTGTTCATCTGTGATGCATTATTTTATTGAATTTCTGCAGTGTAAGGGTTATTTTTTTAAACTGATATCTTCACATTTTATGACTGTCAACAACATTCCCACTGTACTAAAAGCCCAAAGGGGGAACTGAAAGCCTCACAGAAAGTAATGGTAAAATTCAAAATTATTTCAGCAACATTGAGGTTTTGCTGAGTGAGGCTGGGAATATGGTTGCAATAAAACCACTATCGCTTTGACCACTGACAGAGGAATGAATGTTATCTAACACTGTCAGTTTTCTGCCTTCAGAACACTCATTCAGAAAAGTCACTAGAAAATTATGGTACTTTATCAGCTGGTTCTGTTTTTTCACTGTCTTTTATTTTGTTGTAAAAATCAGTTTGTCGAATGAACTTTGCTGTACTGACTAGAATAAATATGAGACTCTCACAAATTTATCTTGCATATTATCAAGGTTACTTTTCTGAGGTCTTCCCTGACCTTTTAGTGTTTCATTGGCCTTAAATAATGTTGTAAACAGGCAGCAATGTAAAATAAATTTTATTCAAGATATAGTCAATGAAGGGGTGGAAAACTCAGGAAATATTACATCAGAATTTCTTCTTTTTGGATCTTCTTTGCCTTAACCAGAAGACTTTCCTGAGCTGTTTGATTTAACACAAATCTAAAATGTCTCCTGTAATATGATCTACTTTTCCATTTTCTTTACTCATATAATGATTTTAAAATGGAGATTCATATCTCCCACTATTAGTTTCTCAAGAAACAGATAGGAATCATTATTAAACAGTTCATACTAGCACTGAAACATGAGACTTTCTTCACAGTAAAGTTTCGAAAATGAATCAAAACAGTGTAAAATAGTAGGACCCTTTTTGTTTCTGTGAAGTAGAATAACAAAGAATTGATTACTATTGGAAGGTTGATTTTACCAGCTGGACTTTTGGAAAATGGGATTATGGTTCTCACATCTGCAGAATTTTTAGTGTGTCTAATGCAAGGATAAAAGACAAACATTAAAAAAAAAAAAAAGGAAAAAAGTAAATTTCACTGCATTTCATTTCACACTGGAATGTGCCTCGTGAATCTTAATATTTCTGCTGAGGAGTCCCCACCAGCCTGTAGACATCCCTATAACTTAGGCTCAGAATTGCTTTGTTGCACCACTGTAATAAGACTAGATAGAAGGTAGATTTAGGTAGACGCTGTTACATTTTTCTATCAATAGAGAAATGTCTGAAAAAAAGCATCACAAAAATATTTGGCCCTGATATATATGTATTTTCTTAAATAGGAGAGATGTAAATGTTTTCACAAGGAAAAGCACAAGGAGGTGTTGTATTTACCAAATAAAGGTAAAAAGCAATGACAGCTTTTTGTTACTCTACTGATACTTTTGTTTGTGTAAATAACAAGTTTCCTATTATAAGTGATGATTTAATTATCTAGTCAGAAATATGTGGCAGCATATGTAATATTGACGTGATCTGATACATGTAGATGTCTTTTACACACACAACCTATATAAAAATATGCAAAGAAAATAAAACACAGTATATGTGAATGCATAACTGTGTCATTGTGATCCACTGATGGATTCTGCATTTACTTATCAATAATATAAATCTGAAGAAGTCCATTAGTTCATACCATAATAGAGCTAATCTTGTTTTAGTTTAACCAAGAGCAGGCTCCTGTCCACTCTTCTTTGGATTCTCTTCATCATCAGTTTCAGAGTATTACTGTTCTAATGTTACATACACCTCACTGGTTACCAGGCCACAACCTGACCTTAAATTTGTATGAAAAATTAAGTGGAAGGCAGACGACTGAGCTGTGGTTTCTTTCAGTTTCATATCATTGCCCTTGCATCTGGCTGGGAGGAAAAAAAAAGAAAAAAGAAAAAAGAAAGAAAAAGCAGCTGCCTGATACCATAATGTCACTTTTAAGTTTTACACTGAAAAAGCACTAAGCAGGGCTTACTCAGAGTCATTTTTCAGCCAATTCTTCTTCCTGGAAACGTGATGATGTGAAGACAGACAGAGCTGAAGGAAGAAACAGTCCAAAACCCATCTCCCTCACTCTATTATTACGAATCACCCCTGTTATAGAAGGAAAACTACACATACCCAGCATGCTTCAAAGAAGGAAAATGATGTGACAAAGCCATGAAGTTAAATTAAACAGATCTGATCTACACAACCAATTTCATGTCTGCATATTTTTCCTTTTAATTAAAAAGTAGCTTGAGACTGTTCTTACAGTATGTGACATCAAGTTAATACAGTAAATCAGAATGTAATTAGTAGCACATCTGTCCAAAAGAACTTCTTAACTTGAATTTGGTTCATCAAGTTAATTGAATTAAGTATTTTTTTGTAAGGGTAAGGTAAAGCTGGCTAATAAATAGCAAGCACTTTCAATTAAAGTTTGTCAGTGTTTCAACATGTCTTAAACACCATTACTTTAGGATTTTAAAACACTTGTGTGTCAGTAAGTACATTTTAAGGTTAGATAGATACTCATACTAGCATGCATAGTTTCCAGAATCAGACAATATGTTACTTTAAGAATGAGACTTCTTGCTTATTAGTTCATATTTTTTCCTTCTATTTTGTAATAAGCAAATTTTACACATCAGAAATGAGTGCAGCAAAGTTGTTAAATAACACATTTCCTCTAAGCCCTCAGTGAGGCAGATGATATGTCAAATAAGTCATATGGTAGTTATAAAAATGTGGGCATTTAAAAGGGGACAAAATAGTCACTGCTGCATCACTGATGCATTAAAAATTCCTTTGCAATTTATGGAGGAGCATGAAGGGAGACTACCTATTTCAGCCCAAATCCACTTTCTAAGAGTGATAGAGATGTTCTCCTATGATCATTTAAACAGAAATACTGGTAAAGAAAAACCAGAGCAAAGTGAAAGGGATTTAGGATGTTGACAATTGATATGGGAAAATGACTTACCTAGAAACCCTAATCAGAAAAAAAGGAATGGATTTTCCTTTCCATTATCAGCTTTGAGAAAAGGCACTATAATTGGTGTCTTTTTCGCTCTTTTTTTGCGCAGACTACAGACTAAAGAAGAAAAAGAAACCAGAATTATTTCCTTCATATACACACAAATCACAAAGTATTATGACCTCCTAAAAGAGAGAGTGTTGGTGGCTGTGGCCATCTAGCTGATAGCAAAGTCCAAGTTGTGCCAACCTTTAGGCACTTCTATACCTGAGTTAATAATATTAAGCCTCTATGTGATTGACAGACTAAAACCAGAACCTCCAAGGCAAGGTTTACCTGACCTATTTTAGACTACGCCCCTACTTTATCATGGAATGAATTTGGCCCAGGTGTTCCTGCCTATCTCCACTGATTTGTGTAGTTAAAGTAGATCTAAATCGGATGAATCAAGCTGAGGAGACAGGAGATAATATGTCAGCAGCTCTTTTCATGTTGTTGTTACTAATATCTCTGCCCAAATTATAGTGTTATGCTGAAAAATCTGAAGAAAATGCTTTTGCAAGGTTTATTCTCTATGGTTTTCTACCATTTCAATGAATGGTATTGAGGTCATCTCAATCTTCAGAGGGTGATAAAACAATTAGGTCTATTGTTTCTGCTGACAGCTATCCAACTTCTGAGGACTCTGAACAAAAGATATCTTTGTTAAAATGTCAACACTCTTTCCCTTCAACTATTATGCAAGAGTTCATAATACACTTTCCTGGCTTTCCTTTCTCATCCCCTCAAGTTAAATTAAGATCCATCTCAAGAGTTGACTTTTAAAAGACAGTTAATTTAAAAAGAACTGAGTTAGGAAGATAAGCTGTGATGTAACAGAGTTGTAAAGATATGGAACTGTTTGCATACTGTTTCTATACAGGATATAGAACACTACTACCGCTAAAGACAAGCCAACATCAATATGATGCCACAGCCAACCTCATGTTGCTGTCTAGGTCAAGTTTAATTATTATTGGAGCTGTAATGTGACACAAATCCACTGAAGGACTTAACTATCTCTGGTTGTGCTATAGCTTTCCAGGTCTCTCTTAGTAAAATTTTAACTAGGATTTTTTTTTTCCCTCAGCAATTATCTAGCTCATTGACTTCCAAAACACAGGTGACCTTCACACTTTCTCACATATCATCTTGTATAACTTTCAACTGATCCAACTGAAAACAATACAAATGCTGCACTCTACAGATTCATGGTCTAGTACTGGACCACTGGCAGTGACCTCAGTGATCATCCAGTCAGATCACACTGCAAAAATCAGTGAATTGTATCTTTTTGTTCTCACTCAGGGCAACCAACATTGTCCTATGGCGTACTTTAGCTTATAACACACAAATAATTAAGATGACTTGAAGTGAAAACACTAAAGTAGCAAAACTTCTTTCAATAAACATCCACATTCCTTTCCAATGTACGGGTTACTGAAATTTGAAGAATAGAAAAGTAGATAAAATGTGGCTTTGATTAAAAACAGTATTTGTTGGTTTTTATAGTTTGGATATGAAAAGACCTACATAATCAATACGTTCCAGAGCAATGGTTACTTATTAAATTCATTCAGATGCAGAAAAAAATACTGGGAATATTAATCACCACTGGACCAGAGATCTTATTTATTTGGTAGAAAACCAATTTTTAATGTTATGTATTTGATTTATGTGAGTGTGCTTGTTAATGAGAAATGTAAATTAATTTCAGCTGATACAAGGAAAGGAACATGTTCAGCATTGTTGGGTCATACATATGTGAAGAATACCATTACTGTTTTATTAGACTGTGAAATTACTACTCACTCTTATGGAATAATAAAAAATATATTGTGGAAAGGGTCTTTATGCAATTTCTAGCTATTAATGATAGATATGTTTTATACTGTAGGCAGTAATATTCTCTCTAAATGTATACCATATAGCACTTTACTTTCAAATGAGGGAACAGTCTACTGAGACTCAAAACCATATACTACGGCTAATGCCCTGTGGAATTTGCAAGCAGACTTTTAGTATAACTATTCCTACTTAACAACATTCTGGAGGAGAATACAGTGGTGGATAACAGGATTCCAAGTACTATAATCTAATTTAGTTATAGAATTCTAATTCTTTGTTATTTCTTGGTCTAATGAGAAAGTAAATTTTTGTTCAGAGGAGAGATAGAGGCTTCAATTACTTCTATTTATCTAACTCTTTCTCTAGAAAGACTAAAAATATCAGTTCATTTTAAAAATAAAAGAAAAATAATTTAGTTTGGGGACAGAAGCCTGTAGAAAACATGAATAAGATTTTATTATCCTCAGTAAACTCAATATCCGAGTATGCTTTTGATAATTACAAAGTGGTAAAATTTGTATTTCTGTTAGTGTAAAGGAATAAATTAAGCATTGTAGAAATATATTCTGACATTCAGGACATATAAATCACTAAAATTGTGATATTATTTCTAAAATTTTACTGGCAAGATATGGAAAAACATAGACTAAATTCTACAACCTTTTTAAAGTTTCAGGGAAAATAGAATTTAATAAAATCTACATACTTAATGAATGACCACTTATATCTTTATTCAAACACTATTCATTAGTTTTATTACACTCAGAGACAGGATAAGGAAAGTTGCTCTAGCAAAACTTCTGAATTTATGCAAAATGCTCTGTCTTCAGAGTTCATAGAAAAACTGGTTTAAAGTTTTTTAAAAAAATCATATAATTCTGTTTTAAATAAGATGTTATGTTATATGAATTTCTTAGCAGATTTCATTATTATGTATTATCTTATATTTTCCTGTCTATTTAAATGACACAAATAATGTGAATTTTTCAAGCACTGTATTCTTTTCGTTCTACTCAGTGAATCCAGAGCTGAAAAGGAAGTGGTCACTCAGCTTCAAATACAGCCTAACAGCTCTGAGTAAATGGAAGTTATTCTTGATGGATATAATTTTCTTTATAGTGTGGTAAAAAAACCCTCACCAGACCTTTCTACAGAATTAAAAATTGTTTTATCCAAGTGGTGCTGTGCCAGAAGCATGGATGTGGCCTATAGAAAGTGATTATCGCTTATGAAAGTGTTTTAAAACCCTCCTTTCTTTAAGGTTTATAGGGTGCGTTATTTTTGATTCTGCACATCTTTATAAATAATATAATTTTATATATAAGGACTGTAATTTATTGGTAATTACAGGATAGCACAAAGCTCACAGAAATTTTCATATCATTCTGCTCTATTTATTAAGATTTTTACTTCAGGTCATTACTTTCCATTTGGTTAGTCGTAGCCCCACTGCTGAAGTACAGGGGCACAGATGCTAAAAATGGTAAATATGATAAAGTCAAGCCTCTACTGGTGTTTTGTGTCATGTAGACCTGCTCTCTGAAAGGTTAGATGACAGTATACATCTGTATGTATGTATGTATATATATGTATATGTAACAGAAAAAAGGCTAAAATATTCATCATAAGCCAGTTTGATTTTGTCTTTCTATGACTTGAATTATATCAGTGGTTATTCCTCAATGGGAAATTTTTGTGAACAAAAGGTTGTGTCAAGATACACATTAAAAAAAATAAAAAATGAAAGAACAATATGTTAATCTCAATAGAAAGTGTCTTATTTTAGTTTAGTGGCTAAGTATGACAAATGGAAATAGAGTGTGTAGTCTTGCAGTTAGTCTAGTCCTTTTATTCCCTAGCATTTAGAGTAAGTAATAGTTCCTTACTAATAGTTCCAATCTTTCCTTGAAAAAATGCAATCTGCATCCAGAAATTCCTTTAAAACATCTTTGTTAATGTCTAAAAACACTGAGGGGCAAATCCAAAATCATAAAATTCTCAGGATTAAACAGAAGAAATAAAAAAAGGTTTAGCATGTGAAGGAAAATAGATGTGAAATTGTCCAATAAACCAATGTAGCTTACAATTCAAAGCAAAAATGGAACCATGAAAGTTCAATGTTCACTTTGAAAGGAGTTTTACAAACTGAATTATTTTCCTAACCCCAAGGATATGCTGCCATTTTACATGTAACACCTTTTCCCTATAATTCCATTCAGCAACAGGATTTGAGATCCACTGACATTACCAAGTTTCCCTCTTCCCCCCCACCCAAGAATAGGTAAAAGGGTCTGTCTTTCCTTCTGGACTTTTTCCTGCAGACCTCTTTGTCTTAGAGAACCACTTATGCAAGTTAAACCAAAACAAAATTGTGTGGGTGTCTGCATATTACTAAAATCTGGTTAGAAAAAATTTCAGTGATCTATTCAGACTTAAATTTGAGGCCTAGCTTAATGGACTGATATGTTTCTTTAAACACATTTAAAAGATTAATTAAAAAATTCTTCTTCCCCATCAGATTAAACGTATATCTGAATAGTCTGGGTATCCTGTGGAGCTATTTGTGTACTAGTTAATGGTGACTGACAGGACTACCCAGTGTGCCAATGTGTCCCTTGTTTTGGTTTATCAGATAACTGGTGGAATGAAACACTGATGGTGTCAGATTCCTATTTACAGTATTGTTGGATAAACAAAAACTTCATAGGATTGTTTGGGTTTTTTCCATTCATTTGAATTCTTAATTTGTGCTTTCTTGTAATACCCCTGTTTCCAATTAACAGCATTTAAGAGGGGCTTAACTGTCTTTTTGCCTTTACAAAATAGACCATGGTCAGTTTTACATGCAAGAGGAACTTTCTACTGTTATTACAATTTATGCCACAGAAACATACAAATAAAAACATACATTCCTTTCTTCCATGCTTAGGTTTGCCACTCCATAGAAATTATTTACATATAAAAACAATTTTATATGTTGTGGAATGAAGTTTATACTGTTTGGAAAGACATTTTTGGTAGCAGAGAATAATTCAAAAGTCTCCTCTAAACAGCTCAAATAGTTTTATTGACAGAAAATTCTGGCCTGAGTTGTGAATTCTCAGTTTTGACTCTACAAAATTAGGAGGGCTTTTAAATTAGTTCATTGTACTAATGAAATTAGTTCACCCTAATTTAGATGAAAGCAACGCAAGTAACCCAAAGAAACATGAACTTAAATTAGCTACACCAGATTTCCAGCCTTAGTAGAAAGTGAGAGACATGAACTCCCAGAGCATTTCCATTTAAGAAATGTCTTTCCATACTCTATTATTTAGGCAACAGCTTGTGACATGTTCTTCATTATTTCCCATTTATGCTGTTATTATTAAAATATAATATTTGGTATTGTATATGTCCAAGATAGCACTAAACTTCTACTTCTCTCAGAATAAGCAATTATTCTCCAAACTTACTTATGCATGGAATTCTTATCCAACAAATCACTAAAGTTTACAGAGGGATGAGATTCAAGACTACTGAAATTTACTGATGTTATCAGACTTCTCTCCTTTGTTGTTTTGTCAGTTCCTCAACTTCCATTGATAATCCTGCACTAAAAATTCAAAGAAAAACCTTGATTATTGCAGAAATGGAATCTGACAGATATAATATCCTCTATTGTGAATTACTGAAAATTTACTTCCATGCATTCAGGCAGGATAAATAAATTCTAAACAATCTGATGCTTCAAATTACATTTACCCAATAATAATAACATATCTAGGAGTTATAAAAAGGTGAAGTGCTTTCTTCTCAAATCAACAACCTGGTGACTATAAAAGAAAATTCTACAATTTCCATTCATTTGCATTATCGTCTCTTGAAATCTGAATATAATTAAAATATGAGTCTAGCGTGTAATGCAGAGTGACATGAATTGAAAAGCAATCCCTTTGTTTTGTAAATACTGCAATGGTTAACATGGTGATGGAATGCAATAAAGAGGACTATTGCTGACCTATTGCAAGCAGACAGGGTGGAATTAGGATTGGTTTTCTGAAGACCTCACTGAATTCACAGCTACATTTTTCTTATAAATTAGGCCATCATCTGACATTCATCGGAACTTCATGAGTTCCAAAGCTGTGGTGAGGTGTTCACTCTTCTTCTGTGATGTAGGAGCAACAATGTGTTGCGTTTATTAAAACGTGTAGAATCCTCACACTGAACATCTTTAAAAGAAGGTTGAGATAGGCTGGAGATGGGTGTTTGTGGTGTCAAAAAAATCTGCATTAACAGATTCACAGAATATGCTGAGTTGGAAGGAACCCACAAAAATCGAGTCCAACTCCTGGCCCTGCACAGGACCATCCCCAAGAGTCACAACATGTGCCCAAGGGTTTTGTCCAAACTCTTCAGAAGTGCTGTGACCACTTTTCTGGGGAGCCTTTTCTGGTGCCCAACCACCCTCTGGGTGAAGAATCTCTTTCTAATACCTAACCTAAACCTCCCCTGATACAACTCAGTCCATTCCCTTGGTCCTGTCACTGGTCACCACAGTGACCCTTTTCTTCCCCTCATGAGGAAGTTCTACACTATGATGAGGTCTCCCTTCAGTCTCCTCCAGGCCAAACAAAGTGATCTCAGCTTCTCCTCATACAGCTTCTCCTCAAGGTCCCTCACCATCTTTGTTGCCCTCCTTTGGATGGTCTCTAATAGCTTAATATCTTTCTTATATTGCAGTGCCCAAAATTGCACACAATATTCAAGGTGAGGCCACACCAGTGCAGAGCAGAGCGGGACAATCCCCTCCCTCGATCAGCTGGCGATGCTTTGCCTGATGCCCCGCAGGACACGGTTGGCTCTCCTGGCTGCCAGGGCACTGCTGACTCAGATTCAACTGACTGTCAACCAGGCCCCCCAGGTCTTTTTCCGTGGCACTACTTTCCAGCATCTCATTCCCCAGCCTACATACATCCAGTACCCCATTCCAGGTTCAGAATCCAGCACTTTCCCTCACTGAACTTCCCATGGTTGGTGATTTCCCAGTCCTCTAATTTGTTGAGGTCTCTCTGCAGGGCCTCCCTGTCTTTGAGGGAGTCCACAGCTCTGCACAGTTTTGTGTCATCTGCAAACTTGCAGAGTATCCCTTCCAGTCCTGAGTCCAAGTAATTTATGAAGATGTTGAAGACCACAAGGCCTAAGATGGAGCCCTGTGGAACCCCACTAGTGACAGGTCGCCAGGCTAATGTTCCCCCATTCATTATTACCCTCAGTGCTTGACCCATGAGCCAATTGCTCACCCACCACATGATGTGTTTATCCAGCTGTGAGCTGGACATTTTGTCCAGAAGGATCCTATGAGAGACAATATTGAAAGCTTTACTGAAATCCAAAAAGATTACATCAACTGGCTTCCCTTGTCATAAAAAGACATAAAAAGGTTACCTTGACATAAAAGGAAATCAGGTTTTATAAGCAGGACTTTCCTCTCATGAAGCTGTGCTGGCTGTGACCAATGACTGTGTTGCCTTTCAGGTGTTTTACAATACTTCCTAGAATAATCTTCTCCATAACTTTAACTGCCACTGAAGGGAGACTGAGATGCCTGTAGTTTCCAGGGTCCTCCTTCTTGCTCTTCTTGAAAATCAGGACAACATTCGCCAGCTTCCAGTCAGCTGGAGTGGCTTTGGATTCCCAAGACTGCTCAAAAATCATCAAGAGAGGTTTTGTGGTGACATCAGCCAGCTTTTGAGGATTCTGGGATAAATCCCATCAGGCCCCATAGTAAGACAAAATATGGAATTCACTCACCACCTCTCATTGACAGGGAGTTGTTCAGCTACATTGAGGAAAACAAGGCTCCATCATGCATAACAGTTTCTTGGGAAGACAAATACCATAATTCTTCAATTTCCTCCTCTTTCCCCCAGCTTTTATTGCTAAGCACAACATCATGTGAGATTGAATATCTCTTTGGTCTTCTGGGGCCAGCTGTCCTGGCTGTGTCCCCTCCCAGCTTCTTGTGCACCCCTGGTCTCCTTCCTGATGGGTTGGTGTGAGGGGCAGAAAAGGCCTTGATGCTGTGTGAGTGCTACTCAACAATACCTGAAATGTATAGTATACTGTCAATTGTGTTTGTAAAAAAATCCCAAACACAGCACTCTACATGCTGCTATGAAGAAACTTAATTCTCTTCCAGACAAAACTGATGCAATAAGAAAATGGCATCACAAGAGATACTTTTCTAGGCAAAAGAACTAAGAACTCTTGTAAATTTAGGATAAAAACCAGAAAAACTCCCAGAGGTCTGGGAAGAGTTCTCCAAAATACTTCAAAACTAAACTTTAATCCACATCAGACAGAACCAGACACAGGGTACCAAATAGCGACGACAGCATAAGTTAATATGCTCCTCATGTAACACAAATTATGGAACATAATTTATCCAAATAATTTAATCCAAAGATTAAAGTATTCTGTGCTGTCCTCTATTAAATTATGGGATTTTAGAAAGAAAAAGCAAATAAAGCATGACTTCAAAAGAGAAGTTGATGTACAAAAAGAGGAAGAAACAATTTTCTAAATATGTAGGAAGGAAATTTTGGGCACATTAAGTCAGTCATACTATTTACTCACCTACCAAATTATCCCTTCACAAAGTACAGCTTTGATCTATTTTAATTTCTCTTTCTTTATATAAGTTATCTAAATAAGCTGCAAACTGATTAGCTGAGGGATAAGAGGTTCTCAAAAGTGTCGATACCTTTCTGAATTGCCTGATTAAGGCAGAGTGGGGCAGAAATTTTCAGAAGTGAGAATTATGTCCACATTATTAGTGTAGTCAATGTTTATGTGGATTAACTAAAGAGGAGGAAAGGAAAAGTATAAAATGTTCCCTTACAAATCAGAAAACACTTTAAAACTTCCACGACAGAATATGAGTGAAACTGAGTCACTTTTGGTCTGGTAATGCTGCTCTGGGCTGAAAAGATCAATGGTGGTGACATAAAAATATGGTAACTGAATTTTTTATTTTATGAAAACTCAAAATGCTGATCTGTGGATTTAGTTTAAAATTTCATTTTCTAAGCTCTATCTCATTGAGATTTTCTGTAATACCCAAATGAAATTATAAAAGGAACAGCACAGAAAGGATGTAAAAACTGTACTAAGTAGAAGTATTTCTATATAAGTTTGAAGTCACATTTGCAATACTTTTGTTTTCCTTGTGATTCTTTTGGTGAGACAAGTACTAAGCAAGTTTAGGAATCTGAGCGACTATAAAGCGTGAAAACATGACTAATTACTGGTAAGAGACTCTCCATAGCTTGTATATGCAAAACTAAACTGGTTTGCAATGAAACTCATTATTTCATGCTTTGCATTAAATATAAGTTTTATAACAAAACTATTCTGGTTTTATATTTGAGAAAAGCTTTATGTACAATAGGAAATTGTAAGTAGCAGTGAGTAGTAAGTGTTTTCATGCCATTTCCTTCTCAAGGTGCCAGTCATCTTTAATGTATGTCTTTTCATGCTGCAGGAGCTGTCTTTTCAATCCTCTCTACTCATCAATAGAAATAGTTTAACTCTGTCAGAAATTATGGCAAATTTTACAGTACCTAAAGAGATTATTTAGTCCTCCTGATTTTATTTAGGTCCTGACAGTCAACCAAGCTTCATATTAAATAGCAAGCTTAGAATACAGAGATTAGTAGTACTTCAGATATTTAGCATGTTTAATATCACATAATTTTTCTTTGCTACATATTCATGGAACAATAGGTAACGTAAGGACCGGATGAGTCTCAGTGCTAATGTAAATTTTAATTATTCTGAGGATCCTTCTCACTCTGGAATCATATATTGTCTATAGTGGGCTCATATCAGTTGCAGGATTGCAAGACCTGAAGCAACAAAGATTACTTCAGGTTTACCGATCTGCTAGATTTAAGACTGATGAGATCCTGTTCTTTCAGTGACGTTGCCCATTGACTTCAATGAAAAGAAGAGCAAGATCAAGCTTCAGGTTTTCTTCTGTTTTTATCTGTTAATTTGCCATATCAAACAGATTGCATATATGAACATAAGACTTAATAGCACGGAACCCTTTGAAGAAAACAGGATGATTATTAATGGGTTAAAAGCTCCCCACCTCTGTCTTCTAGCTGCTAAAATCTGCAATTACAAAAAAGGTCTTGATCTCTGGAAACCATGCCTTGTTAAATTTCCTTAGCAGACAAGATGGTAGTCTGTAGCATTACATGTGGTTACTGTTAGTCACATCCTTGCTGTAAGTTAGCATAGTGTAGCTAAGGTAATAAGATGTGACAAATGGCAGCATGGCAACTCATTCTGTGTAGTTTCCTTTGGAATATAAAACTATCTAAGAAGAGGCTTATGCTGCTTTTCACTAGCTATTTGCTCATGGATGTAATGAACAACAATTAACTTGAATTTGAGCTGCACTAACCTACAAAGAGAAAAAGGAAGGTCCTAGGGAACTACAAGAAATCTGTTAGGGACAAATGGAGAAGAAAGGCAGAGTGACACACTGCAGAATGCATCTTGGATCATTTATTTGGATACAATTACTTTGCAAATAGACTTAAGATTTTTTTTTTCTAAATCAAATCCTAATTTTTCTTTGGCCCAGAAAACTCTAGGATACAGTGGCAGTTGCCCGTGAGATAAGATTTTGCAGCTGGGCATGTGCAAAGCCAGCAGTAACAAAATTATTCTAGTGCTTTGCAGTTTTGACCTTCAAAAATAAGATTGTCAAAGTAGAAAGTTGCAACTCTCCTACCTTTTTCCAGCACACGTACAGTGTGGGCTTCTTTGTTTTGATTTACTGCGTGCTGGTAGATTTTATTAATTGCCTTATAAATTGCTGTTGTTCCAAATGAGTTTTGAATAAAAGGAGGAGGCTGGAGGGAATAATATTTTTCATCTGTAAGAAAGAGGAAAATACACAGCACTTCTTAATGATAGAAAATTAGAAGCATTTCAGAGGGCCTTTCACAGCTTTATGTTTTCCCATAAACTATAAAACTACCTGCAGTAGAAATAGCTACAGGCAACAAATGATTCCAGTGATTATTGGGAGTGTTGACAAAATGTTAAACACCCCCCCCAATTCAGTTATATTCTGGTCTGTAGATACAACAATATAAAACAAATAAAATGGTAATTAGTTAAGGAATGTGTTTTTTTAACATTTCTTTTTAAAAGAAAAAAAATGAAAATATTTTGCTAAATTTATTTTCAGACTTCCGTTCTATACAGGGTTCTATAAACCCTATTTTGTGATTTGAAAAAACAATTACCAAAGCTTTGAAAAATGAAACAAAAAGATACAAACAGACCTTAAAGAGGTATAATATATTGTAGAAGTGTGTTTAGGTGCTTTCTGGATTTGTTTTCTGTTAAAGTTATTGCTGAGTACCATAATTTGTTTAGTGTTTGCCTGTATAAAACACCAGGCAACCTTATAAAGGTCTTCTGTTGTCTCCACAGAAGTTGATTACAATGCTCCTTTTATTTTTGGAGATGGGATTTCACTGTAGTTGTATTATGGAAAACAGGCAACATCATCACTACTAAGATACATGAAAAGACCACTGTAGTCATGTAACATGTATAAAACTTGGAGAACACTGTTTTAAAAATATCAACTGCTTTAAAATGGTTGTATTGGTATAAAATTCAAATGTGTTAAAATCAATTTAAGAAAATGCGAATTTTGCGATTCTGCTTCCTTTCCCCCATTTTTTAGCTAAAAGTAAATTCAGTTTAAGTCTGTACATGATGACACTTCTGCTTGTACTTACCCTCATCCAGTCAGTTTTTTTAATGAAAAGTGAAAAGTCCTTGTAACTTCTAAAGCCAAATAAAGTTGAAAAAGTTGAAAAAGTTAAAGTGCAAATTTTGCACTTTCTGTTTGGCACTCAGGGAGCTCCTTGAAGTTCAAAAAGGCTTTAAAAGTTACCATCTTGGGAAAATAAAATAGAAACACCCAAATTAGGCATTTCAAACACATATGAAATATAGCACTTTACTAGTGGACCACGTAAAAGTTATGCCACTGACCAAAAATTGTTGGGACTTTGTTAAACTTTTCACAACTTTTGCTGTTTTCAGGAATGACTTCTCCTTCCCAGTAGCACACCTGTACTTCCAGTGATGTACCTCCCAGTGTATGGGATATAATCTGGACCATGCACTGAGACTGAAGTCAGACCAACAACTCCAGCCAGAAGAGATGACTGTCCCACCCTGCCCAACCACCTGCCAGGTTACTGACCCTGGCCATTTATTCCTTCTCCTCTCCCTCATCCCTCTTCCTAACAAGGTTGCCTCCTTGAACTCATTCAGTTCTGTTAGTCCTGGGCAGAAAAATGTAGCTGCTAAAAACCCTAACTCTGTTGACTGTGTAATTGGGACCTGACTAGGGGCATAAACCATTTTACATGGATCAGTGAGAACTAGAACAGCACCTCTGACTTTGTCCTTTCTGTAAAAAACTGATAAAGTTTGTCCCACTTCACAATCCTCAGACCTTCACCATCTGAACATTGATCTTTTACACCTATTCTCCTACAGGGTTAGAAAGATTTCCAGCCTTACATCTTCTCTTTCCTATGGACATTTTTACCTTTTCAGATACCTAAAAGGTATTGATTTTCTCAGTTGCTAACATAGCTCTGAACAGTAATGGCTTCATTGAGTGTTTTATTTTTTGCTCCTCTCAAGGCTTTCTGATTATGAGCAATTTCCTTTGGCTGGAGCATGCATGAATCTTCAAAAGGTGAACAAAATATTACCATAAAGTGTAGTGGAACGGTTGAGATGCGCATCCTCTGTACTCACACATTTGCTACAGTATGTCATGTATATCGAAGGGTTTTGGAACTGCCTTACTGGAGATAGCCAAGAAATATTAAGCCATTCATAGCTGCAAGAGGATCTAGGCAGAGGAATGTGCCTTTTGCAAGGCAACAGATGGGAATTCAACCAATCTATTTTTTCTGTTTTCTGTTCTCAAAAGAATAGTACTTTTGTGGTGATGTTGAATTTATTAAATGTTCTACAGTCATCCTGAATATCTGAGTAGAATTTGTGAAGAAAGTGGTTTTCCTGTGTTGAATTAACTTAATTTGGATGGAATAGATAGTTAATTTGGAATAGGGGATAAAGAATTCCAGATATCCTGGTTCTGCTTTATTCTTAACCATTTTGATTCTGATGTTCTAAATATTAATTTCTGAAAATAATGTAATAATTTTTTTTACAGAGACAGTTACCTATAATAAAAAAATTACCTTCAAATATTTAATTTGAAGAAATTAATCACAGCTAGTGCCATATGGGATTTTTTTAAATTTTGGGTTAAATTTTTAAAATTTGGGTTAAAAACACAACTGATCTTATCCTGTGTTTAATTTAGTTGCATGAGGAATAGTCTAAAATATCCCACATAGTGTTATTAACCAATCTACTTGTTACCAGGTCAATCTCCATGCATACATTAAGACTCTTAATGCATACATTAAGAGTCACTCTGTGCTAGAAGTCAAATAAACGCAAAGGGACAAAAAAAGGAGCATTTTAGTCAATAGCTAAGTTGCTGTCATTTCATAAAATGTATATACAAAACATTATAGGTATTACATTGAAATGTGTTTTATAGACAATTATTTCCAGTCTGAGTAACCATATGGAAGCAGAAAAGTTTTTTAAAGATAAAAATAAGATGGTTTATATCACCTGCATAACTTGTTTTGTTCTCTGCCTTCAGGCTTCAAAACCCGCTTCCCATACTTTTTCCTTTCTTTAAAAATAATGTACATCAGCTTAATTTATCCCAGGTCCCAACAGAAGGATCAGATTTTAAGCATTTAATGCTGTGGTTTCAAATCCAATTTTACAGTGTTCATCGTTTCAGAAATGGCAGAATCCAAAGTGAGTTTTAAAAAAAAAAAAAAGAAACAAAAAGAAGCAAAACCCATCAAGCTGTTTAGGACACCCATTCATTTTTTTTATTTTTTTTTTAAGGTAGAGTTTTAGTATGAAGCTATAACCTGAAGAATGTTTCTAAATGTGTTAGTTAGGAATAATTCTCATTTTAAGAACAGTTTCTTATTGAAAAGAAGCAAAGTTTTGAAGGATAGCCTTGTGCGTATATGCAATTTTTTGCATACTTCCTCTGATGAGCCCTACTGAAATTAGTGCACAGGAAAACAATACTTCAGATTACAAGGAAAAAACCAAAATCCACTTGAATACAGAATTATTCCTTTGCTGCTGAATATGAGTATGTAGAAACTGGTATACTATGATTCTTTCTCCTCATGGGATTGTCTGAGCAGTTTTGGCTATCTTTCAGGATTGACACTATTTGTAGGGTACAGGAACTTCACATTTATTTTGAAAGTACTATTAGCAGAAAAAAAATTGTTTCAGATAACATCTGATGCTTTTGTGACATGTACCTGGGAACAACCTCTGCCACCTGGGTCTATTTGCACATGAGCTCACTTTCTTGTTGGTCAAGTCTAACATTTTTAGGGGATTACTCTCTGCGTTTCCACTGTCTGTAGGGTTCAAGCCCTATAGCAAAGATCCTAAGCACAGCAAATAATACCATCAAGGACTCATTAGGTTAAAATTGGCAATGCTGCTTTCAGCAGGTAACATTTGCTTTGTAAGTCTCTCCATGCTCCTCAGTGAGTAGCAAGTGCTATTCACAGGTTCAATTCTATTGACTTCAAAAGTGGGTCTCTTACTGCAAATCAGTGTTTTTCTACAGGACAAGCAGAACTAGAGTGTGCAATAATTGGTTTCTGGGTTTATAATTTGTGGAGTACAGGAGGGAGCTTTACTTGCTGAGAAAAACAAGGCCTGGTCTAGGGCTTTCACAAATGTAGAAAATGACTCCAAATACAAGATTGTTATTGCCATATATCTGCATGACAGTAACAGAAAATATATATGTCAGTGTTGAATACCTTTCTTCTCTTCCCAGAAAATCCTGCTCTCCTTCCCTCGGGATGTTTTCCTTCATGGAAATTCATTGCTGAATATAAACCGAACAAAAGTTAATAAATGAGATGAAAATTGTGGACTTAAAATTGGCCATATGGATTTTTTTATGGCACAAAGTTGTCTGTTGGAGGAATTTTGGTTGTGGTATCTTGGCTGAGTATAAATCAGCAGTGATGGTACCACTGAGGCTTCAGGCATAGCGGTGAAGCAGCATCTTCTTTGGAACCACTGTAAAATTGCTTGAATTTACTGTCAGCTTCTCAGAGGCTGTGACAGAAGACTGCATTGATAACCTGATTTTAATGCTGGAAAGAAGACAAAAATTTAATGGATAAAGAAAGTGAATTACCTTCTTCCCCATGAATGGACTCTTACAGGTCAAGGTTCAGACACATTAGTGAGGTAGTATGACAAAGCTTACACCGGTACTACTTCTAGGGATGCTTGGATGATGTTTGTCATCTGGATGTCATAAACGGACTTTATTTTAAAATGTGTGGAGAAACCTTACATCATCCATATTGACATAGCAATCCCTTCTAAAGTATTTTAAAACAAGAAGTTTTAAAGTGGTTTTTTTTTTTTAACTGAATTGTAGCTTATTGTTTATATGCAGCTTCCCTGTATTACTTTTTCTTTGCTAAAATTCATTTCTTTTTTGACACAGTGCAGCCAAAAATAGCCTAGACACATGATACTGAAGCTGCTCTTGTGCTACCCATTTAAGTTATGTATCAAGTCTAAATTAAATCAAGGCCACATTTTATTTATGTATTTCATGCATTAAACTCATTTAAACTTTTAGTCAGATTTCATTAGGGGAAATACTACCACACACATCATGCAGTAGTAAAGCTAATGTGCTTCAGGAATTTGAAAGGATTTAGAGATCAGAGGGTCTGATTTCAAAATTTCTTTTTCTTTTTCTGCTTAGTGCTTGGAGCAGGCCTGTATGTTGAACAGAGTTTGTTTCCTAGGACACTAATACAGTCAGCATGGTCTGTACAAATGTGTAAACACAGACATTCTCTGCAATCAGTGTGTTTGGTGTCTTAAGGCAAGATTATGTTTTTTTAGGAAATGCAATTTATGTTCAAGATTAAATTTCTCCTCCAGACTGATAACGTCTTGAGATTGAATGAGATCATAAATATTGTGTCCTGACTTCTTGTTCTCCATCTTAGATCTTCATTCCCTTTTTCAGTGTTTTAGAAAAGTGGAGCTGAAAGAAATATATTCAGAATGAATTACTGTCAAAAAAAATATAGTCTGCAAGGCTTAATAGTGTGCAAATAAATAAAAAAATTCCAAAATTATGGACAACTACAATAAATAACTCCTAATCAACATTGCTGTTTTATTTTTATTTTTTTCAATAATAACAAAAATTCCCAACCACCCAACCACACAAAAAATCCCACACATAACAAAACAATAACATAACCTTAACTGAATTTAACTATTCTGGTTTTTCAGGTCTCTTTTGGTCAGACTGTCCCTGATGCTTATTCACCTCAGTGCCTAAAAAGTTGAGGAAACTTCATGTTGTATTTTTTATTTTAACTTTAATAAGAATATATATACATATATATGTATATATATATATATATATATATATATATATAAGATTCACAAGACAGTTTAATTTATCTGTGCTGGAAAAAAGAAAAAAAAGAGAAAATAAGAAAAAAATCAAAAAAGTAAATAACCTGCACACACACACACGTGCTTTTACAGGGAAAAAATATTGTACTTTATTTTAGTGTGGGGTTTTTTCCCTCTTGGTGCAATTTCACCATAGTCCTCAAGAATGAAATTTTGTCATTCTTGTACACATTGTGTCCCACAGTGCTGAAAAGCCAGTACAAGGCAAAGCTTTAGTGACCCAGGGCATATTTGAACTTGTGATTTAGAGATGAAAGGCTTCATATTCAATTCCCAGTCCCATGACTCATCCAGTTCCCCAGCATAATTTTGGTTTGGGAAAGAAGTTTTTAAATTATGGGTGTGCAAAGAGCTTTCTGACAGAATGGCAATTTAAAAACAGAATGGCCTGATTTACAGATATGTTGAACCCTCAGGGTCCCACTGAGTTAAGACTATGCAACAGTCAGAAAAGCAGATCTTACTTAGCACCTGTCTTCAAAATACTGCACAAAAGGTAAACATATTGCTGCAGGATCTAGGAATCATGATCCTAGAACCAGATACGAGGCCAGGCTTGGAAAGGAATGGCTTCTGTAGCGTCATTCCTTCTCTCCTCAGCCTGCAAGGAAACCACTACAAAGGAAGCTTTTCAAGACTTTGGACATGTGGAGTGTCCTGAAAGACTAACAAGTCTAAGAGCTCTGCTTTCTGAGAGCAGAAAGTATAATTACATACCTGATCTCTAGTCATATCCCTTTTCTCCTCCATATCTTTTGAGGAAAAAAATATTCTTTGCCTCATATCAGCAGCTCTTACAGTGGAAATGCATTTCTGTCAAGCTCAAGCACTTTGTTTCTCTAACAGAAAGTTTCTTTGCAACATGGAATCAGACAATGAGAGGGGGTGTGTGTAAACCTAGGGCTGCACAATAGAAATTAAGACTTCTCGCTCAGGTATGTTATATCACTTCAGCTCTCAAGCCAAACACATCAGTGTTCTCCACGTCATGCAAGTCAGCTCACCCTCAGAACAAGCAGCCTATCCAAGTGGATAGTTTCAGGCACTCATATTCATGCTTAGATCTGCTTCATATTATTTAATATACTCAAATCCTGCCTACCTTAGCAGTATGAACACAGCTTGTGAGAGCTATGTGCTGTGGTTAAGGCAAAGCCTGGGCTCATACACAGCCAACAAAAGCAACGTAATTGTTCTTGTAGGTTTTAGATAGCCTCTTAGCAGCTGAACTCCCTTGTGACTACACAGTCATACCAACCATTATTCCTCACAGAAGAATTTGTGGAATGTGGTAGCTAAGTTAAGAATAATTTTCACAACAGTATTCAAGAGAGATGGTGCCAAGACAAAGAAATCATGAGATCAGAGACCTAGCAAAATAACTTGAGGGATCTCTGCTAACCAGACTCCTTATCAGCTCCTCACCTTTTTGCATCTTAAGCACCCTAGGCATAGTTTATAGTGCTTTTATGTACCCAAAGAGGTTTTACTTCTAAAATTAAAAATAAATTACTCCTGGCTTAAGCTAGCTAAAATATTCTTCATTATAACATGGATTAGTGAGTAGAGACACTGGAACTACTACAGCAAGTTGAAGTGGAAATTCTTTGCTGGTGTTACTGGGCCTGTGTGGTGAAAACACATGTGTAATTAAATTTCAATGTAGCCTTAAGAGACATGCATAATGCAGTCAATGAAAAATACAAACAGAAAACACAGCTACAGTAGTTACTAGCACTTTATGCAGTTTTACCCTCCCTCACTGCCACTGAATAGCACAATATGGTCATATTGAATTCACACAAATCATCTGTCTTTTTGTTAAACAGAAGACAGCAACGTTTCTTATAAGGAACTAGAAAATTCTCATCATATGAACATGAAATTAGATGGTTACAATTTTTCAATAAAAGACTTACTAAAGCACCTTGGAAATAGAAGGCTTTCAAAACAGAAAGAAGGAACTGAAAAATTTTGTGCCTAGTCTCAGTTGCAGAGGGATTATATATTTGGGTCCAATTACCAGTGAAGGTAGGAAGCACTACTTTTTTACCTCTTTTGTGTGTAGAAGATTTAGATTTCTGCAGAGGTTCTGGTCAGCCAGATTTTGTGTATGCTGGAATTAAGTGGGCTTTTTTTCAGGTAGAACCCAAATATGATTGCTAGGTTTACAGCAGTTTTAGAAAAAATTATTATTCCTTCCCATGGTTTTTGGAGGAGGAACCAGTTACTTTTTAGTTTGATCTGTGTTCAAGCACTCTTGAAATACCTTGGGCTGACATCGGACTATGCTTTTGCTTTCAGTAGAATTCTCAAAGGACATGACTTTCATGTGGATAAGTATTTTATATCAAGCAGTGTACATAACTTTAATGCACTATGCATTTCAAAAACCAAGATACAAGCTTAATAAATAATTTTTAAAGCTGGAGTGTTCTTTTCCTCCACTTGGTGTCACCGTAAGGCAATGACACTGGGTTTGGAAATCTCAATAAAAAGTTTGTTAGATCAGAGACTTTGTATTTATTCCAGAAGGCTGCAGTGGGATAATCATTCTTGCTAATTAAGCATTGAGGAAATTCCCACTTAGTCCTGAGGTCCTCAGAAAGATGCCTGCACCCCAGTGAATATCAGAACTGATCTGAAGGAGCACACCAAATAAAAACCACCCAAACAAAACAAAAAGTCCAACAACCTGTTTCTAAGAAAGAATGTAAACGGATTTTAAAATTCCTTACTGGTGATCATGGAAGAATTAAATGAAAGGGCCTTCATGAAAGCCTGAAGGCTTCATCGTAATGTTTCATTTGGGAACAGAGGATGAGTTTCAACCATTTCCAGAAAAGTTGCTATAGGGAAGAGCATTTTACCTGACTTCAGGGTAATAATTGATCATAATTCCACCTACTTTTATAATTTCAAACTTTCCATTAAAACACTTACACCTCATCTGTCATGGAGCAACAATTTATGGGAGTCTCAAGTGACTCATAGACAGAACTCACAGAATTACTCCCTTCAGCTGGAACAGCTATAGGTGGATCTGATTGTCACCTAAGTGACCTCTGGTTGCAACACAGAGGGAAAAAAAAATATTTGAAAAGAAGGTAGCCAATAATCATTTATTTTATTTTTTAAAAATGTTTTTTCACAAACTGTATTCATTAAGGAATATTTTAAAACAAATTCCTCCCTCCACCCCCCCCATTGTCCCTGAAGTATTTACTTAATTTGTTTTTATTCCTCTTCTTTTTCCTTCTTCTTCTTTTTTTTTTCTTCCTCACACAATTATATTTAATTTCACAATCAACAGTTTGGACACTAGTTGGTTCTATTAGTTAAAATTTTGTTATTCTGGATGCCTATCAATAATTCCTCCAGTGTACAATAGGAAAAAAATAGAGAATTTTTGAAAAATTATTCTACAATCAAATGCTCACCAGACTGCAATTACAAAACACAAGGACAATTTTTTGTGGTTTGATTCTTTACTGAACAATTTTGTTCAAATTAGGAAATTCAGAAAAAGGAAAAAATAATTAAAACATAAATTTAAAGGTTGGCCATTCCATCCCACATAATCATAGCTTTTTTCCCCACTGTTTATATTGAAGGTGAATAAAATGTAAAAGATTCAGGCTACAAAACTAGAATGCATTTGAACACTCCAGATATGTTCATGTAGACTGACAGTAGAGTAGACAATATTTATTTGCTAGTTATCAACTTTTGAATGGAAATATAGCACTTTCACTGTAACTTCATATTTTCTTCAATCCACCATTCTTTTTCTATGGGAACTGGAGAGTGTGTTTTATTTCTGGTAACAGGAGTAAATATTTTGTGAAAACTGTTGAATTTTCATCCCAATGTGACCAAACTGGACTTGAAAAAAAGAAGAAAAAAAAAGAAAAAAAAAAAGTACAGGAAAAAAAAGAGTTATGTTGGAAATGTCAGTACACCCAGCAGGTCAGGAGTCCTACCTGAAGTATCTGAGGCTTAATATCTATTCTGAAATTGGTTCCCTTCCCCTCCAACCACTAAAAAGAAGAGCACTGCCTGCTCTGCTGAGGTTTTATATATAGCCTGGGCCTACATTCTGAAACTTTCAGAAGCTGTTGTGGATATCTGTCTTAGGGGATGTCCAAGTAGAAATGCACTGTTAGGAGTACAATCAACTAGAATTTCAGATTAGAAGGGAGATCACTGCTGGGAATTTGTAAGCATTGGGACTTACAAAGCTACGGGTCTGGGTTTCAGTTATTTGAAAATCCAATGACCTTAAAAATACCATGCAATCCATACTAATGACAAAGAAATGGGAACACAAAGCTACAAATAACCCTGTACTAAAAAGGGGTTATGAGAATTTTCTTTAGGTTAACATGAAGTCTGAGCATGAATTTTATGTAAATTCAGTCACAAAAAGTACAGAAAATTTAGGCTGCTACAAAGGAATGCATTTCTGGTACAAGGCTACTTGTTCAAAGAATAAAAGAACCCTTTCGTTTTTAATTTTTTAAGTTTTTCTGGTGCTTTTACCTCCAATGAAAATAGTATGTGCACTGCTACTTGAAAAGAAAGAAAAGACAAATACAGGGTGTAAATTACATCTCAGTTTTTGTAAGACTTCAGTGAAACCTCACTTTCCAGATTGAGGACATAGAAGTATTAAGGAAATTTCCCAGTATGACCATTCAGGAGACTCTCTGGCAGTTACACTCCCAATGCCAGAGACATTATTTGCTGGGACCAAAGACCCTTCACAGCAGCTCCAGTGACCCAGTGGGGGCCCCGCTTGACTCGCTGCACACCCCACTCACACACAGTCAGACCGAGCTGGTACCTCTAAAGAGGGACTCCAACAAAGGAACCTCTGGGCTTTTATCCCCTCACAGTCTACCAAGCACCAGTCTTGCTCTTCCTGCCGTGTCTTCTGCTCCTGCTGTACCTCTCAGTGCCCATCTACCTGTTTGGCAACACCTTCTTCATGCCCTTTGTTAGCCAAGGGTTGGCAGTTCATAGCCTCTTGTCTCGAGCTCCTACTCAGGGCTCAATCTGCATCTCAACCTGTGGTTTTGCAAATAGAGCTACCTGAACCAGATGTACTCCTCAACAGTCCTCTCTTTGTTTTAATTGAGCATACCATCTAATGTACAAAAAGGAAAAAACAACAAACTTTCAAGGTATTTATCCCTTGCCCTTATATACAACATTTTTTACAAGTAAAAAAACATAATGATTTAGGCTAATAAGCGTATTACTGAATGGAAATCTCCATCAGCCCTCTGCTTCAGATAGACACCAATGCTTCCATGTACTCTGTGCCAACTGCTTAGCATCAACTTGGAGAACACTGACTTATTTTTGTTTGATATCTGTGCAGATCCATGTCTTGCCTCCAAAGCCACATTCTGTACTTGCTATTTGAGGTGACGGCACATTACAGTTCTTGCAATAGTTTTCAGTGTCAGACAATGAGTTTTGCTTTCAAAACACAAAATTATAAGGCTTCTGGAAATTCTTAGTCTTAATATCTCTAAGCAAAACTTTTAAACTGCTTTTTGTAAGACTATTTAGTGTTCTACATTGAAAGCTTCTGCCAGTTTGTAGAATGAACAAATAAGACTACTGAGCATTCTTGATATAACACAGAACTCTAGCTTCAGTAGTTAGTTGTTGAAGAATTCAGCTCACTTAATGTAACACATATAAATTTATTTGAAAACAAAGATAGAAAGCTTTGCTGCTAGAGGTGAAACCTCTTAAGTTTCAGCCATAGTAGTTCGTCTAATAGATGGTGAAGCTTGAAGTTTATTATTTATTGCAAATTCCATGATGTCAAAACCAGAGGGCAGCATCACACATTGGAGTAACCAGAGGCACTTATCAGTAATTATGACTGATGCTAGGAGCTGGACAGAATTTAGAGAATGATCAGACATTTTATACTAGTGTAGTTAATGGGAATGTTTCCTGGGATTTCCGTGAAGATATTTTGTGAATTATCTGGCCTTTGTCCGAGTGCAGAACTGTTCCATGGGGTTCTTGCCTTTGTTCTTCAAGGCACCAAATGCAGCAACCCTCATCTGAAATGTGACTGTGCAAAGAACCAGATTGACTCAGGCTGATTGATTACTCCTGAGTACAACCTTGTTCTTCAGAGAACAACAGTGGTAGTCCTGATAGCATGACTAGAACAAATATAAAACAATATAGCAAAGTGCAGTATAGGAGGATATATATTCCAATTTTTCCATTGGACACGATGTTTACTAAGTAAATTCTCTAAGGCTGAATTAGCAGTGGTCTGTCTAGTAAATCTCTCTCCTTGGAACATTCATCAAGGACAGGCTGAAATAATTCCAGACCTATTAACAACATTAGGAGGTTCATATCAAGGCCTTTTGGTTCTCTACTTGCATTATGAAGAGATTCTGTAGCAAAAACATAGGACTCTAAGTAAGATGGATGGTATATTCTGTTTGCAACAAAGGCAACAGCTGTGCTTCTCTCAAGGATGCATTTCTAAACATGAGAGAGTTGCAATTTTTCCTCCTCATCTAGATAATGAGCAATTATGAACTTCAAGTAAGGACTTATGTCCCACTGCACTAGGTAAAAGAAGTCTGGCTACATCTAACTTCTTGTTTCTCATCCTGTGGTCATCTGATGATAAGAGATTCAAGGGAGTCCCCTCTGAAGATGGAAATTCAGTGTTACTAAACTGTTGTAACCCTAGCTCTCTGACTTTGGGTGGTGATCTTTGCTTGACCATAGCTGCATGATATGATCCAGTCACAGAAAGTTTTCTGCTTACTGGTCATGTAACAGTGATAAGATGTCCAGCCACAGGTAAGCACATGCACAACTGTTTCACTGCTGCATCTTGCTTCCCTTTCTTTTCCTTGTAAGCTGTAGTTCCTTATGGTCACCCACAGGCATATGTTATATAGTAATTTATTTTCTTTCTTTAGGACCACTTGCAGCATTTTTGTTTCTACCCTCTGGTTTTCTCCTCTGCCTCATGAAAGCAGTTGTTTCCACCTTGTTCTGAGCATATATGTCTTTTATTTTTTCACCATAACCTTTCACTGCTCTTCAAGGCTAATCATACTGAACAGACAGTGAATATTGTGATCAATAACCTTTGAAAAAAGATGGCTACAACGCTTTGGAGCCAAGCAACTCCAGGTTTTGTCTTCCGTGTAACAGCTGCCAAAATTTAGATGGTGTGGATAGCTAAGGAAATTAGTATCAGGTGTTTGGGGCCTTTTAACAGAATAGTGTAGATGTGGCCTTCATAGCTCTGCCAAACCACATATCTTGCCAGCAAGTTTGCTTCATGTGAACCATGTCAAAAAGACTTTCAGATAAAATGTAATGAAAACAATTGACCGTGATATAAAAGGCTCTAAGAGATGTCGTATCCCAAATATTTGTACCATGCTGTTAGGCTGAAAGCAGACTGGTCAAAGAGTTTTCAGTCAGAAAATGAAAACTTGTTTAGCTATAAATTTCTTAGTAGCTGTTTGCCACATGACTGGAAAAAGATAAAAGCACACGAGTGGTAATAGAACACCTTGTTCTGCTGTTCAGTCACTCCTCTTTATCTCTAATGTTTTTGATTTTGCAAGACATTTCTGTGCGTGGGTCACTGTTTTGCTGAGCTGAAGCCTGTATTTCTTATAATGACAATGCACTTCACAATTAAATGACCTGCAAAACAAAGCAATTGCATGTTCTACCTGGACTCTGTCACTGAGGGTAGCTCCACAGTTTCTCACCAGGATTATAACCAAGAAATGCATTCACAATCACTGTCATCATGAGACCAAGTGAAAAATATGAACTTTATATGTACGTGCATGTAAGCTCGAGGGCCAAAAATTTAGACAGCTTTTACAGCTAAGTAAAAACTCAAGCTGCACTGACAAAATAAAAGGGTTCCTCACGCTTGAAAAACTATCCAGATTATTTTAACTCTGATTTACTGTCTGTAAAATACATACTCAAATTTCAGACCATTGTTTTTAAAATAGACATGTAAATCCAAACTCCTAGACGATTTGATCACCTCTTAAGAGCAGAGCCTGCTGACCACCTTGTCCTTGTAGCCCACACCCGCCTGGGTGATGGTGAGTAACCGATGATGAGCTGTGCTGGAACACAGTGCCATCTAGCGAGCCACAAAAAGCAGATTCACACAAATTGTGTCTAAGAAAATCAATATAAATTAGAAAAATTTAAAACAAATCTAAGTAAAACCTAAAGCCCCTCTCTCCACAGAGAAGGAAAGCTTGTTTATGGAAGGTTAGCCTTTATTTTTTTTCCCCCAATAAAATGCTAATATCCTAAAGTTATTAGATGTAATGATCAATTGGCACAATTAAATTGCAACAAAGGTTTGGCAGACTGTTATTATACATTTAGTCACATACTATAAAAAGTAAAAAGTAGTTTTTCAAAGATTAATAATGCCCTCCTAAAGAGTTGTCTTTTGAAGAGAACAAGATGGGTGGATTTGTCTGTCAGAAAAGCTACCACTGCTGTATCTGACCCGATCCAGTGATTTATTTACATAAAAGTAACAAGACAGATTAAAATAATGCCCTGTATGTTTAACATGATCACTGTTCTCCCTCACTATGGCAACATAAGCTCAAATTCCTGTGCAATCCGCTTTGCTGTACTAGGAGCTATCTGTAAGATGGTATCTAAATCCATCTCTGTGCTTTTCCTCTTGTTATCTGTGTTGCTCTTACGACATTTCCTTTAGTAAGTTCTCTGAATCTTTTTCTTACTCTTGTATGTGTGCCATCTTCTATGTCACCGTTATCACTTCTTGAAAACCTATACCAGTTAAAACAATATCCCCTTCGGAACTTTCTCAACAAGGAATCAATTATTTGAAACAAAACAATGCCAGTCAGCCTTGAGACTGCCCAACTACAATTACTGGTACACTCAGTATTATCTCTTGAAAAGTATATATTACTTTGAAAAGTAGGCAGTCTTCTAAACATAAAAAAACCCCTCAAAACAAAACAAATGAAAACAGGAGAAAATATAGCCTCAGGTTAATTTTAATTTGTTTTGATTTTGTTTATTTTGTTTTCATTTGGGTTTTTTGTTTGTTTGTCTCGGTTTTTGTACGAGAAATTGTTTAGGACAAACCCAACTCTTTTTAAAACACACACCTGTGATGAGCCTTCCTATTGACACTACTGCATTTGAAGCATTACAAATGAGCGGAGTTTAGAGATATTTCCTGATGTGAATCTAGGAGTACTTGACAAACAAACATAGCTCAATTGTCACAGATGCAGTATACAGAGGTCTCTAATTTATATGACAGGATGTGGATGGATGCTTGTAGGATAATTTTTGAGTTCCTCTATTAGTGCAAAAGGTAAAACACAGTATATTTTCTTAGTGGAGGTTTTGATTTAAAACAAGTGAACTGGAGGAATCATCACATCTGTACTTAAACCTTTGGAGGTACTCTTTCTACCAAAAATAGACTTTGCTTCTATCAGGAATCTAACTGTACCTTGACAGAGTCTCAGCTGATCTGGGTGTCCAGGCACAGGAGGGAACAAAGGATCCTGACAGCAACTCAGCTCTTGACATTCATATTTGTATTATTGGCAAACTCCTTAACATTTTTTCACCTTTACGGAAATGCAAGTGAGATGGAACAAACAATGCAACCTTTTGCTAGGAAATTTTTCAAATCCCATAATGTTGATAAAAAGACATTTCTAGCTTCTGTCTATACATATTTACCTCCAAACAAATACTCATATTCTTTGTCAGAGAATACAATCTGTATGTGAGTTATATAGAATAATTATGTCTGAATTTTCTGTAAATATATTCTTGTTCACCTGTAAAAACGTTTGGCTATTTGTCTGTTTTCTCTGAACATCTAGAGACATTGTTGGACCCCCGGACATGTCAGGTTTGCATCAGCTGTGCTGTTTGATGGGGAGGCCTGTATTTTTTTTTCAGGTATGTTTTAGTCACAAAAATGGAAGTCCCAAACCAAAAATCTTTTGCAAAATATAAAAATTACTAATCTTATAAATTGCCAACAAAAAAACCCAAAACAAAACAAAACTTTATTCGTAATTGAGAGCATCTTATTTTGCTAGCATTTCTTTTGTGTCCTTGAAAGTGGGCTAGTAAATGTAATGTTATCAAAGTTCTGTAACAGTAATGGCTCATAATACCAAGTTATACAACCATAAGTAATGGAAGTCCAGGAATTGCTCTGTGAGACCTGGGCAAACAAAGCATGGTTTGGCTGTACTTTGATCCAATTTAGCAGCTCTGACTCTCACAAAATCACGCAGAGAGAGCTAAGAAAAAAATGTACTTTCACCAGATTCATTCCCTAAAGCACATTCTTTTAATGCTGCTAGGCATTGATTCACTGATTCAATGATACTCGCTCTCTTAAAATTATGCTTGCTTACAGCTGTCCTCTTTTTTTTTCTTTTAACCTCTTCTGGTCATATTTTATAGATACTAGGTCTCATCCCTATTGAAGCGTTAAGGTCTCCTAGGTATTAGTGTAGCAACACAAAAATGACATAATGTCCTCCTATTAAATCCAGATACAAATCTAAAGGTGCTGAGAAAAGTCAGGTAATTCACATAATTAAAACAGTTTTCAAAATTTAGAGTCTGAGATCAGATTCTCAATACTGATGACTGAAATAAGTTTACATGCAAAACAAAGACTGCAATGAATAGACATCCTGGGCTTGATTCACTTTTCTTTATTATCTCTTGTCTGATGGTGTCAATGAAATGAGATGATATTATACTTTGCCCTTGATGACTATTGCAAAATCAACATTTACCCTCTCATATTATGTTATAATGAAGTTGTGTATACATAGGAAGGAATGCAGTGCAATAGGAGTGGGTCTGAGGTGTGTTTCAGATCAGCTCTAAACTAGCCCTAGACTAGTGGACTGTAAGATTATTAATAATTGGAGCCTATTAGATGTGGTGCCAAAGGGTATCTAATTTAATACAGAAGGAATCCACTGATCGCATTGGGAACCCTTCAGGATGAGAGCCCAAGTCACAGCAGGCAGCAACATCCAGGAGATTCCCTTTCGCCACACACTGATCTTAACAAGAATGTTAATATTTTCAGATATATCCCAAGACATTCCAGTTAATTCTTATTCTGAGTGTATGAGGAATGTGCACTGCTTTCATAACTACTTGCAATGCCAAATACTGATAAAGATACTGTTATGACGTTTTAGCCTTTGCCTAGATTACGCAGAGGATGAAAATAAAGATTTTGTTCAGTGGGACCTAAGCAAGAGAGTTTTAATCCAGAAATAAAGTTCTGAAGCAAAGAGGGAATTCTGTAAACATATTGAAATTTTTAGGTATATCATCTTTGTATTATTTCCAAAAATACAGGACTTGTGTTCTAATTAAAATATATTCATTGCAACTCTTAAAAAAGTCTTCTATCTCAACCAGGTGCAGTAAACAGGACCTAAAGATCCTATTTGCATGAATATGTTTTGAATCTACTCAATAAGGTAAAAATTATTGAATTTATTTAAAGGGGTGCAGAATTTGAAATAGGCAGCAAAACTAGATCTTAATAAGATTTACACCTTCATTTTTAAGTGTTCAGTTTTCGGATTTCATTTTTTTGTTTTGAAGGGTGTGAATAGTGCTTTTCTTTTTCCCTTTTCAAAGTTATTTTGGTATCTTTTCCTTCAAACCCACACATGTCATCTCTACGTTCCACATCACATAAAACATAGCACTTTAGAGTATCCATAGCAAACCAGCCTTTTTATCAGAGGATTAAATTCTTTATAGGAAATGTAGAAACAGTCTATGAATTTCATATCTGTTATGCAATCAGTAAAATGTATAATAATGTTCCACCTGCTGCCTTTAAAACAGGCTGCTTTTCCTCTGGTGCACCCAGTAATGAGTTGAGGAAATATCATGTTGACAGAGCTTGAGGGAAGAAGAAAATGAGCATTGTTCTTCAACAGCTCTCAAATTCATCTTTGGCAGCAGAGTAAGCAGCTACAATCTAATTGCATCTTGTGTAAGTTTACAAGATGTCATTTTTAGGGATCATTTTCTTGTTATGAAGTACATATGGTAAGTAAGAATTTTAGGCAGAAAAATTACTGTTACTTTTATGCATAACTCTTATGGTTTCTCTGACAAAATATGTTTCATTAGCTTTAACTTTTTTCCTTTTGGAAATGTATCCAAAGCTCATACCTGTCATAAGTGGCCTTTGTGAAAGTCACAGGATGGGAATATCTCCCTCACAAGTTCTTAGAATATAGCCACTTCCAAAACCTGTCAAATGGACAAATAACTTTTCTCTTTTTTTTTTTTTAATTTTGTCCTTAGACAAACAACATTCATCATAATTAGTGCCAAAAATTATAAAACACCTTGAACTAGAAACTGTTAGTTTTATTTAGTCAGAGAGCACAAAACAGTCCTGCATTTATTGTAAGCTTTGTTAGTTTTTCAATAGCAAAATGGTAAAAATTATTTTAAAAGCTATTTTCAGATATGAGAATTCTTATTTAAAATACTTTTAAAATATGGAAATTTGTATTGGTATATTTTTAGGATATGTGAGAGAATGTGGTAACAGAGTAATTTGTGGATCTATGCCTTTACTCTTCTTTGTCTATGACTGGTAATAGAAGTTGCATTGATTACCAAAAAAATTCTGAGAGCTTTCACCTTGTTTCTGTTGCTAAGGTAACCATTTCCTTGGCATCAATGCATCCAGTAGGTCTGTCTTACTTTCCTGTGAGCTCTAACAGAGGCAGCGTTGTGGAATGGTATTGGGGGACAAAAAACCACAGAGATAAACAAGGAGGAAAAGATCAAAAAAAGTAGCTGAAAGTTAATACAGGGATATTGCCTAGTTGAATTGAATTAAGTCTTGTTTCTGAATGGCTCGGTTAGGGAGCTCTGTGTACAGGTAAGGATTTAAGGCTCCAACAAGACTACAGCTAAAATCCAAAGAGGAACAGAAATCTTCACATCAGAAAGCCCCAGCCACAACTCCTTCTCCCTGAAAATAATTTAAAAAAGCAACCAAAAAATTAAAACTAAGAGGGAAATGTGGAAGCATGTGGTCTGGATACAAAGTCTGAAGGTAGAGATGCTGTGTTTCCACACTTCTATCATCTAAAAAAGGTAACCTTATTCTGAATAGAACATTTTTTCTACTGCTCCCATCACATAATTTACCTGTTGCTATGTCAGGGTATTCCATAAGAATGTAGTAATTATGTGTATTTATCATCATAAATTAACATTTCATTGCTCTTTTTCACATTTGGCAGATGTAATTTAATTCTTAATTCACTTCTGCAATATATGTCACAGAACCAGGTAGGGAGAATGAGGAGACAGATAAGTGACTCCATTATCTACTCTTCCTGGCTGACTGCACAATGCCTCAGCTGTTTCCTTTTCCAGCACTGTTCCTTGCAAATAACTTAAACTCTGCTAAAAATGAAGTGAGCGACAAGCAGGATACACCAAACACCACATTTGGCAGAAAGCTGGGTGACACATGAAGATCTGTCAAATAAGTTATATTTGTAAAACTGAAGGAAACCCCAAGTGGCAAAATGGTTGACTCCAAAACACAGTAGTGGTATACAATCTCTTAAAAAAACCCCCAAAAACCCCAAAACCAGAAAAAAGGAAAAATTGCTAAGACAGTGATATGAATCTAGGCAAGAGAAATAGTGAAAACATCACTGTCACCTTACAAAGTTACAACAGCTGACCATGCCTGAAGGCTGTTAATAATCTCTGTACAATTTCCTGTTCAAAAGTCAGGCAACAAAACCCTGCCATTACAACTAGGAGTATTTATACTTTTAAAATGAAAGTTTTGAAATGATTGTTGGTACGGAAATATGAAGACAGTGAAGCTGGTGCCTTCAGAAAGTGAAACAAGGAGAGATATTTCCAATTCATCTATCCAGTTCTTATTTCTGCACATAAAATATGCATATTTCTCTGTAAATTTCAATGTTATTTTTATTGTTTATGAACACATACTGGCAGACACGGACTCATTTACCTGGGGACTGTCAGGAGCTGCAAGAGTGTGGCTATTCCACAGGGAAGTTGAGCTGGGAGCCAAGGATGCCCCCAGAACAGCAGGGTAGTAATCCCCACAACCAGGGCATGGGGGAGCAGAGCAAGGCAGTAGGGGTAACAAGTTTCATTGACACGCCATCAGACAAAGGCAAGGTAACCTCAGAGAAAGCTCCAAGGTCAGTTCAGGAAAGTTAAATGGAAATTTAATAGCAGATGACAAGACTGGAACCAGTTACCCCTGCAATGAAGTTCAAGCCAGCCCAGCCCCGAGCATTGATATACCTCCTGGACCAAAGAGCACATGGGGTTCTGAGGTCAGTCCAGGGAGATGAGCCTATGGGTGCTTTTAGGGCCCTGACAGGGATTTACTGTAGAATGATTTGGAAAGTTTCCATTTATTCTACTAGCATGAGTAGGTAACAAAACAATGTCTTGGACACTACTGGAAAATACATCAGAGCTAACATGACATATGATTTCATTAGAAGAGTTTAATTACACATAATTATCTGAGTGTAGGCTCACAAAAAACTTTGTGCTATGCCCTCACAGATGGAGGATACAGAGGGACTATGGGGACTTTAGTTCCATATGTTAACCTAAGAGCAACAGTGAAGGCGTCGCTGTGACTTGAAATCAGAAGCCACAATGACATTAAACATTCTCTCACAAACCTGCATGCTCTGGAGCGCTACATCATACAAGAATGAGGTCCATCTCTCTGCAAAACAAGGATGGATAAGTAGGGCTGGGGCAAATCAAAATTCATAATAATATAATAATTTCTAGGAACAGAATAATACATCTTGAAATTTGATTAATGCTTTAACTAAAATTTGGAGCACACAATATTTCAATTTAAAAAAAAATAAAATATTAAATTGACCAAAATCAGGCACCTATTTAAATTGGCACCATCCTTGGCAATACTGACGGAACAGAGTAGGTTTCAGTTAATGATAATGAGATCAGAAACACCTAGTTTATCTTAAATACCCAGATATCTACATTGGAACGCCTAAACCAAAATTCCCAGTTTTCAAGTCAAGTTAAAAGTGACCAGCATATCTCAGTCTTCACACTGGGACTTGTTTCTCCATATTTGTTGGCTCTAATTTGGCTAAGTTTTTTTGGTTTTTAGCAACTCAACACAAAATGGACAAAAAACATAGTTTTGAACTTGTAGTTTTGGCCAGATTTACATTAAGGTTTAGTGTGGGCTCTTAATCTACAGCAATTTCCCATCTATAGCAACTTCCTGAAGAATGTGTGCATTTCTGCTCTCTTTCACTTGTGAGCTTCATCCAAAGCAAACTTACATCATCCCTTTATATTCTGGATTTCCATGAAGAGATAACGTAGAATTTTCTCACACCTTGCATTGATTCATACACAGAGCAAAATACTAGAGCTGTAGGATTTCTGTAGTGTTACTCCTTTACTCATAAGTAAACAAAAGATCTTAACCTGAGAAAATAATCAGTACGAAAGAAACAAACTCCCTAGTCACACAGAAGATCTCTAATGCTCATTTGCTGGAGATTATGAAAAACCCAGAGAATGTATCTAAAAATAAGAGGTTTCGTTTACAAAGATCTACTTTTTTCATATTTCTGCAATGCTATAACAATTCAGATAAGAGTGTTTCATTAAGTCTTCTGTTTATTAACAGTCAGCTTACGTTTCTGGTGTCTGGTGCAGTTAATAGTACCAGTGTGTTGTGCATTTTTTAAGTCATAGATAGACAATGTAGCACTTATCTCCAGAACAGAAGTTTTTATATAAAAATTAATAAGTTGTAAGGCTGTTATTTCTTTACCTGTCACATGAGAATGGGAATAGGCTTAGTGAGAAACAAAAGGCTTGCTGTTGAAGATATTATATGCTGTTGCTTCCAACACAAAAAGTCCTAGTATGTCTTTCATGCCACCATCTCTCAGTAATCAAAGCACATTTCAAGAGGCTCAAAACAGAGATCTTCTTTCATATGGGTGGATTTACTTAGAAGATTTTGCTTTCTACTTCAAAACACTCCAATAATCTTGGAAAGTCTGCAAGGTTTAGCTGAGGGACTCAGTTGAAGAGAATGAATTTTAAATTAAAGAAATGAAAAAAAAAATCAAATAATGAAGCATTTGTGCTTTAATTCTTAGTTCTGTTCAGCTGCTTGCATGTCACTGGAATCCTCGTGAATAGAGTTGAGAAGTTCTGAATGAAAATGTGAAAATCCCACCACTGACATGTCCATTCCCGCTCACCTTTCAATTGAAAATGTAAGACAATATGTCTTGGCAAATATATAGTAACTATGAAAATAAAAGATTTCCGTTACATTCCTTCCATGCATATATTGAACATAGTAATCTGCCTTAATTTTACAGAGAAAAACTCAGACAGTCAACTATACAATATGAACCCCTGAAGCATTTTCCAGTTTTTGAGTAACCTGATTTCTTCCTTTCCCTCATTCCTCTTTTAAACTGATTGAATAGGAAAGATAGACAAAGAAAATACAAATAATCCCAAATAATGTTCATAAGGAGTTTAAAAAGGTGAGAATAATAATTTAATTTGTACAATTCAGAGTCTTTTGCAGGTAATTTGTATGTAAGAAAAAGAATGAAAAAATGGCTCTCATAAAAAGTTCTCATTTTTTGGAAACAAATAGAACATTTTGCAAATGACAGCAGGAAAGCTGAGAACTCACTCTCTCTAGCTGAAATATTGGAGGTATGAATCTTTTTGAAACTGATATGTATTTCGGGAAATATCTAATGCAAACTTCAGTATACTGCAAGGGAGTTAAGTATCTTCTTATTTCTTCCTGCTATTCATGCTGCCCTGAAGCAAACCAGAATGGTGACCTAGTTGTGATGGCCACAAACTGAAGGAAGAAAAATCTATTTCTTTCCATGAGTTACCTCCTGGATTCTGCTTGATTGAAACCAGAGACATCATGGAGAGATGCTGCCATAATTCATAGGATTACTCAGGGTATTACAGAAAGCTACTGTTCTTAAAGCTGAACGTTGGATTGGAGAACTTCAGTAATAGCTACAAAATGTCCACTTGAGAAAGAATTTTATACTCTCTCTGAAATATCACTGCTGCAGATGATGCTGAGCTCCATGGACCACGATCTTGAAGTAGCCTTGAAACCTTTGACTCTCAACTACAAATTCTTTGCTGGCTCATCAAAAGACATGTAGTGAAACATATCTCAAAGATATTGAAAAAAATATGTAGCTACAGTTTTGTATGGAATTAAAAAAAGTTTTTCTAAAACCTTCTTTTGTTCATCTGAGTATCAACTTGGTAAATCTCCTACCCATGTAAATAGAAAACCAGAGAGCAACCCTACCACATGACTGCTTGAAAAAAAATAATGTGTCTTGAGCTGGCTGCTTGTTTAGTTCTTATTTGTCTGTGTTTTATACATTGCATTGAACTGGTATTTTTCAAGGAGTATTTATGGAGGCAGGAAGTTATTGGTTTCTTCTGACACCAATATATGTTGGGAAATTTTGTTTTGAGAAGTGTTCAGTGGTGACAGCTGTTACAACCCACCCTACAAGATAGAAGTCTTTTGTTTTGTGCTAATAAATCCCTTGGAATGAATTAAAGTAAATCAATACTTGTGATCAGTATTTACAGATATATATGTATATATGTATATATATATATGATTTATTTTAGAACAACTTGGTTGCAAAGGAAAACAGGTATGTAGCCATTTTGGTTGTGTTTACCTATAGCAATACAGCAATTTAAAAGCATAAAGATATCACTCAAGAAAATGTATAAGGGAAAAGAGAGAGAGAAAAAGAGAGAAAGAATAAAAGTCTATAGTCACCAGCCAGAGGTCTTCGAGGACCTTGGTTGTTGTCACTGTTGCTGCTGTCGTTGGTGTCTTAGTACGCTGGGAAGTGGTCGGAGAAAGAAGCCTATGAAACATAAAGTTCAATGAGTTTAGATACCCTCAGAAACCCTCCTGGTGTCTCCTCAGTGTATGTGGGGGGGTGCTGTTTTGCACAGTTATGTTGGTTTTGCAGAGGGCTGGAGGTGCTGGTTTTTGCAAAGTCATTTTAGGCTTGGGGTGGGAGTTCCTTCAGCGGATTCCCTGCTAAGAGCAAGGCCTTCTCTTGGGGGATAGTGGTGGGTGTGTGCACACAGGGGCTGCCCTTGACACAGCCTGGCCTATAGGAGGTAAGCATCACACATCCGCAGAGTTGCCACTGGTCTCCTTTAGATAAGCATCACACACTCAGCGAAGCATCACACACTTGGAGACTTTGCCTCTAGGGCCTCCACAAAAACAACAGGTTGTGGGCTATGGCCTCCCCTCAGCCTTACCTTCAATCCCCTAGCAGAAGACTTGCACAGCTCGCTATGGTAACAATGTTCTAAGGCAATTAAAAAAGTCCAATTCCTCTCAGTGGCTTGACCACAACTACAGGGAGCTCAAAAGTGAAGAAAGAGTGTGGGAAAAAAGAGAAGAAACCAGCTAATTTAAAAAATTTTTTGTGATAACCACATCACTGAGTTATAAAACAGACAACACGATGGGAAGAGCAGGTTTAAACATAAAGAAACCATATAGTGAATTGCCCTTTCACAACAGTGATCCTAGTGGAATGAAATATCTGTAATCTAAACTACACTTTACTACAAAGAAGACTGAGTCTTTAAATAAGTTGTTGTCTTAGTCATCAATTAAATCACAAAACCACTAAGTAAACTAATTGACATCTTTGTCAAATAGGAATTTAATTATAGAGCTTTAATCTTGGCAATGGCACTTGAAAAGAAACTTTAAACTGTGGTCAGAAGTGTGTATGTTCTTCTCCTTCTCACTTACCAATAACACTTCCCTTAAAGAAGGTATTTCCTTTTCTTAAGTAATTTGCACGTTTGACCTTTTATCCATTTTTGTATGCACTTGAAAGAAATATGCTAAAAACAGTTTTAACATTTGTATATCACCAGTTCAGTAGTAAAATTCTAGAAGATTACTGGGTTTCTAACAGGAGAGGGAAAAAAAAGAACAATAATAAATATTCTTTATGCTTATTTGGGTACAAAAGTACCTCTTTTTTGGTAAAATTTCTCTGAACCCTAAAAAATCTTTTAATAGAAAGATCACTTTTTTGTAGAATGTATGAGGTAACAGAAATATCATAGCCTTGACTGTATCTATTATCTTTCTTCCCTACTACATTTTTCTATTATTTATTATTTTAAAATTTTGTTATAGTAACAGGCAATGTACTGCGATACATTACAATATATAAACAATAGATAGATTGTTAATAATTGAAATTTAGTGTGTTATTTAAATTTTAGTATTATATTACAAAATTTCAACCTCTTAAATTTTATTTTCATTACCTATTATTTTTAGTATTAAATAAACAAATGAAGTTATTAGAAAGGCAAAAATCCAAACTGATGGTGCTTTCTCTTGCAAGATATTCTGCTAAGGATAGTTTAGCTGTGTCAGAATTCCAGTGTTTCTATGATATTACAATACTGCAATTCATTTATGTTTGTGGATTGTCGTGGGTTGACCTTGGCCGGATTCTAGGCACCCACTAAAGTCACTCTGAGCTGGGAGAGGTCACACAGGCAAAACAGACTCAATGTGGGGTTAATACTAAAATTTATTACTAGCAGAATAAGATCTAAAGAGTAAGAAATAAAACAATCTTAAACATACTTTCCACCCACTTCTCCTTTCTCCTGTGTTCTCTCTCCTCCCCCCGCAGCAGTACAGGGAGACAGGTCTTCCAAATCTGCTGTCCCATAAGTCACTCTTCCATGGGCTGCAGGGGGACAGCCTGCTCCACTATGGTCCTCACCACGGGTTACAGGGGGGGCACAGCTCTGAGTCCTTCCCCTGCTCCGTGAAGTCCCTCCCATGGGTAACAGTCCTTGATGGACCTCTCCAATGTGGGTCCACCTCTCAGGTAGTAGTTCTTCCATATCTACTGTTACTTCTCCATGGGATGCAAGGGGGGGGTCTCTGCACCATGATGGTCCTTCATAGGATGCAGCCTTTCATAGGGTGAGCTGTATCGATGTGGATCCCCCACAAGACCATGAGTCCTACCCAGAAAAAACCTGCTCCGGCATGGATTTTCCTCTACACGGGCCACAAGTCTCTTGAGGGACTTTGCTCCATCCTGGGCTTTCCCCGGGGGGGTAACAGCCTTCTTCCATCTGCTCCAACATGGGCTCAGCTGCACCATGGTGGGCCACCCCATGATACCCCCTTAGACATTCTTGATTGAGGAGCCTGTGATTCGGAAAGAAGAGTTAGAAAAAATGCTCTCTGAAACTCTAGACTCAAAACTGAGCCAGAAAGAGACAAGAAATATTGTGAGGTAAAAATATTACAGGGATATTCAGTTTATTAAAGATATTATTCTTGTCATTCCAAAACCCTTATCTTAAGAAATCTTTCACTTTGACTAAGCTTCACTGAACAGTTTTGGATGAAAAAATAGTACAAGAACACTGAAGTTTTCCTTTTTTTGAAAAAGTTAACATTTAAAATATTCACCCAGTATTGAAGAAACAATATTTTGTTTACTCTTCAGTTTATGGATTAAGCTTACATACTTCTTTCCTTGAGGAAACTCCCTAGCTACTACAGCAAAAAAAGTGTTCTGACCTCTACTGTTAACTATGTCCCATTTAGTTTGAATACAGATTAAGGAATGGAATCTGTATGCTTCATTAAACTTGGTAAATGAGTTTACTTTAAAACCACCAGACATGAGAATTTTTCCACTTTTGTCCACAATCATTTCTTCTGAATAAAGTGCAACCACTCTTAGGACATGTAAGGATTGTTCTATTGCTATAGTCAGTATCTAGGAACAAGTTCAGGGTCATTATAAGACAATAGATATGATTCAAAATTGTACCAAACATTAGAAGTAGTATGTCTCCAAGTTTTGTCTTTTTTTCTTTCCTCATCTTTCTCTCTTCCCTCTTCTCTCACATCTAGATGTTAGCAGAAAAAAAATGGGTTAAAGTGTGGAAAAGAAGAAATCAGTTTACACATCTTAAGACCTGTTTTTCAAGTAATGAAATCAAGATCAAAAACCCATATTAATAAACATTACACAAACACATAAATACATGTGCCTTTTCCAAATGATATTTTCTGTTGTCTGTTCAGCTGTGAAAGAAAGAATACACAAGCAATAGATTGTCCCTACATATCCCTTCGCTTGCATAAAGTGGGAAATTAAAATATGATTTTGGCTACTGTACACATAATATGTACTGTATACCAGCAACTTTTTCCCACATTGACTGGCTTGTTTATGAGAGTCATAAGGGAAAAAGTAAAACCAGTACTGCTTCCCCAAGATCCTCATCCTCAAAGCAAAGACTCTTTGAGACTCAAAAGAATTGAGATCTCAAAAGATCTTTGATATTCCTGTGCTTTTGAAGTGTCAGGTAGTGACTAGGGGGCCATTCCATGTTGATGAATTGGTTTTGACCTGACTGGGGCTCCAGATAGGCATCTTTTTTCTTTTTCATAGTTTTCTGAAAACTCGCACTTTTCAATGTTTAATATATGACCTATAGTTTGAGATGTTGGAAGTCTGTCATGGAACATTTCTATTTGAGATCTGAATACTTCCTCTACTATAGATCACTTATGCAATAAGCCTGTTAGACCAAAGTTCTTGTTTCTCTTTCAGTTTTATACCACGTGTTTTTACCAAATTTGTGCTCTGCACTGGCAACCTGATTTTGCATCCCCATTTACTTAACAATATGTCTGAAGTTGTGCCCCTGGCTAAATATTTCACAAAGTTGTTGTGTTAACTGATATAAATACTGAGGACAAATCTTCTCTTCTACTTTGATTCCTAATATAACACAACTGATTATGTCAGGTCTAACATTACCTTTTAAGAGTTCTGCTTTGAGGGTTTTTCTTTTTGCAACTTTTTTCTTGACATCCTAGCACTTAGTACAACAAAGTGACTTTGACAATAAATATAGGATTTTCTTGTTCATAAATGACAAGTATTTTGACCTTTTTTTCTTGAAATATCATTATAAAAAAATTATTGTCTGGGAACTTAATTGAAAAGGAAAAAATAAACATTAGCGTTTGGAATTCTGTGAAAAACACAAACACTTTAACTAGATTGTTTTGAATATCTTACCCAATTTTAAAGATATAGTTTATAGACATTTTTTGGAATCAGTTTTCCAAACATTTATCATCTTAGTGTACTTTAAAATTAGTTCAATTTATCAGTTCAGAATTTCTATATAAAAATCTTGCAAATTTGAATTGACTGGTCTTAAAAGTGACATTTACTATAGCAAATACTATGTATAAAATACATGTAAAACATTTCATAATTCTATGAAACTATTCAGTTACACTTTTTCTTCTTCTTACAATTATTCACAGTAATTTTAAAAGTATGAAACTAGTTTTTCTTATTTTCCTGTAATGATGTAATGCAGAGTTGTTTACAAAATCCTTTTGTTGCCCATTAAAATTAATTTTCTTGTGGAATAACATCCATAAACAGCTTTCAGGTAGACAGGCAGAGAAATGTTCTTCTGAACATTCTAAAAGAAACATTTTTGACCGGCTCATAATCCTAAGAAGGAAAATTAGATTTTTGTTTAGAAACTACACAACCATGTTAGAAGTTTCTGTAAATGTTCCCAGAAGAAATAACAGATGTTTTTAGAGTCTCTAAGGACTCTGATGCAAAGGAAAAATTCCTTTCCCAAATATATTAGCATGCACTTGGATTCACACAACACACATTGACTCCATTGCTATTTCAATATTTTGTTTATTTTCAGTTCATTTTGGCTGCCATAATTATGAGCAAAAATCTTCTTACTTTTTTAACAGAACATCAAAAAATAAGTAAAGAGCACTAAGATCTATTGCAGTGATTTGATGGTTAAATGAAACCAAAACTATGGCGAAAACAAAACAGAAAAGCAAACCTTAGAGAGATGGGGGACTGATTATATCAGTCAATCACAGAATGATAGAATCACAGAATCAACCAGGTTGGAAAAGACCTCCGAGACCATCAAGTCCAACCCTTGATCCAACACCACCGTGGTTACTAGACCATGGCACTAAGTGCCACATCCAGTCTCATCTTAGAAACCTCCAGGGACGGTGAATCCACCACCTCTTTGGACAGCCCATTCCAATGTCTGATTACTCTCTCTGTAAAAAATTTCTTCCTAATATCCAACCTAAACTTCCCCTGGCAGAGCTTAAGGTCGTGCCCTCTTGTTCTACTGCTGGTTGCCTGGGAGAAGAGACTGATACCCACCTGGCTACAACCTCCTTTCAGGTAGTTGTAGAGAGTGATGAGGTCTCCCCTGAGCCTCCTCTTCTCCAGGCTGAACAACCCCAGCTCTCTCAGCCTTTCCTCATGGGACTTGTGCTCAAGTCCCTTCACCAGCCTTGTTGCTCTTCTCTGGACCTGCTCCAGCACCTCAATGTCCTTCCTGAACTGAGGGGCCCAGAACTGGACACAGTACTCCAGGTGAGGCCTCACCAGCGCTGAGTACAGGGGAAGAATCACTTCCCTGGTCCTGCTGGTCACACTGTTCCTGATACAATATATTTAATATATTTAATATATTTAATATATTTAATATATTTAATATATTTAATATATTTAAATATATTTATTTTGTCAAAGATAAAGTAGAAAGATGAATTGATTCCATTGGATAATGTGATCATCAGAGGAAAATATGAAAAATATATTAATCTATATAAGAAAAATATCCCAGTATCATTGTCTGGGACCTAAGAGTAGGGAAATTAAATATAGAAATTTATATATGTATTCATGTATGAACACCTATCATGAATGTCATTACCACTAAATATGCCAGGAAAGGAAGAGGCAGATTCTATATTTCCTGGCAATTCGACTTTAAATCTTGTAATTCTCTAGAAGAAGGTTAAACACTACATATTGACTTGGGCTGAAATTCTACCATTACGAAAACACCAAATAATATACGTGATTTAAAGTTCCTGGTTGGCTGGTGTATGTTTTTGGTACACTTTCTCAGCTTTCAGTCTGGTCTTTCCTTTAGAAAGGAAAAGTCTTTCCTTTAAACATCTTTCACTGCAGGTTTTGAAATACTCATTTTCTTCCTCCGAGTGAACAAAATCTCATCACAGTATTTTTTCATGTGACTTTCGCATACATGCCAGTAAACTATTCAAGTATAGAAATATCATTGTTTACCTAATTAAAACCTAAGACAAAGAATCATAGAATAATTTATGTGGAAAAAAAATCCCTAAGATCATTGAATCCAACCATAAACTTAGCCAAATCAACCACTAAACCATGTCCCTAAGCACCGCATTTAAATATCTTTTAAACTCCTCCAGGAATAGTGACTCCACCATTTCCCTGGGCAGTCTGCTCCAGAGCTTGATAACCCTTTCACTGTAGAACTTTTTCCTAATATCCGTTCTAAATCTCCTCAGGCACAACTTTGATTTTTTTTTTATATTTAAGCAATAGCCTTTCCACAAAAGTCAGTTCCCGATTGTTCTTATTCTTTACTAGTTTTTCAACTCTAGTGTATGAAAATCTTAAACAATTTAAAAAATATATGCCATGTTATTTGGCATGAATATAATTTTATCATTTATGCGTTAAAAAGAGAATGACAACTCTAAAAAAAAGGTAATATAAGGAAGATGCAGTTATGCTCTGTCAGCACATATTCTGTATTGAAATACATAAACCTGTTGGTTGATGGAAAGAATTTTGAAAACAATCTAGAGTCTGATATTTGTTGATTCTAATGGACACATATATCCAGGTATTTGAGAAAATACACCAGGATTTATACTCTATTCAGGTACTAAGCTTTAGCCAATTAAGAAACTAACTACCAACACTGGTAAATTCTATGGGGGTTTTTTCTGATTTTGAAAGATTTTCTGTATATTTTTCCTTTCTAGAATAAAATACCATTACTAAATTTTACATTAAAATTTTTAGGCTAAGTTTCATTAGAACTTATAATTTGGGCTATACAATACAAACATCTTAACGAGTGTCACATAAATTATATCTGGAACAAATAACTTACAAATAAAGTCTGAGTTGAGAGAAAATTAAAATTTCTGGTTTATGGCACTCTTCCAAAGCTATGGAAAGCTTACTGATTGAACTCTAAGAAATCAATTGGAGAAAACCGTTAGTTTTCAATATGCTATTTTTCATGTGTTTTATTCAATGACCTTTGGAGGTCTCAAAAATCTGATGTTTACCTTATTTGGGGAGGATCAAAGCTTAAGTACTCTAAAATGAGTGCAACATCGAAGATCACTGCAGCTTTGTGGAAGGAAAAAGTCTGTTTCTAACATGTAGCTTAGTACTTTGTGTATGGTTGAGACCTAACATGAGACTTCTCTGCTCTTGTTTGCAAACCTGTCTGTAACATATCTGCCATCACTAAGCCTGACAGTAATTTTGTTTGCTAGCTATTTAAGATTATAGTCCCATATTTAAATTATTTACTCAACATTTTGAATCTCATCTGGTTACTCTTAGTCCCATTATTTTATGCTTTCATATTGCTAAAATTTTTGTTCCTTTTGCTTGTTTCATGTTCCCTGTTCTGTTTTACATTCTCTTTAGTTTAACATTGTTTGCAAACCTAATTAAAGTGCTCTTTATCTCTTCCCCCAGACAATTAATGAGTATGTTAAATAATATGGGGTTTGTTGCACTCTCCTTGCTTACTTTTTCCACAGATCTCAGGTCTAGTAGTTCATAATGTATATGTATTGGATCTGTTTGTTCCTCTTTATGTGGTTTACCTTTCAGGTAAATAAACACTTTAAAATCAACAACTACAAGAAAACAATAATTTTTGGATTGCCATTGCTTAACATTATTAGATTTCCACAACCCAAGTTTTCTAAGTATGTTGTCTTTTGCAGACTATTGAACACACACAGTCCTTGTTGAACACATAAGAACTATTTCTTTCCACCACATACATTCAGAGTTCAAAACATTCCTAAACAAAATAACATACAATGGTTTAGAGAAATGATGATGAATGTTTTGCTCCAGCAGATATTCCATACAACAGTTCATAGTAAGAGCATCCGGAGTCAGAGAATTCTATAATCAAATGCAGACAGAGTATGTTATGATGCAAATTCATCATCTCCTTCAAGGAGAATATATATTTAAAATTGTCTTTGTGTAATATTTAAGATGTCACAGTCACCTGTTTGTTCACAGCAGGAGTCTTAACTATTTTAGCAGTGAAAATTGCTTAGTTCTACTTCATGCAGAAGATAGAGATATAAAATGGTGTCTGACTGTGGCACTAGATGGAGCTATCTCTTTGAAATGAGTCAACTCTGCTGAAAATTCAGCTTCTGTTCCACGTGTATCATACTGCAAATTATCATGTAAGGGAGAAAGAAAAAGAAAAGGGAAAAAAAATAAAGAGAAAAAAATCAACAGATGAAACCAAACAAGTAAAATAATTATTTAATTCATTATGAAAATGATTCCATAATAATTTCAAATTATTATATTCTTTTAATACACCGAGAACTTTTTCCACAGTGGTAATTTTTGTCAAAGTACTACTGAGAACTTAAGGTCCGAAGAAGCTTGGGTAGCCTTTTACTAAAATGAAGTTAGTTAATAGCTAGTTTCTTTGTTACAACTGATACACTTGCAATACATAATGCTACTATAATTCCTCTCCTCATCACAGAGGTAAAATTACTCGATTTTTTTAAAGTTTATATGTTGATCACATTCAGCAACATGCTTCTATTCTGCATCTACTGTTCCTTTGGAGCTAACAACTCAGTATAACTTCTCCATGCAATCTGTTGTAGGCATTTGGTTTTCAGAACATAAGATGATATGGAAGCACATTATCTAAAGCAAGTTCCAATTAGAACCAAAATCTATGAGTATTTGATGAAAATTTTTTTTGCCAGAGGTACTCAAGTTTGTTAATTAAAATAATTAAGAAAAATTCTTTGTATTAAAGTTCAAAACAAGTTCTGTGGATTTATGGAGCCTTGGAAGGAATGACTTTTAGTGAGACATGCAAAATTTTCTGTGGAATGTTTGAGTTTTCAAGATATTGTCAGAAGGATAAGAACAGAAATAAGAAAGCTGGCTAAGAAACAAAAAGTAAGTACACATAGTAAGATTAACTATCCCATGGATTACACAGCCCCCCTTTTTTTTTTCTTTTTTGAGCTTTCAAAATAGGCTTTTCACAAGCTGTGCCAGCTATCGCCTCTCCTCCCCTCCTCTTCCTGAGACCTCACCTGGAGTACTAAATCCAGACCCAGTACAGGAAAGATATGGACCTGTTGGAGCTGGTTAGAAGAGTGCCACAAAGATAAAGATTGTTGTAAAAAATAGACTAAGAAAAGTTACGGCTTTCTCCTATTTACTATACTAAAAAAATACATATTTTGTCTTTAATACAACTTTTATACCATTCTGACTTCTATAGACAGAAGTAAACAATGATTGTAATAACAATAATAATATCAACAACAGCAGATCTTAGTGTCCTGCCTAATCAACATCTAACTATATGTACACTCTATGTTTTTGAAAAAACAGGGCGACATAGATTGTGAAATTTATAGTGTTGCCATTCATAATACAATGTTCTAACCAATGATTAAGGAGTCTAATTTCCTATGTTTTGGAGTAAAGCAAAATATGTTAAATATTTATAAAAGAAAAAACGCCACAGAGTCTCAGGGAGTCTGTTTTGAACATTGAAAGTCTTCATTGCAATGGAAATAATGAAATTATTTCTAGAATACACTATTGCCTTCTCTAGCATGTTGTAGTATGAGACAGAGAAAGGCTCTCCATCTTGCTTCCAGATGAATTTTGGCTAGTGATGTTACTTGGAAAAATAAGAAAAAGTTTGAAGTACATGCTGAAGTTCATTAATAATGTGCAGGGAGAGGGAATTTTAATAACCCAAAGAACAAATTTAAATTTCACAAATGACTACCACCTGAGTTCTGGGTCTCATATATAGTCTGTCCTATTTGAATACTCATGAATAGAAACTATTAAGCAACTTTGTAAACTTCAAAGAACATCAAGAACTGTTCACATCCATGACAATTGTACTGAAAGCATAATGCATGCTACTGACAGTCCTGCATATATAAAGTGTTTACATTTCTTTGCATTTGTCTGGGTTGTTGAAGATGAGTTGAAACTACAACACAAATTGATCTTGGGGACTGTTCTATCTCCATCAGTGTCAGGAGAGGTTTTGATTTTGGTTAGCACTTGTTAGCAGTTTCTTGGAAAGTAGCCTACTGAAAGTTGAAAGGCAAAAAAAACAAGAGGCAGGTAGGGAAAGCTTAGCTGTACTGGAAACACACAGATGAAAGCGGTCTTCTGTTTTGCAAATACGCTTTATTTTCTGAGAGCAATGAATAGCTCTCTGAGAAATAAGACAATTGTGAGAGTGCAAAAAGCTTTCTCTTTTTTTTTTATTGCTATGACTTTAACATAACAAGTTTTAAACATTGAAAGTACATTAATAGGATTAATGTTTAGTTTTGGGTGATTAACAGACTATTTGTAGAGCAGTCTTATTTCTGGAATGTGAGAAAAAATGAAAGTATAATGAAGTCATGCATGAAACTGTTTCTTCTTGAGGAATTGACTTTTCATTAACCATTTAAATAATAAGTGACGATTAAAATACAGTGCAAATCACTCAAATTTCCCATTTCTTTGGTTCCATTAGATTTCTACTCAGAGATTAAATTGGTTGCAGAGATCAGCATGGTTATCCCAGTGACTGGCACCAGATAAAAATCTGAGTAATGGTGAGATTTTTTTGGTTCAAATTCAAAACTGAAATGAGTGAGTGCCAAAACCTCTGTTACAAATTTCATGAATCAGTCTTGGAGCTAAAGTCTGTTCTGAGTATTTACTAGGATTTTTCTGTAACCCATACAGATTTACACATGTAAAATATAAAGTTTTATGTGAAAGTAGAATACAAAATGAGAACACTAGATGAAATAACATAACTGGTATTAATTTTATTTGGGATAGAGAGCTGCAGCATATATTGAAAGTAGAAAAGCAGAAAACAGCATGAAAATAATTAGCACTATTCTGAAATAGGTGATTTTTTTTTCCTTTGCACATTTCTATGAATTTCTCCCCTGCAGTGCTTATACCACTTATTTCCTTACAGATCTCTTACAATGCATACTGTAACTGTATGAAAGAATTCCCAGTGGTGTATTAAAACTTTTAGTTTTGTAGTTTCCTTACCAACTTAAATGAAACAAAATTTTAATTTTTTTCCTCATCCAGTTCTTAAAAATGTAGGGTTTAAAAATGTCACCTTAATTGTTTCTAGATTCTTCTTTGTATTATTTATGTATCTTCTTTGTATTATTTTTTCTTCCTTTTTTTAAAAAAAGTTATTTAAATAAACTTTTTTCTGCACTGTCCTTTACAATTCAGTGTGAGACATCATGTCCTTTATAAAAAAGAGTTAGTTTGCTAAGTAGGTCCCAAATAATTATATCTCATTTCTCCCAAGGACTGTATTATGATTGTCTTTAATATCTGTGGCTGTCTATAAATGAACCAAAGCCACATAGAACTGTCAGATATTCAGATGTTCATTGTTCAGGCATTATGAAAAGTTGGGGTAAAATAAAACTCTTTTTTGCCTTTTTTTCGCCTTTTTTTCTCCCAGATTTTTTTTTTAAAGAGATATGATAGTACAAGATGAGAAGCAATTTATGACCTTTTCATTCGAGAACTGAAGATACTTCTTAGTTTCCACACACAAAACTAGCTTTAAAAAAAAGGAAAATAGATGATTGAAGCTGATTGAAATGGTTGAAATAAATTATTTGTGATTGAAGCTGGTCAACCCTTTATTATATCCTTAAATTTATGTAAATTCATGATAGAGTGAGAAAAGTGCAAGTTAGGGACCTCAATAACTAGTATGTTTTCAAACAACTATCCAGATGAGTTCATTACAGGCTAGTTATGAGAGCAGCTGGAGCAAGTCTCAGAGCTCTCATAAATTATTTCTGTGAATTTACAGAAAGTATAAAGTCCAGAAGACTTGAAAAAGAAAAGAAAGGACAGGATGACTGTGCCAAATTTTGGCAGCTGCCCTAAGTAGATGGGTGTCATGCAACAGATGTCTGCACTGAGTGTGAGAACAGTTGATGTCATGTGTGTTTATCTATCACAAAAAGGAAAATGTGTAGACGGTAGAAAATATTTAGGAAGGCCAACGTTATATTCCTTGTAGCAATAAAATACATACCTTCTTGATTTTTCTTCCTAGTTATTGTTTTTTTTTTCAGTATCACATCTATGGACAAACATGGAATAACTGTATCTATCCTTTCTATCCCTTCACTTGTCCAATGACATATCCCCTGAGCTGCCTAATGAGTAACTACAAGAATCCAGTTCTTTCTAATTTTCCTACTTATATTTTCTTGCCTTTAAATTGTTCTATGATCCCTCTGTTGTCCCTTGGTGTCTTGCATGGACATAGCCTTGTTAATTGAGCCACAACTTTCCTCAAATATTGCATCCATAACTCTCTGTACTGCTTCCATTTTACTTCCACTGCTAAGTGGTAAAAAAGCATTATGCTATGGGTCATGATGATACCAATCCAGTTTAAGCAACCCACTGTGACATTTGCCTTTTCCACCTCAACATGATCAGACCAGTTCTTGCGCAATCCCGGCTTTACTAGGGACACAGCCTTTAAGAAGACAGTTTAGTAACTGTGTTTCAAACACCATTTAAGTGTGTTTTGAACACTGTTTCCCAGTGTTTTTCCATTTTTGCAGACTCCTTATACTAAGTCCATATTTTTGTGATAACTTCTGAATATTTCACATAGGACAGAGTTTAAATGTTTGCTGAAGTCTGGATATTTACAGCAGACCTCAAGGCTTATTAGCTTGTCAAAGAAGGAGATGAAATTGGTTTGATATGACTTGCTCTTTAAAATCCATTTTGAGAATTTCGTATTGCATGATTACACTCTAGATATTCACCTATAGCATGTTTATTATTTGTTCTTATACTGTTAGAAAAATTTAGGTTTGCAATTCTAATGCTATTCACTCTCTATCTTAGAGGTAGACGTAGATATAGATTGAAGTCTAAGTTGTACCTAAATACAATACCGAGTTTTGTTGTCTGCCTAGAAAGGTATCCAACTTTCCTATTATTTGGTCTGGAAGTTTTCAGTTTCTAAATTTAGGCACCTTTACATGCTCATAAATGTCTTCCTTGAGTCACATGCAAAAAAATTACATATCAAAAAAATCTGAATATCGTTGGGAAAGTGTGTTACATTTGTTCTGAAAAGCATTTTGCTTCTCTTTGAATATTCATTACTGTTATTAAATCTGTCCTAGAGCCTGCACTCAGATGTTATGAGAGTATGGCAAGGCTTTCCATGGCTAGTTGTCATCCATTTCTTGGCTTTTTCTGACTTAGTTCTTCATTTAAGAATGTTGCTCAGGCAAATCCTTTTTACTGCACATGCACATTTCATCCAATTTGACAGACATATAAAGCTGGTCAGGTGAAGAATCCCTGCAAATCCCTCTCTCTTTTTAGTATCTGTAAGAATTTCCTATAATGACTCATTCATATGTACACATCCACACTCCAGATACCTTATATCACATGTGATCAATATCCCTCTTGATGGACAGAAATGCAGAGGTGGCTGTGAACAAAGAGAGTACTAAATCTAAACAGTGCAGTTCCCCAGATTTAGAATGGCACTTGGTTTTGGTTTTTTTTACAATTTTATTTCTGAAAATTTATATGACAATGGCAACAGAAAAATGGAAATTAAAAAAGAGCAAGTACCTGTTTCAGGAAAGCATATTGTCTGTTTTTATATATTATGAATATGTTATAAAATTCAAACAAACACTTAAGTGATCTGTGACCTTTATGGAACTTGGAAAAGTTTTATAAAATTCTAAGCCACATGGAGCTAAAAAATGTCTATCTCTGTTTCAGTGGGTTTGTGTGAGAGTCCACGGGTGGATTTATTGAGGTGTTTATTTTTATGGTTTCTGGAAAACAGGGTGTGCTAGGGCTTTAAAAAAAGCTCATTTCAGTTCTCAGAAATAATAAAAATTGTATCATCTCTTTAGGTCTTCTTTAGTGTACTGTTGATTTAAAAGTGCAAGTGTAGCTTCTATTAATCTCCTTGTAAGATATTGATTTTGTGCTAATACCTAACTTAAAGATATAGGTTCTCCTATAGCCTGGTATCTCATGCACCTGTCATAGAAAAACTGCTTGCAACTTTAAGCGGGGAATTGTGTTTTCTTTCTGTTTTTCTATTATTCTATTATTAATATTGAATGCACAAATGAGCAAATCAAGTCAGGGTTTTCTATTCATTTCTAATTCATGATTGTCTCAACACTGTCAAATTTGGGGTGGAGGAGCTAAACATATTTTCCTAGAGTTTTCTACCTTATGGAAAATATGGATTATTTTTCTCATCTAAAGACTGGGCACCATTGATGTTTCCAGTAATGAATGGGAAACCTGCTAGAATGGATGGACCACCAGAGAGAGGGAGGAATGCTGATGATGACGTGAGTGTTCCCAGCTATAGGATTCTCCTTGAATAACATGAGATTAATGCATATTTCCTATACCCCATCTGTTTCCTATCTTTTTCTTTCCTATCTGGAAAGTCACTGGTGTAGTCATCCACATATTTTTTGGACTGTACTGACATGTTGGCAGCATAATCCTGCAAGTGTTCAGGTGAATAGAAATTCGAGAGCAAACCTTAATCTTTCCTAAACATAACTGATGAGAATTCAAGGATTCAAATGATACAGAAATTTATCATATAGAAGTTTTGAAAAGAAAATAAGTGGAGCTCATGGCAATACGATAAAGAAAGTTTCATTGAGTTAAACTTGCATATGGGTAAAGCTTATATGGCTTAATATTTTTCCAGGTGCACCTGAGACTTATATGTTTTATTAAAAGGGCAAAATTAGGTATGATTCCCTCCTCAGAAACTGCCTCTTACTATTTCTGTTACATTTGTCACAATTCAAGTCTTTTGATGTAGCTGAAATATAAAGAAGAGGCAATCGTAAACATGTTTGTCAATTATTGGATCTTGAATACTAAAGAATACTTGACTCATGCATAGCTGCAGCTATACAGCAGTCTAAACTTATTTTCTAAATAGAAGCCTAGCTCAATTTTACAACTTATTGGAGATGATAGGCAAATATTGAAGCTGTCATTGTACACAAGAATGTTTAAAATGAAAATAACTCCAGAAATAAAGGGGTTTACATAAACATTGACTCATACCCCTCCCCCCCAGCTTTCAAATTTAATATTTAAGAGTCATGCATTTAGTTGCTAAATCCAATATACGGACTTCTTATTGACATTGATGGTTTTATTGCAACATTGTAATTTTGTCTTGTGTTTTACTTCTCAGTAGCTTGTTTCAGACAAGGATTATTTTTTATTTGAAGTCACTCATGACCATATCTTCTATTTAAGAAAATAAAAAACTAAATACGCTAGAGAAAGCAAGTATAGTAATTTGAAAGAAGGGTCTGGGATAAAGTGAGATTGTTCAAGAAGTTCACTCAAGTTTATGCTTATCATGCAGATGATACTAGGACCCCAATCTTGGTCTGTGCTTAACTGTAATACAGGCACAGTAACAGCAATAATATGGCAATCATACCAGCAATACTTAGTTGTCATGGCATTGTATTTGCTAGTGTACATGATTTAAGAATCACGTGTGGAAGAATGGGAATTCAACTAATGTTATTCCCTTAACACTAGCTGATAACCTACTGGCAAATTCAGTTCTGAGTAGATTTTGTTGGAGGCAAAGTTCATAGAATAAAAGTATAGATAGGAACATAGTAAGAATCCACCCTGATCTCCCACATAACATAGGTTATAGAATTTTTTCATCAATTTTTGTTTTGAGTTGGAGCATATCTTCAGAAGAACACCCTGTTTCAAGTAAAATATTTATAGCATTGGAGAACCTATACCAAACCATAATAAGTTGTTTTAAAGTTAAATTATTCTCCATATCAAAAATTCATTCCTTAGCTCATGTTTAAAATTGTATCGCTCTAGTTCTCCATGATTAGATGCTATAGCATTGTTTACTATTGAAGAATGTACAATTTCTAAAAGAGTCTAAGTGAAGTGTAGGGAATAAATAGCTTTCCGAATTCCCTTGCATGTCCATCTATGTAACATCACAATATCATGATTTTCTTCAGCTATTTTTTACTCCATAAAACATGAGCTAAACATATGAAGGAAAATGATAGTTCCCCTTTCAGATAATATACAGACTACAGAAACAAAAATTCTTTTGTAAACTGTCTTTCTTTACGTCAAAGTAAAATAAGTTATCAGCTAGTCCTTCAGGTAACCTATCACAAAATAATAAAGCTTCTACAAATTGAGCAGAAGATATTGTCCTTTCCTAAGCATCTTAATGTGAGGCTTTATGTCAAGAGTGGACATTACTGCAGCAAAATATTTCACGGACTCTTCTGTGAAGCTTCTATATGCTGAATTTTCCTAAGGCAGTCCCAAATGAAATCCTGGTTCTGAACAACACTGGATTTTAAGAAAGTTTGAATCAGAGCATGATATTGTGGCTTTGAGAATAGTGTTGACCTATTTTATAGTTTATTTTTTATTAAATATTCTAAGAAATACAGTATGTGTCAAAAGAATTTCACTTTTAATTTATCTTGCTGAGTATATTCAGTTGTAGTAATATGGTTATATTTGGGCACAGATAATTTGACTTAACTTTAATACTATTTACTAGATAAAATTTAGCACTGCTGTAGTTTCTTAAAACTGTTCCATTTTTACTAGACTTTTCTTTCAGTATTAAATATCTTATGTCACTTCTTTAAAAAAAAAGAGGTAAAAATCAGATAAGAAAATGTTCATGTTTGAGGCTAGAATTCACATGATTTTAATAGTAATTAACAACAATGAATCACTCAAAAAATTCAGAAAATCTGTAAAACAAAATTTAAAAGGATAGTTCTGACTATTAAGGTCTCAAGAATTTAAGTATTAACTCAAATTCTTTCACAGACATCTTGAATGCTTGTTCAGATCTCAAATCACTGAAGTTAATTAGAGTTTTGACAGCAATTTTAATGGATGTAAGAGAAAACTGTCACTTCATTACTCATCTCAAACAATATTAGCACTTTATTATAAACTTAAAACTTTCCGGTTGAACAAGAGAAACCACAAAACTATATGAAGTGAAAAGATCAAAGTTCTTGTAGTAACAGAGTACACATGAGCTTACTACCCAAGAAGTAAACACTGCTACATTGCACCAAAGACAGTAAAAGCAGAACAATCATCTCTGAACTGGACGAAAAAAAGAAAGCCACTACTAATTGGATGTGGAGAAAATCTTGTGTCATAATTTAAAATCTAGTGATTGAATTGTATGAGCGAAACATGCTAGCCAGGCAACTGAGCGATTTCTCAGTGTCACCAAAAGCACCAGCTCTCCTAATCCAGTATCTCTTCTCTAGCAGCACGCAGTCTCCAATGGTTCAGAGGATGGTGAGAAAGAGAAAAATCAGTAGGCCCTGAGGCATGAAATTAATTATCAACAGAATAAACAAATCAAATTAAACAGCGAATAAGTTACGTTCTTGACCATCTGCTGCTTTCATTCTTAAGCAGCAAATGAAATAAGAATTAAATACTTAGCAAAAAAACCAGCCTGCAGATGCAACAGTGAATGTTGCTAGTACACTCGTGCAATCGCTGGAGGACAGGATGTGTCACATATTTTTTGGTGTCTTGTTTTATTTATAACTTTTCCTTTCATTTAAAAAGCAACAAAGAAAAAAAAAAGACTCAACTGCAATTTTTCAGACGCCAGGTATACAACTTCTTAAAAAATATAGCAAAAAAACATTCCATCTGCTCCACATATTGTGAGATTACCAACACACATGCTCAGGACTGATGCTTAAAGCTGGAGGCTTCCAGATATTGATATAATGAAAATCTGAAATTATAGGCAATAAACTATTTCAGTGATTTTTTTCCTCATCATTTTTGATGCATTGTGAATGTTACAGAAACTTGAAGATGGGCAATTCAAAAGCTGAAAAAACAATCAGGTGGTTTAGGTTAGACATTAGAAAAATGTTCTTCACCCAGAGGGTGTTTGGGCGCTGGAACAGGCTCCCCAGGGAAGTGGTCACAGCACCAAGCCTGAATTCAAGAAACATTTGGACAATAGTCTCAGGCACGCATTGTGACTCTTGGGGATAGTCCTATGCAGCGTCAGAAGTTGGACTTGATGATCCTTATGAGTCCATTCCAGCTTATCATATCTGTGATTCTGTGAATAGTCCCTTGATGTAAATTTGCTTGCAATGTCAGGTCAGAGCCAAGAATTTTAAAGGAGAGAGTTTTATTACAAAAGTGGCTACTGAAGTGAGACTCCATTTGATCAAGTCAGTCATTCTGGTTAGACTTCTGAAATTTAGGTGGAAATTTAACATTTTAGAGTAAATCAAGCTCTATAAGAAACAATGACAGTTGATTTGAGAAAAAAATGAAATTGGGATAAGACAACAGAGTTTGTATCACAATATTAAGTAGTATTTTATGCATTAGTTTTAAGGAGCACTTTAGCCTGTTAGTGGCATGTGCTTTATGGCAAATATCCCTTTTACCAGATTTTTTGCATCTCATGTTTCTTCAAAGCATCTTGCAAAATGAAGCACAGGAAGTTCTGAGGAGAAGAAAACTAATCCATAATCTATTTTTTTTCTGTAAGTGCCCAAATATTGAATTTATTAGAGATGAATTCTTTGAAAAGGGAATTCTGTGCATTTACGCTATATTCTTTTGCTGTCTAAAATCTCACATTTGACCTTATTTTCCAATCTTTACATTGTGTGAATTTTTCTTTTTTTCTGAAGGAAATAGAAAAGCAGATGATGTTCCAGTTTGTACTGGGTTTGTGTGGCAAGGCTGGGAGTGGAGATGCAGGCTGAGGTGTGGCTTCTGTGAGAAACTTACCCCATGTATGACAGAGCCAATGTCAGCCAACTCCAAGACAGACCCAGCACTGGCCAAGGCTGAGCCTATCAGTGATATTGGCAGTGCCTCTGGGATAACATATTTAAGAAGGGAGAAAAAGGTGCTGGGCAACAGCAGACAGAGAGAGAAGTGAAGATATGTGGGAGAAACAGCCCTGCAGACACCAAGGTCAGGGAAGAAGGAGAAGGTACTCAAGGTGCCAGGGCAGAGATTTCCCTGCAGTCCCATGGTGAAGGACATGATGAGGCAGGCTATGCCTCTACAGCCCATGGAGGTCCACAGTGGAGCAGAGATTCACCTGAAGTCTACAGAGGACCCCACACGAGCAAGTAGATGCATCCAAAGGAGTCTGTGACACGGTGGGAAGCCCATAGTGGATCAGGCTCCTGGCAGACCTGTGGACCCATGGAGAATGGAGCCCATGCTGGATCAGGTTGGCTGTCAGGACTTCTGAACCCATGGGTTCCTATGCTGGAGCAGCCCATGGAAGGGACCTACACTGGAGCAGGTTGTGGAAGACACTTTTCTAGAGGAGGGACTCCACACAGGAGCAGGGAAAGAGTGTGAGGAGGAAGATGTGGCAGAAACAATGTGTAATGAACTGAAATCAACCCCCATTCCCCATCCCCCTGTAACACTGGAAAGAAGTAGACAGATAAACTGAGAGTGAAGCTGAGCCTGGGAATAAGGGAGGGGTGGGAGGAAGGTGTTTGAAGATTTGGTTTTATTTCTCATTACCCTGCTTAGATTTGATTGGTAATAAATGAAATTTATTACCCTGAGCTGAGTCTGTTCTGCCTGTGACAGTAATGGGTGAGAGATCTCTCCCTGTCCCTCTCTTAACCCAGGAGCCTTTGGTTGTATTTTCTCTCCTCTTCCCTGTTCATGGTAGTGGGTGAGGGATATGTCAAGTTTGGTGGGCACCTGGCATCCAGACATGATGTATGTTTTCAATGAGTTCTTTTTCCTTTATTGAAATATAACTGTTAAAATTTCAAGGAAAATTACGCATTTACAGACTAACTGTTAACTTGGTAACTATGCACTAAGAAACTCTATAGAAGACAAAAAATGTACGTAAATGAGTAAGAGAAAAACTTGACATAACTATATACTTATTCAGAATATTAAATCTACTGTCAACAAATGTATTTCAACATTATCACTGGAAAATCATTATCACTCAGAAAACAAATACTCCTCAAAGTTCAGTTATGTGTTATTTTTAGCAGCCAGTTCATATTTTTATAAGGACTCATCAAGTACTCACTCGCCAGCAAGTCATGTAATATTTCAGGACTGAATGAACAGCAGTGTTGCAACACACAAGCAGGCTTTCATTTTCAAATTCCTATTTTAATATCTCTCTGGGGTTACCTTGTTTGCCTTATTTGTGATCCTCAGAGTACAGGCTGTAGTGATCCTGACTGGCATAACCCTGTGTCTAGAGGAGGGAGTGATCCAGAGCAGAGGCAACTTGAGCCAAAATGGGCAGTGCCGTGCTCCATGGATGCTGTGCAGCCCTGTGCCACAGGACAAGCTTAACCAGCTCACTGAAAAAGAGTAGCCATCTGGCAGCTCCTGCTCAGCACTAGTGATTATACCTCCTGCATGACCTTGCTTTTATCTAACAGTGCATCAAGAAGTTCTCATCATAATATCTTTTATATTTGACTGTATAAAGTTATTTCTTCATAAAAAAATACTTTGAAGACCAAAGGGAGAAAATATCTGCTATGGACAGGGTCTGCGTAGTTTGCTGCTCATGGGTCAGAGGCCTGTTCAATGCTACACTTCTCGGGGCTCCCAGCTGCCCAAGGGGACATGAGATTATCCATGTTGTTCTCTTCTTTTAGCATTTACTTTAATGAAAAACTCTTTACATAATATTTTAAGGGTCTAAGTACCTTTTTTTACATGGATCATAATAGATCACCAACTTCTGGGACAAAACAGACCCACCTAGATTTTTTTTTCCTTACAGTATTTCAAAATGTAAATGCCTGTAGACTGTCTTTTGCCTTTTCCTGCAAACATTCTGAAAACCCCGGCTCTACAGAAGTTGTTCTGATTCAGAGTCCAAGTGAGCAGTATAGGGTCTATTGGGTTAGTAATGTTGTCCTGGCAAAGCAGAGCTATTCTTCTGCCAGCAATAAAGATGATCATTTCCATTAAGGTTTCTGACTTCATTAAGATTATAACAGGATAGCTTTATCTTTCATTCATTAAGTAGGCCCTGTTCCAGGCCTTCTTAAAACTCTCATAGCCACCCGCTATAAAGTGCTTGTATAAATTGAGAAACAAACTACAGTGGCTAGGTTTCATCCCACTAAACTCCTGGAATGAACTGATATAGTAAATTTAGAAGTTTTGACACTTTTGACTTCCTCTATTGTTAGTGGAGAGAGAACTGACAGAAAAAGACACCTCTTCAGAGGAAAAGACAGTTTGAGTGGAACAAGAAAAAGCTAGTAAGACTAGGAGTTGCATTCACACTAAGGACATAGTTACTTCAGGGTTGCCCATTGTAGTACAAACAACCAACTTCTTTCTGTAGAGAATAATAAATGCCTATGGAACCAGGTAGCTACAGGATTTACAACTATTATCAGTTGAAGAGCTTTTGAAGTCCATTGCCTAAATTTGTCGTTGTAAAAAATCCTGTCTCCTCTGAGTGAGAAAACCAGTGTTTAAAGTACTCTGAAGTGAGGAGGTCATAGATTCATATCCTGTGTCTTGGGTAAGGAACCCAGCCCCACATCTCCACCATTCTGGGTAGTGCCTTAACTATCAGCTGTCAGGTGTATAAGGATTTTGTATTCAATTATGATTTGCAAAGCAGTTCCATTATATATTACCATTATATACTACTTTTCTTGTTTCATGTAGCAAAGTGGAACAGAAAGGAAGGAGAGAAGCATGAGAACGGGTGGGTGGGCAGAATATTTTGAATAAGGAGAGAACCGCATTTCAGAACCTGTTCTGAAAAATAGCCTATAGAGAATTAATAGATGGAGAGTCTGGAATCTCCTCTATCCTTACTATGTTCTTCTGATAAATAAGAGAGCAAGCATTTTTAGGCAGCACCAAAAGTTGTTTCCAGCACCTTTGGCAGTAAATTTACATACCTTCTTGTCTATCTGAAGGTAAAACTATTCCTTCATTGGATCAAAGTTCCTACTTAAAGATTTCTGAGGGGTTGAGTGACATATGTTTACTCAACAAAGGTTTTCAAAAGCATTGAAGTTTTGAGTGACTAGGAGGTGCTATATAAAGTGTTTGAAGTCAAACAAGGAATCCAAGCAAAACACGAAATGTACCCTGTTTATTCTCAAAGCTATTAATCTACATAAATTAATTTATAGTCTCTAGAACAGTTCATGTTGAGTATCAAGGGGTAGACCCACAGTTACTGTTTGGTGGTTTAATCTTAAACTTTTTAGATTACATGCGCTTCACTGTTTTACGCAGAACAGACTCTCTTTGGATGGAATTTCTTATTCCCAAAAGGATTTGAAAACCATTCTCTATCCAGGTGAGTGAAAACAGTTCCTCAGCTGTTAGCATCTAAAGGGAACAACAGGTGAATAACCATGTATGCTGCATATGTTGCATTGCACAACAATGATTCTAGTCATGTCTTTGCATTTAGTGTTCTCTTTCCGCACACATAAGTGATATTTATACTTTCCAAACTAAATATATATCGGATTGCAAATTTTATTTATTTTTTTTTTAATCTGTGAAAATTTTAGCAAATGGAATTCTCACCAGAAAAAAAAAATTCTGTTTTTGTTCCCTCTGACCCATCCTCTCCCTCAGACCATAATCATTAGGAAGCTAGCACAGTATACATGACAGCTGTCTATCCCTAAGATGGAATTTGTCTGCAAAACAATGTGGCAAGTGTTCCTGAATTAGACACATATGCAGAAATTGGTGATGTTCAAGTCATTCATGAACAGGAAAAGGCTAATCATTTTAATTGAAATATTCCTCCAGCTGAAGATGCAATTTCATTTTCAAGTTACTATTTAATTACTGTTACAAGTAATTAAGGAAATTTGTCTGAAGGATACCATGTGGAAGTCTACTGCAGCTGACAAGAAGCATTACATGCATAGCTGACTTTGGTCAGTTTGAATCTGTGTAAGCAGTTTTACAGCTGCTAGATGGATCTATATTGAGCTTACACACCTTTGGTTTTCCAGATAAATTTTAGCTTTGTTTAGGGTCCTGTCCCATTTGACTTTTAATTTGACTTCAGAAATTTCCAGGGGAAGAACAACAGTAACTTTGCTAATTAATAAAGTACCTTTATTTATTTGGAGAAGGAAGGAAGTGTATGGAAAATGATTCTGAAATGGCTAAGCAAAAAACATTAATTGCATCAATTGCACACTTTCTCCAGGATATATCATTACTAATGTGTTTGTCTAGCAGATAATAGAACAAGACTTTTTAATACTTAAATACCTGCTCCATAATATATCCAATATTTTGCTGGACTTTCATACAGTGGCTTGGATAATAGACTTTATCCTTTAGTTTACCTTATCCTGTCAATTCAGAATTCTTTTTTGGAAGACATACTTGGATGTCAATGTGAGCAATTTTTCAGAGCGTTCTGAGACTGTATAAAGAGTAACTCTGAAATACATAAAAGGGGAAGAAAATATTTGCCCTGAGAAGTTACTTCTAGCAAGGAAAACATGGCGGGAATCTTTGTCTCCTGTCTGAGGCTTTTCCATAACTATATTTTAAGGGAATATCTAGATATTCTTTATGTCACTAAACCCCAGAATTGTTTTCTGTGAAACTCAAAGGATAAAAAGGGCACATTCCAGCAAAAAAGCAGAATTGCAACTGAGGCTATTGACACTCTGACACGCAGTATCAGGTGAGGGACTGACTATAGCTGCTGAAATATCTACTGTCTGAAATATCTGCAGATCTGAGTGCTGCAGTGCACTGTGGCTTATTCGTGCAACAAATTATTCATACAAATGCAGCATTCCATTTTTTCCACCCTTTTCATCCTATTAATGTTTTCCGTGTTTGCTGTGCATCATGGGTGATCTAGGCTTAAATGTTTGGTCATTGTAACATTTCTGTCAGTGGCCAAAGATGCTTAAATTCAAATATTTCTGGACTTTGGTCTTTGCAAGCTCATTCTTTATCTCTGTCTGCTAGAAATAGCTTTTAACCGTTCCGCTGAGACATTCTTCCTATCAAGTAAATACCTGAAAGAGTATACTTAAAATAGTCAATAAAAGCATGTGACCTTTTTGCCTCTCTTTAAATATAATACTTACCTCTCTTTTTGAAAAAACATGTTTTTGATTACTTAAATTTTTAAAATATATTTAACATCCAGGGAGACTTAAGTTGTTTATTTCATCTTATAGGAAATATTTATTTGTTCTGTTATTTATCATGTGAAAAAAAAGGAAAATGCATTTCTGGACTTTATGTAAAAATGATCTCAAAGAAGGGTTGTCTGTCCAATTGTAGCTATCCGACTCTAATGTTCTAAAAGTGAATAAATAAAATAAAAAAGTGAATATGCAGAGTAGACATTAGCAGACATGCCAAATATCTGTATGGTGTGTCAAATCTTGAAGTGCTTAACTCACTCAAAACTTTGTTGAAGTTCATGAGTTTGGATTAGGACTTAAAAATCAGACCATTTAGAATTTGAATACCTTAGTCACTGACAAAAGTTAGTGTCCTATCATTTAAAAAGGAGACAGATTTACAGTGGGGAGACTTCCTCATTGAGATAAACTGACTTTTTTAGATAAATTGTTTTTATTCATATCGTCTTTAAGAAGGGAAATGAAAAAAAAAATTAAGTATGATATTTAATCTTTATGGAAAAATCCTCTAAAGCATACAGATGCCCTTGTGGCTACCTAGCCACTTGTAGGGGACTTCTGAATGATTTCTAGTATTTTACTCAGTGGGTAGTCAATCACTCAGCAGCTTGCTACAGATCCTTGGAATCATTCAGATGTCTTTATGTTATAGAAACAGAGAAATTAACATAAGTCAAACCTTAGTTAGTGTCCAGATCTATAACTTAACTAGATCAGAGAATAAAGTAAATATGATAGCTTAATTCCAGTGATCTGATGTCAAACACCTAAGACTATGCCCTTATCAGCTTCCAAAACACTTCAGATACTTCAGTTCTAACCACGGAATGAAGGGGGAAGTCATCCTATTGAAGAGAAGAAACTGGAATGCTTTTGTCTTACGTATTCACAGTGACTCTACTGACCCAAAAAGGGAACAGGGGGGTTGACTCGAGTGGAGTCATTTGATCCTGATTCAGCTTCTTTCTGACATTAAATTCCTAAAGATAGCTTGAACAGCCCTTAAATTGGAATGACAGGAAAGAAAGGTTAGGCCTCTCTCTCCTGCTGAGTGCCTTCCTCCTGGTCCTTTCTGGGCGCAGTACTAAACAGCTGCTCACAGCTTGCTTCTGAGAGAGCGTCATGTTCCATTAAAGGCTCTTTTGCAAAGCAGAGTCTGAAGGAAGAATACTTGAGCTGTGACCTAAAAGCTACAAATGGCTATTTCAGAAGTTTTGAAGTAGCTCTTAGCCTTACTCACTTCCACCAGTAGGTAGGAAAGCATTTATATTTGCAAGGTGGCTTTGTCATCACATATGACCATTAAGAGTTGTATCTTCTTCAGATTTGGGAATGATGTAACAACATACCATTTTCCTATCTGTCTTAGGTCTTTAACATTTCATTTACAATCATTATCAGAATGGAAGATGGTTCTATTTTCCTTATAACTAACTATGACAACAAAGGTGAAAAAAAATAGTTGCAAGCAAACAAGTCATAGACTGCATTTTCTACTTGAGCTACTTCAAAACCCTTAAGTCTGGTGTACATTGACACATAGATTGGAAACTATAGTATCAAGGATTTAGAAGACATCAGTAATGGATTCCTTATCTTTGTAAGTATATAAAAATCCTCACATTAGCAATTTAAATTGCTCTCCAATCCATGTGTAGGAAATATTTGGTAAAGATAATAATGTAGAGAATTGTTCGGATAACTGATAACTCTGAAGTAATAATTAATGGAAATCAGAGGTCCAAAATAATCAGAACAGAGAGCAGGGAAAGGTTTGTTTCAGGTAAGAGAGATCACTGCAACTGAAGTCACTCTGCAGTTGAGAAACAGCATAAAATCATAAAATCTAAATTTCATTCAGTGCTATTTAGCTCCTTAATCAAGTTTTACATTAAGATTTACATCTTATATAATTCATATGTCCAAAACTTAGGCATCGTGAAGTTATTTTTGGTACCTTATCAAATGAAGCAATTTATCTCAAACTAAAAAAGCATTTTTAAGATGTGTTTGCTATTCTGCCTCATTTAAATGATCTGGTTTATAGTATTGTTACCACACAGAACAGTTGCAAAGGCACGATGCACTGTAGTTTACAATGTCTAGCCAGATAAGCTGATTTTGCCACGGGACAAAACATTTATAAAATTACATCCCTAGACTGAGAAAGCTATGAAGCAGTGTCTGCCTGTGTACCCACTAGTCTGCATACTATCCAGACACATTTCAGTTCTTCAGCACTGTACAGATATCACAGAATCACAGAAACATTTAGATTGGAAAAGATCTCCTATCCTACTAGTCCCACTGGCTACACTGTTTTTGATACATACCTGGATGCCATTGGCTTTCTTGGCCACCTGGGCACACTGCTGGCTCAAGTTTAACCAGCTGTTGACCAGCATCCTCAGATCTTTTTCTACTGAGCCACTCTCCAGAAGCACTTCCCCCCCAACCTGTAGGTCTGCCTGAGGTTGTTGTGACCCAAGTGTAAGGCCCAACTTTTGCCCTTATTGAACCTCATACAGTTGGTCTCAGTGCATCAATCCAGCCTGTTCAGATCCCTCTGCAGAGCCTTCCTACCCTCCAGCAGGTCAAAACTCCCACCAAACTTAGTGTTATCTGCAAACTTACTGAAGGTCAATCGATCATCTTGCGCAGATCATCAGTATAGGTATTAAACAGGATTGGGCCCAAAACTGAGTCCTGGCAAACACCACTGGTGATTGGCCGCCCTCTGGATGGAACACCATTCACTACAACTCTCTGGGTCTGGCCATCCATCCAGTTTTTAAGCCAGAGAATAGTGCCTATGGACAAGCCATGGGCTGCCAGTTTTTCTAGGATAATGGAATATGAGTGTTGTTATTTCAGAACATGCTTTATAAATTAATTTTACTGGGGCACTGCTGCAATTTTGTATGCACTTGTAATTTATAGTTTTTCCCTTTTGTGGTCTTCCTGAATATGGTAAGATTCTCTAAGTAAATGTAGTGGGGTGGCCACTGAAATGGTACATTTTTACTAAAGAGAACACCTCTATTGATATTCTTTTGTAATAAGAACAGAGGTCAATCAACTTCTAGGATGACCACAAAAATACAGAACCATAAGCCATGAAACATTTCTCAGGTATTTGACTTTTTTAATATAATCAACATTTTCTTTTTTGTTTGTTTGTTTGTTTTTCCTGAGAAGTAACTAACTGCTGCTCTGGAAATACTTGAAAATACAAGTTCAGATAAGTAAAATTTAGCAAATCTTTAAAAAAATAAAACTAGACCCTTAAAATAGAAAATACATGGCAACTTTTTCTTTTAGTGTCCTTCCCAGTATCACCTACAGTAATGTAAAGGTGAGGTGTTGCAGATCAGCAAGCTTTCCCCTTACCCTAATGTTGTTTTTTGATTCTTTTATAAAATCTCTTGCCATCAAATAGACAAACACTACACAACTTGTTAGACTCACGATTTCTTTTAAATCTGGAGATTGGCAGATTTATGCTACTTAAATAATTGTGCAGTTTTGACAAGGAGTTTTAATGCATGTCAGTCAAACAAGACTGTATTTTTCTCAACTACTTCCACTGTGGACATATGGTATGGGAAAAAAAATGGGTTACTTGTCATAAGGCTACACCTACTGGTGTTATTTCCGAAGTAACAGAGATGTAGAACATAACTTTCAAAATACTGTGAATTTGTTTCCCTTTTTGGACTTGATGATCAGACAGATGTCACGCTGTATATTTTACTCAGATTGAGTTATACTTAAAATTTGTATAATAATGTACTAAAGAGAAAGCCCTGACGCTACTAAAAAGAAAGAAACTGCCTGTAACGTTATTGAGATCAATAGTCTACCTATAAATTTTATGTTTAACATTTTGTGCTTATCAACTGTGCCTGGGAACACAATCCTGTGCCTCCGGCACCTCTACCAAGAGCTCAATGTTAAAAGACTTTCCTAAAAAAAACTTGCAATCTAAAGCTACCCATTATGGAAGTGACTTTCCAAAATAAAGTCTGTTTTAACCAAGAGCAAATTTTCATCTCTATGAACTGACAGAATGACAGAGTTTATCTTGACCACTTTTTTGTCCTGTATAGTGACCAGTGGTGAACTCCTAGGAAAAATATAGAAAAATAATCAGGTAGGTACAGAGTGGTTCTTATTCCCCAACATTGTGTAATCAGCAAATTAGGCATTTTTAGACTTAGAAGTTAAATTCACCTGTGCTCCACTAACTTCTTCAGACCTATTTTGAATTCATATATTTTTTGTGTGTCTTTTATAACCTTTTATAACCATATGGCATTACCCCATATGTATATTTGATTTATAAATAACTCCTTTCAATTCCTCCTTCTAGTAATAAACCTATAGGAACACCTGATTGAATGATCGGTTTGCTGTTCTGAAAGAGATAATCCTTTTGCCGTCATCATCTCAAAAGAATTAATGATTTCATAGACTTCTGTCATAGCCTTTCCCATTATGTGTTTTGGGAGTCCTAACCTATTTGATCTCTATTTTGATGCAAATCCTTCCTTGCCTGTGAATATACTGCACACTCTCTCTCCTCTGTCCTGTTGAAATGAAGTGGAAAAAAGTATTTCTGTACAACCATTCCAGATGCTTTCTATTAGGTAAATTGAAAGATAAGGCAAAGTGGTGGATGCAAATTGTATAGGTATAGGAAACAACCATAACAATACTGGACGTCACTTTGCTGTGATTCCTCCATCCTTTCATGATTTCACTTCTGTCTGCTATAAACCTGGTAGCATTTACGGTTGTTAGATACTAACTCGTTCTTGGAATTAAGAGTTGCTACATGTGCTTCTGATAACTTGAAAGCTAATGTTCCAAGGTGTCAAACAAGTTATCAACAAGATCCACTTACAGTAGTAGATTTGTAGTCTGAGTTGAGAAAACGGGGAATGAACAAAGCTCACCGTGAAGAGCTAGGTAGAAAACCCATGAAGACAAAGAAAGAAGAGGAAATATTCAAGATGTATCATTTACAGGTTGGTTGCTTGTGGTTTTGCCTAGAGAAGTAGTTTCCTGTGATGCAGTAGAAAAATGAACGAGGCTCATCTGGATGTGAAAGATGAGCGAGGTTGTTCATATAAATTCAAAAGGACCATCACATGAGTCACCTTATGAAGGTGATGGTTCTTGTTCTGAGTTGTTTACAAGCGAAATCATGAAATCTCTAATAGATATATCTGGATCTGCAATGATCTCTATTGGTGTTAACAAAAACAAAAAATTAAAAGACACAATGACGCACTAGTATGCAGTGGGAATTATACCCTTTTTATCAGAAATATGTTTTAGTTGATTTAAGAGGTAATTCCCACTTCTAGGACACTTCAGATTTCTCTTTATGACTGCCTGAAAGCAATGGAGCATTTTCAGAAGGGCAGATGATTGTACTTCTCCTTGGAAGGAGTAATACTTTTTCTTTCCTTGAGAAAAAAAAGAAAAAGACCAATATGTGAGTCCTAAGGAATTTATTTTTGTGACTCCAGAACTGTTGTCAGGACTGAAGATATAAGGAGGCAGTCGAAGCTCTGTGGCTATTGTGACATATATACATATTTTCATGCCTATAGTTTCAAGGCCCTTAACTTGTAAGTGCAGCTTGGCCTAGTTATAATACTGTTTTCATTTGTATTGAAAACTCAGGACAATGGGCTACTTAGCTCATGGATACATGAAAAGAAAGCTATTTTTCTCTGTATTTTTTGTTTTGGTGCCAAATGCAGCTAAACCAGAATAGATACTTTACCTAATTAGATATATTTAAAGAAATACTTTTCTTTATTAAAGACTTTAGAGCTAAGCACATAATTAGTGTATGCTGTAATTAAGCTCCAGTGAATTATAGATCAGTTAGCCTATAGCTAAGAGTGCTAAGAGAATTAGCTTAAGTATTTTTACCTGCTTATTTTAAGGTTTTTGTCTGCAGTTGGGATGTATTGTCATGTGTAGATATTTATGTAGAGAGTCAGAGAATATGAAGAACTTCTTCGTTGATTATTTAATTTAATTGGATTTTAATAAGAGTTGTCTATCTGAAGGGCCAGATTCTCAGTTGACCAAACTGAACATGTAATAAATGGACATCCTTTGGCAGGAGACAACGTGCTGAGTCAAATGCCGAGGACATTTCTAATGTTAGCTAAATTCTGGTTTATGTTTCATGGATTATGAGTAACTGCAAAATTATTTCCTTATATTACATTACTGACTGAAGCAGAGGCACAAAGGAAAGGAGTCTACTATGTGATCTTGAAGTATTAGAATTCCCAGATAACATAAAAGAAGAAAGAGAGAAAGAAAGAAAGAAAGAAAGAAAGAAAGAAAGAAAGAAAGAAAGAAAGAAAGAAAGAAAGAAAGAAAGAAAAAAGAAAGAAAGAAAGAGAGAAAGAAAGAAAGAAAGAAAGAAAGAGAGAGAGAAAGAAAGAAAGAAAGAGAGAAAGAAAGAAAAAGAAAGAAAGAAAAAGAAGGAAAGAAAGATTTATTGTAAAAAACCACTTCATATTAAATACAGAAGTAGTCCTGGAAACATGAGTCAGATTCAAAGTCTTCCAAGGCAGTCTATGCACCAGACTATAAAGTCAAATTTACCCTATACTTCCTCTCTGGTCCAGTATAGCCTGCACTCTTATCTGCCTGGGGACGTTTTCAAAAGAGACATGCAGATTACCTTCCCACACTTCAGAAGACTAGGACATGAGGTTCAAAGGTGTAACATGCAGATCAGAGTTTTTAAGAAAAGAATGGTACTGAATACTGGTGTCCAACCTGCTTGGTGGGTGCTCTAAGCAGTATACCATGCTGCATGAGAAACAAGAGAAAGGCTTGTCTTATCTGTGGTCTAAAACTGACCTACTTCAGATTTGGATCATGTGAAGAATGTGGTCCTGCCATGTTCTATGGCCTCTGGAATTGCTTAATGGATTGAGTTTTTGGGGTGATTCAGACTTCACTCCTCTTAGTTTCTCAATCTAACCTGAGCTCAGACATGATCTAAGTGCTGAGCTGCTTAAGTCTGCCAAGTATAGGACAGTTCTGGGCACGTGCAGTGACTTAACGGGTACTGAAGAGATTTAACATCAAATGTTACAGGATTTATAGAGATTAGATGTCTCCAGCTCAGAAGGTGAGTCAGGACTTTGCAATTACGATTTTCCCTCAGCAGCTCAAGCTTTATTTTAGTATCTAAATCTTATACTGTAACCCACCTTGAATGTCCTTTATATCTCAAATAAAACAAACAAAATCAATCACTATAAAGTAGCAGGGTTCCTTGTTTCCAGTAGTTGACTGAAGAAACATCTTTCTTTAGAAAATAAAGAAACACATGAAATGCTCATCAGTGATCAAAAACTCATAGACCAGCTTTCTGCACTTATGACCCTTCTGATCTAGGTAACAACAGTATGTACCCATTGCATTTAAGTAGAGGAAAGTTGCACAGAAACAAGAAAAATGCACGAGGCAGAAGATACTAAGTTTGTTTAGTAGTGAGGACAGCATTACTGATACTTAACCCCAAGTATACTCACCCCAATATCATTATTGTCTGAAATAATTGCAACACATAACAACATAGAAATATTTCGGGAGAGGTTGTCTGAGTTTAGGTGAAATGTGTCCTGATTATACCACTGAACATGTAAAACTGTAAAGCAATAAAATATTTACCTGAAATATTTGAATTCTTAGATTGACAAGAAGTGGTCAGTAACAAGTTTCAGAGCAGATTGGGCCACTTAATCCTTAAAATTTATTTTGAAAGTTTACTTTCTAAATCAAATCCAAGTTAGCTGGAGCAACTTTGAATGTTATTTCATATGATCCAGAAGACATAGGCAGGACAGGACAGGACAAGGAAGGGAAGGGAAGAGATAAAACCTGTGTTTATAAACTCCTTAACTGTTTTTGAATGTATCTTCCCTCAGCAAAAATCATGGTGCAGCTCTCAGTTGTGCAGAGTTTGCTACCACCACTGTCTTTACTTTTTTCCTGAGACTCATGGGTCTAAGCTGTTTATTTTGAGGTCATTCAGAGGTTTAGAAATGGAAGGTCAAACTCTTTTGTGACAAATACAAGTGAAGCTCCAAAATGAAACTGTTTGAATGAGACATCAAGTATGCATTAATTTGTTTTTAGGGATTATTTATTAAAAGTTTAAAGAAGAGGAAGTTCCTCAAGCACTGAAGTTACCAGACAAAACAAAGTCTCAGATGAAATTAATGTTTAGGCACCTTTGAATATCTGGGTTCTTGTGCCTGGAACAACTTGAATAGATGATGTGCTGTTCCCAACACATAGGTTTCTAAACTGTCCTGGATCAACAACATGTAGATTAAATTAATTGCATCTTATAGGCAATGCACTTTGGATAACATTCTTTTAACTACACTCATCTGTATCCAATAACATTTGAGATTTTTGAAATTAATGATATAACATTTTAAAACTTACTAACTCTTCTTTGATTCTTTTGTGACAGTGTTAGTTATCTTGAGATCATTCAGATATATATTTTCCATCCATCCACTGGGAAGGGAAAATGAAGAATTGAGACATCAAAAGGATCTGAACATAGATAAAAGAACATTTTCTTTTTAAAATGTGTTTCTTTTTGTATGCTTTTTTTTTTTCATTTTAAGATCTTTACCACAGACTGATGTTCTCAAGACACAGGCTACTGAAATTTCTAGTACAAAGATTCACTTGGTGCTGAATAATCACATATAACTTTTGTTCAATCTCTTCAATGTGAAGCTTTTAAGTCAGGCTGCTGAGACCATTTCTTATTCTGCTGACCAATACTCTGTCACTTCTCCCTTGTACTTTTTCTCAGTCTGCATTCATCTGGTGCCTCTTGTCTTGACTAAATTCAATTCTAAACTTTTTTGAGGCAATGATTGTGTTTTCTGTTTTCACAATGTATGTAGATGTCTGAAGAGAACTCTTTGGTATTGTCATGGTGCATATATCCATCAATAGTTATGTAAAATCATCTATATTCATTTAATTAACTGCTTCCATTTTGCAAGAATAAAAATGTATATATCATGACTCTAGCATGGCGCTTTAGTGTGATAGCCCTGTATTTGAAGGTAGTTCTAATTGTGAATATTTTAAATATAATAAATTAAACTCTTTTAATATTCAGCTTTGTGAGAGTTGGAAGCAAAGGGGTTTATTTTGCATAAGAAACTCTCAAAGAGTTGAGAAATTCAAACCCAGAAATTCTTTCATTACTACGTGATTTTGAAAAGTGAGTACAATTCAAAAAAGCAATGAACCCAATATTTAACAATCTCTGTTTCTTATACAGCAAGGTTTCATAGGACTATTTTCCTTCAACATATACTTCACCCTTTGTTGTGACTCTTCCAGAAGTCATGCATTCATTTACCCAAGTTCAATCTATATGTTAGAGAAAAGTATCTCCTTGTTTGTGAAAAAAGCAAATATATAGTTAGATCCTAAAAGCACTGCAAATGTATATAATTGCTAATTGTGGTAGATCAGATTACAGCATGCTAAGAGTTACTGTCTTTGTAAAATGAGCTTAATCTGCTAGATAAAGCCAATGATTATTTTATGTGCTACAAAAGACTGAGAAGAATGCCTTCTCTTCAAATCATCTGCCACTCAGAGATTTCTCATCAATCATGTTACAAACTCTCCACCAAATACATCTGGAATTTAGTTAATTATACCTAAAAAAATAAAAAAGAAGAAAAAAGAACCCAAAGTATTTGCATACTGTCTGCAGAAATTCTGATTCAGTTCTATGCATACGACTATATATCTGCATTAAATGGAATTACAACCAGCAGAATCTCTTCTAAGCCACTTGCTTTTAAGTTAGAATAACTAGCAATGTTCCAGCATTTGCTTTATTAATAAACACATTAAAGATTCTACTGGGATATATAAAGAGACTAAAGGTAAAGTGGATTAGTCAATTTACTGTAATTTTCTCTTTCACATATTGCATATTCGCTCTTTAACTGAATGTGAGATCTAAACTCAAACTGAGAATAAGGAGAAGTTGGCTTATGTTGATGGAAAATATTAGAACATTGAAGAATAAGTCTACCTATCTCATACTTTCTCTGATATTCTTGTGATGTTCTCCAAAAGAGTGGTATCAGGTATTAAAATGTAGGTAACCTTTCTGTGTTCATAGATGTTCATATGCCTACACATTCCCCATTTATTAAGCCTGTCAAAACGAAACTACCCATTGTCTGAAAACTAACAGCTCCAATCTGGAAGTAACATTTATCTGTGTGCAGAAGATGGCAACTAGCACTACATATTAATGTACGCTTGTTATTCAAATGCAAAAAAAAATAAAAATTAAATGTCATAACATGAAATTTCATCATGTAGTTGTACTAAGGAAATAACTGCACATATTCTCTCTTCCACCAAACATTTCCTACTGAATAAGAACAGTTAAATCAGTTTCAGAAGAATATCCTGGTAGAGTCATTAGGTATATTAGTCCTTTTCTTTGCAGCTACATGGTTTATTAAAAAGGAAGGAGGCTTGGCTGGATTTCTATATCCTGACAGTTACCAAAATTGAAGGCTTTTACTGGCAGTCAGAAGAACTGACCTAAGCTGTGCATTGGGTGGTAAGAAGAGCAAGACAAAATTAAGGGAAATTAATGCAAGAAGCCACTTAGAGTTTATTTGGACATTTTCTCCTCATAGCTTCATTCGTTCAATCTTTTCTTATTAGTTTTTCATGTCATCTAATTACATATGGGTTTAACCACTGGTTTTCATTGCTGTCCTATAGTTCTTAGGTTATGGCACTAATTATTTATTTGTAATTGTAAGCCAAAGCCCTTTTGAGTCAGATGCTATATAATTCCATAATGTAAGAAGGAGATTTTTGATTTTTGTACTATCTAACAATTATTGTGATAAACTGGATACTGCTTACACTAAGTCAGAAGCAAAGTCAAATAAGTGGCATTCACAGCCTATGGCTTTAGCCATTTAAAAGGCAGTTAGTCTCTTATCTTCTAGGCTGTCTGTAGACAGTGATACTTTAGATAGCTAAGAAAACTTTGACTGTATGTTGTTGCTCAGAAATGGCACTTCTAGGTTGGCATTAGCAGGCAAAATTCTTTTGCATTACCTCCAGCCAGTGAATAAGGAACTCTTGAAACCAGCTAAGGGGTTCTTTTTCTTGTTTATGGCTCAGTCATTACTTTATACAGCACTGGTGTGCATACAGCATCACCAGTTAATATATTTGATGACTAAATAGTACATTGCAACCCTTGCAATTCCTATCCTTATAAACCATCACTTTAGTAATATAAGCATAACAAAAAGGCATTTTAAAAGTAAGATGAGATAATAAACAGAACCAGCCTTTCCTGTTTATATTGCAGCAGTCGGTGCTTATTACTGTTCTGTGTAAAATTCTAAGAAAACAATCATTTCCAGGCTGCATAAAAGCAATGTAAATATCAGCAGGTGTATTAGTGCTATTAACATGGCTGTAAAAAGCTTATTTGTGCAAAATGGCCAGGGAGAAACTCTTTTTACTTGGCAATGTTACTGGACTATAATCTTTATACAAAATCACTAGCTGAAACCATAAGTGTGTTGAAGCAAGTATGTATACACAAGAGTGCTTAAAAGCTTGGTAAAACAGCCTGAACAGGAGCAGGCATCTTTCTGCTCATCAGCTACAATGAAAGTAACAACCCCATGCTGGGCAAAGTGGGTTTCTTTCGATGAAAGTTACCCCATCAAGCTTCTCAAAGACACAAAGATACAGGTGTCTCAGGATACAAATCCATTTCACAAGAAGGCATTTCATAACCTGAAACAGAGCTGGAAATTGAAGCAGTGAAGTCAGATTTATCAGATAGCTATCACTAGCAGTCTGAATTATTGATTGTCAGACTTATTAGTTCTGTTATAATCAATGAGAACTGGTCTGCAGATAAAATTTTTCGGTCTGTATTTATACAGTTGGAACTGGCTATAGTTGAGTAACTCAGTCTTGTGCAATTCCACTGTTGCTGCATAAGAAGTTCAGACAGAACCAATAGAGAATATAGATAGAGGGAATTGTGAGGCAATTTTTGTTGTTTGTTTGTTTGATTCTCTTGAGAAACATTACCTCAGTTATTAGTGGGCAAAGTGAAGGAAAGAAGAAAAAAAGGAAAAAGAAACAATGACACACATACAAATTCCAGAAATTCTGGATAAAAAGGTGAAGATACCATTGTGGTGAAAAATGGAGAAATGTATGTAATACTAATTATAGCAACATGCATATTGGCCATAACTAATAGACAAATGAATCAACAGCAGGCAGAATACACAAGACACTGAACACAGATCTTTCTCCTCTGATAGGGTAAATAAATGCTCACTTGGTAGCAACAACTCATAGTTTTTCAGCTGGAATATTTTGACACCAATTTTTTTAAGATTAAAAAAGTTAAGAAAACCACACATTTAATGAAAATTATTAAATCTGGACCTTGTTCATTTACACTTGAATAAGTAAGATACCTGAATAAACTGTTCCTGATTCAATCCTAATTCAAGATAAACAATGGTCAAAATAGTAGTTGTGACTGAGTGATGAACTACCTTTTATCTTCTCTTTAAAGGTATAAGAATAACATAACAAAATACAACAGTCCTAATAGTGTGCAATTAAATTTCATAAAGACAGTGGTAACTGGAAAATAGAACAAAAACAGATTAGGAGAAAGACGTTTAAAATCAATTTATAGTCAAAATATAATCTATTTATATTGAATATGGGGACTAAACCTTGAGCCAAAACTTTGGTGTTATTGAGCACAAGGAAATCAACTGCCAAGAAAAAAAAAAGTAAAATGAACAAATGATGACAAAAATCCTGAGGTTTATATCTTGCTTTTGGAAAACAAAAAGGCAACCAAAGGTTGCCAGAGTGCTTCAAATTGAAATCTGATACACATCTGCTACCGAAAGAACCCCCCAACAAAAACCCAACCGCGAAACACCCTGAACTTGAAAACTGGAAAAACATCTGTGGGCATTAGCTTTCATTCACTGTGCATGTATTCACTGTTTTGCATTTTTCTAATAAATAAGAAAAAAAAGAATTTATGTTAGACAATTCCTTTGTTCACAGAGCAGGATAGCTAAAGCCAGTCAATGCCCCACTCCCAGCCACAGATTTCTCTACCGTTCCATTTTTTTTTAAAGCTGTGTTGGCAGATATAGTTAAATCAATTATCAGGCAGCTACAAATAATGATGGAAAACTTCATAAGGAGACCCTTAGAAGGAGCTCAAAGTTGTTAGTTACCTGATAGCTTCAAGCATCTTAATCCATGAGACTTGACCATGAATTTTACAAGAGGAAATACTTTTGCAATAGCTGAAGCAATAGAGTATTTCACAGAAATAATAGTCAAGATCTTCAGTCTCTCTGAGTAATGGATTTAAACTCTAACCTGAGATGTTGAAAATGGATTTTTCTTTTTTTTCCCCACCATCTATCCATCAAACAAAAAGATATCTTGAGTTAAAACCTGAAAACTAATGTATTTCAATTATTAGAACCACTAGAAAAACCTTTTACCTATTGAGAGGTAACATTAACAACAGGTGAATGCAAATGGGACAGAACATAAAACTATTTTTGTCATCAGCAAACATAAGAGGAACCTGCAGAAGGACAGATCCTTGTCCTTCCTTAGGAGTCAAGTAGAACACCTTAAGGTCAAAATTGCTAAAAAAGACATAGTTAAGATGTTGTTACATCTTGACCCTCTGTACACCCAATTCTTCAAAATACCAGGAGATAATTTTGACATACAATTGCCTACAAGAGTTTTTCAAGCAGTTAAATGTGGTTAGAAGCCATTTTCTATCATTAAAGCATCTACACTTCTGATTTCAGGATGAATTTGGAAAATAATACCTGTGTAAAATGATGGAAGCTAAAAGGATGTTTTGAAACCTCAACCAAACTTTTACTCGAATATAGTTTTATGAGGAGCTGACACTTACCTGTACTGGCTTCATCTGACTTTAAGATGGAATGATATTTTTGTGCAGCCTAATGTACTTTCCTTGCTTACGAAGCATTCATTTTTCAATGCCTTATGCAGAGATATTGCATCAGAAAAGGAAAAGAAAAATGGCACATAATGGGACATTTCTATTAGAAGTTGACTCGAGATGGAAGGCTTGAACCTGATCTGAAACACAAAGATAATGAGTTAGGTGTGTTTTTACCAGATTAGGGCTTTTTTATGAAAGTCTTGACTGAATATGGCTCATATCTAAATTCCCTCAGTGTTCAGAAAACAGAAGCTGAACAATACAGATTTCGGGTAGGAAAGATATGTGTAGAGGAAAATTAGGGAAATAATCAATTTATTTCCTTTCTATAGTAATTAAATCCTGACTTTAGTCAGAAAGTGCCAAGTTTTCAGTTTAAGGCAGCAAGAATAACATGAGTAGTATCAACTACTTCTCTAACTGTTAAACTCAAGTATTAAAAAAAAAAGCTACAAAAAATTAATGAAAATTAGATTAGAGTAATTACCAAGGCTTTGTAGAGATCTGAACAAAAGCCTCTCCTCAGATAAGTATGCAGAATCTAAGTTCTAGTGGCCAGGGGCAATAAAATAACTTGTATAATTTTGGCTTACCATAAAAACAAACTAGATCAAAACAGTTTTGGTTTTTGTGGCAGAAAAACAGTCTTTGATGAAAAATGGGAGAAGTATATGTTATATGTATATATTAATATATGCATTTATAAACTTCTCTTTTTCTCTAACATGATAATTTCATAAGAAAACATTAAGCTAGATGGAAGACTCGTTTGAAAAAGAGTATTTTGATACATAGTAAAATAATTATTTTTACAGTTTATTATGAAACTTGAGTCTGCTATCTGATGATGACCACAGAGGTTTGTCTTGGACCAGTATCATTGCTGTTATTAAGAAATTTTGACAGGCAGATTTTCAACAACGTCAGTACAGAAAGTTTTGCAAGTAAATCAGAGAATAAAACTTCAACAACTCAAAAACGCTGTCCAACTTTCAAACTACTAAATAAAATAAGGAATGAGAATTATGAGATGTCAGGGAAAAAATAACCAAGAGTAGTAAATGTAAAAACTCTCCTTTAGGGAAAATACAAGAAAAAGTCACCAGAGGTCTGAAAGGGGTGGTGCTAAAATGATCTGTACTCGGTCCAAAGGTCCACTTAACTTATCATTCATTCTGTATCTAACACTAGCCAATAAAAACTGCTTAGGAAAGACTATATGAAGGAGAGTGAAATGGACTGACCCGTCCCTAGTATATTCTCCAGTATTTTTATATTAAAACAGTCATACAGTGTGTATTATATAGCTTCACAAAAGAAATCAGTGTAATGTTCTCAGCACTGGCTACAGATTCAACTTTACAAATCTATGACAAAGCCTCAAATTACAGGTTTGGGACAAATGCTGAAAAGAAACCTTTAACAGGGTTCATGGAAGTTTCAAATCAGTGTCAGGAGACATTTCTGCAACAGTAGGTTAGAAAAATGTTTATGAAAGATGCTAACTGATCCTGGAATTAGACAGGGAATGAATCAAATAAGGTCTTGAGATCTCTTTCAGGCATATTTTCTATGATTCCATATCTTCTCAGTCATCTTCTGAGTATCTTCCAGGTGTTTTTTTGTTTCTTTGGCAGAAAATATATAATGTGTTTTATGAATAAACCATGAGCAATATTTGGCTGAGAAATGTGAAGTGGCTACAGTTCTTCTCTGGTGGATTATGACTGAAAAGCACAAAAGCAGAAATCGACTGAAAATAAAAGGGTCTTTTCAGAAAACTAGATGAACTTCAATATCTGTCCTGGAGTTGCCACTTGAATTTGAAAAAAAGATGAATGAAGCCCTAAGGGGAATTGAGAATTCATACTTCACATGGGAATATGTTACAGCAGTATCCCAGTACACATTTTGAAAAGAAATATTGTTTTCAGACAATAAATGAGATTTTTCTTCTCCCCATTATTCATCACATCTCCATATATTTTATTATCTTCTTTCACCTACTATTTTAGTAAAATGTCTTCTTTTTTCTTTTACTGGTATCCTCTCAGAGGTAGGACCAGACATGGTATATTTCCCCTGCATCATATGCTCTCTTGCTAACAAATTTAGTTATTAAATTAGAAATCATTTGTGTGCAGGAAGTCAGCAAAACAAAGTTACATTCATCACATTACAATTATATCATAGGTATTACCTAAGACACCACTAAAAATATACAGTAATATATAAGCTGAAACTAAGTAACATCAGACTGGTGGCCTCTCACTAGTGGGGTTTCACAGGGCTCTGTCATAGGCCCTGTGCTCTTCAACATCTTCATAAATAGCTTGGACACAGGACTTGAAAGACTACTTAGTAAATTTGCAGATGACACAAAACTGTGTGGAGCTGTTGACTCCCTCGAAGGCAGAGAGGCCCTGCAGCGAGACCTCGACAAATTATAGGACTGGGCAATCACCAACCACATGAAGTTCAACAAGGGGAAGTGCTGGATTCAGCACCCGAGATGGGGCAACCCCTGATGTACGTACAGACTGGGAATGAGATGCTGGAAAACAGTGCTGCAGAAAGGGACCCGGGAGTCCTGGTTGGTGGCAAGTTGAATCTGAGTAGGCAGTGCCCTGGCAGCCAGGAGGGCCAACCATGTCCTGCGAGGCATTAGGCAAAGGATCACCAGCCAGTCGAGGGAGGGGATTGTCCCTCTCTGCTCTGCACTGGGGTGACCTCACCTTGAATATTGTATGCAGATTTGGGCACCAAAATAGAAGAAAGATATTAAGCTCTTAGGAAGTGTCCAAAGAAGGGCAACGAAGATGGTAAAGGGCCTTGAGGGAAAGCTATGTGAGAAGTGACTGAGGTCACTTGGTTTGTTTAGCCTGGAGAAGAGGAGACTGAGGGGACACCTCATTGCAGTCTACAACTTCCTCATGAGGGAAAGATGAGTGGTAGGCACTGACCTCTTCTTTGTGGTGACCAGTGACAGGACAAGGGAATGGCATGAAACTGTGTGAGGGGAGGTTTAGGTTGGCTATTAGGAAAAGGTTCTTCAACCCAGAGGGTGGTTGAGAACTGGAACAGGTTCCACATGGAAGTGGTTACAACAACACCAAGTCTGTGAGAGCTCAAGAAACATTTGGATAATACTCTTAGGCACAAAGTGGGATTCTTGAGGTTGTCCCATGCAAACTGGACCATTAAATGGTCCTTGTTGGTCTCTTTCAACTCAGGAGATTCTATGAATAAACTTTTAAAAAAATAGGGAAAGGAACTGAACATTTCATTTAGAGGAGATTAGCTGTCCTTTACAGGTCTATAAAAAAAAATGCTGTAGAATAGTGCCTTCCTTTATCTCTCATTACTTCTATAAAAATTTTTTCTTACTCCCATAATTATGGAAAATCTTATGCCAGAAACAACAAACTAAATCCTACCTTGACATTTATACATTGGTGCTAATCATGGCTAATCAGTGTTGTCTCTGTAGCACATAGCAACATAATAGTTCTTCAAAACAGAAGTACACCCTACAGGTCTTAATTCATTCTTTTAGAGACACTGACATGTCGAGGTTCAACTAGCTATGCTTTTCTCAGTTTGATTTCCAAAAACTGAAATTTTATCACTAACTGAAAAAACCCTATGTTTACGTTAATTGATCTTCACAGAATCACAGAATATTCTGAGTTGGAAGGCACCCACGAGCATCATCAAGTATAACTCTCATCTTGTCCATTTTTGCTTTGCTTTCCCCAAGATGCTAAGAATTTTGTTTGATCTCATCATTCATGAAGAATACTTACTAGTGAAAACCACTTCCTGACATACTTTTTTTCTTCCATGTCTATTATCTACTTTTTGTATCCACCGATCCTTAGACAGTTAACAAGTAATACAGCATTAACCCTTTCCCAAATATCTTACATAAGCAACTTGTTGTAGATGATGAATGTTTCTTCAAAAAAGTGATATCTGTTACGAGTCTCAGTATTGATCTTATGGTGACATGTGCAGGAAGTTCCACCTGAATATGGGGAAGAACTGCATCACTGTACAGGTGACGGCACGCTGTAACATATTGCCCAGAGAGGTTGCGGAGTCTCCCTCACTGGAGATATTAAAGAAGAATCAGGATGCAATCCTGTGCAATGTGCTCTAGTGTGACCCTGCTTGAGCAGGGGTTGGACCAGATGCCTCATTATGGTCTCCCTTCCAGCCTTACACATTCTGTGATTCTGTGACATGTATTAGTGCAGTATTACTCTTACTTTTCTGAAGCGTGGCTTCGGACTTCTTTGTTCTTTTTGTTCCATGCAGCCAGATTAAATTGCAAGGTATGAGGAAAATATTTCATGATACTTCATGGTAAGTACTGCTACAGGTTTTCCATGTTCATTATAAAGCTTACCTACTCAAATTCATTATCATATATCATTATCCTATGTGTTAGATACTGATGCTGAGCAGTAGAAAGATTGAAGTGCTCTTGAAAATGTATATATTAAATTTTAAGGAGTGTTTTCACTTCACAAAATGCTTTGAGGGAGTTACAACCACTTTTTTTCTTTTTTGAATAACAAGTTCATAAATTTACCTTGATTTTCTACTGCAGTTTTGAGCATTATTTAACTTTATTCTATAAATATTGTTTCAGTGAGATGACTGCAGTATAAGTGTAAGTGAAACAACTTCTGTTGGTTTCAGAGAAATCTGGAAAGGCTCACACTAAGCTCTGTGTTGAGAGCTCAGACATCACTTTCCATGGAACTTATGATGAGGTGATGGAAAATTTTAGCCATATTTTGGCTGTTGCTTCAAGGGAAAAAGATTATCATTGCCAAAAACAATTCCCTCTGCAATTCTTTACCTCCATTATCTGCAGTATTCTGCCTGTTATCTGTTTTCTCTCCTCATTGTTCTGATTGGCAAAGGAAGTACAGGTCACTCTGCAGTGGCACCTGAACACAGCTGCACAGGCTGCTCCTTGTACTGACGAGCTCATTACACAATAGTGAGAAATCTAAATGCACATTTCCTGGTGAGCTGAAAGGTATCGCTTTCAACAGAAGGTTAACTTACGCAAAGGGGTATTAGAATCCTTCACATTCACATCTCTTTGTAAAAGGAACTATTGCATAAGTTGTGTCTATGGCAAAATATGCTGAGGTCTGATTAATAAGGAAGCCGACACAATGAGAGGAAAAGTGTTTTAGTGGATACAAAGTGTTCTGATCAAATGAAATACAAGCCCCATCAATAATGGCTTGAAAGAGACTTTTTTACTTCATGTACCAAATGTGTCTGTTTTTTGAAGACTGCTAAGGTAAAAGTGAATTACCCTGCTCGTGCATTTAATGATACATTTTTCTATGCACCACTATGTATAGATTGCAACAGTGGACTGAAAACATAGTCACAGTGATCTGAGGATATTATTTGTAATTTTCTGGCTAGATAATATGAATTTGTTTCCCACATAGTTAGTTTCCATGGAATAAGAGAAGGAGAAAATTATTTCTGCAAAGTGGAATTGATGAAATATCTTTTTATAAGCCACGGATGCAAGTAATTAGTGATTATATTATGTTTTAAAATAATAAAGGTGATTTATTTTCTCACTGCTTTTGCCGTTTTTGTGAGTTCATTTATATTTTATAGACATACTGAGTGATATGCTTTATTTCTGGTTATTTATAATCATTCTGCTTAATTGAGCTGTCAAATGCTTGAAGAAATACACCACAAATATCTTTTTAAAAAAAATCTAAAATTTGGGATTTAACTGAAAGATCCCATTTCAGAAAAAAAAAAGTTAAGAGTTTTGTGAGGTAATTTTTCCAACTTAGCAAAATCAGATAGGTTGCAATAGAAGTAAGTAGGTTCTTGTGCAGTTATGGTAGTTTTCATTTGACATTCTCCAAATCAAATCTGACTTCATTTTGACTCTTCAACAGGTAAAAAACCAGATTTACCTGAGTTTCATTACATCACTTCGAAGCTGCCACTATTAAAGGTATGTAAATTACAACTGTGAAACTATTTGTTTATCTGTCACAAGTCTTCATTCATATTTAGAGCTTGTCTCCCAAGGAAACTTCCCCTAGATTTTAACTTGTCTGGATATTTCTTCTTGCACATTTTTAAACCTTTCTTATCAACTTATTTTTGCCATGTAAGCAGGACACAGAAGCTATAGATGCTAAGAGAAAGCTTATATCCTTCAAAGTCCAAAGCGGATCATTAAAGGAAACTGAGATTTTCCAGGCATACAAGTTTCAGAGGTAATATAAAGAAAATAGTATCAAGAAAAGCTCTTTTGTACTTAACTATTCCAATAATGTAAGTGAGCAATTGGCTTGAAGACCTAGGCCCATCATAAAATGAAAGTTATCCGTCTGTATCAGAATCAAAATGGATGTACTTAACTTGGTCATTGCATTTGCTTATAGATGTGGAGAGAGGGTAGACAGGAAAGTAACATAAGTAGATTTTAAGCCTCAGTGTGATAATGTTCTCATGAAACCATATACAGCATGCCTTCAGAGGTTATACAAAAAATACTTTATCTTAATTTCTTTTTTCTTTTTCACATTATCTTTTCCGAAAATTTTTGTGATGGTAAAAAAATCATACCTCTTCAGTGTTATCTTTGGTTTTTATATGCCTTGTAAGACTCTTGTACCTTCCCTTCCCTTCTATCTTACTTAAGGCTTGAAAAAAGTAAAACTAAGTTTAAAAATTTCATACATATGGTTTGTGAGCAACATATGTCCTTTTCTCTTTTTATATTTGCTTTCTGCTTCTCACACACAGCCATGCTTCATATATTCCTTTATCTTCAGGAGGAAATAACATACTGCCCTAACTGCCTGGTTAACACCAGCATTCCAGCTTTTGAAGTATTGCTTTACACACTTCTCCATACATTGTTAAAAGTTTTTCAGTTGAATTGGATCAGAGTCTTTCTATCAGAAAATATTTCTTGTTAAAGATGCAGTTCATAATTCTCTTTCAGCTTAAGTCACCTAAAAATAGTTGTCTACAATGTGAGCTGGTGCCTAATTTCCCTTAAAGCTAATAGAACTCTAGGGTTTGGTTCAGTTGCCCAGGCAGAGGCATTTAATACTGTCCAAGGTGCACTAGAGCTTGTATTTCCACCTGACACCTGAAGAACATCTCTCTTTAGGTCCTGTGACTTGCCAGTGCTGGCCTCATCAAGGGAACTAACATCCTAGGACATCTGAGATAACACTATAGCTGGAAACCTGTGTTCAGGCTACACAGTCCACATCCTAAACAATACAGCCAGTACAGTCTTGAAAGTGTATTAAACCCTTGAGAAATCAGTATGTGATTTCAATAGGGGGTAGAAATGTGAAACCATTTGCATGTCAGGAGGCAATTTGAGTAGCTGTGATACATTGCCCCAGAAATTCTCCTTAGGAGTTGAGGTACACTGAGAAAATCTGTCTCACTACAGCAGCTAAAAGGTATTCTTTTCCTCACAAAGAAGACATTAGCTTGCAGTTTCTCAACTGTTTTCATCTTGTAATGAGAAGAGAAGAATCAGATCATTCCATGGGACTTAAAACAATTAGGAATAGAGAGTTGAAGAGATCCATTCCAGATATTCTTTCAATCTGATTACACAGCCAAAAATGTTAAGCTAGAATTATTTAAAAAGCTTTATAATATAGTATACAATTGCAACAGGATTTTTCCAATAAACCTATTAAAATTAAACCTCTTATAACTGAATCAAAACATGTAAAAATTTAGATTTAAGGTTTCTCTCATTTAAATAATGAACTATTCCTTCTTCAAATTCTTACTAGTTGTGACTAGATGAAGTAAAATAATGAAAAAAAATAATAGAAAATAGTACTATTCCTCTACTCATAAAACAAAATCATCAGTATAATCCTTAAATTTGAACAATACTTAAAAATGTACAAGGGCTTATTGATCAGCACTGAACCTTGATTAAGTGAGCATTCAAATCAGTGAAACATTCAGGCAGACTGTCCAAACCTTTTGAGCACATGTAGTGGTGTTCTATTTCAAGTCATGTCACAGATTACAGCAATGTGCAACAGACTGAAATTTTTTACTGTCTTGCAGAGATGATTTCCACAAGGCTCAAATTGGAGACAAAACAGATTTAAGGGGCATCCTGAACAGATACTAGTTGATCATTGCGTTAATTGGAAGTGTTGAAGCTATTTGAACTGATAGAAAAACTAATTAAGATTTATTAACCATAGGTCACAAACCCATTTGAGAGAGCTCTGGAGAAGTCGGATAATCTGATTTGATAATTTCTTGGAAAGGAAGACTATCACTCACAACAAATGTCCTCTCAAAGTTCTTATTTATGCTCCACACTGTAGTTATTGCAGGTTTGTAGAAGTTCTGTGATGTGTCAAACTCCACTCCTTCTTCTGGACAATGTAATTTTCAAATAAACAAACTTACAATGAACAATTTTAATCTAAGTCCATCAATAGAAAATAGGCGTGTTAGACTATTCATATTTATCAACATTCTCTTATCATCTCACCATTGCTCATGATGTGTAACATTTTAAATGCTCACACACACAGGATTAGTGAAAAGACAACTACAAAATCTGTTCCAGGAATACTCTCAAAAGACTACCACTCTGCAGGCCACTTTCTGAAGGCATCTCAGTCATAAGTGACTCTAACCTAGAGTTCCTATGCCTTCCATCTGAAGAGAAATGGTTATTTCTATGTCATAACACACTTTTTTGTTCTTTATATATTAAAAAGAATTTTAAAAGGTAGTCACTCAACACTGCTTTATTGCCCATCTCAAATATTACTAGTATTTTTAAAGTGGTTTATCTGTTCATTAGATGACTTGCTTCTGGAATCCCTTTAGACTTCAAGTAGTTTTTTCGCTTCTGTTTTTGCAATAAGCTTATAAATTTCAATTACCCTTTGGGGTTTCCGTTAAAACAACAGATATTTGGATAATCCTATAGCCACTACATCAGGAGACACAGAAAAACACCAACAAACAGATTGAAGGATCGATTAGGTGGTTCTACTTAAGTCAATGAAAAGTTTCTCATTGGCCACATAATACAGTTCTAGATAACAGTCATTTATATCTTCAGTGTTTCAATACTCAGTACTTCAATGAGTATTTCAAAACAGATTCTAAGATTAATATCAGACAGAATTTATGAAAGGGGAAAATTATGAGGGCTTTTTCTGAAGTTTTATTCTTGCTGGCTTCCCCACCAGTTTAGTGCTTTCCACATTATCAAATTTATCTTAAATATAGGATTACCTGAACTAGTAGTCATCAACAATATTAAGAAATTACCCTCATTACTTCCACAGTGAAGTGACTGATTTTCAGACAGAGAAGGCAATCTTGTCAGGGAGATTCTCAGGGTCTACAGACAGACAGACTGCACACTTTCTAAGTGGTATCATTGTTATTATTATTACTATGATTTCAGTCATCCATGTAATGACATACTACACTACTGAGCCTGATTCTGTTCATACAGGAGATTGGACTCCTTGTATAGACTGAGTATCTTCTAACTATCCACTTTTCCATGAGTAGTTTGATGATGCTTTAAAATTTTTAATTATTTTCTGCCTTATCATATTGACTGGCAAACTGTGAACATGACTTCAAGGCTCTTACATAAATGTTCTTGGCAGCTCCTAACAAAATCCCTTGATGAGAATGTTTATCTTCTCGGAGATGGTAGTCACAAGCCATAAATTATAGAATTGTTTTTATTTTTTGCATAGCCCTCTGTGGTTTTGATTGTTTTTTGAAATTGTTTTGGCTGTTGTTTATAGTTTTCCGATAGAACTGCAAAAGTTCTTTATGGAGTCAAGTTCTATTATTAAAAAATAGAGAGTTACAGCCAAAAAGTTGGACTTAGGAAGTAGTAACAGGGGATGGAGTCTAGTTTATCTCACACTGAAGCTACTTAGCATTGATTTACAGAAGCTGAGGACTGAACTTTTAAGTTGTGGAACTAAGGAATGCCTTTTCATCATCAAATGCTGCAACACACACAGACAGACATGCACAGAGAGGGTGTTTTTGAGGTTTATTCACTTAAAACACATTCAGTAACTAGAAACTTTGAAAGCAAGACTTAGGATATGACAGGTTCAGGAGAAAGGACCAAAAAACACATTCAATGGGATATGTGGAGGGCAAAGTGAAACTAGAAGATTAGTTCATCAAGAAAGACAGAAAGAGCTGCCAAAACACAGGTAAAAACAAGACTTCAGGAATCAGTCAGGGATGAAAGATTTGGGGAAGGTCATAAGTCTTTGATAAGAATTTTAATAAGGGATTTCTTCTTTATTGTGAAACATATTGTAATTTGTCTAAATTTAAACTAATTTGATATTTTTGTCTCAAGTAGAATTGTTGAAAAATATAGCCACGAAAAGCAGGATGGATAAATCTGAGGAGTGGCTTTTTGTAACAAGGCTATACATCTCATACTTGGGGCTTATCTTCAATTTACAGTTAAACAAATTAGAAAATATTCTTTCAAATTCTGAGAAGATACTGGTTGATTCCTATTATTCTGAAACTCTCTTAATAAATATCATGGTATCTTTTAGATTATAAAATAATTCTATTACCTCTTACACCTTTTGTTCAATATTAAAAAAATGTAATTGAATATCATCTTAGAGACAGATACATCAAATATTAAAGAGATGAAAGCCCAACTAATACCATCTCTTGCTCATAAATTCTGTTATTGTAAGTGAAGTTATGAGCAAGAGTTTACACAAATTAAATTCCTGTGCATTTTAATAAGATGAATATACTACTCCAAGATTACAACTTCTCGTTCCAATATTTAAATTGTGGAAATATCTTTTGTCATTACATACACATATACATTTTACATGAAGTTCTTCAATAACAGCTTTTGGATCTCAGAGAATAAATGTTTAATAATCTTGTTTAAAAGTGAGTTGCAGAAGCTGATATAAAAGAAACATAAACCCAAACCTTTTGATTATTATAATAATAAGACGGTCCACTTATATCTGGTTATAAGCCCACATAACTGACTTTGTGCAATCTAATCCTGAACATAGCTAGACTAATAATTACTTGATTAATGTTTCTAAATGTCAAAATAATGTTTGGATTAACCTTGAGGTTTTAGCAAGGAACTCTTTAAACATTTTTTCAAGTAGAATTTCTGAAACCCTAGTTTTGAACAGTCTGTGTTTCCTTAAACATGTTTTTTTTAAAAAAACATCAGTACAGAAAAGACAATGTTATACTAAAAGTCAAGTTGGTCAAGTTGAGCAAGTACTTAGACCTTAAGCATGTGAGTAGTTCTGACAGATAATGTGTTAATAAATTAGCTTTGATACACCACAATTTCAACTATTTGTGGTGAATTATAAGTACTTTACATTGGAAAAGGAAAAAAGGAGAGACATTGCTGGACATAGACTTCAGATTAACATTTTACCCGTCTGTACTCTTCAGAGAGGAACACTGAAGCTGCAACAAAGATGGTAATAATCACAAGATGAGTGGTTCAAAAATTATTGCCGGTGGCTCAATAGTGAGGCAACAAGTACCTGAATAAGATGAATAATAGCACGTTCATGCTACCACAAGTTCAAGAGTTTTAAACTGGCATTAAATATTTGAGGCATAAAAATGCGAAACTTAAAATACTGTGGGACAAGTCATGGGTAAATTTTTGTTTAATTCAATTTAAAAGTTAAAAGACAAAACATTTCCTTAATTCCCAAAGGAAAATTTTATTTTTCACATTCTCCCATCTTAATATGTTGAATAAGTAGCTTCAGTTCGGCTGAATCAATATTTTGTGGCAAGTCTGAAATACTACCAAACTTTTTTCAGCCAGCCTTAGTTTGAAAATGTCATACAAAATGACTGATGATTTTCAAAAAAAATCTTTCTTTAAACCTCATCACTTTATTGCTTAGTTTCCACTCAGTCTATTGCGCCATATATCCAGTTATCTCATGGCTGTATGTGCTTGAAGCTTGGAGTTATGCACTGTTGCTGCCACAGAAGGAACACAACAGGATGGCAGCAGGTTCCCTGAAGAAGGACACTTCAAGGGAGAATATATGGATGTGAAAGAGTAGTTTCAGAGCTACTAACAACTCAGCAATGACCAGTCAAGGTGACTTTTTGCACCTGTCTAAGATTTTGGCATCTTAGATGCTACTATTTAGTAAGGTGTTGAGGGCTGCTTTTAAATACATAATTTCCTTGACAGTATATGGAGATGCATATTTCAATGCACCTACAATGCATAGAAATAATTTTCATTGGAATTTTCCTCAATTTTTAAGGGAAAGTCAAAATGGTAAGTTTACTTTTTCAGACTTAGGAAACAGTGTAAGTCTGGACTACGGTAGCTTCCATTTTCCTATTTCCTCACAGTCATAAAACTCCAGATGCCTTGACATCAATGTGTCAAGTGCTTGATTAGCTCGTGCAGTCATTCTCTGAAATGTCAACTGTTCATGGCTTCAGCCTTCTGTGTTTATTATAGGAAGTGGGTGAACTTCCTTTTCCTGGTCGTTTCCTGTAAAACTATAGCACCAGAGTAGGCCAGCCAGGCTGGCATTTGCAAATTGCATGAAATTCTGCTATTGTCTGGTCTTTCCAAACTACAAACCATCTCTGCAACCCATGCTCATGATCTTCATGAAGTTTCCAGTTGAATGTTTAATCTCCCTAAACCCATAAAATGACAGAATATTGTATTTTTTAGCTCAGACTTATCCATATACATACTCTTCATAAGCCTGACATAGTTTGGCAAGGTGATGTATTTTAATACTCCTACTTTTTTCTTTTCTTTTATTTTTTTGTTGTTCTTCCTTTCATAGAAGGACAATAACTATTGTGTTCAAAATCTCTATTAGTAAAAGCTCTTTTGTTGACTTGAAAGTATTACCCAATAGTATGTACTAACTTGACTTCATGAAACTGTGGACACATGAACAATCAAATAACATCCCAGTACGAAGGACTGAAGTTCATCTTATTTTTTGCAAAAATATGTAGGAATTTTCTTAACTTTCTGCTGGTCATTCAAATCTGTTGGTGACAGATTAGCTACATTGAGGGATTACAGTGATCTGGAACTAAGCATCCCCAGTGTTCACTTCTGCAAGTGTATTGCAACATATCTGCAGTCTCCGTGATTTCTTTATGAAAAGATGACACTTCTCAGAATGGTAAGAATTCTTTTACCTGTACATATTACTATCTTAATTAGTTTCCCCCCCTGTGTTTTAAAGGAGATCTCTTAATATTATAATTTCAAATCATCCACAACGGGGGCTTCTAATTTGTCACACCAGAATGAAAAAAAACAAAACCACAGTGTGTGTTGCAATTTAGTATATAACTATCTGCATTTGAAAGAACACATCAGTGAAATTACCAGCCACATCCACTGCAAGCTCAAGTGGTCACATCCCACCTTTCTGCCTCCAGCAAAAGGTACCACAAGTTCTCAAAAAGGAAGGTCCTGTTAGGAAATGCCTCTCCCTTCTTCAGTCTCCAGTAACAGAGCTTTGGGAAAGGTTATATATCTCATTAGGTTTATGAAATTTAGCCAGGAGGGACTTTTAAATAGATGATATATACTGTCACTTGTTTAGGAATAAAAGGAAAATAAATCAGAGGAATGTCATGAATATGATAACCTCCTTAAATTCAAAGCTTTGGAAATCATAATGTCTATCATACTTCAAAATCAGTGAGCATGCACACTGTATAGGTTCCAGTTTACAGTTTTTTTCTCAAATTGTTAGATTTCCCATCTTTTTTTTTTTTTTTTTTTTTCAGAAAATGTTGGAGTTGTGCTGCACAGCAAGCATTTATTTCACACCCTTAGTATAGAACTGAAACTTCACAAAACACTAAGGAGGTAATAATGATACAAGCTGATAACTGTATTCATATGCAAAGACCAATAAACACCTTTTTTAAACAGAACATCTCACTTTGATGCCCTAAATCACTCGCAATTATGTTTTTTTCTGTCTCCTGTGTTATACTGCAACCTCCCTTATATGAGATTTTTTTTTTTGAAAATAAAAGCTTTTTGAGCTGATTGAAATCAATTTTTTATGAGTTCAACTTTTAGACACTATGAAGAAAAGCTTCTGAGAACTCCAATTATATTAGTATCATCCTTTACTTTTTCATCTTATTCCCTAAATCTTAGAAAGTACTCAAATAAGGTGCAAGTAGCTGATGACGGATTTTTGGGTACCAGCTTCTCACTGTCATTAGCTGAAAATATAATGCCTTTACATTACATATGGTTAAAGAGATAGTATTGTAGGGTCAGTGTAGGGCAGTGCATAAGCTACTAAATTCACCTCCTTACCTCTCCACAAATGTTCAACAGATCTGATTTTAAGTGATTTCATTCAAAAGCATAAACATACTCTTTAATCAAGTGATCTAACTCATGAGCTGCAGAAAAACAACAAAATACGTGCAAAGCTTCAAGTAACTCACAGAGCGGATTTTTATAAAGTAAACTTTTGAGAATGCATTGTGAAGTAAGTCTAATTCACTCTAGGCAATAGTCACAATAGTCACAATAGTCACATAAGAGCTGTATGCAGAAGAAACATCTACTAAACTAAATTCTCATTAGGGTAAGCCTGAGAATGCAAACACAGTGTGGTGATTCAAAATCATATTATTCAAGTATGTTAGAATTACAGTTTCTCTCTTTTGGTGATATCAGAAAACAAGAAAATGAAACATAGGGTCAAGAAGTATCTTAACTTTAAGTAATTGAAATGAAAATCCACCAATTTCCCTTTTCTCAGATAGAGTATAGAACTTAATTGTAATTAAAAAAATGTATTTATTTTAAAACTTTGACTTGTGTATATTATAATTTTTCTTTAGCCACTCTGATTTGTCCTTACCATTGGACATGCCACAGCTCTGGGAAATAGCACTAGAAGAACTGGTTGCTCTAAGAGATCAAAAGGCTTCGTATGAGCCACATCAAGAACCACCTACATATTAATGAGGTCCTTTTAAAACTGCACGAGGATAGGAAGTGGTTGCTATGAGCATGATTTTGTTTTTTAATCTGACATTTGCAAAAATTATATAAAATCTGCTTTAGATGACAGAAAAAGCTGTAAACACCAGAAACACAGGAAGCTTTGAGGTGTGCCAGGGCTGAAAGCTTTAATGATATAAATCCTTTTATTATAGACAACTATTTTGTCAGATTGTAGATGAAGCTCATGAGCTTTGTTTGAGAAATGCAACCCAAAGTCATGAATTTTGATTTCCTAATATTTGAGTCCTGGGGCTTTCTAAGGCATGAAGTGACAAGGCCTGTTCATGTTGTTCTCCCTCTTTGGCTACATTCCATTTCAGGAATTATGTAGGCACACAATTACCTCCAACTGATGAAAACACAAGGGAAAATAAAGAGTAACTTCTCTGTAGAAAAGAATGAAACTGAAAAATTGCATCTGAAAGAAAACAGTTATCCACTAGGTTGTGCCAAGGTTACTGAGCTTTGAAAATGAGACCACTGATTAGTCAATATATTATTTACTGAGTGGTAAATAACTGGTTGGCAAAACCCCTTATTTTTCCATCTTAATATTAACTGTAAAGGCACTCGTTATGAAGAGGTACCAGTATGTTATTAGCGTTACCTTTCTGAGGTTACCTTTCTATTACCTGATGCTGCCTTTCCGATCAGATTCTTAAGTTTCACAAGTTGGTACAGAAGGAAATTAATTTGAAAGGACAAAGCAAAAGCACCTGCTGAAACTGCTTTTTCATTCCATAGCATCCTACTGTGGAGAGACAGAGAACGATAACGACGAAGTCACTTTAGAAAAAAAAAGTTTGAGCTTATTTGTGGTCACTAATATAACTAAAACCAGCTCTCTCTCAACAAAAATATTTATCCCAGCATCTCAGATATAAATTATATTGCTTGATACATATTTTCTGAACATAAATTTACTTCAATGACAGCAATAGAATCTGAGGGTTGGTTCACAGTATCCCTAAAGCATTTACATTTCAGAAGCAGGTTAGTAATTTTTTTAATTGACATATGGTACACCTTTTAAGAGACACAAATCCATCCATAAGGAAACAACAGGCATAGGACAGTGTTTTTTTCCTTTTAGTAACTTGGACTTTTTCATTTTAAAGAATTTCAGTAATCTAGTTTCTATAATAAAAAAATCTATCTTTCTTGCATTTAGAAGATCCTAGATGTGTTTTGAAGGGTACCCTATATGAGAAAGATCTTGGCAGATTCACCTGAAAACTCTGGCCAACACCTTCATTGCCCGTCACGTGACTTTAGAGAAATTAATTTGTACATATTTTACACTTAATGCTAAAGATTAATAAATAAAAAACCTACAAGATACGCTAATGTAGCTTCTAAATAATACTATTCCTTTAGTTAGCTGCGCCCATGTGGTGATAGTTTGGAACTTTCAGATGACTGCAGTCTTAATGAAAATGTAGTCTGTGATAATATGAGATATACACAGAAACTGACTCTATAAAAGACTCAAAGTGGTGTTCATTTCATGTTATACAAGAACATGCAGGAATTTCTATTCTATTATATATCACTTCTCAAAAGTCCTTTAGATATATGAAAAGTCTTCTTCCCTCTGCCGTGGGACAAGTATAGATGACATGGTTTTGTCCAAACATTATCTTTCATTTCCTGCATAGTTTAGTGCAGAAAATGTATAAGAGTTGTAGATCATATGTGGGGCTGAACCTCTGTGTATCTTCTTGCTGTGCAAATAGGCATCTGAAGTCATCTTGATATCAAACTTTTCCATTTGAAACTCTCTGGAGTCTTATAAAAAATACAGCTAAATAAAATTTTCACATGGAAACGTAGATGAAAATAAGGCTTAGCCATAAAAGAGCATCTTATCTTCAGGCAGATTTGATTACGTGCACATGATTGGTTTCATTGTTTGGTATTACAGATAGCATGTATTTCAGTATTGGAACAAAGACATATCTAACTTTGGAATAAACAATTATTATCAAAACTTCAAATTTAAAAGTGAATGTCAATAACATAGAGTGATGTTTAAATGTAAAGAACATATGTCTATTATTAGCTCATTGTCAAACTTAAGGGAATAAGGATTTACTAGTCAGCAGCCACACAGAATAGTCCATTTTATTAAATTTCATCTTAAATGCCTATTAAGTGGTCATCGATTTAAAAACAGCAAGCAAACAAGAAAAGAAACAAAACTTCTATTACTACCCTAATACTAATTTAATGTGAAAGTAAGAAAATATACGTTATTTTACTTTGCTTATTTTATCTACTGTATCACTTAAAAATCACAGTGGGTCAGAACAAATTATATGGTAAACACTTAAGAAGTTCCCTTGTCTGAAAGGTGATTTTTTTTTTGTTTTACAGTTATGGTTTTCATTGGTGTAATAATATGAAACAAAATCGAAATAAAAGCAGGACTTTTTTTTTACTTTTCTTAGGAAAGTGTAATGCCAAGTACAAAGGTGTTATTGATAAATTTTCCTCTTTTTCTCTTTTTATGAAGAAAACAGTTTGAGACCAAAACACTCTGAGAATATAAAGAAAAGAGCAAGGATTAAAATGCTTTCTGAAATGAAGTAAATGGACAAGATCAGCAGTGGAAGAGAATAGTGAAATAGTCTTTTATTAATAACACCCAGGTAATGTTGCTCCTTAAGCCTTTCAGACATTTTTCCTAAATTAAGTTTGCATCTTATAATTGTACCTAATTTGCCATAAAAACCTTTCTAGGTACAAATCCTTGCAGGCAGTATAATACTTGCAAAAGTATAATAAATATCTGACACTGAATTAGAACAAGTGAATTAGAACTCTCTGAGAAGGAGAAAAGGCAATTTTCTGAGAGTACTTCAGAGGTGTTACAGTGATTCAAAAATATATTAAATTACCCATAAGAAAACGGCACTGAAGTCAAATGCACCATCAGTGAAACAAATTTTTTCTGATTTGATTGTCTCAGTAAGAATGAAGAGATAGAAAGCAACTATAATCTCATCATTTTCAAAAACCAGCCACTGGCTCTAACTTTTGGCTCCTCTAATGACTTTTCATTTTTCAAAATGCACCCTTGGCTTAAATCTTCATCTCCAAATAAAAAAACAGTTTCATTCCTACATGCTTAGATGTCTCAACTTTCATTGACAGTGTTCCCTTCTTATAAGACTAATATTTTATCAAGTAAGATGAAATATGACTTTAAAATAGCCCTAGAAACTACGTAATTTTAGTTAAGTCTTTTCTAATTTATATAGCTTTCGTTAGGACAAGTAGGAACTTGCTTAATCCCAAATCCAATACCCATTTCAGCAGTGAAGTTTTTGACAGAACAATTTATAAACCTAAGAGAACCTCATATTTATCCAACCTTTTGTTCAAGTTCCAAAAACACTACAGATGTGCCTCTAGTAATTCATGCAAACATTATCTTTCTCATTTGGCTCTCCCTTTTACAGTGCTTCATATCAGATGACCTTTCCTTTTCTCTTAAAGCTCACACTGAATTTATTTTCCCCCTACTCTTTTTGCAAGTCAGCTTATCACTGTTATATGCTTGTCTTTGGTTCTGCTCTGAGAAATGACTAGAGTCGATTTTGTCTGTTGTATGTGTATTTTATAGCAAAGTGAATATAGGTACAGTCTAAAAGTTCTGGTTTTGTATGTACCATGATAACTGAGAGTAAATTTAGCATGAACTATTTCTATCTGCAGTTTAGAAAAGAGGGAAAGCAATCAGATAAAATACTTAGGGAAAGCTATAGAGATTCAGAGCCTTGTAATTGAGTAAAACAGTTTGCTACAAGAACAAAGTTCAGACTGACATAGGCTTTTAGTTTAGTAAAAGACACTCAAATTATACTCATGTCATCTAGAAATATTATTGGAAGAAAGATGATGATATTGTTCATTGAGATATACCACTGAAATATTTCAATATTATTTTGAAGCTAGTTAAAACCAACCACATGAGATGTTTGCAGGGTCAAACTTATACTTTAACATGCAAAGCACCTAAAGCCAAAACCAAAATAAGATCTAGGTTATGTAGATTATGTGGTCATCGCAAATCCTTTAAAGACCAGCACAAACCATCAAACCAAATAATATCCCCCCTTATTTTTGTCACTTTTCTGTTATGTGGATTTGTGTATAACAGGAAACTGTGTTATATATATTAGTAGTTCTCTTTTCCAGAGGTATTTTCTTTCCTGGACAGTTTTATATTCATTTAAGGAATCCTGCTGCCAAATCAAAAAACAGGACAAAAGAGTCAGTTGCCTTTGAAACTTGCACATTATTTTCAAACTCATTATGAGATCTGGCAACAAAATGTTCAGAATACTTATGCAATCCTCCTTTCCTGGTTTCCTCTGTGTCTACAGAGGTAAATAAGGACTAGGCATGCTATGTCTAAAAGATTTTGGACTTTAGAGCAAGTTACAATTACCTTTATGACCTGACTTGCAGATCAAGACTGATTACAAGCCATTGGAGAATTTCCCATCTAATTTAACAACTTTGGTATCAGGCACAAATCACTGATAAGAAATCGTTACAGTATATCTGATGAGAATTATCACTTCTATAATTGAAAAAGGGTTGGCTTTTTTGGAACATTTTGCTTACTTTTGTCCACTAAATTTTTTCATCAGTCGTGACCTGTGTCAGCTGAAAAAAAACACAACGTCCATGCTTAGTAAAGTGTATGTACATCTGTAATTATGTAGCCATGGCTTGTAGCTTTTAAAAGACGAGAATAAAGGAATGTTAACACATTCCTCTCAGATTTAAATGGAACTTTGAGCTTTTAATTACTTTAGTTATTCTTTATAATCAGAATTTGTTGAGCCAATGACACAAGGTGTTTTACTTTGCACCCCTCGATTCTGAAATGTCGTTGACTATATTTTCATTAACATGCAGCACAGTTATCATAAGAGTGGTTTGGGAAGCATAACATTTGTTGCTAAGGACCTGATGTCATACTGTTATTCAGGAGTTTCATTTCTAAGGACCTGGTGCCATATTATTATCTAAGAGTTTATTCTCGTTATAGGTACTGAATGTCCATGAGGGATTGGAGTGTATTTTTCTGTTAAGTTTCATCCACAATCAAGTCACTGCAGTCTGGGAATTCTCTGTGTCACAAATCACATAAGCAAGTGGGGACAACTGGAAGATTCCCTCAAAAAGTTTCACTTCTTTCCAAATGAACACACTCTGGCAGAGAAGCCTGTTCTCTTCACAACACTCAGAAAAACTGAATGTACAGGAAAGAAGTTGGAAGAGGAGTAATGCAGAATATCATAGAATCATAGAATCAGCCAGGTTGGAAGGGACCTCTGAGATCATCAAGTCCAACCCTTGATCCGACACCAGACCATGGTACTGAGTGCCACATCCAGTCTTATCTTAAAAACCTCCAGGGATGGAGAATCCGCCACTTCCCTGGGCAGCCCATTCCAATGCCTTATTACCCTCTCTGTAAAAAATTGCTTCCTAATATCCAACCTAAACCTCCCCTGGCACAGGTTAAGACCATGCCCTCTTGTCTTACTGAGAGCTGCCTGGGAGAAGAGACCAACCCCCACCTGGCTACAACCTCCTTTCAGGGAGTTGTAGCGAGTGATGAAGTCTCCCCTGAGCCTCCTCTTCTCCAGGTTGAACAACCCCAGCTCCCTCAGCCTCTCCTCACAGGACTTGTACTCAAGTCCCATCATCCTCTCCAAGAGAGATTACTGAAACAGACACTTTCTTCTGCAACTAAGTCATCGAAAAGGCTTCCAAAATTGCTGTAATCCCAACTGGTCTATACTAGTAGCAAAGGTTTAATCAGAACTCTACCAACAAAGATCAGTAAGACTGTGCTGAAGTTCGACTATTGCCCACAGGTAAACCACCTTGAAATATTTTTTTTAAGCCATATTGGTACTTGGAATTTGTCAGTGTTAAATTTATGGTAAGCTTCCAAGTACATATGTGTTAATGCTCTGATTTCAGATGGTAAGTTTATGTAACTTCATGATATCATCCAAAGCAAAAATTATATTCTCCATAAGTTTACCAGGTACTGATGTGTGACTGACAAGCCTGTAGTTTCTGAGGTCCTCTTTCTTGACCTTCTTGAAAATTGAGGTTCATCAATATTTTTATATTAAGTTTTTCATCTTATCTTGGAAGCTGTCATAGAAAAAATACTGCCCCAGTGAAATAATATTTATATAAAAAAACCATTGGACTTTCAAGAAACCCCAGATGTTCAATTTCAGTAAAGTTTATATTCATGAAATAGTAACATATTTCAGCCTCTAGCCTCCGTTTGCCACAAAGAATTCAAATTGATTTGGAAACTTTTGCCATCACTAACTGTCGGAGGACAGAAATTGTGTGAACAATTTCTATTGCATTTCTGAGACCTTTACCTTGGCATGGCTGGGTGCAGACAGTAAAAATACTGCACCACTAATATGGTTGCAGGCCTTGTGCCAAGGTGAAGGAGGAATTCTTTTGGCAGGAAAACAAGTTTTATGGACACCTACTGTGGTCCAATTGGTACTTTACAGCTCAGTGTGTTTTCCTTATGTATCCAATGTAACCTGGGGAAGAATCATGTCTCCGTGTCACAGGCAGCATATAAGCTGTCTTTCCTCTAATAAAGTGGACATTTTTGCCAATCATATTGATTTGTGAGCATTTCTGTCTGTCCCCCTCTGCCATTAACTAACTGGAAATAGCTAGAGAAATATATGAATTGACATCTGTTTTTATGTTTTCTGCATATCTTTATTAGTAAAAGAGATAACAATAAATTCTTTCCCTTGTTCAAGAATCATTTCTCAGTAAGAAATATTTGATCATTTACCTTCAAAATTTTTTATAAACTATCCAGAAATAAGTATGGTAATAGAATATCGCCAGTAATAATCTGGTAGAAAATAACAACTGGCATTTTCATTCAAGGTTCTATGTTATTTTACTTGCCAAATTATTATTCACTAAGACCATTGATGGTGGAAATAATCTTTGTGTGTGTCTTTACTACTACAAGCTGCAAACTCGATGAAAAGTTTTTGCTTGCACGCGCAATTTTTAAAAAAGAAAAGAATAACATTTCCTAGACTAAAGACCTAGTGGTTCAATCTGGTTTACCTCCATACCAGTTAACCTCCGTACTGCTCCACAGTCCTTCCTTTTTTGCATGAAAACCATGTAATCCAAAGCTATATCATAGAATCCATTCAGGAACACCCAATATCTACCCCATTCAACCTTATAAATGAGGCAAGCTTCCTTTTTCCAGGAATCTGCTTTTGTTCATCTATTTCAACCTCAAGTTTTTTGACAAAAAACTTCTCCTTTGTCTGTTCCAAAGAAAGGTTAAAACACCAAGCATTATCTAATTTTGACACTCTACTCCACTGTGGTGGGTTGACCTTGGCTGACCACTAGGTGCCCACCAAGCCACATTATCACAAAGCAGGACAGGATGAGGACAAAATAAGATGGGAAAAACCATCATGGTACAGGATGAGAGCAGTTTAATAAATCAAAAGCAAAGACCTTGTCTGGAAACAAGGAAAAAAATATTCTCTACTTCTCGTCAGCAGGTCATATCCAGCCAACTCCTGGAAAGCACAGCATGCATAGATCTTGCTCCTGAAGACAAATGTCATAATAATGAATACACATTACTTACACACTCACACCCTCTCTTTTAGCTTTCATTATTACAGTGCCATGTGGTACGGAATATCCACTTGGTCAGTTGTCCTGGCTGTGTGCCCTCCCAAGATCTTGCCCACCCCTAGCCCAATGGTGAGGAGGGAATGCCGGAGGGACAACCTTGGTGCTGTGCCAGCACTGCTTAAGAGTAACCAAACACTTGTGTGTTAGCAATACCCTTCTATCACCAACAGAAAGCACAGCACTATGATGGATGCTGTGGGGAAAATTAACTGCATCTCAATCAAACCCTATACATCCATAAACAGACTCATAAAGCCTTATTATCATTCATCACACTTAGAGGTTGACCAGGAGAACCTTCAGTTTCATGCCTGAAAAATATTGTTAAAGTACTTGAGGAATTAAAACCTGTTCTCCAAAATATAGGCATCACTGATGACCTCAGAGAACAAATGTGAGGAAAGATCTAAGGCATATTACCACATATAAAATGGAAGATACACTTATCTACCTATCTTCAAAAATTTCTCATAGTTGCTTGCCTGAAGCAGTCCAGAAAAGCTATCAGCATGTAACAAATTTTGAGATCTTTATCCTGCTTCTCAGGAGAGGTTTTTGATTGACTGGGTCTTTCTATATGCCTGTGCATATGAGCTAAATGTACAAGTGTTCCTAGATTAAAGTCCCCTGACACAGATGAGCACAAGGTTCAATGTTATATTCCTGATGAATGATATTGCACTACTATTTTGTTAATAAAACTTCTCAATATTTTAATTTCTAATTTACATGTTTGAAAACAAAAAAAATTGCAATGTGCAATTTTTTATTTATTCCCTCCACTTTGTGGCAAAGCAGTCATCTAAAAAAAGGAACAAGTACTGAAGTAGCTTGTGTGTGTTTCCTAAGTTTCTTTTAGATTGCATGTGAAGACGAACCTGAAACTAACATTAGCTGGAAAAGTGGTCACTAATAAATAGGCAGGATGATTAAATAAAGTTAACCTCAAATAGATTCCCTACCAGACATATTATCAGATTAATGCTAAGTAGCCAAATAACTGATAAACACATGCTGGACTTTATGAAGGCATCATGCATGCTTTGCCAAGACCACATTGGTCTGCCAAAGCCATTACAAATCTTAATAGGGTGAAACAACTTGAAATGCCCAATTGCAAGATGTAATTGGACCTAGTAGCTATTGTGGAAGAAACAATATAGTCTTCCATCTTCTATGACTTGGTGGGGTAATGGGAGGTGAGGGAGAAAGGGGGTATTAGAGTACTTCTTTCAGAAGAGTGTGAACTGAGTGCCTATATGTTCCCTTTACACAATGATTTCCCCCAGAGTGACTGCTATAGTCAACTCTGTAGCAACTGTAGAAGCTATGAAGGCAAGATGTAGGTAGCAGTGTGTCATCATTTAAGGAAAACTAGGAATAACTACTACTGTCAAGATTTTTTGATAAACTGACAAAACATTGTATTTGTTACACCTAAGGCTGTATTTTTTTAAGTAGAAAAGTATACAGCATAGTATAGAGTGCAGAATATGAGCACATAATGCCATAATGTTAAAGCTGAGAGTAGACATGAAAAATATGGTTCACTGTACAGGCTCACACCTGTTTCAGCACAATAAAAACCTTTTGGGATTGTTCTCTGACACTGAGGTCAGAGAATACTGGATACTGAGATCAGAGAATACTTTAATACTTTGACACACACTCATACATTTCAATTCATTCACCCTGCAAAACATCACAGACTTGTCCTAGTTCCCGATTCATTCCAAGAAAGAGTTAAGTGATCAGGGCAAAACCAAGTAGATGGAGCAATTTTAATGCGATAGAAAAAATGTGGAAATTTTCCATTGGAAATGTCACTGCCATTATGAAAAATGTATGTAGACAAAATATTTTAAACCCATAAACATTATGGAAACACATGCTGAAATAAGCATGTATCCATACTTTCTGCAGATATATCTATCTAGATAAGTACATGATTTCCTGCCATGAAAATAATTTTCCTGCTATTAAGATAGAGCTGTAAGATCATTATATTTCTGAACAACTGTCTACATATTGCTTGAGGCACTTAGATTGAGTTTTTGTAACCAAATAAGGCTCCCCTCTAAGTCTGTAGTATGCCTTCTTCTGCCCAGGGTCTGATACTAATGGCTTTGGCCCAAATCCTGTCTTGGTGCTAAACATTATAAGCAGCCTCAATGAAACAATGACCAACCAAACCAGTATATTAGTTACAGAAAAAAACCATTAGAGAAACCACTACATTGGACTCAGGAAGAAGGTGTCCATGTTACTTGTACTTTTTCTGATCATCCCCATCATCAGTGATATTTGGCATCAATAAATTCTTCCATTATGATTGGGCAATTATCCTGATATATTTGTTATAAAGCAAAAAACAAAAAAGTCAACCTAAGGAATGGCTGGTAGATTTAATGAACAGGTTGTCTCTTTCATCATATACCTTGCTGTTTATCTATTTAGAATGATCTCACAGTCCAAAAAGCTTATTCCATCATAAGAAATTTGATTGCATTAGAATATTTATTTAATTATTTTTATTAATGTAAGTCTAAAAGAAATTATGAGTACTTTTGTGGATGTTTACTTCCAGGTCTCCTACATCTGGATCAGACCTGTGGTGCTGCACAAGTAAATAAATTACTTCCCTTCTTGTAGTTAAAGTAAATCTACAACTGTAAAAATGTCTGCTCATATTAGTTGAAAACTAATACGCTTCCTTTGAACCTAATTCAGAGAATTAGATTTTTTTCAAACTGCAAACAGATCTAAAGCTTTTCTGATCTAGGACAGTGTTTCTGTTTTCTTGTTATTATAATGTCAGAGAAGACATCTGAATCCCCATTTATATACAGGAATACTGTCCACGCTAGATTTACACTAAACATCAACATACTTGATAATATAAAATAAAAGGCAACATAATCTAGAGTATACTCAATAAAATATTTGATAAAATTTATTTGCTTTCATGTGAGACACAAAACAAAAAAATGAAGTATAGTATTTAAGAAATATAATCTGAAAATAGTAATCTGAATTTTATCAATCTCAAAATGATTTCCTCCTAAAGTGTACTCCAGTCTTAGAAATGTTTGAGATTTGTTGAATAAGCCAGAGCTTCTCAAAGGAATATTCTTTAGATCTGACCTCATACCTAGTCTTTTAGTTAATATCAATTTTCTTCTGTTGATGAATACATTGAACATTTTACTTCATACACCAAGTAATTAAAATAATTAGAGTCACATTTATGATCTAATAGATCAGAGGTAATGCATGAAGTTAGTATGAATAATGAAAGTACAAACAATAGCAATCTAATGATGACATTCTTTATCTGTATCAGCAAACCACATACCGAAAATTTCAAAGCCACCTCGCTGACAGATTTGCCATGACTTATCTTCTTTCCTTTGCCATTCTGTTGGAATCTACATCTTAATGAAAGTGAGTAGGTATGCATCCATGTTTGCTTAATCCAGAGAGAATGAGGCAGATTGTCAAAAATACTTGAGCCTTTGAGACAGTTAATGTCTCATTTTTAATAGCAAATATTTCATTGGTGGAAAATGTATAGACTTGAGTTAGCACAGTGCTGTTGAGAACACAAAAATCCTTCTCTGACCACTAATCATTTTGTCTTTGGAAATTGATTCATTACTGTCCAGCACGTATATCAGTCCACTGCTATTTCAACCAAAAGAAAACTACTACCATGCAGAGCAAGGTCTGAACTGGAGGCTCCATTATGGCACATCTCAGTAGACAATTATTTTTTTAGACACCTTTAGGCAGTAAGACAAAAATGTACAACATGCCTATAGCTGTAGAGAATACAAAAATTTTGCTAATCAAGCACTTGAGGAAAAAAAATCTGTCTCTGCATAGGACTACTGAGGTGGACAGTGTTTTCAATTGTACATTATATTACCGTTGCCAACTGTAAAACTTGTGGCCTTTTAGAGAGGGCCCTCATCTCCATTTTACTATATAAACTACTCAAGCACAAGGAAGGAAGTAGAAGAGGTGGAAGAGCATCTCTGTACAGATCAGCTTATGTAATCAAGTCAAAAAGCCAAAGAGTATATGTTGAATTCAACTTGTTTTGGTGTAAGAAAGTAAATAGCAAATATCATAGTTTTCCAGAAGATATTTTAGTTAGTTTTTAAATGTTGTCTAGTTCAACTTCACTTTTTTTTCCCTAAGGAATTTTAATATAGGAGAAAACAAAATGGAAAAAGTGCATATAGTTCTACAGAGCTGCGGTTTCTGCAATTATGATTAAAAATACCTCATATTTTTATAAGCATAATTACAAAAAAGGAGCCATAAGTGGGAAGGTGGAAACTCAAAATCAATACTACTGAGAAAAATAAGTGAATTTTATTTGGTATGTGCTGTCCATGTAATTAGAAAAGGTTAATCAATTTTACTGCATAGTAAGACACATGAAACAAGTATTTGCAAGAAAACAAGCCTTTACAACTTCAAAAAGTTTGCCTATCAGAGAAACTTACAGATTTCAATTTTATAAAATTAACCTTTCACTAAAAATGCTACTGGATAATTACATGGAGAATGAATAAGTTTTCCAAACACTTTTGCATAGAGTATGTAAACCTTTTTGTTTCCATTTTGGTTTTTTAATTAGTTGTTGTCAGTGTCTTGTTAAAAATTTTTCCAGCATTTTTTGGTTTCACTGATTACTCCATTTTAGCAAATCACACTCCAAATAAAAAAATAGACCATTCTTTTCACACCATACATGATTGAAAAAATAGGATCAGCTTTAGCAGTGTGGGCCTTGTGTAAATTCATTATAAACAATGAACAATTTTACAGAATGAAAATTATTAGAGTAATTGAGAGCTATTATAATGAAATAGAAAGCATATTAACATTCTTTTAAAATCTTATAGACAATATATATATACTACAAAGTTTGAAATGCTCCCCAAATATATCTCTCTAAATCACGGGGCCATATATGAAGCATAGAAAGCACAAGAAGCACATTATTTTTAAATTCAATTTACTTAAATAAATTTCCAATTATCTTGGTTTCAAAAAAGAAAATTTTTTAAATAAAATATCAACAGAAAATGAGACAATAAAATTTTTTTTTTGGTAAAATCCTCATTTTGTATTACATGCCATATTGTGCTTCTTCTAAGATTAAATAATGAGTATAATGAACCCATCATTTTAATTTCTATAATTCCACAACAATACATTTAGCTAGAAATCAAATTATTTTTTCTTCTTTTTTTTTTGAAGGAGGACAAAATCTGCATGCTAGCATCTAAATATTTAGGTATTAAATAAATGAAGTTATAGAACTTCATCCTGATAAGAACTTGTTCTGAGCTGGACCAAACAAAAGCTGGAGACACTTGAGGTATGTCTTAGGCAAAGATAAAATATTTAAATTTTTCCTGTCTGTATTTAATTTCACGTAAACACAAATGTGCAACACATTTTTTCATAAGGTAAAACCAAACTCACACAGCAGGTTAATTGATTTTGCTTTAAGGAAAGCAACTAAGATTCAAGGAGAATTTTAAAACATTGGTAATCTGACTCACTCGTGTCTTTCTGTAAAGTCACCTTCCATGTGGATTTTCTTTCAGTCTTCTTGTTTGGATATTCCTAGTGGTTTAGATCACTAGTGAATTGATGCTGAAGACAATGAAGGTTATGAAAGGAAACATTGCCTTACAAGAAGTAATGATAATTTAAAAAAACCTACCAAAGAAAACATTTTTTGTTCTACTTAGATATATGAAGAAATAATAGAGTAGGCTGAAAAAGCCTCCAGTTTTATATATATGACAATAAATTCATAGAGTGGTCACTAATTACAATTCAGTATTGATCAACCAATAGAAAATAATGCCAAAACTATTATCATCTTACTAAAAAGGAAATTATGTTCTATATGATGTTTACCATGTAGTTGCCAGATCAGTTGAAAAAAAACCCATAAAAAACTCTCAAAAACTGTGTCACTTAGTTTCCTTATCAAGTCACAGGAAGTGTTTCCCATGGCTCAGATGAGGAAACCTGTGAACAGGTCTGTTACAAAGAACATGAAATCTAATCTCTGCAGCCCTTTTAATTGAATTTACAGTGTATGCTACCTAATTAGTACCCTGATCAATTAATTTTTTTCTATCAAACTAATGTTCAGTGAAGGATTGAACTAACTTGGATATAATACGTATTTCATGCTGGAATTTATTTACAGTAAAGTAAATAACATGATTGAGTTACTATAGTGATACCTCTGCACTGAGAAAATGAAGTGGGAGTAAGGAATGGTTAATTAAAAGTAATAGCCTTCTTTTTTTCTTTGCTAAATGGACAAAGTAACAGCTGGCCACAACAGCTGCCAGCACTCTAATTTTTGGACAGATGTGTTTTCCATGCAATTTTAAGTTCACAAAGACCAGATGCTTCCCATGGTTGCTCAAACCACTTTCTCCATGTTCAGTATTATATGATTTGCTTTGAGCAAAGGCTTTTGTTCTCCTGAATCTTTGTTTATGTTTATAAAGCTGTCAGGCAAGACAAGAGATGTTATGTTCAAAACTGGATTAATTTTGACATCACTTTGCTACTTTTGATATATTTTCCTTTTTGACTGAAAGATAAAATTATCACACATGGCACTGGATATAACATGTGCATACACTTTCCTAGGTGAATTAAAGATATAAAAATCAATGTTTTATGTAAACCCTTGTTAAAATGTAGAAATTAATCTTCTTTAGAAAGGTTCCTGCTCCCAGTTTCAGTCGTGTTGAGGAAAATTTGACTGTATCTATTTGCTCACATGAAGTTTGGACTACTTCCTGGAATTTTACTAGAAAACTGTAAAAGAAAACAAACTACAAGATTGAGTTCTAAAATTTCCTGGACCAAATCTTGATATTGCAAAATGCTGAGCATGCTGTCACTGATCCAACAAAATAAGTAGGTCTAGCAATTACAACTGTTTAGCCTAAGGATGAGAGGGATGTCTCATTGGATTCAGCTGGACAGTTCCAATGTTTAGCTCCAAAGTAGTTCCTCTGCTGGAATGAGTTCAGAGCATATTGTTAGATAGGCACTTAAATGAACCACGGATTGATTTTGTCCTCATCATGAGGGCTGTGCAACTCATTATTTTTCAGCACAGGCTGAAGTGATGACAGACAGAGAGGTAATTGCAATGAACTCTGCATATTTCATATATGATGGGATATAAGGAGGAGCTGGGTTCCCAAAGTTTGTTGCCAGAGCCCTGGTATAGAGGTAGTTAAGACATAAAATGTCAGACCACACCCTTCTCAGTGAGAACAGCACATCCATATAAAATTATTTTGGCTGTGCTGAAAGAAGAATTAAGCACAATCTTTTGCCTACACAGCAAAGGAAATGAAGATTAAACAATTTAATCTTTATGGTTCTATGTGTATGTTTTATTCAATTGCTCATTCTGTCCAAGAAATTTACAACATGTACGTCCTCAGCTGTTAATAATATTTTATCTATCTGGTCAAGGAACAGAATAAGAATGACAGAATAATTAAAATACCGCAGATTTTAAATGTTTAATGGTCATACCTGATAAAGCAAACTTGATTCGTGCTGTTTTCAAAGAAAGATGTTTGCACTACTAAAATAATGGGGCATTTTATTACTTAATACTTGTATGAAAAATATATGTAAACTCCCTAGCTTGTGCTCAAACCATTTTTATTTCTACTCCTTTCATGTATATTGTCAATTATTAAAGGGATGTTTTCGTATACACCTAACTTGAATCCCTGTGACCTATGTGTTACATATTGTTTTTTTTCATTTTCTGTTACCTCCTGGAGGTAACTGCTTAGGTACTTTTTGCCTTTTATTGCCTTCCTAGTTTGGAGGTGTGTATTAAAAAAAAAAAAAGAAAAAATTTAATTAATTAAAATCTGAAACTCCATAATTTAAAATTTTCTACAATTATGTTCTGCTTCCAGTTCTCTTGTTGCTTTGTATTGCTCTAACTAATATTTACAGTTTTTGGATATATCAAAATATTTTTTATTCTTTTTTTTAAACTTCTGTTCTCAAAGCATATCCATGTGCTAGGTATGTGCTGACTAACAAAGGGTTTATGATCTTCAAATTTCCCTTAGTGACCTTTGTCAAGAGCATTATTATACATAATAAAGTTTCCTGGTTAACTTCACTATCATTGTATCCAATAGTCCTTGTGACGCCTCTTTGGGTATTTCCTAGGAATTTTTTTTCACATTTCTCTTCCTCAATACCTGTTTTTCTTTCATAATTAGTCTCAGGATCATTCCTTGAGCTACCTTTAGTATTCTAAATAAATCTTGCATTGAGATGGATTGGGCATGTCTTCACATAGTCATTCAGATAATATCATGTGATAGATAATTCCCCATACATTGTAAGAACTAGATAGAAAATATATTCGTTTCTTTCACAGAAAGTGCCACTTTTCATAAAAATGCACAAGAACAAATAAAAAAAACAACAAAAAGGGAAATACTCCTGCTTAAATAGTTAGTATAAGAGAAATATTGTAAAGACAACCTTGTGTCAGGAACTCAGTGTTTCTGTGTGTCTCAACAACATCACACCTCTTTTCCCCCAGTTCCTTTCCTAGTTAGGCTATACTGAAAAATAAGACAAATTTAATCTCTCTGGAGACACCGGTTCATAGAAAAGAGCATAATGATGAGATAGCCACAGTATGTGAATCAACATATCAATAACAAATTTAAACAGAGGTTTTTTTGTGGTTTTTTTGCTTTATTTTTGTGGGGTTTGGATTTTTTTTTAATTTAAGATGCCCTTTTAACTTGTTACTATTTATGCATTCTTATATTGCATCCATTTATTATGGTTTCATATATCTAAGAATAGAAGAACAGAGAAAACATTATTTGCACAAAATAGATTTTGAGAGAAGCACAGAACTAAAAAATCTTTTAGGCAGCCATCCAATTTTAAGAAACTGGAATTTAATTTGAAAATAGTTAGCTAAGGCAAGCTAATTATTTTTTCTTATCTGACTAGGAACAATATTAAATAGTGAGGACCAGGAATTCTAGGAACCATAAACATAACCAAATACTCCCATCCAAATGATGGGAGTAAATGTAAATCCACAAACATTTACTAGAAATTCCTGCAGTTTTAACATGATTTGGTAAAATAAAAAGTACCTTTGTTATGTAGATTGATTGTTCTTGTGTGCTTTGTTCTTTCTGTAAACAGAACAAGAACAAGAAAATGGGGAAATTTCCATGTGTTTAGAGGAATGAAGGAGTTATGAAGGAGTTACAAATCCTACTGATAACACTTTTAATTGTAAGTAGGGGCAGTGGTAATTTAGGAAATGCTAAAGGAGTTATAGACATTTCCATAACTTTACTCAGCATCATTTCCATATTACAAATCAGGTGATGCTGCAATGAATATCTAACCCCTCCTATCACTTCTTTTCAGTTTTCATAGAACAGCTGAAGAATGTCCTTCCTTGCTTGCTTTTTAACTTTCTTTTTTAGTATATTAACTGAGAAGACTCCATTAGACAGGAATAGTTAAAAACATTTTGACTCAAGATTTCTGACTGTTCTGTGTATTTGACTGGCAATATGCAACTGTATGTCCTTCCATCACACATTGTTGAATTTTACAAGCATTAAAGATTATTGAACCACTAGGTTAATGTTCCCACAGGTGTAGAACATTGGGTTACTATTTCAAAAAGTATTACATGCCATCTGGTATGCTCTGACAGCTGTGTGTACATAAATTGGTAACTACTCTTTGACTCAATTTACAAAAGTAATCAAAATTTGGTCATTCAATCCATTTCCTAGCAACGACAATGATTCATTAGTAAATTGTCTGTCTATAAGCAATCCGTAAGCATGACTTCTTCCCAAAATTGTTTGCATTATGTGGATTACTTTCCAACTTAAATAGGCATTTCATAAAATACCAAGAAATGGAGTCAGGTTTATTAGGTTAATCGTGTGATAGCACACTTTTAGGGATGCATAGTTCAGAGGAACAAATGGATGACTCAATTTATGCAATTTCAGAGAAAAAGAGGGTTCATACAATGTCCTTCCATGAATGTAGAAACCTCTTCCTCTGAGTAGAAAATACAGGTAATAAAATTTTCCTAGGAGACACTTTCAGCTGAAGAGGACAAACTTGTGAACTCAGAAACATTCACCAAGACACTGATTTCCAATAGCTAATAACTCTGAAAGGCTTCATGGTCTCAGGAAACGTTGCCTCTAACTACTGTGCTAATAAGTATTTCAGAGAATTTCACTTTCTTACTCTTCATCCTTCACCAAAACAAGCTTATACATCGAAAGAAGAATTTATTTGCTTTGTATACTCTATATAGATTGAATTAAAACAATACTCAATACCCATTTCTATGGTATGCAGTTACTGTAGAAAACTGGAGTGATTGAAAGAATTTAGAGGAAGAAGAATTGAATACATAAGGTATTTTGTTTAAGACAACCTATCCAAACACCCTGAAATTTCCCCTGAACTGAAATTTCCCAAGTTTTTATCACAATAACATATAAAATCTAGATTTTCTTGTCTACTTACATCTTTAGACAGTCTTAATGCACCACATATACTGTTTTGTCTAAAGATTTTCACTTACTTTTGTTTTTTTTCTTTTTTTTTTCAGGGTAAGAAAGTGAGTGCTTTTGCTCTAGGTTCTAGTAGGACATATGAATACACATAGTTCTTCACAAAATGTGTTCTTATGCTTGTTGCCTTTAGTCTTACAGCTCTGTTTCAAAAGAGAAGATGGTTTAAGCCACAGACTTATTTAATTAAAAATTTATTTGTGACTTGGCCAGACAATTAATGAACAAGAAACAAAAAGATAGGATGTCTTCACTTATCCACTGGCTTCTGGCACGTGTGTAACCAGGCTGATCAGGAGTCACTTGCATAGGAGACAACAGCAAAATGCGGTTCTGCAGGCCTTACCCAAACACCAGTGTTGGGATGGAACCAGTTGCTGTAGGAAGTGGGCCTCCGTGCCTCTGCTTTGTTGGGAAAACACATTGCTCCTTCTAGCAATGAAATAGGGTATGTGATTGAGCTGGAGATTCTCAAAGGGCATTAGGCAACTGATGAAGCTTGTCACATTATTCCCGCTTAGGTCCAGGGAAAAAGTTCTGCCACTGCAAGCAAACAGCAATCCTTAACTACTGAACTGATACCACCTGTCAGCTTCTTTATTTCCTGAACTCCACAACAGGCAGACAAATATTACCTTTCTCTTTCCTTTAAGATCAACTTCCCTTCTCTTAAAATCTCCTTCCCTTAAGATCAACAAGAAAAATTCACCCTAAGAGTCAGAGACTTTTATAATGATGAAAAATTCATAATATAAACAAGTTATTCAACTTAATTCTGAACTTTAAATATCTATGTTCTTATAAGATAGAAAGAATAGCAGGACTTTATTCATTGAAGGGCAGAGTAAATATTTTAGAGTGGTCTTTTCAGTACCTTAAAAAAATCTTGAAGAATGCAGTCTGAGTAAGAAAGAGTTTAGACAATCCTTGCCTTTTGGTCCAGTTCATTGCTTGTTCCCATCCACCTGTCAGGTTGTTTCCCTACCCCTGGTCGCATGGTCCCCTGGCAGTGAGCCCAAATTGGTCTCACTGCCTTACATACTTTCCGATTCGCCTTCTTACTAGACCAGTCAGCAAAACAGTAAGTCAGCAGTAGTAACAGTGATCAGAACAACCAAAACAATAAGAACAGCAAACAAGGCAGTAAACAGCAGTCAGTAACAGTGATCAGAACTTGCAAACCACCAGTTCCTGACCAGAAAATAGCTCTTCAGTCTCCTCAAATGACCTCCAGGTATCTCAACATCAGGTAACCATGGAAATCCCTGCTTGTAATAAAACCGTCTTATTTATTTCTCACAAAGCCAAAAGTTAATAAGACTTTATTTAAGGTATTTTCTCCTTTCAGTGTGTTTGAGTTTGGAAATGTAAAGATAGTTAAATCTCTTTCTGGACACAGTTTCCTCTTGTACACAAAGATAAACAGAAAAATAAATAAAAGAAAAATTAAATAAAAGAAAAATTAAGCTGACAAATGAAAGTGGATTTTGCATGTATACTTTTATATTGCAATCAAAATTTCTAAAGCTTTGCACATCCAAATTTTGTGGAATGTTAAAAGGATCTTTCAACAGGTCTTTGCTGAACATCATGTAAGTAGAAAGATTCTTTAAATGCCTCATCTTTAGAGCCTCTGAATCAAAGGCACACAAAATGACTATTTAAAATATAAGCAGAGTACAAACACTGGTGCTATAGCATATTCTAGCATATTCAGAGAGAGTAGCCCAAAGATCTGTCTTAGGCCACAGGGGGTGACTTGGCTGGGAGGGGGACAAGTTTTTCATACAACATTCTCCTTATTTCCTTTCACAAAAAAACCTTTCTTAGCAACAGGATTTTGTTCTCTTTTTTTTTGTTTTTGGTAGTTTGTTGTTGTGTTGTTTGGTTGGTTGGTTTTGGTTCATTTTTTTGGTTTTGTTTTTTTTTTTTTCTAGTTAAATCGCAGCCTTCCTGGAAATTCTTTCACTTCCTTACAGTGGTGATGTGCACATCTTTGTGTAGATGAGGCATAAACACCAAACTTGTCATACTTGAGTGTTTGAAGTTAAGCTTCTGAAAATACTTTTTAATTCCTGAATAGGAATGCCCTTTGAAATTCAATGTTCCTTGTCCAAATTGTCTAAATGTCTATGTTTACTTTAATGAATGAAATAGTCCAGGGTCTGTCCCATGATGGTGATGCCAAATGCCAGGGACAACTTTGTATTCAAATGGCAAAACTCTCTGAAACAGGTGGACTGTTTTGTGTTGCCTTCTGGGAAGTACTGTCCTCTCTGCTCCTTGATGGGCTCAGTGCCAAGCTCAGGCATTGCCTGGGAGAGCATTTGTAGCCCTGGGCCAAGCATTGTCAGGAAATGTGCAAACAACAGTGGATTGTTTGCACTATGTTAACAGTTTAATGTAAGTCATTGCTGGTAACACACAGCTACTTCTGTGCAAGTGTTCAAGTCTGTTTACTGTCCCATGATTAGCTTACTAGGGCACCTATAATCAACGCAGGTTTTGGGATTTGTGTAATTGCTTGCTTGTTTGAATGTTCTGCTTTTAGTCACCAGCAGAGCAACAAATTCCAGAATATTACAACCTGTCCTTAAACTGAAGATTTACACATACAAAGATTAAATGAGAGAAAGGATAATTTAGTGCACTGAACGCTTATGCTTGGGCATAGAAGGCTTATAATAATTCCCCAGTCCATCACATCTTCTGTGAGACTATCAAATCGGTTGGCCTCTCTGTGTTTTAGTTCCACATCTATGAAGCTGTACTTCCCATTCCTCCCAGGAGTCCTGTTAAAATTATAAGGCTGGCTGACTTTCTGGTAGTTGCAACTCTGTCGCAGTGCACAAATAAATAGAGAGTGATTGTTCCTAGCTCTGACTGTTAGAACAAATTTAGTCTATAGCTGTCTTCATTATTCTGGAGTTCAACAGCTATTACCATAGCAACCTGTTTTAATAACTTCCAAACTGCAGAAAATACACTAGAATTAGTTAATTCTGTGGTTAGGCACTGTACATAATATGCAACTATCTGGATTCCCATGGAGACTACAAGGAATGCACATTCCAAACAGGTGCTTAATCTACAGATCAAAGCACCATACCTACCAAAGAATGAAGATTTCTCCCTGAAAATCAAGTCACAGTCAGCCCTGAACTTGTGCAGGATCTGTTGTTCCCACTGGATCCCTACAAATCTATGGGGCCTGTGGGATTCATCCCCAAAGAGCTGGCTAATGTCATCACAAAACCCCTCTCGATCATTTTTGAGCAGTCTTGGGAATCCAGAGAGTACCCCACTGACTAGAAGGTGGCAAACATCACAATTTTAAAAAAGACCATGAAGGAAGACCCGAGAAACTCCAGGCCTGTCAGTGTCCCTTCAGTGTCTGGTAAAGTTACGGAGAAGATTATTCTGGGAAGCATTGGAAAACACCTGAAAGACAATGCAGTCGTTGGTCATAGCCAGCATAGCTTCATGAGAGGAAAGTCCTGCTCATCAAATCTGATTTCCTTTTATGACAAGGCAACCTATGTAGTTGGTCAGGGGAAGCCAGTTGATGTAATTTTTTTGGATTTCAGTAAAGCTTTCAACACTGTCTTTCACAGGATCCTTCTGGACAAAATATCCAGCTCACAACTGGATAAACACATCATGTGTGGGTGAGCAATCGGCTCATGGGTCGAGCACAGAAGGTAATAGTGATGGGATAACATCAGACTGGTAACCTGTCACTAGGGGAGTTCCACAGGGCTCCATCTTAGGCCCTGTGCTGTTCAACATCTTCACAAATTACTTGGAAGCAAGACTGGAAGGGATACTAAACAAGTTTGCAGACGACACAAAACTGTGTGGAGCTGTTGACTCCCTCGAAGGCAGGGAGGCCCTACAGAGAGACTTCAACAAATTATAGGACTGGGCAATCACCAACCACATGAAGTTCAACAAGGGGAAGTGCTGGATTCAGCACCCAAGATGGGGCAACCCCTGATGTATGTACAGACTGGGAATGAGATGCTGGAAAACAGTGCTGCAGAAAGGGACCCGGGAGTCCTGGTTGGTGGCAAGTTGAATCTGAGTAGGCAGTGCCCTGGTAGCCAGGAGGGCCAACCATGTCCTGCGAGGCATTAGGCAAAGGATCACCAGCCAGTCGAGGGAGGGGATTGTCCCTCTCTGCTCTGCACTGGGGTGACCTCACCTTGAATATTGTATGCAGATTTGGGCACCAAAATAGAAGAAAGATATTAAGCTATTAGGAAGTGTCCAAAGGAGGGCAACGAAGATGGTGAAGGGCCTTGAGGGAAAGCTATGTGAGAAGTGACTGAGGTCACTTGGTTTGTTTAGCCTGGAGAAGAGGAGACTGAGGGGACACCTCATTGCAGTCTACAACTTCCTCATGAGGGAAAGACGAGGGGTAGGCACTGACCTCTTCTTTGTGGTGACCAGTGACAGGACAAGTGAATGGTATGAAACTGTGTGAGGGGAGGTTTAGGTTGGCTATTAGGAAAAGGTTTTTCAACCCAGAGGGTGGTTGAGAACTAGAACAGGCTCCACATGGAAGTGGTTACAACATCAACCCTAAGTGTTTGTATGATGCTGTCAGGTACAAGGTGTGACTGTTGGGGATGGTCCTGTGCAAGGCTAAGAGTGATGATCCTTGTGGGTCCCTTCCAACTCAGCATATTCTGCGATTCTTTGATTCTTTTGTACAAACTGCCTTTATTATCTGCAACTTTTGTTTAAAAGAAGATTATTCATTTTAAACTATGTGATCCTAGTGAAAGCAATACTGTGTACAAAAACTTTCACCATTAACTGGTCCTATCTCTGGAAAATATGCTTCTGGATCAAAAAGAGGGTTATCTTTTTTCTACACCTTTATGTCCCACCAAATACCAAATCATTGTAAGAAAATGCTCTTTCTGATAATGCTTTAACAAGTTTGATCATTTACAAAGGATAAATTCTTCAATTTAAGCTTTGCTTTCATTTAACTTGAGTAGTCTTTCTTGATAGTTTTTTTTAAACCCGTTATCTTTTTATTTGGATTACTGATATTTAAGATCCCGAGTACAGATAGGTAATATATTGAGAAGAATTACTTTAATGATTACATACCATGAGAAAACCCAAGAAAAATCCCATTTGCTTTCAGTGCAACTCTTTTAAAAATAAGACAATAAGTTAATCGTAATATAGCATACCTATTGCCTCTTCAGCTTTTTGCATGCAAGTGTCTTTAGAGCCTTTTGACACCAGAATGAGAAAACAAACTCAGAAAGCTGAGGATAGATGAAATAAAATTTAACAGAAGCAGATTTAAAAGCTTCTTTTGCCTTCATTTACAAAAATACATATAAAATACAACATTTTCACAGGTTTCACAGGTTACTATATTTTTCCCCATACTTCCTATGATTTTGCAAAATCCAGTTTTATGTCCCCTTTCTATGCATTTAGATGTTTGGGTTATTTCTTGGGAGTTAAGTTTGGGTCCTATAGAATCAGTTTAGAGAGGAGCAAGAAATTTAATCCTAGTAATGTATATAATTTTGCCATTCCATATGATTTATCCCATATTCAACTTCAGGTTGAAAAATAGGTAAATGAATTTCCAAACAAAATGATGGAAGAAGTATAACCAATGGATTTTATCAGTGCAGCGTGCGTGCAGACACTGTTCAAAATCGTGAACTATTAGCTTTTACTTGTGTGTAAATGCATCACTAAACATAGTACTGATATTTTCCTAACAGTTTCATCCTGTAGCATGATATTCTACCTCTGTCCTTAAAAATGATAAAAAACTTGGTGATCATTATCTTCAATCATGTTTCAGCTGCCTCTTGCTACCTAAACTCTTTATTAAGAGAGGCTTGAAGACATACCTCTTCAATCCCTCTGCTATGCCAAAGAACCGCCATATGGATTTTTGTATGAGTCCTGTCAACGTAGTCTGCAAGGTGATTTTAAAAGGAAGAAAATATTTCTACCCACACTTCTTGAAAGTTGTAGCTTTCAACTGAAGTTTGTGGACTATTTTGATTTTTGAACTTTGATGTCTGAACACAAACTGGGGAGAGAAACAGGTGTGTGGAGAGAAAATCCAGAACTCAGAATATAAAGTAGTGCATTCTATAAAGTATTGACTAATTTTTCAATAATAACAGTGACATATTTAAATGTTAATATTGACACTTCAGAAATACATACATATTTATTGAGTAAAAATGTGTACTGTAGTCACTGGTGTTATACAAATTGCTGTAATAGTACACAAAAATTTCCAAGAACAGTCCATCTACTGAGGAGAAGGATACCACTGTACATCTCTTCTACCTTATTACAGTGTTTAAATGACACCGATTACTCAAAGGGTAAACTTTGATTTTTGAATCCACGATTAGGATGGTCACCAGGAGGCTAGGTATGATGGAAAAAGCTATATCATAAAAGGACTCACTTTTACACTGACTACTTCCTATAAATAAGTGCATCTTCTGTTTTCTTAAATTTGTGCAGAGTTTGCTATTTCAAGCTATGATTATGAAGCCATATTCTTTCTTTAAGTGAACTTAATCAAGATTTTCACAAAAATACAAGCTTAACAAACCATAACAATACCAAAATTTCTTAAGTTAATGCACCATCCACTGAGAATATTTCTCTATATCTGAATCAGACATGAGTCAACATCTAACAATTACTTAGAAAGGGATAAGGTAGCACAAAGCGAAACAAAGCTCTTTATTTTCAGTAAGTACAGAATTAAAATAATATTTTATAATAATATTTTAGATCCTTTTCATTTTGTTATTTGATTCCAAGGAGGATGTGGCGCACTTTTTGTTTATTTGTAATTTCTATCATCAAGTTTTGATTAGCCAACAGAGTTCCCATCATCAGTCAACAATGACCTTGAGGTTTTGTTGCCTCACCCATAGTCCCAGGCAGGTGTAGACTAGAATGTTTATTCTTGCCTTTAAAAACACTTTAGAAGGTGATATTGGGCAATTACTGTGACTCTGGCCTGTCCACTGAACTTCTAATCTGACATCCATCATGCTGTGACTACCAGGTGTCTTAACTCAGGCTGTGAAGAAGGAATATTTATGTTTCTTCTTTAATTCAACTCTAACAGTGCAGTCTTAGTGCTTTCATAAGTGTTTTTTGAAAATGTGTTTGGACTCAGGTTTGATCCAGATCCACTCCTGATAGAAACAGGAATAGGAAATGAAGGAGTTCTTGTGTATTCATAGTATTCTAAAACTTTTAAATCCTTTCCTACCTTTTCATCCTTTCTTTATAGTGACAGCAGGAAGGTAAGAGCTTTAAACAACTTCCCCTCTTCTCTGAAAGTGAAAAAAAATTATATTCATGCTGAGTTGTATCAGTGTTGTTGCAGTTATGATGTGAATTTTATCTTATTATTTACTGCAGGTGGGAGAATATCCCAATATACCTCCAATATTAAGAAGCTTCTATTGTTACAATATTTCTATGATGCTCAAGATAAAATGAAAAATTAAAAATATTGGGTTTATATATATAATTTAAACTTATATGCGCTCAAACCTAATTTTGATACAGGTTGCTTGATACAGCTCTTATTTTATTTATTTTCTCTCATATTAGTAATATTTAGCATTATTACTTTGCAAAAAAATTAGGAGTAATGAGCACTGGACTGGAGATCAATTCATGTATAAGTAATAGTCTTGAAATCTAAGAAAAATAGGATGAACTGAATCAGTGTAATACATCAAATCATTTAAGGACAAACTAATAAGACTTATCTTAAAACTATGTTGATCATCAGTTTAAAGAGACCAAATAAGGGAGATGTGAAAAATCTCAGTTAGTTAGATAGAGGGTATAAACAGACAAGTGTATGTTGTAAGATCAGTGGATGAGACTTGATATGGCATATTGTACAGACTTCAGGAAATAGGAATACTAAATGAACCCAGCGTGGAAAGAGCCACCAAAGTGCTCAGAACAAAAGATATATTTATAGGAGACAACTAAGGTAGCTTGTTTTAGAAGCTTATCAATACAGAAAGGACTAGAAGGTAGGATATATATGTATAACCTATATAAAGATATGCAACATATATGCGAAATGAACATATAAATATGTACATTGCTTATATAAATACGCAAGATGTGCTTAAAAGCTGCAAAAAGTAAGGTCACAAAAAATAAAATACACATAACATTTTCTATGAGAAAACAAAATCAAGATTAATCTCAAAGTGATTAAAAGAGGAAACAAATTTTGGAACAGTTGTCTTAGTACATTCTCTAGCAGAATGATATGGAGGGAGGAAACAACTGATTTTTTAAGATGAAGCTTGTTGTGTTTATGATATGATCATAGGATATGATGATATGACATGGTTCCCTGACATGAGAGTGCTAGGCACAATGACCTCCACAACATTAGTAGCTGTCTGAGATGTTGACTTCCTAATGTTGCTAAGTAACATCATCTGGCATGATTATGATTCATGACCACTTTGAATTTGAATGGTCCAGTGCCAGACACAGCCTCAAGATTCAGTAAATACATTTTGTATGAACATTGCCCATTTCGTATACATAACTTAGCAAAACTGTTGTAAAGAAGTAATGGAAGTCTATATTTTCACTCAGTCAAGAAATTAGTCATCCTAGACATAAAATATCTTTATGAGGTTATTTCTCTCACATCCCAGTTGAGATGGGAGACAACAATTAACCATATGTAAAGACTTAGTTACAATGTGAGGTAAAAAAAGGATAACTTTACTGTCTGCTATTAAAATCTATTTTAAAAAAATATAATATGTAAAGTTATTATAGAAGTTATTTCTTGCAAGCCTATGGCTGATTTAGCAATGAAGTAAGATTAATTTTCGTATAAACACCTAGTTAAAGAAAAACATTTTTTATTTCTATGAGATACTGACTTGCATCAGCTTTACCTTGCTATGAAATCAAGGAGGGGAAAAAGGCAAAGTACTTTTACTCTGAGGTAGATTGGGGCTATATCTATAAAGTAGAATATAAAGGTCTTAATATATGGCAAAAGCTTCTGTATATGCTAATTCTACAACATAATACTAATACAATATTTATATGCAAAATAAAATTTTTTTTAAATTCCTAGGTACTTGTCACATACTGTCTTTACAGCGAAAATGCGGCAAATGACAATAGTAGTCCAATAAAATACAATTATTTTAGCTGTTATGGTCTTCTCCAAGGCAATTTGGCTCAAGCAAGGTCATGTCCTCAGCTGAAGGTAATACCACTCTCTGGCATTAGGAGAGCTGAAAAAAACCCAGTCCCTGAAGTTTCTTCCCAAGAGTAAATGTGAAAAATAGAGCATACTAATTCTATCAAATCCGTGAATGAATTACATATGTGACTATGTTCACTTGATTAGTGTAATGCTTATGAAGACAATTTTGTCAAGGAAAATACATAAACAACTAAGGAAGTTTTGTCAGTACAGCACTATTTACAGAGCAAACTCTGTAAGAACTACACTCTCCTACTATTGAAAATTTTCTTGTGTCAGTTTTTTTAAACTTATAAATAGCTGAAGGGCTCCAAAAATACACCATTTCTTAACTAAAAAAAAAATTAGTATACCTCTATGTGACATTGCTAAAGATTAAGAAATGGGCTGTGCCACTACTTGCAATTAAGGTAAATTATGTAGAATGTGTTTCAGGACTCTGGTAGGGAAAGAAAGAAAAGATTTCTTTCATTTAAATAGGAAAGAAACAATAGGCACAGCTTAAATAAACAACAACAACAAAACCAAATCAAACCAAAACATTTCAAAACAAAAAAACCTTCACAAAACAACAGAAAGAAAATATAAAATTCTTCCTGAAAAAAAACCCAACATTTTTTTTGCTGTGGGAGTGATCAAAATTTGCACAGGTTGCCTAGACATCTCCCTTCTTGGAGATATTCAAAAGCTATTTGAAGATGGTCTGGGGCAGCCACTTCTAGGTAGCTCTTCTTCAGCAGGAGGGTTTGACAAGGCAGTCTCAAGAGGTCCCTGTCAACCTCAATCATTCTGTGATTATTGTGATTCTGTGATAATCCCGTATATTTTTCTCAGATATCTATATTGCCATTTGCTTGTCTAAATCTTTCTTTGTTTAAAAAGCAACATGATGATAACATTTGAACTTTTCAGTGTATTTTCAGTTTGATTCCAAATTAGTCTTATTCTTCACTTACCTAATACCATGCAAAAGACCATACGAGCAAAAGATGTATCCTATATGTCAGTGCTATTAAAAAAAAAAAACAACAAACCAACAAAAAAATGAGGAGATTAACATAATCAATTAAAAATACTTCCAGAAGTATAATACAAAAGCATACAATAAACCATAATGTCAGCTTAATTCTTCCTTGAACTAATTCTAGGTGCTATTATCTAGGGTTTCTGAGCAACTCAGTCTCTGAGCTGCCTGCTTAAGTTAATGTGCAAATGACTATTCACGCTTCAGTGCTTCTATATCAGCTTTTACTGAAGGTTGTTTTCAGAACTATTTTTACTATGTTTGCTGATTGATTAATATTTCACTTCCTAGCAGCAACTGAAAGAAAACTTGGGATGATAAAACAAATGAAACAGAAACCTTCACCATACTTGGATTGCTGCCCAAGACATATAAGTCAAACCAAAGATCAACATAGGAGACAACCTTTATCAGCATAGATTCTAAGTGCATGTATTGTGGAAAGAACTTAATTTTAAATGATTGCCAAAATTTTTATTTATAAGCACAAAACCCCAGTAACAGTGTAATAATATTTTCAAAAAGTACTATCTATAACATCAATCATAAAATCAGAAGAAATTGTGCATTTATGACAGTGCACAGGTTTGTTTTCTTTAACAAGTCAAGAACTTTATAAGAATATGCCTTAAAAGTACTACATGCTACAATGACTTACTTTCACAATAGTGGACTCCTGAATTTCCAAGTGTTGGGTCTCTGGATCCCAATTTAAAAGGCAATGCTTACTTTGGTGAATAATAGGTGGACCATATCAAACACCAGCAGGCAAGTCTGCTTCCATTCACAAGGCTTTGGGTGGCTCACTTAATTATAATATGCCATTATAATACACCATTTAAAATGCAGAGCAGGACACAGACCTAATTTGAATAGGTTAAGGAGGGAAAGGTATTGTGTGTATGGTACATTGTGTGCTTAGTAGCATTCAGTCATTTTGGGCAGTTGCCCTGAAGGGAAAGAAGGAAATCTACTGTCTGCTTAGACATTTTGATCCGAGTAAATCACACAGTAAAGATCAGTTCTTACAAAAAAAGGCTCAACTGACAAAATTACTAGACAGACAAAGGTACAGATAAACTATAAAACATCACACACACATATAGACAAAGGTAAGATCACTTGAGCTATACTGACATGTAATATGTCCACAAATAATGTATACAAGTATAAATTTAGAAACAGACATATAAAAGACCAGAGATGAATACAAATGTATGATTTTGAATTACTGTTTCTCTCATACTTGCACCAACAAAAGACTCTTTAGTGGAAGAAAATACATCTTTTACCCAAATGTTCCTTTAGTGAAAATGGTGAAATGTCCATAGAACCAAGTCAAAGTCTTTATTAGGCTACTGATAATCATGCATCAGCTTATTTATCACACTGATATTCATACTGACTACAGTCAGTATTATTACTGGTAGTCTGGACCTTATCAATGCCTGAGATGGTGAAGTGTATTGTTCTATATGAGGTTGAGATATCAAAGCAGTAATTATTCTACAAGCCATTCTGGAGTTACCCTTCAGCTGAGAAAGACATTCATATAGCAAAATGTTTTATACCAAAATGTTTAATACCAAGAAAACCTCTGTGGAATGGGTCTTCTGCTGTCTGGGGGATGTGAATCAACCTTTTTTCACTAAGTCAGTTAAATGATTTGGCACAGTTTAAATACTCAGAACTGAAAGTGACATTCTGAAAATCACTGTTATTTTGGCACTGAACTCTGGAGGGACTTAAGCTCTTTAAAAGATGCAGATATTTATCTGAAAATTCCTCAAGATCCTGAAGTTTATCTTCTTTATATGCCCAGAAATGCATACAAAATCTGTTTTTTAGAGTTCAACAGACTGTGCAAGTTTCACATCAAAGTCTGACTGGTATCCCAATATGAACTGTTCCTCACCTTCTGCGTTCTGCACCTTCTGAAACCTTGCCACTCTAAGGAAACATGACAGAAACATGAAGCCAGGAACAAATAAAGGGAAAGAGAGATAGAGAGAGGAGGGTGATTTTGCCTCATATAAGTGAGAAAATGGTAACTTGCAATTCTAGTAGAAACCTATTTTCAGTGACTTTTGGGTTTAGGGAAAGTCAAAGCAGAAACCAGAGACTGATCTCGTATTTTCAAGCACTGTGCTACAGAGTCCCACTTTTTTACTTAATGGCTTCCAAGACAGGGCTGAAGGTGCATTTTTACCCCCAGTATTTCATACTACCTAGCTCAGCTGAAGACTTTGGACAACATTTCTACATGCTTGACTTTCCCTGAGTCCAGTACAAAGTGTTCGTGTAAGGTTCCAGACACATCTCTGGGGACAGAATCATAGAGTATTCTGAGTTGGAAGGGACCCACAAGGATCATCGAGTCCAAATCTTAAGTGAATGGCACTTAGGGGGATCAAACCCAAAACCTTGGTGTTATTAGCACGAGGCTCTAACCAACTGAGCTAATCTGACAGGCATCAGGAAGTGGGAATTTTGGTACACCATGAATAGATTGTTAAAGGGATTGAGACCTTTTGGATCCAGTTGAAAATGAAAAGCAACATTTATGTATTCAGTGTGCTTAATTTACTAGACATAATATGAGGTACAAATCAAATGCCCAAACTTATGTAAGTGATCTGTGCCATATCTTGACCTGTTATCAGAACTATCCGGACTGTTTTTGTTGTCGTGTTAAAACTCTTAAAATAAAAGAATTAGGCAGAATAAACAAACTGTGCCCATTCCTCTGCTGTTTCACAAGGAATGTATTACTAAAGTATGTTTTAAACACATTATTATATGTTTACCTTATAACAGAGATTGACTTAATAAAATCTTAATAATGTTATTCACTTTCTTGTTAATTTTTGTTGCTGTTTATCCCCTTTTCCCTCCAAAGTAGGCAAAATATCATATTAAGATACTATATTCATAGTGTTTTACAGAAAGCATTAAAAACTAAATAGCAAATAAAGGAACAATGTTAGATGCCTTTAGACTTGCAATTAGTCACAAATAAACTAATTATATACTTTTACATAGGTATAATTTGATACACTAATTAAATTGGTGTTGATTACATGATCTGCAGATGTATACTACATGATCTGTGACTCTTTGGATTCACTTTTTTCTCATCTTTTCCCATTTTTTTACATAAAGTTTGGATGTCATGGTCATTCCTGCATACATTATTCAAAGGGCAGGAACTATGGATTTATACAGTACTATAAAAAGTAATTTGATTTGACCTCTGTTTCTTCCCTAATCATTCCTAACTTCCTGCTTTCCATTAGATTTGCCACAGAACATCAAGTATTTCAGACAGCTATCTGCACTAGCTTATTTCCAATATCATCCTGATAAAAACAAATCAATTCCTAGTGTATCCAAGTGCTTCTATTACTTGCCCTGAAAGATTCTAATCAAATATCCTAAACACAAGCAGAGTTATTTTTTACTTTTTATAACACTTTTCCCTAAAATGAAGTTGAGTCCATAATTTTCTGACTCAAAAACTGAGTGACAGTTATATGTACAGTTAGAAGGTGTTAATGCATTTTAATAGTAGAAAAAACATAAATAACTTATTATGGATTTAGTCCATTTTGACTAATCTATTTTTTCAATAGTTATTGGAATATTCTAGGCACATTTTGGACAGCACTGCTCCATCCAGCTTGAAATTGAATTTTTGCAAAAATAATGCTGCAGCTGAAATGCTAAGGGTTGAGAGTTGTTTGTATCATAAAGACTGGAATTATCCACATTTGAGGGTGAAAAATAATGTCCCCGGGTCCTTGAGCTGAAATACATGTTTTCAATGGGTAAAATTTAAATGAAATGCAATATTTCTAGAGATGGAAGAAGTCTATAGTAAATGGAATAGATTTATTATAAGGATTGGCATTAACAGGTTACACCTCTGGTGAGTATTTGCCCCAAAGAAAGTGTTCAGAACAACCAAATGGAAATGTGATAAAAAAGTTGGAGAAAGGCATTTCATTAAAAGTTTTTATCTAATAAAGACAAGCTGTAAACTCAACAGAGTTAAAGAAAAATAAAGAATGTCCCAAATAACAATTATTTGAAGCTTTCTAACTCCCCTTACTGGAGTTATATTTTTTATATCTATTAAATAAACTAAGCTAGAAAAAAGGAATAAGCCTTTTAAATGGGAGCTCCGTCTGAGGGAAGGCTACACAAAGATTCTAAACAAACAGGGAAGAGATCTCAGCTGATATAACCCAGGATGGTTTTACTGATTCAACAGACTCCAATTAACTGCTGTTGAAGTTCTGGCAGAGAGAGTTTATTATACAGAATATGGTCTCAGCTTTGCATTTTAGAAGTCAAACAGGCTCTCTTGCTAGACATGTTTCAAACAAGATTTGAATAAGGATCCTTCTAGGGTACTAAGAACATTAAATTACCTTGGTAATAAGTTGTGACTTCATAAATGCACAGATTAAGAGAAATATAAAGGAACATTATGAATCCTTATTTTTGTTCAGCATTTGCCAGAGACTTATATCAATTGAAATACAGTGACGAGCAACCTCTACTGCCCTCTGTTTAAATGCCTGTGATGCTTCTGTTGCTGAAGACTGCAGTTGCAAAGTGTAAGACCAGATCGACTGAAGATACAAAACACAGTTACTCAGAATCTTCTCCCTCTTCCACTGTAGCACAACAGAACTGCATATGCTCTGCTGTAAGCCTGTCTCTCCTGGGCAAAAGAAAAGGCATAATTTCTTTTGTTTACCTCCCCAGGGTCTTTATTAACACACATACTTGGAAGACATAATGTTATTAGCTGATTAGTAATGCAGGAATAGTTTCCAACATGAACTTGAATTTCACATATGCCAATGACAAGCTTTCATTATTCACTCCTTATGGCCTTGTCTTTTTAGACAGTTGCTTGACAACAGTCTTGCTTTCCTTTTGAGAAATACTGGCAATATATTTTGAAGAACTTTCCTGTAAGAAGAAGCAGGGAATCAGCACAACAGTGTATTATAGAAACAGAAATCATTCCAGTGATTCCAGAGCCTGCAGACAGGTTTGCATATATTGTCGCCTTCCTGCCAACAATCTGACTCAGCAGCCAGCATTACTAAATTCTCTAATGACTGAGCTAATCTTCATATTACTTCACTTACTGCTGCCAAGGTAAAAGGAGTGACCAATGCAAATACAGACAGCATTGGCCAACACAAAGCTGGTTGCTAGCTGCTGTTTCAGCCCTGGAGGACATGTGTAGCTTAAATAAATTAGAGCAGGGTTTTTTTAAACAGGCCTGAACAACTCAGACACCGTTTTTAAAGCAGAACACTTGCAAAGGTGAGCTTTTCTTATTCTCATGTACCTGTGACTACATCTGAATCCTTAACCATAATCAAGGACTCAGTTGTTTACTTATAAATCCTGCCTGACAGAGCAAACAATCGTGGAATCAAACCACACTAGAAACTAGCTCCTTCTTCTGAAACGTTTACCTTCAGAAGCAAGGAAAAAGGGAATATATTGAAAAATATATACTCAGACAAACAATATCACATCATTAAATCCCAGACTGAGGAAACCCCCAGTGTTCTCTATCTCTAACAAACCCCTTGTTCTACAGTGTGCTTTTTCTTCTCTTGATTTAATCGAACTGTTCCTAGCTGATCCCTATAGGGAAACTACTGCCTCCATGGTACAGATTTTTATTCCTAGAGCAACATCCAATTACTCTGAGTAATTTTTGGTTATTCTATTTATCATCTTTCATCATTCTATGAGTTATTAACTCTGTTTTTTTCAATTATTTGCAAAGATGTCATTCAGTATGATCATTTAGATTCAGTCTCTTAATTCTTTGTAAGAATAATGAGGTAGTTATCTGTTCTTAAAACAGCATTTTGAGACAAGTACGAGCATATAATACATAGATGAAATTACCCTTTAAATGATGGGCAGCTCCTACTGAGATGACTGTAGATGACTGACTCCTATTGCAGTCCAACAACCCTCACTTTAGGGAGGATTCAGTTGGAGGCTATGGTAGTGCTGAATGTAGGACTATCCATGATGAGGAGACAATGGATATCTAATCCTATAACTTTTTCAAGTGAAGGTATAATCTTAAATTTTGTTCATGCTTTAAATTTACCATTTGCAATACCTTCAATTCTATTGGAAAAAATAACTTGATATAGGTTGTTGAAAAAAAATTCTGTAAGATCTGTAGCTTTAGAAACCATATTTCCATTTTTTTATTAGTTTTACAGTTACATAACTAATATACATTAAGTATTTTGCATATGGTGTACAAAACTGCATTTATGAATAATGTTTCAGTGACCAGCCTGTGTGAGCAAGAAATATGATAGGATATGTTTCTTAGACACTTTACTTAAATGCATTGACTGTTCCTTCCATCTGTCTCTTACCATTTCAAATTTGCCTGTTCATGCTCTATTGATCCCTTAGCATCTGATCATTTGATCACAGCTTAGTGAGGTTTCTAGGACAGAATTCAGAATTTTTTTAAGTGATTGTGAGCTTGAATTTCTTAATTTTCATGTGTCCCAAGTCCAGCAAGTGTTCCAGATTGTCAGAATGCATCTTCCAAGAAATGATTCTTCTTAAGGGTCCCTAAATTCCTAAAATTCCCAAGAGAACTACTACTGACCAGAAATATTTGGTATATTACATTTCTTCACCATTTGTAAAACACAAACTTCAGAGAGAGAAGCAACTATTAATTAATTTAAATCGTAGCTGAGCCATATAAACTCATTATTATGAAATCTGTTATCACCCAAAACGACTTTAGGAAGATATTTCAATCGTTTTAACCACTACCCTCTTTTTTCCTCTTTTAAGTCTTTGTTTTTTCAGTTTCATGTACCTGAATCACTTAACACAAAAAACCCACATCTTTCTTCCAAATGGGACTATCCACTCATAAATCTACATCTGCATTAACAGGTAAGCCAGATATCAGTACTTCACAAAAATTGTACTATATACCTTGTAGGCATACACAAAAAGATATTTAATGCCTGTTCTCACTGCCTTCATGTTAATGTTTTTTGCACATCAAATTATTAATGTGGTCTGCCTCATAGCCATCCACATATGTTTGTTGAGGATATCTGATAAAGCTGACAAATGCTACCAAATTCCAGATGAAGATGATAATAATTTGCTTTCTACAGGATTTATTCCTAAATTTGTTAAAAGCTAGGCTGTTTTCATTGCTACAAGCTGCTGTCTATCTGCTCACATTTTTATTAAACCTGTAACTTGTGGAATTACTTTTTGTGAGAAAGTTGATAAAAAACATCAAGCAAAATTTTGAGTTTTTAAAGTTACTTCTTTGTATTTTCTTTATTATAAATATCCAATTTTCCATACAACTATTGACTCCCTGAATTTTTGTGTGGAATGTAATGTGCAATATAGCATTTCTCTGAGCCTGTACTGCACTACTTCATCACAGCTCCATTTTGTGCATAACAATAAGGGAATATTCCAACTCAGAAAAAGAATGCCTTTTGAGGCCCAGAGCTTCTGCTCCTCAGAGGAGGAACATAAAATCATACAAAGAATGCTGGAAGGGACTCCAAGATATTGGTTAGTCATTCTCCTTTTCCTCTCTCAACCAATTATGTTGGGGCTAACTTGAAAGATGTTTGTCTAATACTAAAATTTTCAATGTGTAATGTAAATGTCTTCTGCTGCAATGTAAGATCTTCAATTTTTTCTATTGATCATGAACATAAGAATGGATTTTTCACTTCCTTTTTGATGCAGTTTTTACGTACCTGAATGCCATTAACATGATTGTCTTCTCTCTTTGCATGTAGTCTCTAAAGAACCCAATTAATCCAGTCTTTTCTAAAAATTCATGATTTTTAAACATGCAACCATTCTTGAGGATTTTTTTCCGCTTTATCCAATTGGTCCACATTATGCTTGAAGATTACAGCTCCAAGATTACAAATTATATATTTCATATAATATTGAAAATATGTTATTTGGATGCCTTAAGTATAATTTGCTGTCTTACAGCAGCATGAAATTGGTCATTCGCATGTAACAGGTAAATTTAAAAAACAATCCTTTTTTGATGGGCTAGTAGCATCCTCCCTGAACTGTATTTTTGATCTTAAGTACCACCTAAATGTAGACCACCTGTCTTTACTAAGTAGCTTGGCCTCCTTGTGTTTAAATGTAAATTTGCTCCCAATCCTATATATAAACAATAAAAGTAGTTCTCATAAATTATAATATTAGCCAGCATATCTCCTGAACTGATCCCTCTTGAAGGTTGATTCACAGCTCATCATGTGATCGTACAGCTCATCATGAACCCACTACTAAAGAATTTCTTTTAGACTATTCTTATTATTAGAAGCCTTGTCAGGTGTTAGTTGTTTTGTTGTTTTTTTAAGTATTTATATATCATCATAAGCATTTTCAAGATTATTATTTTTCCTGTTCTGGGGGGAAATTTTATCCTTTTGATTTGTCTTTAATTTCACTAGTCACTAGTTTTTTTGGAAGACTAACTCAAAAGATGCATAAAACTCTTTGATTTCCTCAACATTAGGTAGTCCCCATTACATGCTTACCCAATTTTTCCTTCTGTTTATATTATCCTTTTAATTTGTCTTCGCTGTTTGAGATTGCAGGCAATGAAAAGCTTGTGATTCAGCTTTTCATTAGTAAATTGATCTCCTATTAAACTCCTATCTTCTCCTTTCATTTAAATATTGGTTGTCAAGTAGAAAATTTTACTAGGATTTTATGAAGATTTATTGAACTTAATTCGGGTCTGTTTTGAAAATCAAATATTCTGAGTTGGACACTAAAAAATCTTTAGAAATTTTGTGTTCTGAACTGTAAACCAAAAATAGCAAACAGACTTCTGAATGAAACTTGAATGTAGATTCATCCTAAGTAACAAATCTCTTTTCATGAGTTTTCTTGATTTTTTTTTCTTAAGAAAATATGTTTAACAATTGAGACAATGTCAAAGAAAATTCACTTCATATCTTAATTTTGAGATAGGTGATTATAATTTTTTCATAATTTGTGTGATATGTTTTAATTAATTTCACAGAGAAAAGAAAACAAAAATCTGTATGTTTAATGTGTTGTCTGAAGCTCAAGAAAGCCTTGATAATCCTCAGAGGCAGATATTACAATTTAAGTAGGTAATTTTGAGGGCACTTTCTAACTTAAAAAGTCAGAGAAACGTATATTATTGTATTCAGTATGCTGTATACATCCACTTTTCTCCAGTTTCAACTTAGAAATTTTCATTAGGATTTCATTGTCTCTTCTCATCCTATATCAGTCATTTCAAATATTGCAGTCAATTAATTGTATGATAAAGCTGATATTACCTTCTAGTTTCTAATCTTAACAGCTATGAAGTAATCAAGAACGGTATTGAAGACTGCATTAACAGGGGAATAGCTCTTTAAAACAAACAACAGTTCTATCACATTTCTAAAATGATGATAATGTCCCATCAGGAACAGTGTGCTCAATGCTGATAGCTATCCCACAGGAAGGAAGTTACCTCAGAGAAGGCAAGGCATAATGAAGCACAATACTGTATCACAGAAGTCTGATTTTACTTTCCTAGAGTTGGAACTGAGTTTTGAGAATTATAATTCAAAATTATATAAATGAAAAAATATATGTAAATGGCTTGTACATTTTTACTTATTCATTCATTCTAGTAAGAACAGAAGTACTTGTCATATTAGTAAAGTGTAAGATGGGAGTAAGGTCTCTGATGATCCTATTAGCAAAATTCAGAATTTGCCATATGAGCCAGGAAGAAAAAAAGAAGCTAGAAATCTGTCTAAAAAGATGACTAACAAACTTAAAGACCATGCTACAGCTCTGTAGGGATAATTACCCTAAAGTATATATGCTAATGTAAAATTGTTTTTGTTCACAAATAAGGTTTAATGCATGGTGTGGGTAAACTCTTCTTGTGAGGTTTCAATTCAGTACTGTCAGCCACAGGCACTCAAGTTATTTTGTACCACACCTCGTGCCCACCACACCCAAAAGATGAAATATGGAAGAGAGCATGTGGCAGGGTTAGTGAGTTTGATTGGTTTCATACCTCATTGGGTATGTTTATCTTCCAATTAATATTCAGTCTGGAAGGCTAGAAACACTTTTGATTATAAATGAAGGTTGAGGTTTCTTAGGTAATAATTTGTTTTCAGCAGCTCAAATTTCAAGCAATAAAGTAAATAAAGAAGACAAATCCAACAAATAAAACACCTATTAGGTGACTGATAAGAAAAAAAAAATATATAAAAAGATTTGCCAATCAAACTAATTTTTCCACACAGGCAACAAATAGTGAAAATATATGGATCTTTCAGATTTCACTAAATACATGCAGCAAAGATGATGCTGGCCCTTTTCCCTAAAAACCCAAGGCGTGGCACAATAAGCAAGCTACACAGTTCTTCGAAAATCCACGCAGAAAATAGGTATGTGTGTAAGGATTTCAGCACCAGTTTTACCTCCTCAAAATGGATTTTGAGTTCTCTGTGCTTCTGACAATTCGGGGGGATTCCACAACATACAGAACAGCAAAGAAAAGAGGGATGAATAACATGTAGGACAACTCTGTTCTGCCTGTTGACTTTTGAGACTTCATTCTGAAGTTCTGTTGCAACTTATGTGTAAGTTGGCTACCCAGCCACAAGTTATAACTTTTACTAAGTGTGCTGGTTTTAGCTGGGGTAGAGATATTTTTTTTTCATAGTAGCTTTTATGGTGTGGGATTTGGATTTGTGACCAAAACAGTGTTAATGTCACAGGGATGTTTTCATTATTGCTAAGCAGTGCTTATACAGCACCAAGGCCTTTTCTGCTCCTTACAGCACCCCACCAGTGAGGAGATTGAGGGTGCATAAGGAGTTGGGAGAGGACAGACGACAGTTGGCCCCAGCTGACCAAAAGGATATATCATACCATATAATGTTGTGCTCAAAAATAAAAGCTGGGGAAAATATGGAGGGGACAGAGAGTTTATGGAGCTTGCCTTCCCAAGTAACAGTTATGTGTGATGGAGACCTGCTTTCCCAGAGATGGCTGAACCATGGGAAGCAGTAAATGAATTCCTTAGTTTTGCTTCTGTACACAGGTTTTGCTTTCCCTGTTAAGCTGCATTTGTCTCAGAAGTTTTCACACTTTTATTCTTCCAATTCTTTCTCCCCTTCCACTTTTGAGGAGTGAGTGAGCAGCCGTGTTGGGTTTGGCTGCCTGCTGGGGGTAATCCTTGCAAGAACAGAGGCATTCAGCTTCCTATGCACAAATACTCAGTGCTATCTTAGAGAATATAGGATATCTCAGAAGTCCAGAGGGGGATATGACCTGTGGCCCATCATATATGATCTGCCTTGTAGCAGAAGACAGGGAGAATAGCCAGGCCTAAGGTATCTAAAACGTCACTAAATGTCTATATTTAAGCAGTTGAATCACTTCCTGAATTTTAAATCCTGTACATTTTAAGTAAACAAATATTTTTAGTAAGATAGAAGTCTTAGAACGTGATGTGAAGGTAGCTGAAAAACAATCCCGTTGCCTACACCATCCGCATTGCACCTACATAAATACCATCAGAAGCAGTAACATTAGTTTTGTTGTATTTTAGTACATCCACTTGTTATTAGCAGTTTCTGCTTCTAAAGCAAGGGTAATTTATAAGCAGAAAAAGTCCTTTAAAGAGGAGATTATATAAAGTTTATCTGACTTTTTTACCATGCCCACTGAGAGGGTAATGTTAATAAGGTTAAGCTAGACATTGCTCAGGAACACCTGATCTAATTGCCATGGGACTATGTGACATTCAGAGACCCCTTCAAGCCTTGAGTTCTGTGATTCTAGTATTAAAGATTAATTCAAAATGACACTAAATCCTCTTGTCTTACTGACTATTAAGCTTATGTTCAACATAAAACCAAATTAAGAATTAAGTCAATTGGCTACAAAAACATAAGTATGTGCCCCTGTACAGGTACATTCAGGTCATAATTTAAATGTATTTTTGAAAGTATTTCTCTCTTGTTCATATAATTTGACATATTAAATTGATTTTATGACTATTTTAACCTACTTTTCTGATTTCTGGCTAAACGAGCCATTTCTAGGACTTTGAGCTTTTGACACCACTGCAGCAGAAACAGCATAACATAGAAACCTTTGTCTTGCCTAAGGAAGGGGCAGAAGGAGAAAAGGACCCAGTGCCTAACTTGTGTGTTACAAGAGCCACCAGAGGTGTGTGGATTGAAGTGTACTCTAGCTCCAGAGTAAGCTCAGTTTGAGGTGGAATTGAATCAACTTGATTTTGTTTCAGCCCTCACCTATTTTTAGAGCAAAGTTGTAAATGAAAGAGCCCTTTGAGTGAGCTGTGGCATGCATTAGTTTTAATTTACTTTACCTGTAGAGGCATATATGTTAACATCTAATAGATAGCTTGATGATTCACCTTTGCTGCTGAGGGCAAAAAGATTTTTCACTCAACTGAAGTGCAAACAGCTTGCTTTAAATCTTTTTCTGCCCTGAAAGAGCTATGTTCTTACAGATATTTTGACATTGTAAGAAATGATCATGCCCGAATTCAAAAATTCTTTTACAAAGAAATGTAAAATCATCTACCACAGCTGATGCACTAAAGATGAGTGAGGGCAAAACACTACTTGTTATGTTCATTCTTACCATTCTTGTAATGAGATGAAATATTATGCAAGAACCATGAGCAAAATCAGTTAACAGAATTTGCAAATTTTTCTTCTGATGAAAGGTCAAGCTGACCCATTCTTGAGTCCAGAACCTTTATGGTTAGCCTAGAAGAAAGGTGTATCAAGACAGAAGCAGACTGATCAACTGAATGTTCCAGAAACACCGTCAGCTGATTTGAACTTTTCAGTAAAGCATTTCTTTAACCTATATTGATTTTAACACACTGAAGATTACACAAGATGAGTAGTCAACATTTTCTGTTCCTAAATCACAAGCATATCAGGAGGAAATTGGAGATGGGTGCTTTTTGGTTTTTGTGTGTTTGGTTTGATTGAGTTTCTTATATTTGTTTTTCATTGTTTTTTTCTTGGCAGGGGGGAAGCTGTGTGTGGTCTTTTGTTTGTTTTTGTTGTTGTTCTTCAAAACACTTGCTGCTCTTTTAATTTTTCTTCAGCATTATTCAAGGACTGAAAATTTGGATGCACAGGCATTAGCATGTTTATACCCGTATTCTAATCTGATCTTTCATAGCTTTTAAATATTATCCAGGGTTATGCGCACTTGTACATAAGCCTGAAATACTTTGTAAGATATTTCACTGCATCAAAACAGAGAAGCTAGTGGGGAGTAATATTACCCTTCTAAATAAGAAGTCTGTTTTATATTTGTTGTTTATTAACTTCAATATAACCTTGAGAAAGTACAACTGTCTTAGTCTTTCAGGATTCCACAAAAATAAGAGGCAATTATGCAAAATACTTCAGTCTACCCTCTTTCTTTAAACAAACCCTGTGTATGTCACATAAAAAGCAGATTTAAGCTCTCTTGAATTCAAAAATATTCTTACAAGTTAAACTTGAACAGCAAATTTCCCTCTTCAAATATGTAATGCTCTATAGTTATGCCAGGATAATGTTATTGTATTAAAAACATGGAACTATATAATTGATTAAATGTATTCTTATGCAATAAAGTTAGGGTTTTTTGTAAATTACTATGAAATTTGGCCTAGTTAATATAAGGGTATGAATTGCACCAAAGAATTCCACAAACTCAAATCATATGTACAACAGCAAAGAGTGCAAGAGAAATAAGTCACTGCATAACATAAATATCAAGATCTTGTTATTGTAAAGAGAAACTTAAAAGGAAAAATAGTGCATTTTAGGCCCAACGACCTGCAAGTAAACTACTTTGTTTTCTCAAGACCAGGCATCAAATGACAGTGGTAAACTGGTTTTGTCTTTATTTCTAGCCTCAACATAAAAAACCAGTCTCAAGTATCTTCTGAATTGAGTAAACTTTCAATAACTGTCCATGTTTTCCTATGCCAAGCATATTTCCAGCATATTCTTTATTATGACTTCTCTTACAATGGATAGGAGGCAAAGCAGACAGAACATATCACACATACATTAAATTAACTGCAACTAAAATGACTACTCACCCTTTTTGGGTCATATATCCTAAGAGGCCACTTTCATTCTCCCTTCTCTATCCTGCTTAAGTATCATAGAGAGGCAGTAAACAAGAGTCACAACCTTTTTTACCAAATGACCTTAAATATGAACAAGGGAGGACAGGAATTTCATATTTCTTGTTCCATTGCAAAGAAAAATAGAATTACTTTTATTCATTCTGTTCTATCTATAGATAGTGCAGTTTCATAACTTCTTTGAAGAAAGTTATAGTTACCTTAAAATTATGAGGTAGTAAGGATATTTGGACTTCTAGAATTATACTGAGGTGTGTATGCATATGCACATATGTGTGTGAAGTTGCAGGCAGATATCTTATTATCAACTGATTTAATATATTTAAGAAGAGAATTTCAAAGATGTTCTGTGTGGCAATACTGTGAAGTTCTGAAGTCTGGCCTTTTCAGCACAGACATATAAAAAAAGCTTATTCTTCCTTTTAAACAAATCTTGACAGTGTTTCATAAAGTTATCTGTTATAAGCACTGCCAGAATAAGTGAGAATAATGGTCCAAAGCTAAGAAAAAAAGTAAATTTAGGCTGAGCATCAGAACAAATGAATGGTGAGGAAATAACTAGAAGTCCCAGTTGGAGAGGATAAAGCACTTTCATTTGAGTGATTTAGAACTTGGAAATTCACTTTAGTGAAAAATCCAGCATTTGGCAAAGAATGACCCAGATGAGTATTGGTTGCTTAGAGTCCTTTTTAAACTGACTGTGTGATTCACATGATAGATTATCATTCTATCTATTTACTTCTTACTGCTTCTTTATGATAATGTAGTTGATACCATATAATGTTACAGATTCATCTCTGCAGCATTTTTATAGAACTACTCAGGCAGACAGTTTTTAATAGGGCCATAATCCTTGCTGAAGAGAAACTCATGTGATCATTACTCAAAGGGTAAAAGGAATCTGTGAATTATTTATACAAGTTTCAATATTTATTGGGATCATGTATCAGGGAGCATTTATACTAAACTATATCAGTGCAAAAATTAAAAATATAGTTAAAATTAAAGATGCATTAAACATTTATCTACTTTTCATTTTAAAATGGCAATATTACTTGTGGCTGATTTTATTAAAATAATCTGTAATGAAATTTAATATCCCACATATCTACACACAAATCAAGCAAGCATTCAGAGTTTTTGTTTGTTATTTTGATATTTTATATTCATACTGAGCATCCAATACTTTGAAATTGCTCAGAGCTTCCAAGATACTGCTTTGGTTATGTTTTGGGGGATAACAAATACACACGTGCATACTTTATCTGAAGATTTTATAAATAGCCTTTTATTTGTCAAAAAATGGTACACAGATCAAAAGATGAAAAGTTTAATGGCAAGACAAATTCTTTTCCAGAGTAGTTGGGATGTTACTATGGAAAGCTGGTGTTCAACAGACAGGACTCTGACAGAGTTTTCTGCATTGCAGTTTCATTTGTTATCTCAAAAATTCCACTTTCCTCAGTGAGATCTCAGTGCCCTCTGCAACCATTTGAAATTCTTAAATAAGACCTCCATCTTTCTCTCCCTCCTTGTGTACTCAGCTCTCTAGCCATTGGGAACTGTGAGGTAAACCCATGCAACTGAAAAATGTGCCATAGTATCATATAGTTAGCTTTCCAAATTAAAACGAATTCAAACAAAAAAACCAAAAGTGAAGAGTTGCAAACAGAAGATGGAAAGCATGTGAGCTGGCTTGTAGATATGTTGTAATATTCAAATATTGTTTCTTTTTTCCAAGAAACTATGTCAGATTGATAATCACAGCCATAACTAACATTATTTTTCTCATATTTTTTTCAGCATTTTTCCCTTGTGTGGTCAGTCTGTATTATTTTTTTTCCAAAAATTATTATCTAACAGCAGAGAAGAAGAATATCTTCAGAACCTGAAAAATCAAAGTTTAAATAAATTTATAGCTCTGACTTGGTATATCTAGAACTTTGGAAGAAAAAAATTGACAGAAGCAAAGTTATTTTCTAAAACTATTCTCTTCACAGGACAAAAGCAAGGATGAAAAAATATCACAGAATCACAGAATATTCTGAGTTGGAAGGAACCCACAAGGATCATCAAGTCCAGTTCTTAAGTAAATGGCCCATACAGGGATCAAATCCACAACCATAACATTATTAACACCAGGATTTAACCAATTGAGCTAATCTCAGAGTGATAACTGTGACTTTGAAAGCTTTTGGACTCATTGACAATCAGGAATATGGAATGTTCTCTAAGTTAAAATCAATTTGATAAGTCATTTCTTCAAGCACCAGTAACAGATGCTTAAATGTATGTTGAGAGTGAAAAAAATTACATTCTCTTTTGTATATTTCTGTGTAATCAATAGATTTTTTTCAAGACTTCTGGGTGCTCTCTGATATGTTTTTCCACACTCTCTCATGCTATGGCTTGATAACAGTACTTAACACTGATGAAGAAATAGTTGCTTTAAAGGCTAAGCCTTGTTCACCTTGATTTTAAAGCCCTTGACTCATCTTTCTCAGAACTTCTCCTGAATTAGAGGATTACTAATGCAAAGCCATGGTTTAGGTACCATTTTTCATCTCCTACCGATCTCTTTCATACTACTTTAATTTCACAGATATTATTTTCCAATTATTTTAGCTTTACTGATTAATCCTTATGATATGGATATTGATGCATGTACAATAATTTTCCAGGATCAGACTACAACTGGATTTAGTAAAGCATGAAAACACCTGAAATGTATATAACTATAATAATCTTTAAATTCTGTGGAATAATTGCTGTTTGGACTGATGACATGGTATTAATGTTTTTCACTAAACTGTTCATTAATACAGTGCTTTCATAAGATTAATAGGAGAGATCTGAACAAATGAAAATGGATTACTAATGAAATGTGGCAGGAGAACTCAAACTATGTCTTTATTAATTTTTTTTCAATAATGCAAAATTTGAGTAAACAATGTTAAAAAGCTAAAAATCTTTCTAATCTCATTTGTCTTTTGATGAATGGAAATTAAAAGGAAAGGTTTGTCCCTTTGAACTAGTCATCAGATAACTAATACAATACTGAACAGGAAGCAAAGGATCAATGGGGTGTAACAATCTCTATCCCTTTAGTAAGGTAGTTCCTAAGTATTCTTATTTAGAAGAAAGTGTGTATTAGCTACATTTTCAAGGCTTTAGAGCATCAACCAGCTTCCTATACCTCAAAGAAATATATTTTTCATGTTAGCAACCTATTTCCTTATTGAATCTTTTACAGTGAAGGGTGAGAATAACAAGACAAGAATAGATGACATATTTCAGACTTACCACAATTTTTTCATAGGCTTATTCCAGGCGAAAAAATGTCTGACTGCCAAGTGAACGCTTTCACAGTGAGATTCTCTAAAAAGCCCTCAAACTGATCAGGGAAAGAATAATGATGCTTCTCTCAGAACACTTGTGCCTCATTCTAAGATGGTTAAAGCGTTCACAGAGGCAGGGAGACCAGCAGGAAACAAAGAAAAATCCAGCAGGGATCACTTCAGGTAACTTTGCATAAGCTTTCATATTTGTCCTTCAGACTGCGTTGGTTGCTCTGTACTTTCCAGAACTTTATTGATGTTTTCTGAAAGCTGCAAATTATGAGATCAGATGCCCTTTTAGGGCATGATCTTAGATTCTAGGTTTTTTTTATCAGCTGTTGCTGTTGATTTTTGGATATAAACACAACATGAATCTCTCTTTATACTGTATGTTGCCTACCAACAAACTGTCAGGATATGTTAGTTCCAGAGCCAGCCATTGCTTTGAGATGAAATTCTCTTTTCATGTCAGTTTCCCTGACTGCCTGTATTTTTCTGTAGAAAATACATAAATTTAACTACATCAAATAAAGATCTGAGTGGGACAAGATTGAAGACTTTAAAGGATTCAACCTCTTATTCCTTCCCTCTTTCTGTCCCTCCTTCTGCAGCCACTGTGTCTTCATCCTTTTTGCAAGTAATCTTTTAATTACTTCTGACATTATTGTAAATCCTGTTTGAAGTCTCCTCTCACATTAGGGAATTCTCCCTTGCTGTGTGTCTTAGTTACTTAGTTTTTGTCTGCACTGCAGAAATTTTTCCTAGCTGAGCATACTCACTTGTTCTCAGAGTATTTTTCCCTATCTCTAGGAGACTGTATTGCCCACCCAGAGCAGGAACACACAACCTGGCAGTCCTCCCTCCTGCTGCCCAGCCACACCTTCTCAAACAAAGTATACAGGAAACTACACATACACAATGGATCAAGAACAAACAGATTTAAAAATTCTGCCATCTTTCACACAGTTCACACCCTCTTTTAAGTTAAGTGCTGTATCTGGGTTTGTGCCAGCCTGGGGTGGATTTTAAAGAACATGAAAAAAAAATAACATGAAATTGGAAAATTCTTTGTTTATTTGTTTCTTATCCACTCTGGGGATATAGGCAACAGATTAAAAAATCTGGCATATTATAGTGAGACTGGTTGGATTACTAGAGTAAAATTAACAGTTTATAAAATTACAGTCACTTCAGTCTGTCTCTTGTTGTTTCCAAGTCTACACTGAGGAAAGTAGATCAATATTTACCCCTTTGAAAAAAAAGTTTAAAGTATATATTTTTGTCCGTTGAATCTTATCACTTCATTCCAACACAAAAGTAAATAAAATTATGCTCAAGAAGACTTGATTGCTCTCCAAAATTTTTGAAGATTGCCTGTGAGGCTGGTTGTTTTGCTTCAGACTTTGCTTTGAAAGCTTTAAAGATCATATTTCAAAAGTTCTGAATATTTAAATAAAAAATGGGCACTTTCCCAAATGTAAAAGGTACCTGTTGCTTCTGACTAGGATAGATTTTTGGCAACTGCTAACACTTGTTACACTTGTTACCTACAGGTGATATCATAACTTTGTTGAGCTGACATTTTCAGGTCAATTAAATTGTCCCACCAGATAAAAAAAAAAAAAAAAAAGGTGATTGCCTACAGGAAGTCGAATGGAATACCTGATTAAAACCATTTGGAACATTTTGTGAAAGAAACCTTTGGTGAAACACAGGATTATATCAAAGTCGAAAAAATTTACAAGCATACATCTGTTCCATTCAAGTTCTTCATAAGAAAACTCTAGATTTGAAACACATCTAGAAAATGAAGAAGTGATGCTTGCTCTCTCAGAATTTCTGAATATAAAACAATTTCCCATCCACAAAAGGTTTATAGAGACAAGAAAAATATACAAGCAAACAACAATTTTTTATCATTATACTGTGACACAGAAAAAAAGAAAAGTAAACTTTGAAAGCTGATCACAAACTACACTGTTTGTTATTGCAGAACATTTTTGCATGGATGGGCTAATCTTCCTGTGCTGCAGGTCACTAACTCAAAGGAACAAAGGAAATCAGTTACAGTTTTGAAATGTTTTTATTATATCAATAGTTAGGTTTCAATTCTACCTAAATATGTTTTTATGTTTTCATAAGAAAAAAACATTTTGCCTACTTTAGTTTCAATTTGTTTGCCCTGGGACACAAATATTTATTAATAATTTAATTTAATAATTTAATTTATTTCATTAATAATTTAGTATCTGAAATTAATTGATAAAATTTGTGTGGTATAAAGTGGAAAACTTATTTGTCATTTTAAGTTTAGTTTAAGTCACATTAGCAGGTATTTTTTAATTATGCTGGAAGAAGAAGCTTATTCCAAAACTAGTGCCCTCCTGGAAAGCTATGTTCTTATGACTTGAGCAGCTGAACAGTGTGGAATCATTTTACTGTTCTAACTTTCTTGGGAACATTGGAGATTCAAGAGATTAAGCATTGTTTCTGTTACATTCCATTGCTTTTACTGTGGAAAAGTAATTCAATTCCATTTTGTAGTTTGCCCCATCTAAAGCATGTAAAAGTGTATTCAACTTTCCCATCTTGTCTAGTTGTCTTGGAAACTATCATAGGAAGGAATTGGCTCTGATTTTTTCTATCTATTTTGCTTTTCTGAATTCTATAGTTTAGATATCAAGTGAATTATTGAACACTACTAAAATATTAAAACAAAATCCCCACTTGTAGGCAAAAACTGGGGGTCATTTGCAAGTTGGTAATGAAAAGAGCCTCCAATCCAAAGCAAGAAATAAAGAATAAAAAAAAAAACTTGCATATATTGTGACTGCACTGTTTTGTTAATGGGTATGAGTTTGTATGTCTGATTTTGCTATTTCAATGGAGATTTAATTAGTAGTGCTAATTAATTAAAATAAATGAGATTCTGACATATACAACCAGGGAAGCTTCACAATCAAATTTTCATTATAAAGTACACTTTTGAAAAGTTTGGTCACAGTCTGGTATTTTTAGCAAGTGTGTTTTCTAATTTAAAAAGCACAAATGTTCAATGTCTTGAACAAAGTCAAATATATGGTCAAAATCTAGATCATCTACTGCACTGTTTATTTCCGTGTTCTCCATTTATGATTACCAAGTGGGATAGCATAAATTGTAAAATGATGCACAGTTTGACATTTTGCTATCCATTCTGGTGTCTTCCTCTCTCCACTGTAACCACTGAGTCTGGCAAGTTTACTAGCATAGAAGAGATAATTACCCACATTAGGTGTCTTTCATTTAATTATGCTAAATACTGTAGTTAAAAGTAAATTGTGAGTAACATCACCAAAATAAATGTTTCTCCAGAAGACATTGTAAGTTAGAATATAATTGTTTATCCCCTTTTTGAGTGTCAGGCTAGTGAAGACAAAAAAAGAAAATAAGGTTTGGCAGTGGAGCTGAATGGCACCAGTAAATGTGTTTGTAGTCCTTGCCCAGCCTAGACATTTTGGAAGAAGTGACTCATGTATATTATGGCTGTGCTACGAAGGGACAGGGGAAGAAATACGTCTTGAACTCTGTCAGTGTTCGTCAGTAGAGGACTTGACTTCAAAATCTTATCGCAGTGACATAGCACTTACTTTAAGTGGTCACAGCTTCTGCCCTTTTCCTAAAGTACAGCATTGAATTTTGGATCTTTTAAATTCCAGTGAGAATTTGGGACCCACTGTGCTCAGTATATCACCTCAGTTAAACACTCCAGCTTCTCATTCTGTAATGAAATCTGACAGGTAACAAGCTTTATCAATAAATATATTTGAAGTCTGAAAGATTACTGAAGTCTGAAAGATTTTTATTTTATGAATCAGAAAGTTCAACATGTTTTTATAAATATGATCATATTTCACACAGATACATTCACGAAAATGAATGCAATTACTAGCATATAAACATGTTCTATTCTGACTGTCTCTTCCTTTATATGAAAGATAGTATTACCAATTCCAGTATTTCCCAGATTCATGGGGAATATTTAAGCAAAGATGATCTAAGCACATTTGCATTTCCCCTTCTCAGATGAGGAAGCATGGTTTCATGATATTTATAAAAATTTTTTGGAAATGGCACTTGATCAAACCCCTGAAGAATCCCCTTTCTAATGACTGGGGTATTGGTAACCCAGTTCATGACACAGAAGAGCAGACCATGGAAGTAAGAGCTATGAGAGCAGGTCCTTCAGAGGACTGGAGGTGGAACAAGGGAAAATAAGAGATCAAAACCAGCAGTCTCATGTTCTGAGAGAAAACATCCAGATGCAGAGAAATATTGTGCTATTACAAAACTGGTCTAGCAGACTGTAATATTTGTCTGTTACTTTGTCCTGGTTCCAGCCATGACAGAGTTAATTTTTGCAGTAGTCATGAGAGGACGAAGCCTGGAGCTGATGGGACATGGATAGGGATGTTATTCTATGCCACCTCACATCATTACCAGGGGCAGGAGTAAGGGACTCTCACTTCTGAGAAGAAGGTCGTTCCTTCCGTTGGGGAAAAAATGTGGTGGGGAAGAACTAATTGGCATTGTCGTGGACATTCTTTGTAAATAGTTTCTTTGTCTTATACCCTTTGCTATTAATATTGTTGCTGTTATTGTTCATTTTCTTATTTCATTGCTCTTTCCAGTAAATTGTTCTTGTCTCAACCTGTTATCTTTGTCTTTTGTTGGAGAGGGAGGGGGAGTGACTAGTGGTGTGGTTTTAGTGGGACTACTAAATTGGAGAATACCATTCCTAAACCATGACAACTTAATAAAATCCATTAGGATGTTCTTGATAAAAGACTTAGTTTTAACTTATGCAAACTGTTTGAATTTTCTTATAATAAACACATAACATCAGCAATCATTTCCCTTTGTATGTTTTAATCAAGACTACATAAATGTCAGACTCATCTATATTACACTGTGCTAGCATGACCAGGGACACACAAAGTATTGAAAGAGAGCAGAATTCAAACATGCTCCAAGTATGTTTGTATATCTCACTCAATAAGTGAGATGTGACCTGACAATTTGAGTAATTGGCTTTAGGAGAATTGTAACGGTTTTTTCACATAAGAGTGAAAAATAAGAAAAGGGGAAAGCCATGCACTGTTGAAAAATAAGGAGATTTTAAGAGCCCTATATAATTTTCTCTAGTGTGTTCATAAATTGATGGTTCATGAAAGGAAGACACTTGGTAGCCTGACTCAGTGCAAAGTATTGCATTCACTAGTGGTCAATAGTTTTCCCATCTCACAGTTTTATTACAATCTGATTATTAGAGTGATTTATAATTTCCATTTGTGTCACTTTTCTTGTAAGAAAACTAATCCCTAAGTTGACCAATTCTGTGTGACAGGACAGGCAATCATCTTTGCTGCTCAAATTTCTGCACTGGCTTTTGGTCACTATTTTCTCTTGTAGTAAGTTACTTGTAATAAGTAGTAAAAACATTGATTAGACAGTAACCTGGGCAGTCCACAAACAGACCGTGGGCCACATACTGGATAACCAGAGACTCATATTGTGCTTGTCTCCAAAAAGACAACAACAGGTCCAACAGACAGTATTGGTTTGAAAACCTAATATAGAAAAGATGTGGGAAAAGAAACATTCTAGTTGCATTCTTGAGAGTGGTACAACAGGCTAGTTGAAGATCTAATAGTAAAAGGTGATACTTTTGAACCTCAGTTGAAAACCATATATTTAGTGGATCAGAACCACAGAACGGTTGATATTGGAAGTGTCCTAGTTAGGACAGCTGAGATCAGTTCATCATGGTGGGTGTAACCCAAAACTGTATTCTATAGCCTTCCATGTCATTTCCCAGAAACTAGACTATTGTTGTCAATAGACTATTCGCACCCTCTGCCCATAGAGCATGGTGGGTGTAACCCAAAACTGTATTCTATAGCGTTCCATGTCATTTCCCAGAAACTAGACTATTGTTGTCAATAGACTATTCGCACCTTCTGCCCATAGAGCCTGACTCCTCAGGCTATAAACTAGGTGTTAAGAGGCCTGTGAGATAGGAGGATGTTTCTGTCCTCACACCCTTTGTGGAACTCCCCGCCCTGAGGGGAGCACTGAACATTCCTGCCTGAACTGGAGGATATATAATCTTGGAGTTTTGGAACATTTTTCAACCCACTCGTGGGATCCAGAGGACGGCTGCATCTCATCGCTCTCAACCAGACTTAGACCACCACTGGACTGCGATCACCAGTTCTGGCCAGACTGCAGCAGCTCTCCCACCAGCAGGTTCTTCCCCTCTCCCTTTACTTTGGACTCAAACAGGGCCCAAGGAACACCACTTTGTTCATGCCCCAGGGCACTGGGTTATACATTTGGGTTTTTGTGGGTTGAGACCAATTGTTTGTTTGTATTATTGTACTTACTGTATTATTTTAATAAATTGTTATTCTGACTTATAATCTCTCCTTTGAGTTGAGTTCATTCCCCCTGCTGGTTAACTTTTAAATCAGCACAGGAAGCAATCTAGAAGTCACCTGGTCCAACCTCTCTGCTCAAGCAGGGCCACTTACAACCAGTAGCTCAGGCATTTGGATGTCTCTAAGGAGGGACTTTGCACTTCTCCTTTGTTGAATGTCGCGAGGTTCCTTTCAGCCCATTTCTCCAGCCTGTCAAAGTCCCTTTGAATGGTAGCACAATCTCATGGTGCATCAGCCACTCTGCTCAGTTTTGTGTCATTTGCACACATAACAGTACACTCTGTTCTACAATCCAGATCATTAAAGAAGAACTGAACAGGACCAGACCCTGTATTGTTCCTTGGCCTCCAGCTGGACATTATCCTACTCATCACCACTCTCTGGATCTGATCATTCAGTCCACTTTACCATCTGCTCATACAGCCCATACTTCATCATCTCCTCTATGAAGATTTTGTGAAAGACACTGTTGAAACTCTTACTGAAGTCAAAGTAGCTAATATCCTTTGCTCTCCCCTCATTTATCATCAAGTTGAGCAAACATGACATAAGAGTATTTCTTAAAGCTTTGTTAAGAAAACACCGTGACTGAAACCTGATTCTGATGTACATAAACCAGAGTTTTCAGGTTCGTGAGTTCTGTCAGTACATCCGTAATCTCAAGCCATAATATCTCAATAATATTTCAAATATGGAAATTTTTTTTCTTGGCTTCTTAATTCTCCCCAGATGATTCACTGATTGATCCCCAGTGTTCAACAACAAACATATTCTCAAGCTTGAATGATACTGCTTGATATGAACGTTCATTGCTGTTCCCTGTCCTTTCATATCTGCACTTAAAACAAACCTTATTTTTTTTCCCTAGATATCATTTCAGGGTTGACCACTCCTTTGATCAATAGTACTGCTGTCTGCAGCACTATGAGTTCAAAGTATAAATTCAGTAATGGAGAAATGAAATACAGTTGTCCTGGTAAGATTGCAGACAATGAGATATAAATGGAGAAAGGAGATAGGTGCAAAACAAAACAAAAATCTCAGAGCTGTACTCAATGTTTTTATGCTATACTGTTTTTTCTCTTAGTTACTTACATAGTATGGCAGGCCATCAGTCTGGTAATTAGTTGTTGGATTTAACTTGTGATGGAGCAATATACATGAACATCTGATTTCAGTTTTCTAAAAAGTTTTACATACGAAGCAGTGTTTTGTTTATACTCATTCTAGTTGGTGATGTACCTATTAAGTTTTATCACATATCATGCACATATTTTTGGAAAATGAGTCAGTCCTTGCAATTGCCCAAAATTCTGTCTTTCGTTCATTCAGTTCATCCCTGTGCACCCTGTGTTATCGTAACCATTGCTTTTTACAGCGTACTCTATGTTCCCTTCGTCATAATCAAATCAGGAAAGAGATGATCAAGATGACTCCTATTTAGGAGAGTTACAATCCTCTCTCAAAAACTTATAAAAGTAGTAGCTGTAGATGTCAGACTACAGTAAATAGTACTTATTTTATATCTTTATTTTTTTATATTTTATGTAATGATAGAATTTTTTCCAGGTGTGTTCTGCTCATCCTTATTACTGTACTTGACTTTGAAACTGTTTTATATATGAGGAAGGAGAATGGGAAAAACAGTCTTACTGGGAGCTTTCAAGAAAACAGGAAATCAAGCCTGTGTTTCCCAGGTCATAGGCCAAGATCCTAGCGACTTGGGGCACTTTAACAGATGGTCTCAATGATCTTAAAGGTCTTTGACTCTATGGTTCTATACTTGTCATTCCATTTATTTAAAAAAATACAATTCTCAAGACTTTGTCCTCATGGTGAGCTTTTTGTATTATCCATTCCTAAACAGTGTTATAACAAACACATAGTTAGTGTTACTGTGTATTGTTGGTGGTGTTAGATCATCAAAGAAACACAAGGCGAAGTATACACTGTACAGCCCTTCCCACACTGAGACACTCTCTCAGCTGTTCTATCCAGTGAAAGCTAGGCAGTCTTTGCCTGATACTTCTTTCTATAAACATGAGTAAATATTTCCAGAGTAGAGCATGTTGCATTCCCTGAGACAGAGAAGCAGTGTTAGTCTTCTCTAAGATATTTCAGCTCACCTTGTAATTTAGAGGGTTCATTTAATACGCTTTAGTCACCACTGAAACCTTTCATTACATGTCTGAAGTGCTGAGGTCAACAGTATTCTTTTAAGTTGCACAGCAGCATTGTTATTTGTGGTGATCAATAAAGTCAACACCAGTAAAAATGTTTTGCATCATTTTGTCAACTCTTAATTTAATATATTTTTTTCTTTTTCCATTTGAGAAGCTTTTAAAGTGGCCACAGCTTATAGCAGACATCTGTTTCTGTTCATCTGCAAATAAGGAAAACCTCCTCTACCATATCCAGCAAAGGGACTTTATAGTGTACTAGGGATTTTGTATTTTGACTAATGGAGTTGCTTAAAATTGCTTTCTTTATCTGAATCAAGTATTTCAGGTATTTCCACCTAGTATTTTTAGCAATAATTCCCTTTAAAGAAAGTCTGAAAGAAAAAATCAAAACTATATAGGTAGCAACTGCACAGTAGGATAATATCATCTCCAAATGCTGTTGAAAAGTTCAGTGTGATAATATTTGGAGGCAACGAAATGGGAAAGTATTTACCAACAAGGTAAATTCTACATATGAGGGGGAATATAAAAATATCAAATACAAATCTAAGAAATAAACAACCCGCTCCAACTATTAGATCATAAATTAAAACTTAGGAGTTTTTTTCATAATTTCATTTCTTTCACAAAAAACTCAAAATTATGATTTTTTTTTCACAAAATAAGAGCTCACATTTCTTATCTGTTAGAATTATCATGGCTGCCTTTCTATTAACTTTATGTTGGTTAGAGCTGCAGTTCACCAACTTCCATGGACTCAGATTTGTAGTTAAGTTCTATCTATCTGCATACATGTTCATAAGACATAAGAGAAATTTCAACCAAATTGTGTTATCCTCTGTTTGCCACAGGCTAAAAGGATACCTGCAGTCAGATACTGTGATTCAGTTGACATGTGATAACTTGTGCATTATTCTCACCAAATTAAAAATAAAATTTCACTTGATGGGTCTGAAAATTCCTTTAACTACTCTTAGGTACTTAGACTCCATTTAAAGAACTTGTTTGGAATACCATCTGAGCTCTTTAGTACTTATACTCTAAACATTCAAAAGCTGAAGGAAAACTGTGAATTTTCAAATTTTCATACAGTAAGTGGAAAATCAAGAGTTTTAGAATGAGATTTGAAATAATAACAGCACAAAGAATGGTAATACAGATTTCAATTGGGATTATTAAAAACCTTTGTGTCCCTTAAATCCAGCACTGTGTACAAGAGCGGTGAAGGTATTTGAGATATCTATTTTCTCAAATACCTCAAGCCAAAAGTTTGTCTTTCAGAATAAAGTCCTTTATTACTCTCTTTCAAAAATGACAGTGCCCACTCTTTTTTTTCAAGGCACCTCAGCACAACGTTTCAGCGCATGGTATACTGAGATAGCCGGAGATACAGATTCAGAAGGTATTTGTCTTATGGATGTTTGTGGTAGGAAGAAAATAATGTTACATAGAATAATCACAGCCTTCCCAGTTGAATATGTCCAGCACTAAAAACCATACAGTCTGGTGGTGAAACTACTCCTAAAAAAGGGAGAGGTGTTAGTCTCAAATATCTCAGGCCAAGGAAGATGTTGAATTTAGATGGTAGATACCTTCAGCACCAGGTTTTATCCTCCAGTCCTCTACAGATACAACAATGTTATCACATATAACGTAATATCTTCTGGCTAATGTGGATAATCTAACAAGGCCATTTTTATTTTTTTTGTGCAGTCTAAAACCATACTGAATAAGGCATTGACAGAATCTATGAGTAGGTAGGATGCAAGCACTGTGTGGCCAGTAATTGGACACTCAGATGTGGATCACAAAGATCCTTTTGATTTGCATAGTTCTCTGTTCTAGTTTCCACCAGTGACCTATTTAAATAAGGAGAAAAGAACATTAGGACAGTACTGTATTTAATATGGTAATCATAGAAGATACTACAAAGGCCTTTCATTAGTATATAAGTCACCGCCCACCTCATGATTAGTTTACAAGCATCTTGTTCCGGAAACACAAACAACTCTTCCTGGTTTAAATGTCAATCAAACAATGTTAGCATATAGTCTTCTTTCATACTTAGATGATTCTGCAGGCATTATTGTGGGCACCAGAAACCATTATTTTGAAGAAAATTCCCCTTTGGTTCTCCTACTCTGTTCAAGTATCTTCCACAGCATATCAGTCTATTCCAGTTTCTGGTATTAGTTTGATCGCATGCATAGCAATCATATAGAACTGTACTAGTTTTTCTGCATGACTAACAATCTTAAGTGGGCTGAGAGAGAGAGAGCCATCGACAACACGCCCACAATCTTTTTGCATAATGTGTACTTTACACTCACCAATCTGTTCACATACATACACAGGCATTTTTTTTAAAGTCATTGTAACAAAGACTTTTAAAGAGATAACATGTAGGGAAAATGACTGGCAGTAAAAAAAGAAAACAACAAACTGGATAGAATATCATTAAGCAAATAGAGTGACTCCACATTACGTCTGTTCAGAGCTATTGAAACATTAGTTCAAAAAAGGTGTAGACATTTTTCATGTTCACACAGTTGTGCACATTGCTGACTACACCCATTTTAAGAGCCAACAACTCATGTACCATAAAACAATATATTCTACTCCATCTAACTGGAATCTTCACAGGTAATTTTAAAAATATATGGTATATAACATCTTGTCCTAGTTAGGACAGCTGAGATCAGTTCATCATGGTGGGTGTAACCCAAAACTGTATTCTATAGCCTTCCATGTCATTTCCCAGAAACTAGACTATTGTTGTCAATAGACTATTCGCACCCTCTGCCCATAGAGCATGGTGGGTGTAACCCAAAACTGTATTCTATAGCATTCCATGTCATTTCCCAGAAACTAGACTATTGTTGTCAATAGACTATTCGCACCCTCTACCCATAGAGCCTGACTCCTCAGGCTATAAACTAGGTGTTAAGAGGCCTGTGAGATAGAAGGATGTTTCTGTCCTCACACCCTTTGTGAACTCCCCGCCCTGAGGGGAGTACCAAGCATTCCTGCCTGAACTGGAGGATATATAATCTTGGAGTTTTGGAACATTTTTTCAACCCACTCGTGGGATCCAGAGGAAGGCTGCATCTCATCGCTCTCAACCAGACTTAGACCACCACTGGACTGCGATCACCAGTTCTGGCCAGACTGCAGCAGCTCTCCCACCAGCAGGTTCTTCCCCTCTCCCTTTACTTTGGACTCAAACAGGGCCCAAGGAACACCACTTTGTTCAGGCCCCAGGGTACTGGGTTATACATTTGGGTTTTTGTGGGTTGAGACCAATTGTTTGTTTGTATTATTGTACTTACTGTATTATTTTAATAAATTGTTATTCTGACTTATAATCTCTCCTTTGAGTTGGGTTCATTCCCCCTGCTGGTTAACTTTTAAACCAGCACACATCTCATATATTATTTAGATTATATACTATATAGATATATATGTATAATATATTTTTATATATAAAATATTTTTTATAAACTGAATAAGCACTTGGGCTTCATGAGGCTCATCAGAACACATTCTCTGCCCTGTTTCTGTAATTAAGCACCAAGATACAGGAACTGCATTCACCAGTTATACACATGCTTTCTGGAGCAGGAGTTGTGCTACAACCTGGAGAGATCCATATCGCAGAGGAGGTGCTCTGTACAACATGCCAAGGAGCTGGCCAGCATGCACTGGTTCCAGCTACCTGTGACCACTACAGGACAGTGCTGCTGTGCTGAGTTACAGCATATGGCTCTGCAAAGAGAAGTCAGAGGGTCGCAAAAGTTTTTTGGGAATCTCACAGCTTCTTTGAACTTTCTTCCAACTACTTTTATTTCATCATTAAAGGAGAGGATCAGAGGGAATCTATTCAGTGGTATAATTAAATGTATATGGAGTTAAACCATGTTTAATTTAGGCAGCATTTACTCTTCCTTTCATTGTTTTTCCTGGAATAGCAGGAAGATAACTTTACCCACTTACCACACTCCCATTGTGCTTCTTGCTTCATATTCAGCAAATTGAGTCACAGATTTCAGTCACAAAATATTTTTAATTTATCTCAAGTTAAGGAATTTTAAATGTCATCTGAAATATTTCCTTACTTCAGATAGCCAGTATTGTCGCATGTACCTAGGAAGTTGGTGAGGAGAGTGTGAAAAGAAAAACCAAACATAAACCAAAAAACTCAACCCAATAAAACTCAAGCCCAAGGCAGATCCACTTGTGGGAGGACATAAATCTGTGCTTCAGCCAGGTGAGGTCAGCTTTCATTTACTGCTTGGTCTGTGCTGATCGCAACAGAGGTTACCTTTCTGGATGTCCAGATTGCATATGACTGGAAAACTGTTAAGAGACATATTGTTTAAATCTCACAACTGGAAACTTACTGAGAGGGGTGATGAGGTCTCTCTGAGTACCTATTCCCTTCTGAGCTTTCCTGATGAACAGAGATAACCATCTGTGCTCAATTGCTAGTTATAGTTTTGTAACATCAGCATCTGCTGATAAAGGAAATAAGGGAATGTGTGCCTGCAATAGCTGAAGCCTCATTTATCACATCAGAATTCACTTTCTAATTTTTCAGTTTTATTTTTGTCAGAGTACAGATGTTGTCACTCCTTCCGCCATTGGAAATTATCTAGACTAAGACTCATTCTTAGAATGGTGTAATTGTCAGGGTTTTGTACTTGTTTGGGTTTTGTTTTTTTTTTTATTTTTAATTTATTTTGGATATTTACAAACAAATAAAAATATAAATGTTGTCCTTTGTGTCTCAAATAAATTAAAAGAAAAAAAGTTTTCTAAAGGTTGTTTTTCTGTGTAATCAGATCCTCTCAGTCAAAAATGATAGTTTTAGACAAAGGAGAGGTGAAAGTGAAATCTCCTGGAAGATCACAGAACATATGTTTCTTTTGTTCTGGCTGTAAAATATTAGTTCAGAATTTCTACCTGTATGCTACTGAGAATTCTTGACAAATTTTAATGTTGCAGCACATGATATATTACATCTTGAAAAATCAGTCTCACTCAAGAATGGCACGTAAGCACACACCTGCACTAAATGCAGTGTGCACCACTTTGGTATGACACAGCTATTGAATATGAAATGGAGTATTTCAAACTGCCAAAATCCCTGTTAGGTTTGCAGACAGTAGTATGAATGTAGCGGATGATTTAACAGGGGATGGTGGGAAATTTTCTCAGTGCCTGAAGTATCTTCTATTTAGGGAACTTCTGTGCCACTGAAACTGCAATCAGAGCACTTGTATGACTGAGGAGAGTCAGCCTTGGTCTTGTGGGCTTGCTAGCTGGAGCTCGTATCCAGCCAGACCAGATCAGAGAAGGTCATATAGAGAGTGATTTGATTGTCTCTGCATTGTGCTTCCGGGAGCCACAGTAACTGAAACACTGTGAAAAGGCCTAAATTGACTTGTGTAGACTTGTTAGCTAGAGCACCACATGGCAGATGAGAATCTGTAGTTCTTCAGAGTCTGAGCAGTCCTCAGAATGGTGTACCCACACTTGTGCAATGCTGCCTATAAGCACTGTGGGCAGTCTACACAGCACAGTGAGTCTGAAACTGAATAAACCATCAATGGATTACTGAGTATATTTAATGAGCATTCTAAAAGGAAATAGGGGCATATTTTACAGCAAAAAGAAACTGAAAGAAGTTGAAGAAGGAGTTGGAATCTGTCTCTACAGAGAAGTCACTTCCCATCATTTTTTTTGACAAAATAAATATAGAGAATAAATTGAATAACTTTGTGCATGGGGACGCAGCTTCAGTAAAAAGATCAGAAACTAGTCCTTAATTAGGCAAAAAAGTCACTAACTCTAAAATTAAATAATTAGGGGTTTTTGGAGGGGTTAATTTCCAAAATGCTTGATGATGTGGTGAAATAGACATGGTGACAATGATGAAAAAGATAAATAGCAGAAGAATATCTTTGTAAAGGTATCAGCAAAGGAAGCAACCAAAGTAGTAACCTAAAATAAAATTTCATGAGAAGGAGAATTAATGTATGAAAAAGACAGGGAAATTTAGAGCATAACAAGAAAATCCATTTTTTGAATGATGACAGAAGTAGAGCCACGTGACACTTACTGATGAAAGTGAATATTTAAACAAATAATTTGGTCAGTGTTAAAAACGCAAATCTATAGACACTCTCAGATTTCTGTCCCAAAAAAGAGTTTGAAGAGAAGATTTCAAGTGAAAGAGCTGAATATATTAGGTAATTGTGGCAAACTTTTCACCCCCAGATCTTTGTTTCAAATTAGAACCAAAAAAGTCATTACAGTCTGAAGGCTGAAATAAATTTGCTTTTCTTAGTCCCCTTGTTCCAAGTAAACATTTGTCCACATGTCATGCTTATTATTCTGAACAGAAAGGACCAAACTGACTTTGGTCCTGGATTACTTTTTAACTGCAAGAAAATATTTCCTTTGGTTCGGTATGTGCTTTACCTCTGTGAATAGAACTCTTCACTTAAGAGTTATCATTAAATACGATCTTATTAAAAAGATTGGAAAAACTGGAGGGTTGTGATGAAAGTTGAAAAGGAGTAGAACTCAATGCAGTTATTTTAACACAAGATAAAAACTTATAGACAAGAGTACAATTGGGTTCAGTAGCATCTGTACAAACAGTAAGATTTTGATAGCTGAAAATAGGGACAAAGAAGATCACAGACACCTTAAAGAAATTTTCTACTTTCAAAAATGCCACAGAAAAAAGGAACTTCTCATGCAATGATATACAGAATCGCACTAGTTTGGAACTTTAGAGTGGTTTTCACCTCTTCTGTATCTTTGTTTTGGTTTTAGATGGAGGTCAGCAACATTTTATCTTGATGCAACTCTTCCCTCCACCCTAATTTAAAGTCTAATGATGAGTGTACCAATAATAAACTAAAACCAAATGTGGCATTGCTGCTCATATATGCACAGTGTTTAGAAAGTGTTTTCGATTTAAAATATTTGTTAAACAAAAATGTTTCACTTACTGAAGCAACAGATGAAAACTATGTACAATTTTACCAGTATTCTTATTTTAATCCCACATATTCTTACAAAAATTTCATGTTGCATGTGCAAAGAAGGGCAACGAGGGTCATGAAGAGTCTAGAATGCAAGTCTCATGAGGAGTGACTGAGGGAGCTGAGGTTGTTTAGGTAGGCAAAAAGGAGGATCAGGGGGAACTTTACCCCTCTACATTTGCCTGGAAGGAGGTTGTAGCCAGGTAGGCATCGGTCTCTTCTCCCAAGTAACAAGTAACAGGACAAGAGGAAGTGGCCTCAAGTTGCTAAAGGGTAAGTTTGGATTGGATATTAGGAAGAATTTCTTCACTGAAAAGGTGATCAGCCATCGGAATAGGCCACCCTGGGAAATAGTGAAATCATCATCCCTGTAAGTGTTCAAAAGGTATGTGGACATGGCACTTGGGAATATAGTTTAGCAATGAAAATGGTGATGATGGGTTAATGGTTAGACTTTATGATCTTAGAGATCTTTCCCAAGTTTCCCAATTCTATGATTCTATGTTTTAACTATATATATCCTCTTAATCCCTAGAAGGACTTGGTATTCTGAAAAAAAGACTACATTCTCAGAAACAGAAGGTACATATCTAATTTTAGTGTAAGGTAACAGAGTTAAAGAAATACATTTCAATTTGAGCAAGTAGAGAACTCAGCTATGAAATCCAGAATGATTTAAGTTAATGTAAAGGGTAGTCCTGGTACACAAATAGGAATTTTAATAGGAATTAATTAAACAAAATCAAAAGAGCATCAGAGAATCCCCAGTGTAACTGGAAAGACATTGAAGAATAATAGAAGTTCTGACTGATGGAATATATAGAATTTTCAAAATGCAGTTCAAGAGTCTTTAGATAGGGTTATTTACAAGATGACTGCAATAAGTCTTTCCCATGTGCACAATGCGTTTTGTGTAAATCACCTCTTACGTCTTCAACAAATATTTTCACAGTACATATGTTTGCTGGCTTAGATCAAATGGTCTGTTTATCTCCTGTGCTGAAAAAATGCTTTCATGTCCCTTAAGCTAGGCCTCTGGTGCAAGCATGCTACTCTTTGTGTTTCAGGATATACATACTCTTACACAAGCACTGGACCACCATTCCTTGTCAGGTCTAAATCTCTACACCAAGGGGCAACTGTGATGCTGTGTTCTGAGAATGTGACCTTACACTGTGTCCCCACTGTGGCTCCTCTCTGAAGTGCAAACACAACCATAGCTCCAGCAAGGTGTGGTGAGGTTGTGATTAACACTGTTGAGAACAGACATAGGCAGGACATACCAAGGCAAGGTCAAACCTTTTGCTTTCATTTTTAAGGTAGAGACAGTTGAACAGTTTTGACTGACTTTTTACAGAAAAAAACATACCAAGAACCGAGCTTTTGTCTGAGAAGACCTTCAGCTACAACCTAAGAATAATTAGTGTATATCCCTATATCTGCAGGAAGAGACTGGAGCACAGGCTCTATGAGGAGAGGCTGAGGGAGCTGGGGTTGTTTAACCTGGAGAAGAGAAAGCTCAGGGGAGACCTCATCACTCCAAAGGAGATTGTAGCCAGGTGGGCATCGGTCTCTTCTCCCAGACAACCAGCAGTAGGATAAGAGGGCACAGTCTTTAGCTGTACCAGGGCAGGTTTAGGTTAGACATTAGAAAGAAAGTCTTTACAGAGAGAGTGATTAGACATTGGAATGAGCTGCCCAGGGAGGTGGTGGATTCACCATCCCTGGAGGAATTTAAAAACAGACTTGATGTGGCACTTAGTGCCATGGTCAAGTTGACAGGGTGGTGTTGGGTCATGGGTTGGACTCGTTGATCTCAGAGGTCTTTTTCAACCTGGTTGATTCTGCAATTCTGTGATTCTGTGAATTCAAGCTACTTGCAAGAATATACTGTCTTTCTTAAAGCAGGCAATAATAAGCATTAGAAACATGTATCCAGCTTCAGGAACGTTACAAGCTTAGTCTTTATCCAAGGCATCTCAGTGTCACAACTGCTCAACTCAGCCACATTTAAAGGGCATGCAAACACCACCCACAAACACACATAATCCTAGAAAGGCATATCGAGGAGACAAGATTCAAATGTTTAGTGAGAATGCTTCAAAATCAAAGAAAAAAAATTTATAAGAATTGTAGTTTAGATACATATTGAGATTAAGATCTCTTGTCTCTGATGAGAAGAAGTGTGGAAAAATTAGAACCCAACACAGGGAAAAAAATCTAAAGAAATTAGTCTAGAATTTTGGTCCAAATTTGAAAATTAGGAACTTAGTGTGAGTATAGAAATGCTAATACTCACCTCTGGTCCTTGATCTATGGACATACTCATTTGTTATAATTTACACTATAAAACTATCTGTAAATAAGAGGTTCTGAGACATAAGGGACCTGTGGGGTTGTAAAATGTGAGCATGGACTGTTGAATTTGTGTGCATATAGACATGCACACTTAGCTGAAAGTTTGTACTATTGCAAAATATGTTTTCTAAGGATACTGAAAAGTATCAGAGAATCGAGTGCAGTGCCCTTCTGTATCATTTACCATAATCTAAAATCTAAATCTAACCTCAGTTTGAGTTTATGAGCAGTCCCTGGAAATGTTGATAAATGCTTTCCTTCTCAGCAATCTGAAAAACTCCTGATTATTCTCTTGCCTTTCCCCTGCCCCCTTTTTAAATGCATTTATGGAATTTACAGATTTGGTTTTGTTCCAAGAAACAGGAATCTGATTATTGAACAAAAAAAAGGCTAATAATTTATCATGAATCATAGTTATTACTATGATATGTCTTTCTCCATATAGTCATTTGGCAATTAAATGTAATTCAATTTATTCACTAAATTGTAAGAAAATGTTTCTCAAAAAGTTTTTATAATCCTTTGCTGTTCAAAAATTTAGCAGCTTCACTGTATTTTTCTCTGCAAATATTTAGCTTTTGTTTGATTAAAAACCAAAACATTACAAAAGGTGTTTTGCCAAAGTTCTGCATTTTGTTTGCAAAGTTTGGTTAAAATTAGTTTAACTGTCAATAATAGTACAAATATGTCTAAGATGAAGGAATGTGTGTAGTTACTATATTACTATAGCACTACCTTACTACTATAGCTAGTAAAATTGCATGTTCTAGACACTGATGAAAAAGCTGGGGGATGATGACATAGTTTAACTCAGAGAAAAACAGCTTTAAACACATTTCAGCACAAGCAGATCTGAGAATTAAGCATGTGCTTACAAGACATCTTAAGCAGGGCCTGAGCTTTTTATATGGTGTCTGTCCTAGTTTTCTCCACCTTTTTAATGTCCTCAAAAATGCCCACAAAAATATTTTTGTAGAATATTAATAGATATCATCAATAACCACAAAGTAAAATATACTTGTAAATGAGCATGATGAAAGCCAAATCGTACTTTTCTGTATGATTTGCATTGGGACATATTTATAGGATTCTGGAATTCAGACTACTATCACAATACTTTTTGGCAAGGCTGAGGAACAAGCATGAATACTAAGAGCAATATTTTCAAGTAATGCTTTTTCACCTCTGCTGTTTTCAGTAATCAATATAGGCCCAAATAAAGACCTGTGTTTATGGCCTGAGCACATTGGTGTGTGGACATTGTGATACCAGGTGCCACAGTATCTCATAATTTGAAAACATATGAAAGAGTGAGAAAACATATGAAAGAGTGAGATCATAAATATCCAGATCCAGATCATGGAAAAGCACACCGATATAAGAGGATTTTTAAAGTGAGAATTTGGGACTTTAAGGTTGTTACAGTGCCAAAAGGATAATATAGGACTTCTGGAGACTAAAAACCTCCAGGTCCCTTTCTGGAATTTGCCACTCCCAACTACTATGGCTCTGCAATCAGCTGGAGTTAGGCGTATATGTAGGTAACACAAATATGAAAGCCTTTGGATAAGGCACCCTAGAAAATGCTGCACTATTAACTACTAAGATAGTACCTTCCCCTCATTTTACCTGTAACAAAAAACTCCATACAAATAACTAAAAAACAACAAAGTACAGATATTCCAATATTATATTTTGGTGGGAAAATCACATATAAAGCAAATTGGTGTCAATACTCTTAATGTGGATATTCTCCATAATTCAGTAATGTAGCCTGGTAATCTAATTATTGCATCTTGTCTTTTGTTTGGTCTAAAGTTCATATTTGAAATAATCAGACACCTAGTAAGTATGCTACTGTGATGTAGGGTGTAAATGAATTCCAAACTCATTCTGCCTGCAGTGATCTCTTGAGCTAACTTATGGTAAATGTCAACTGAAACTTCAGGGTAAAATAAGATTTTGATTATAAGCAGTATGTTCCACTCTATTCTTCTCAATACACTGATTTTATATCAACCTTGTTTTACACTAGTCTTGCTTGTCTACGTAATTTGCCAACACATTGGACACCTTGTCTTTGGTGTAGCAAATAGACATATAGACAACCCTCCCTTCAAAAAAAAAAAAAAATCAGTCCCTTATTGATTTCTTTGGTTTAAAGAGCTGGAACAGAACAGCAACCTCTTCCTCAAAATTCCACAGTAGTCATTACATTTACTACCCTAAAGCTGAAAAATCCATGTGAAGACTGAAAATATATTTGCATCTATCAACAATCTTTGTTATATATTTGTTCTTAATTTTTCTTTCCACAATGAAAGAGCAAGTTATAAGCATTGTGCAACATCTATGATCATTGTGTAACAAATTTAGGGTTTTTTAATAGTCTGTAACAGCAAATAATTAAATATTTCTACTAGAGTTATAATTAAAATTGAGAGGTGGAGCTATGCCCATCACAGATTGCTAAAGAGATTGTGTAAATTAAGCAATATGGGCTTCTGAATGGGGGTTTCACTCCTAGACTAAGTCTTATTGTAAGTATTTGGAAATGTACCAAGAAAGATGTTTAGTCTGTGTTTGCTTTGGATGCAAGGTTTAGTCCAACAGGAATGTTTTGAAACAGTTTTGCGATTGGATGAGACGGAAAGGAGAGCACATAATTGGTGGAACAAACATACAATTTATGGAAGAGAGAGAGGATGCATGAGGAAGCAGCATGAACAAATAAGATATTCAAGTGCAAAAGGGACTGGGAAGTGATGAAGTTTTGCCAGCCACAGTAGCAGGTAAAGTTAATTATTTAAAAATAGTCAGCAGATCTACATGCTAAAAAAAATATGAGTAATCTACACACCTGAGGTTTTAGTTTAGTAGTCCTTAGTAACAGACTCAATCTATGTTAATCTCATTTTCTTAGTCAAATGCCTCAGGCTTTCACTTAATCCAAAATTCTAATTAATCTAAAACACCATGAGATAACATCAGGGTGGGAAAAGCTTGACAGGGATCCAGTTTAACGTGATATGAGCTGCATACATTAATGAGTCAGTGGCAAACTTACCAGCTAGATAAAACATGTAATACTGACAGGTAGAGAAATGGAAAATGGGTTGTGGATCTCCTCCTTAGTGTATTATCACGAATTACTGATTTAGCTCAGAAAATGGCCAAATCATTTTGCAAAGTGAGGAATACAGTATCTTCCTTGAAATCTTTATAGAGAGATGATGGAAAACACCCCCATCACACACACACCATCACAACCCCCAGTTTAAGAGTTGATGCAGATATGGAGTATATTTTAATTATTGGAAGGCAAACAAAGATAAGAAAATATTCAAAACTGTTGCCTAGAGAGAAGCTAAAGGAAGATGGAAGAGGAAATAGACTGTGCTATACATGGGGGCCATGGTGAAAGAATATCTGAAGGTGAGTGTGATAGAAGAAGAATAGAGGAGCAATCAATTTTGCAAGACAACCTCAACATGATAGTAAAAAGCATGTTATCCAGTATTGCAACAAACAAACATATAAAACCTACACAATAAGAACATAGTGAAGTCAAAACTTCAGTATAATTGTCAGTGTGTGTATATATATATATATATATATCAGTAAAACAGTATAAAACTATCATCTTTCTCATAATCCACCCCTTGGAACTGTTCTACTTGGTTTGAATTGGTAATTTTGGACCACAGAAACACCTATAGGAAATCTATCTAAAGCTTCAAGGAAAGATGGGATCTTACAGTGACCTGTAACTTTACAACAATCTGCACTTGAGATTCAACAAAAGCTGTTTGGCAACTACAGATAAGGAGCTGAAGGACAGACAGAGTGATCTTTTCTGGGTCTTTGTAACCACCTCTAAGAGGTGATTAAAGATGTTACAGTGTTAAAAGTGCTTGTGTAAAGGAGATGCCCCCTTCTGATTGAGAAGTGATTTGGTCTAGTATGTAAATATAAATGTTTTGGTGTGTGAGAAATACAAAAGAGGAGTTTGGGGATTTTTTTATTTTTTTAACCAGTGTAAAGCCAGACAAATAACATTTCTTCTCATTGCAGCTGCTCTGGACAATAGGAAGAACTTTCGGTTTGAGGATTTACAGCAGTGTTTTTACATGTACTCTCTTTCCTGCAGGAATTATGGCAGGGGTTTGCTAGGCCCAGTTTTCCTTGGTGCCATGGCTGCAGCAAAAGCACACCACAGCTATGTCTACTGGTCTTGGTTGAAAGGAAGTCAAGCAGTGACATAGCTGTTGCTGTGTAGGAGTAATGCCTGGCTGGAGCTGAGCTATCACAGAATAAAGCTTGGAAACCTACTGCCGCAGTCCGGAGAGGGGATGGGACCGTGGCATAGCACATGTCCGGAACACGAAGGAGGGTGCAAGTAGAATCCTCTATTCAGGTGTGCACACGGTCTTTTATCAGCTCGGGAGGGGAAAGGTCCAGAACATAGGGTGGAGCATGAGACAGACAAGTGGGGGGACAAACCAGGATAGGGACACGGGCAAAAGGGGGAGGAGCGGGGAAGCAGGGAGCAGGCAAATTCATGGCAAGCCTGGGCATGTCCAGGCTGTGCACTGTGTAGTGTGAATACAATGAAACCACATAATAACAGTAAAGTCCATATAATAACAGTAAGGTCCATATAATAAAATCCTGTCAATTGCTGTATGTTTTTCTCCACGCCTGGAACTCTTCCCATCACAACCTACCGCTTAAAGAACCCTTCCCTCATGCTGACTGCAGATAGTACTGGCAGGGAGAAACAGGGCAGGACATCTACCAGAACAGGGAGCTGGCAAAGGGTGCTGACTTACACAGCCTTATTCTTAAAGCATAGTCCTTGTCCTTTTCTGACTATCCTTTGCTGATGAAGCAGGAATTATCACTGCAAGATCCTCACCAAAGCTCCAGCTGGGTGACAGAAACCAGGATTTAGTGGAAGCTGTGGGCAGGGAGAAGCACTGGAGGATCTGTCAAAGGATGGTCTATCAAATATTTTATCAATCTCAACCTCAGATAACAGTGAAAACAATGTTGAAACAAGAATCATAATATTAGAAGATATATTCCCTGTATTAACAGAATATCTGGATCATGGTATTCTCGCAGAAACACGGATTCAGCTAGACATGGTGTTAACACACTGGGTAAACTGACTGGCTCACAGGCTTCATACAGGTGGCCTTCATTTCAAACTCAGATTTCCTCAGCTTCTGTTTTACCTCGTAGTGACTTTCTGCTCACCAAAGTCATGATCCTGTGATGACGAATTCTTCAAGCAGCAAAACTGTTTTCTCTCCTAGTGTAGCCAGTTCAGAACTATGGGGTCCTCAGCTCCCAAGGTCATCCATCTGTATTGCAATTTCCTTCTCTTCATGATAGGAAGGAATGGTAAAACACACAAGAAAAGGGTCTAAAATTACAAAAGAGCTACTTCAGAAAATGTGAGGCTGGGGACTTTGCAGCAGTTCCTATGAAAGGTGAGATTATTGTGAGGCTTGATTTGGTGGGAGAGGTCAGGACAACTTTCTTGAGGAAGGTAGGAGGAGAAAAACCTGTTGCAGTATTCATCCACATCGCCTCCAGGACCACTGCACAGATTAAATTTTTTAATTTTTGCTATATGGAGAACAAAATTCATTTTCACACTCCAGATAATTGAATGTTATTGGTCATTGCCACACCCTGATGGACCTGATTTGTGTTCCTTTATTTGGTCTGTCTCAACTGACTACATAGCACTGGATGAATTTAAGCAATTAATTTTGGAAAACATTTTTTATATTATATGTTTCACTTCACCGACTGGGGTAAAATAATCCATTATTTTTTCTCTTGTATACAATGCCACAGGAATGCTCTCTTGCCTAGCTAAATGGTTACATTTGCATAGCTGCAGTTTGAAAATGGGGCCTCTTGAGATTTTATTAAGAAGAATATGATGCAGAAGTAGATACCACATTTTTCAGTAAAACAGTATTTTGAATAATAATTTCAGATAAATTAATTTCTTATAATAATTGATGCTTAGTTAAACTCTTTCTTTTATATTCTTTACTTTCTTATAATTCGTCATGCATATAAACAGTACTAGGCAGCTCTGTCATATCTTCTAAGAAAAATTTAGTTTCTGAAATGCTTCAATAATCTGAGATGATCTTTTATCTTTTGAAAATTAAATGCAAATTTGAAACTATTATCACATCCCAGAGTGACAATTGAACTCCTATTAAACTAATGAACTAATCCTGAAAATCAGACTTTTAGACAAAACTCACCTTTGTTTTCACTGAAACTAACAAAAAATATTTAAAATTAGTTTAACACTTTTATATCATCTTTGTTTTAGGAATAATATACTGATAATGAAAAACATGCTATATTAGATTACAAAACATAATGGAAATTAATAAGTCAAGAAACATAAAGTAACTAGTACAATCTTCCAAAAGTTTGTAAAGATATACTGCTTTCTGCTGGATTTTCTTTGCTAGTTACTTGTGTAATTTCACTTGCACGTGTAGAATGTAATATTTCTCAGGGGAAACCCAAACCTTAGCTAGGAAAGGGTCAGAGGACTGATTTTAAAACAACCGTCATTATTATTAATACATACCTAAATCAATAAAGCTTCAAATCAGATTGCTTTTAACTTCACTCAGGCTACTTCAGGCACCCAGAAGACGAAAGGTCAGCAAGAGAGCACAAACTCAGCTGGCAGAACTTCCACTGCCTTGTACACAGCACTTTTTCTAATTAGAGTTTTCCACAAACAGTTAAATCAATATGTACTATATCCACATGCTAGAACTAAACAAGGTGCAACTTCTAGCAAAATCTGTAAACATGCATGCCATCAATAATGCCAGCATTATTTTTATGACTTTTTGAGAAGCTTACTGACATTGGTTAACATCCTTTCTATCAAGTTACTTTTTCATTTCCAAAAGCGTTTTTGGAAACACGACTACTTGCACTTATACATTATACTCATGCCTTGTGATGTGGAAGAAGATTGGATTCGCAATCAAAGTTAGATGGATGGTTACTTGGAAACACCCCCAACCCTTTTTCAGATGAGGCCTTGTGATTTTCTCTGTATGATTTTAGAAAATTATTTCAGTCAGCTGAAAGTTTCCATTCTCTCACTGAAGAAAGGAACCACAGTGGGTTTTGGGGTGCACATTTACCCCTGCATTTATCTTACACAGGAGATAGGAGTCTTAGGTTATCTGGTCACTTCCACTTGCAATATTACAGCACTGTATTTGTCCCTTAACACAGACATACGAGCTCACTGTGGTGTTTAAGGGTTCCTGGATTTGACACTTAGTCTTCTGGGAGAATATCTCGAAAATTTTAATGCGTCACTAGACAAAACATTAATGTGCTGGTGCACAAAGACATTGCGTGGTAGCATGTCTGTTCTTCCCAGTCTGATAAAAGGTTTTGGATCATTGCTGCTTATATCTCAGGCACTCTCAGCTCTGAATACAGAGATAAAAAGCTTGTATCCTCTGGAGAATAGTTCTTTGAGTCTGATTTGTATGTGGAATTATTGTGTTAATTGATTAAAGGCTAATCTCCATGAAAACTAAGAGCTAGATGAACACAGACAGGCAGAACCACAGAAATATCACCCTGGAGATTTATTCAACAGCACCAAATGGAATTTACCAGCAGAAGATAGGAGTAACTACTTCTGAAACAGAAGTCAGCTCATGGAGAAGGGGTTTTCCAGCCTGAAGGAAGGTCAGCAGCAGCACAACTACCAGTGATCCTCTGCCCACGTAATTCTAACAAGGCATTGTTAATTTCAAAGGATAGTTGCGATCACTTTGCATCAAAGACCTGTTGTGAAAATTTGTAAAATTTGCTACAGAGGGTTACATAAAACTAGTCTGACAAAACCAATCTTTTTATAACTGTTCAGTAAGAAAATACTGTAATATAATTATTAATCCAATTTTTGAGACACAACCACTCTCCCTCATGCCTCAGCAAAGGAAACTAAACTCTGTTCTTTAAGCATCTGGTAGGCTCCAGTGGGATTAACAATCAGAGGACAGTGATGATGTGCTTTTCACATGTGAAGGAAAACTAGAGACTTTCAACCAAAGCGAGGTGTGTAAGCTTTACTCAATGTGCCCCAGACAGCTAAATACGGTCATTTCACACAAGCTGATATTAAGAAACTGCTGACCTCAACCCTAGTCCATATGATCAGAAAATGTTGAAATAAAACCAGACTTACCATAGAGAGGAGAGTGATTTTCTGTGTTTATGACTACCTTACAAGATGATATAATTAAAAAATGGGAAAAAATTAATTAAAAAAAAATTAATGAAAGCATGAGTATAATACATTAACCAAATCACTACAGGCTGATCATTTTACAATGCTTAGAAACAGTATAAGCAAGCTAGACTTTCACATTCCATTACAGTTCACAACCTTGAAAGACAGAAATTATGAACATGTAGTACATGCTTTATATATTCTTAAAGAAAAAAAGACATCATTCATCTCATATTTTGCTACAAGATTATGGCCACAGTTTAATACATTGATTAATTTTGTATAATACTCTCCTGTGTACTATTTTGCATCCAAATTTTTTAATATTTACAGATCAAAGAGAAGTATGTTTCACAATATATTTACACATATATATACATATATATAAACTGTTCATAAATACAATTACAATAAAACCATCTACCACTACTGTTAGACATTGTTTCAATAGCATTTTAGTCAGATCATTTCCTGAAATGTTAATCGACATGCAGCATAAGAAAAGGAGATTTTTCATTTTCCAGGGCATCAGGTAGGGTGAAAAGCTTTTTAGATAGCACAAAATGAAGATGAGTCATGTCAAGAGACAATGTCTTTTGTGTTTACGTTCTTGCCTCACACTGACTTGGCTGATGAACAAAAGCAGGTCAGGTTGGTAAAAGGAAATATAACATATTCGGTTTCAATGTACATGTCTTTCAGAGGCAGCAGTCCTGGAAGCTTCCTTCACTGAGAGACCTCCTGGGTAACCACACTGTGCTGTCTGAGAATGGCCCCTGCTGCCAGGGATGACCAGTGGCTAGAGCATGGTTGTTCTGGGCCAGAGGAAATCATGCTGAAGATCTTTCTGGAAAGAAGTGTAGGTAGCCCTACTTTTATTGCCTCTACAAGACTTCATGATTAGAGATGGAGCTCACAATTCAGGATTGTTCTTTATACCTTGAAATCCTAAAGTGAGAATTTAGTTTTAGACACAACACATTTCTAGCTGTACATTTGAGTCTAGTCTGGTGTACAAATAGGGATGCAGTACAGACAACACACACACTAAATCTGTAAGAACAAGACCTGGTAGTGTTTCCTCCTGATACTCATTTTTTAGAATTAGGCCTGACATTGTAACCCCTGTGTCCTTAAAGCCAGGACCATAGATACCAAAGAAAGGGACTTGATTTTCAAAAAATAAAGAAAACCCAAAAAATTTGAGAATTCTTTTTAAAGTCTCAGCTCCCCAGGAGTTCCCAATTTAGACTATATTAAAGTCAAGGCTAGGTCATAGTCTTCTGTTTCACTTTCACATTGAAAAAGCTTTTTGTTTTTACTGTATTCTGGAGGGTAGGAATTGGAGACAAAGCCAGATGTCCTTCCATAATGACTCAAAGTAAAATTTTTGTCCTGTGATCAGGATGCAAGGTTGAAAGTCTAGTATGGCTTGTAAACAAATAGCAAGTTCTGGGAGTTTGAAAATGTATTTTTAGAAGAAACATATGCTAATCAGGATATGCCCCACATAGTTGAAACAGCATGATTCACAAGGGAACTTCATTAGCCTCAGGGATTAATAGTGTTACAACTCCTGGGAGATCCAATAAAATAGGTGATTTTTTAAAAAGAACTTCTTTCTCCTAGTTAATTCTCATGAGATTTGAAGTGGGTTTTTTTTTGTTCTGTTGTTCTCCATTACTATTTTGCTGTCACACAGAAGATAGATTGCCATCTAGGTAAAAAGCAGCAGTACTCTCCATTCTGCCTAGAATGGACAGACAGATCATTAATGCTATATCGCAGCAGGTTCAGTATGTTGTGTCTTCAGCAAAACAGACAGGTGAGCAAATCATCATCCAAAGGGGACTAGACAGGTAGGGCCATACAATGTGTCTTAACCATAAAACCAGTAGATCAACTAGAATAAAATTAGTCATTAATTTGTAGGTAATTTGTAATATAATGCCTTGATAAAATAATGCCTGCTATCCCTGAACAATGATAAATAGAAAAAAAAAAGTGAAAATGTAGAATATTAAGATTAATTTTGTTCAGAATCCATTTTAAAAGGAGCAATGACTGATATTTTATGTGATGCAACAGCTATTGCATTCTTGTTAACACGATAGCAGTTATGAGTGACATTTTAAAATATTATTTCTACTTTTTTTTCCATATAAGAGGCTATTTTTAGAAAATGGAAGTGTAATAGAAAGGAATAGCAGCCAGAAAAATTTCAGCATTGTGCCAGACTTTGTTCTGCCTGTGAGTTTTTTCTTGAACAAAGAAGCCAAAGGGCAAAGCTGCTGCTGACAACTTGCAGGTTTCATTTAAATCCTTAATCAGCCTCTGTGACAGCAACAAATTCTGAGATACCAGAGCAAATTCACTTCTGGAGAAGTTTCATGGAAGAGCCTTGGGGCTCTTGTGATATTTCATTCCTGCACCTGAACTGTAAGTTAGGACACATGAAAGCTATTTGGGAATGACTGGGAGTAGGAGGAGGTCACAGTGTCTTCATTGTCAGGTCTGAAGTCAAACTCACTGACTGTCCATTATCCATTTACCTTCCAGAGCTCTCTAATGCCAAGCTGGGAATATTAACAACATCCAGCTTCCTCAAGCATATACCTGTGCCATAACAGAGAGGGTTTGATCTGAAGGCTCTTGTTCTCATGAGAGGCTGGTAGAGCTGGCTGCTTGCTGGGCTTGAGGCCAGGATCACCCAGATAAGGAATGCTACAGCTGAAGCCAGTTTGGCTTCTGGCAGCAAGAAATTAGCATGTGTCCATGGACCATTAGTCTCATTAATCCCATTCTCCTTAGCACTAACTGAAAAATTCCTCTCTTCTTAGAAAGGTAGCTTTTCTGTGCTTCTACTAGGGAATTAGCAAGGCCTTTCCCTTTAAAATAATTAGTAGGACCTACAGAAAGGATTTTAGGTTTCCACATGGCTGCTTCTTCAAATGTATGTGAACATTTTTCCATGAAAACAGTTTGCAGCTGGAACCCAAACTGAAGGCTATTCACTAATGCTGGATAATTTGTCTTGCACTTGTTCTCCAGTGCTCTGTGATATCCACCTTTCCATCTATATCCAGCTTATATTTTGAATTTAGAGGTGGATAGCCATGTTATTTCTTTATTCTATCTCTTTTTTTGGCAATCAGATGATTGCAGAATAAAAATTCTCTTGTACATTTTGCTTATAAAGATTAGAAAATTATACTTTATGCTGTGCTTTGCTCTTCACCTGAGGGTTATATTGCAGTGTTACACATGTGTTTTCTCGTACAGCGACACCAAAAATTTCTCATTAACATTCCATTTCAACTGACTTTGACATCTCCATTTCCTATTGGTCTTCATCTTTGACTGTGTTTTCAGCTCCTCTATGCCATTTCACAGTGGTGTGGACTTCAGGAGTCCTTCAGTATTAACTATTAAAAATAAATGTTACATGTTAGACTCAAAACTAAATGGACTTTAAAATAGTAAAATGTTACAAATACAATAAGTATTCTCAACCCTTTAACCTGGTTATTTCACTTGGAGATATTTTTGATACAGCACGTTACTAATACAGTATTTCTTGCAAGTATTTTTCATTTTCTCATTCAAAAATCATTTCAAGTAACACTGATAACAAAGAATGGTAAAATCATTCCACGTGAACACTTGTTAAAAATGTAGGACCAAGAGAGGATGCTTTCTATTTCTTACAGCATTGAAACTTGAAAAAGAACTTGTAAGAACAATAAAACTTGTTGGTAAAATGCAGCCACATTGCAGTGTGTTAGAGCTCTATGGTTTGAAGAACTTTTCTCAAGAATCAGGCTGTTTAGATGACCTAAAGTTTGTAATCAGAAAATCTCTTAAATCACAAATATTTCTTGAAATAAAATTAATAAATGCAATTTAGTCCACAGAGTATAACTTCTAACCATCCATATTACTAGGAGTTGAAGTAGTTGTAAAACAGAGAAGAAATCACCAACTTTATTGGTTTCTTTTTAGTAATATTAATCTTTTTCTCACAGTACTATTTTCCTTATTGCTGTGTGATTGAAGATTTGTTTAGAAAATTTTGGATTAAAAGATTGTTGAAAAGGTAGCACCATAAGCTGCACAGCAACCGCTGCTCTGTTTACATGTGCATTAAAATAAAGGACAGAGCTTCCTGCTGTAGATTATGTAAAGTCCAGCCATTGTTAATCAAAGGAAGCTCCTTTCCCTGATATCTCAGTTGAGATCTGATCAAAATATTTCAGTCGCTTGGACACAGTTTTAATGACCGTCATTTCTGGCAAATTTCCTCAGGGGCTCCTGAAAATGTTAATCTTCAAGGAGCAGAGTATACAAAGCCTACAGAGCTCACAACTCACTCAGAATGTCACAGTTCTCTTGCTCTGTGCAGCTCCTCTGAGCACCATCAGCTTACAGCTACTACGGGAAAGCCAGAGAACACCAAGGCATCTGCACCTGGGCTGCTCTCTCCTGTGGAAAAGGCCACAGCTACCAGCTCCTCTTCAGTAGTAGTAATAATAATAATAACAAAAGCAACATTATTTATATATTTATATTTAAATAAAGAAATACATATTTATATACATTTACATTATTTTATCTAGAAAAGGAAGTATTGATTGTTTTTCTCCATATTTATACAGGCAATAGGCATCTTGCAACCCAGTATTGTGAAACTGCATGTGCTACTTCTCACTCTTTTATACAGGGATGTCACACGAAGGTACAAACACTGTCAGAGTGGTCTGAATTTAATCTACTGGCTTTCCAGGAATTCTTCAGCTGCAACACAGATGAAAACACAATTCTAAAACAGGATTTTTTTCCTTTCTGTTTTAGTTACTGAAATCAGATATTAAGTTTGTGATAACAATAACTCAAGAAAAATAGAATCACATGACACTGATTTTAGGTTTTTTAAGTTGAGACACACTTCAGGCTACAACAAAACTTCTGTGACCTTCAAATATAAGAAGTACAGTACACGAACAGTGTAATTATTCATATCAAACCATACCATTATGATGATATTTAATATCCCTTTAACCTTATTCTTGAATGATGAACTATAAGGATAATTTTTGGATTTATATAAAGAAAAATGATTCACTGTTAGACTCTGGATTCATTTGGCCAATTGTTAAAACAGCTATTGAACAACTTAACTGCATACTTCCAATTCCTGTTTTATTTTAAATAGTTTGGATAAAATTATTTTCATCTGGAAGTCCATTTTTCTCTTGATATAGATTTCTTAGTACTTCAGCTTTTTCTTCTTTTTTGCAGTTTATTCTGTCAATATACATACATTCATGACACTTTCATTCAATATATACCTCTCCCTTTCAACTGTTTCAGCAGAATATAATTCGTAGGACTAGTGATATGCTCTGTATATTGACATACAATAAATAGCTTCATTCAAACTAAGAGAGCTTTACTGCCAACATTTTTTTAGTTAAACAGGAGGCTCAGAAGCTTATTTTGTTTTGTTTTTTTTTCATCTGAAATCCCAATGCCTGGGTTATAGAACATTCTAAAAAAACAGGCCTATCAGGTAAATGAGCTGAATAAAGGCTACAAGAGATAGCAGCACAGGGACCCTACAGATAAAAATGAGTGCAATCTCTGAGGATGGAATACACATATAAACCCTTCACTTTTTCTCAATAAAAATTTTAAACTTGCTTCTTTTTCCTTGGTTTTCTGCCCATAATACCTTTTCAACTGATAGAATGTTTCTGGATTAGTTATATATTTGTTTTTCAGTCTGTATTGTTTTTTATTCCTGATAGATAATCAAAATCGAACAAAGTCTAAACCCAATTTTGTATCCTTTCTATATGGTACATATTCATTATATCATTAAACTGACTTACCAATTTACATATTTAAAGTGAAAAATTATTTTTAAAGCTCAGATAACTGATGGAAACAGTTTGGGGTTATTTTTTTTAAATTTGGTTTTTGTTTGTTTGTGTATGTTTGTTTGTTTGCTTGGTTGCTTGATTTTTGTTTGTTTCACCTGTTTTCTTTTTTCCCCTCACAAGAAAACACCTCTAATTAGAAAAATGCTGAAATCTGAATGTATTTCAAGTTCCCATAGAGAAAAAAAAGCAAAATTATGCAGATGTTTCTGTTTTCACATGAATGACAATTACTTTAATGTTTTCAGTGTTCATCTTTGCATACACCAGTGTTATCCCACCAAAACTGGAAGCTTCCAAAGGATGTGCTCTCTCTCAGCCTGCATTTCATAGTTCTGCCTGTCTGACAAGTCTGAATGTATCTGGTTATAGATAACTGTTAATTAGAAAACTGCTTGGAAATGTAGGACCTGTAGTCTTGACTTCTTAGAGGTACTTGTACATGTATTGAAACTGGAAGCAACTGGGTATGTAAGCATCTGGTAGTTAGCTTAAACAGTATTTCAGGACCTAACTTCCATCGGTTTAGGTCTCAAAATATTTTTCTGGATCCGGACTTTAAACACTTGAATTTTTTTTCCTTACTGTCTTAAAGTCTTAGTTGCACGACTACTATGACATTAAGTGTCCTGGTTTTGCAAGTAATAAATACTCTATATTTTTAGTAGGCTTTACTGTGGTCATTAATTTACTAGAGGATTTATATTAATTTCTACCTTTTTAAAATTCTAATATTAAATATAATCTTTGAGTGATCTGTATGTGCCATATTGTGCCTGCTTTTGCTTCTGGAGAAGTGAATTTAAGAACCTTGGTTGACTTCATTAGATGTTAGAGCAGTTCTATAGTAGTGTGCATGTATAGCAGGTCGAAGGGAAGGTGCCACTGCAGTATCTATCACAGAGCAGGTATTACCTGCCCAATGGCACTGCAATAATTGTCCTGCAAGTTAACAGGATACTAGCATATGAAATAAATTTCTATGTGTTTGCCAGCATCCCTCTTACTGTGTTTTGACATTAGTAATGTTTCCTCATTGTTGTGTTGTATAATATTATATAATGTTTTCATTAAAAATTGCCATGAGAATGAATCCTTTGTATTTATCTTTTAGTTGGACAAGCTTTCCCTAAAAGGTATAAGAAGCATTTATATTTCCCCTACATGCTATCTGTTTCTGTTATGAATCACTTAATCAGAAGGTAGCTTCAGCCCTGCCATATAAAAGCATAAGAAAGGCAGGTCTCTTTCTGTGCAGGAAAAGATACATGGAGAATCATAGCAATATGAGAAGATCATGATGCCTGGGAAAAAGCTTCAGGGCAAAAGAAATGGATGGAGAGAGGAGGGAGGAAAGAAATGAACTGGCAAGGCTTTAGGGTTTTGGTTTGAGGTTTTTTTAAAATATTTTATTTAATTCTACCACAGAAGCAAATGATGACTGAAAAAAACTTCCCAAAAATCTACTACTGTCTAAACAGTGGTAGCATTGTTGAGAATAATGTTGAAAGTGAGGACTTTTGAATTTCAATAGGGCCTTTACAAAGAAGAGAATAACACTGTGTAACTTTGGACCAGATAGCTTATGAATGGAGCTACTACACTGCTAGGAAAATAATATGAAGCCTATTACAGAACAAGAGAGCAATTGTTTGTGGAAAAATGAAAGTACTGGCTATAAAAAAAACCCCAAACAAAACCGAATATCAAACCCTCCCCTCCCCTCCCAAAAAAACAGGCCCCAAAAAACTCAAACCAAAAAATCCAGAAGAGAGAAAACAGTCTTTTAAAAAAGCAAAAAGGAAATTTACATATATTAAAAAATATATGTAAATGTCAGATCAGCTGGTCATTTTAGAGAAGTTAGGTACTATTTCAATTTGTACCTTGATACCTGAGAAACTGGAATGAGAAAATTAATTAACTATTTGTCTAATATAATTAGGTCAACTTAACCTGGAAATAATTTCATTTGGCAGAAAAAATGAACCAATATTTTATTGAGAACTCTGAAGAAGATTGTGTTCCAATTAATGAGAAACTTTGACACTACAACAAGCAGAAAAGGCCTTGGACCTAGTTATGATTTCAATTATACTCTTTCTAATGAGTTTTCCAGTGCAAAAGGCACATCACAAACATGTCATTCAACCTTCAAGATCTACCTGGAAAAGTGTAGCACCGAATATCAAAGAAAATTACTTATAAGTTATGCTATTCAGAAGAGTCAGTATGGAATTCGGAATAAAGAAAAAAGGCAGTTTATTATTTCCAAAGAGCATCCAAGAAAGTGAATTTCCTATCAGGGAAAAATAAAATAAGTTTTTAGATACTATTTGTATTGTTTCCATGCTCAAATAATTTATTTCTTATGATGACCTTGATTATGGAATGCTAACTTACATAAATCAAAAAATGATTTCTGAGGTAAATGTGATAGAAGCAAAATTAAGATGATGTTTGTTTTATTTATTTTTTTAATCGGAAAGTTCCAAAACATCCTGAAGTGATGTGGCTCACAGGATGATTTTCTAGGTAATACAACACAAACTCTATAGATAGCACAGCTAGAGATCTCACCACTGTATTACAAAGGGGGAAATTTTTACTGTTATTGTTCACGGCCTCTAAATTACTTTGGGAAAGAGGATGTGTACGGAGGATTGTAGGATTTGAGGGGCTTATCATCAAAAGGAGACTGCATTTATATAATCCGTAAGACCCACACAGCTCTACTTTCATTGGTTTGAACTCTGAGCAGCCTGGGTGCCACAACTTCACGGCATGTTGCCACTGTCTTTTTCTTTTTTTTTTTTCCCCAGCCTCATCAAATATTTTATTCACATTTGTTTTTTTCTGTGAGGTCTTGTATCCTGGCCATATTGCCAAAGGCTGCTAGACTGTAACATTCTCCGCATAAGAATTTCAAAACCACTGCACTCCATAGGAAAACTTGAAAGAGTCCTTCATGTTCTTTGGAATAATAAATGAAAACAAAGGCAAAAGATCATGTTCCTCTCTCCCATGCTACTTTGAACACATGCTCAAAATGCTTACAGACTGAAATACTGCTAACCAAAACAGCCACAACAAAGAGCTGCACTTTTTAAAGTGTAGTGGAACATTTACAGTGTTATATGCAGAAATATCAGTTTATCAGTTTTATTTTCCATGGATTTGGAAGTCCAACCCTTGTTGGACATTATTCAATGAGTAATTTCAAAGAGAAATTTTACAGATTTCATTAGATACATTCATAAAATGGAAGTGACAGTGGAAAATGCAAATAATGTATTCACGTTCATAGTAACTAGAGGTTCATTCTCATTTTTAATTGCTGTCCAATCCACAAAAGCACTTTAAGCATGTACTAACTTGCTTATTGTATTAAAGTCCCATTGGGACTTTTACCGTCGACTTCAAAGGGAACTAGATTAGGATATATACGTATTTGGCTAGTGATGCTGCTTATTATTAAAACCCTTCTTTTATGTTGCATAAAACCTTGACAAACTTTAACTGTTTAGGCTGAAATTCCATATGCTTCATAGCTGCCTCAGGCTAAATGCTTCTGGAAAAATCCAAACAAAGCTATTCAGCACTTTTCAAGAGCAAGAACTGACTTGGCAAGAAGACTGGAACAGGTAAACCAGGGAATGTAAGTGGTCAAAATGATCTAGGACAAGTAAAAGCTAAGAGAGACAATCAAGAAATACATGTTAAAAAAGGACAAGCCTAGGGAGCTGGGGATAAAGTATTATGGACAGGACAATATGACTGGTACAAGAAACCATGAGTGGGAAAGTTGCAGAACTGGGAAAGAGGCATTTTCTTAGGGAAGCTGGAAAATGAGGATGGCTTATAAAGCTGGAACAGACCGTACTTTTGCAGCACCACCTTCTCTGGAGCACGGAGCAGAGCCCTGAGCTCTGTAATCTCGTTGTTCAATCCTCCTATGGGCAAATAGCCATAAAAGCCAATAGCAAAATTGCTTATTCTCCTCTGTGACTTGCCCATGAAGAGATTTCATTAGCTTTGATAAGCTTAAAACCTGTCTTTTATTCCACTGATTTAAATAAAGGATAAAAATATTTCAACTTGAGTGACCCATGCATATGTCAATAGGAAACCACATCACAGAACTTGATTTTCCCCCCCATTTCTTCTTCAAAAAATTTTCATTGCCCTCTTGACTTCCTTGATAAAAAGAGCATTATCTTGCCTGTGAAATATCAGATTTAGGGTCAGATCTCAGAACTGTTCCCTTATGACCATGTGACTCCTGCTGCTAACTAAACTTCTTCTGGTGAGGAGTAGGTATTATCTATTAATAAGAGACCAACAATGACACAAATAAAAGAGATCTGTTGCAAACCAAACGGGAAAATTAAAGAAAAGAATAGAGAATTGAAACTTAAATTGTAACCCAGATCATTCCTAGAAGTTCCTAATGACTTTGAAGAAAAATGTGTGTGTTGTCTATTTGCTTCCAACTTTGATGCTATCTTCCCTATCACAGAGAGTGAGTGAGACTGCAGAGAAAAGTAGAATAAGAAAGAGGAACAACAGCAAGGAGTTAGGAGCACAAACCACTATTAAAGATCGGGGAGGAAATGGACAGGAATACTCTAGGATAATGGATGGAGAAAATACTTAGAAATCAGCAGGGATGGTGTCATTTACTGTATGATTGACTGGAAGAAAGCCAGGACCACAGTGAAAAAAACAAGTGTGGTGTTTTAAATTTATATTATTTTTTTAACTGCATTGTAATATCTAATCAAAAAATAACTAGAGATTTGATAGAGTTGTTTTGAGCTTTTTATTTAGTTAGGTTTGTTGTTTTTTTAACTTTAAAAACCTTGGTTTGCTCACCATGAGCAAAAGTCTCAGCAGTCGGCTAAAAGACAAGTAAATCTGAGGTTCTAACATGATGATGACACAGATGTTTCAAGGACAGCTACTGATCTTGCATTCCTTGCCTCCTAAACAGACAGAGATTCCATAGGAAGAAGCTTGATATGTCTTCTCTCTCCCTGACCAACAGTACCATCCCACGTAGTCTCTAGTCCCTGTGCTGTGCATCACGTGGTTGCAGGGCTGTAGCTGCATTGCTTTTCTCCTTCTCTAACTGGACCATTTTTGCTTCTGAGAACCCAGTGTCTGAGACTTAATGAAATGTAAATTAACTCACTGGTAGCCAGGATTTTGAACTTTTGTCAGGAGGGCTGTACATTAATGCTGTGAGATAAGTGTTAAAGAACTCTTGTTTAACATGTGGAAATGTATGACCTTAAGCTCCTTCTGCTTCAGCTTTCCCTATTCCAAGAGTGACTTTTAACAAGAAATTTGTAAGTCTTTGTGAATCTTTTGTGTCTGTGATGGATGCATCCCACTATGAAAAGAAAGGGAATTAATAAGTTTTCTTAATGTCTGCATAGTGTGCTATGCGTAGAGCAGGCAGCTACACAGGGAACAGTAGAGAATAATACCTGAAACATTGGTACATTATGTGATAAAAGCTTTACCTGCATTTCATAAAGGAAAGTCCTACTGAAAAATAGCATATGCTAATATGATTGGTACCTACATATTATAATGCATGAAGTCAAAGGAATTGAATTCATTTTGTGAAAAGAAACTAACCTTGACATTTGAGTGCTTAATATTGCAGTAAAATTTCATGGTTTTGGAATACTTTTCTTGGATAGTATATTTTAAAATAAAAGCTATGCCTCTGTAACCCCCATGCAGATATAACACAAATATGAAAAATTAGGAAACTATTTAAATACACCACATATTATTGATTGAAGAACTATTTTCATTATGTTACTTGAAAAGTCACAAATCTTTTTTCATATACAGCACCTGCGCATTGACAGAGGGAAAAGGCAACACTGTATTTATTTTATTCTTCCATATCAATGCTATAAATTATCATTTAACAAAGATTTGTTTCTAAAAATGCACAAAATAATTTTACTATTTAAAAAAAATAAGTTTTGTGTTTGAAATCCTGGGTTTCTTTACAAGTAACTATTTACCATTTTATATAATCCCAGAATTCCTGATAAAGCTACTGTTTTACTTGCCGCTAACTGCGTTCTCTGGCTTAGAAGGAAAAAAATCCTCTAGAAAGAAAGCAGAGTTAAAAACCTCTGGTCCCAGCAATAAATTCTACCACGGATCTTTTCATTCACCAAAGTGGGAACGGGTAAAAAATGATGGGCAGAGGACTATTCTAGGACTAAGTGTTCTCACTAAAAATCCCAATTCTATCATTGGCTGACTGGCTAAACAATCTTGGCCAACTCCATTTTCTTCTTCTGCCTAGTTTTACCCTGGAAATAGTAATACTAAGATGTTTCATACAGTGTTGTAAGGTCTTGAAATGAAAAACATTAGAATAGCTATGCTTTCCTAAAAGTTGTTACTGAAATGGTCAGGTATAATTAAAATGCTGCTGCATTTTGAGTTGACATTCAGACATTTTCATTTTTATGTTTTGGGTTTTTTTCTTATCCATCCCCCTCAATATACACCTACATGTAATTTTTTTGTGTCTAAAACCATGTTTATGAATCCAGTGCATACTCTTGTGGGTCCCATGGTCTCACCAGTACGTATCTACAAAAGACCTCAGCTCTCTAAGCAGGCACTTGAACATGGCTTTTCTGTTCAGCTAGAATATGAGAAGGAAAGTTTTCAGAACATACCCCCTAGAGTCACTTAATCGACCCAAATCATGGTCAGGGGCAGTGACTCTAACTCTAGCACCTTTGTCTCTTGCATTTGCTCTGAAAGTGTTTCAAGATGTGATCCTATGGTGCTAACAAACGTCATGAGATCCTATTATATTTGGAAACAATTGTGGATTCTATGTCATTTGTTGCCACAGCAGGAAAATCCTAACCATGCCCCAGATGATGCATCATAAGGCAGAAAATTTAAAGTGAATCCTACATGCTATTCCTTCCTCATACACACAGCATTCCCTTTGCAGTGCAAAACTAAGCAGTCTTACAAACACAGTGAAAAGGCTGTTGCATAACTCCTGTGCACTTGGCAAAAACTCTGCTATTGTGTTTGGAAAACAGCAATTGGTAAACAATGAAATTTTTTGTGCAATAGAACCTTCAACATGAGGAAGCAACAACTGGCTGTAAATCTGAGGGTGGTTTTATTCCGTATGTAATCCATACTCAATGAACAGCTTTTGAGGGGCTCTTGATCAGCCATGGTGCAGGTACAAGACTCTCCACATGGAGAAATGCCAGCTTGAGCTCTTGAAGGAAGCCATATCAGAGAGTGATTCTTCTTCCTGGGCATTGGCATTTCCAAACACATTGCACAGAAGTCTCGTTCACAGTTTTCCAACCTCTTGGGAGCTGAGAGAGCCCTTTTCTCCCTTCCTTCCCCACATCCTGCACTGGCAAGGGAGTATGGAGGGAATTTCACTACTGGTGCATCTTCCCTTATCTCTACTCGTTTCTTCTTTGTGGTACAAAATTCATTCTCAAACAAAGAGTCCAACAGAGACCTGCTCTGCTGGATGTCTGGATTACAGCTGACACAGATTTTGTAACATAAACCTTTGCACAGTATCTTGTTATTAAACAATTTCCTTCTGTGAGTTTAGATTCATATGTCCAAAATGAGTAGCAACTGAAGAGTCTAGGCAGATTTTAAACTAAGACTTAGTATTTCTCAGTATCTTACCCTTTTTACTTCGCTCCCTTATGAAATGTTTTTTCTTATGATTGCCATAGCTAGTTTTGAATAGTTATTCCAGGATCAGTTTTTTCCCTTAGATGTATTTATAAAATGCCGTATGCTCCCTAATTCTTTTGCCTGGCAGAAATAGTTTTCTACAAATTACTTCACTGTCAATGTTCCTGTAAAATTTTACACTTCTAAGTCACATGCAAATTTTCTGAGATTTATTAAAAAAACACCAACAGTTTATGCAAATAGAAGGACCTCATTATTGAAAAAAAAAAAACAACAGAATTTTCCATTTGTAGCAAAAGGTGCATAGCATAGGCCTGCAAATGACACTACACAATTTCATAAATTACTTGTTCTAGATTACTTGCATCCTAAACTGAGAGAGCATTATGTTGCATCTTGTATAAACACATGATACTTTCACACAGAATAACAGAGAAATTGCTTCTTGGGTGTTTGTAGCATGGCATAGCATTCATGATTACTGTATTTGCTGTATCAGCCTTGAAATTGCTTGAAGATGCAGCATAATCTTGGCTGAAGATTCTATCCTGTCTATTTGAGAACCAAATGTACCAAATTCCCTGTCAGATATGTGAAGTCAGACCACTATTTCCACACTGACAACACTTGAGCAATTCTTTCTTTTTCGTCCAGTGTCTCATGGCTTTTGCAGGCTTCATGGTACAGTTTCCAAGTACATCTAGGCTTTGAGAGACTATCAAAGCAGCAATCCCAGTTCTTCTTTTGGTCTCTACTTCTATTTTCCCAAGAATATCGTATCATTTGCCAACTTCGATATGGAAAGGTGTATTTAACTTGCTAGTGAGGAAAGTCATGCAACTCTGTATGAAATAGCTATTCTTTTAAGGAATAAATTGGTCTTAAATTGCAGATGTTCTTAGGCTTTCACGTGTAATTTGCTGCTCAGCATGGGTGTGTATATTCAGAGATCCACACAGTTCTGCAGGAAAGCAGGCTGTTTTCAAATAACTTTATTTAATAAAGGGTTATTTGAAAAATTACTTTCCAGAGACTGCTACCAAAAAAACCACATTTGCACCAATAATCTATCAATTTTGTTGTATAGTAAATTATCTAATTACCATTGCAACTGATGCAGTGCAGCAATTAGATGATGTCTCATATGGGACCGTACGAATTTTATTGGTTGATGTCTTTTCCAAAATTAAAGCCAAAAAATGCACAGGAGCATTTCTACTTATTGTGACCTCACACCTTAAATGATATTCCTCATATTATTTTCGTCAGTAGGAGTAAATGCAGTTATACTGAACTTTCTGAGATTGAACTACCATTGTATTGAATCCTTCATGTGTTAAAACATGAACAATACAGGATAAATTGAAGTTCAAAGCACCTGAACCTTCTGTCCCAATGAAGTTCTGTTGATAATTTAAAGATGGATAGACTCTGGTAACATCTGTTTCTTGAGCTGAAAGAAGTGATACTTTGATGGAAAAGCTTTTGCTTTATTTTGCTTCACTTTGATTCTTTGCTTTCAATACAGATATTAGAATTATCAGTAGAGAAGACAAAGAAAGTGAGATCAGGTATTGATGCTAAATGAGTCTCAGTTGAATAACTGCTGGTGAAATAATTTTCATGAAATGCTTTACAAAACATTTATGAGGAATACCACATAGGATAGAATATTTTTTTTAAATATTAAGAGAGATCAATCCTTCTCAACCTTTTCCTTTTATTGGCTAACATGGATTACCCATAGTCCTACCAAGCATCTTAAAGCATGATTTTTGGGGGTGTTAAAATTTCATGCTTTGGCAAATGGAGATTATCAAACAACCCAGATTCCTCATCGTTTATTACTTTTTCCAGTTTTTGCTACACCCAGGTGTTAGGTCAGATATATTGCCTTTTAAGTGTTCTGATCTGCCACTTTTCTTATTCAGAGATCAGTTTTCAGTTGCTATTCTTCTGAGAAATACCTTAGATGCTTTTCCAGCCATGACTAGTTTGTGATATAGAGAGAGCTGAAAGGAAAGGAAGAGGAGTCAGAAGAATGTTTTTCCTACAGTTTTTTGTAGTGGGATCATCTGAAGGATCCATTGTGTATAAACTTCTGGAAACATTCTGAAAAAGATGAAAACCTCATTTTCCCTTCCTGGTACAAGGTTTATTTTTTTCTTATGCAAGCTCAAGAAAGAAGATCAATACTTTATGATTTGAAAGGGTATAAAAGGTTATATATCAATACCATGACACTGTGTGCTCATGTTTTTGACATTTGCTCCAAGTACATGTAATGTACCTGTTATTCTATTGTCTTACAGACAACTTCTGAGAATTTACTAAGCTATGTATCTGGCAGCGAAAGTGAAACATACAATATTTCTGTTTGTTTGCTTCCTGATTTACAATGAACATATAAAGAAAAGAATGCAGAAGTCATCTTTGCAGCTATAGATTTTTAGGAATAATTTAAAGCAACTTGACTGTGATTACATGACAGAAAGTTTAAATAGCCTAAAACAGGTCAGGTTTCAACCTTGTCCAAAGCCTAAATTAAAAATAGTGAATGGAGAAGTAAGTATTAAAGTTGCATTTGTTTGAAAATCTACGTTTCATTCTAAAAAGCATGAGGCATACAGCTAAAAGCTAAAGCAGAAGATAGAATTAATAGCTTTGCATGATGGACTAATGAAGCACGGGCAACTCATTAGCAAGCAAAAAGCCCTTTATTCAAAGCAAGCTAATTTTTTATAGTCTTTTTCTCTGTCCATGCTCATATATCTTCTTTCTTATTGGTTACTCGCTCTTGTTCATGCGCTTTAGCTTGTTTCTTGATAGGTAGCTGGTAGTTCTTCTCGTGTTGCTAAATGTCAAACCGCATCCTGATTTCTGCTGCTGTCTTTCCTCTTATCTCACTCCTTCTTCCTTAATGATGTTTACTTGTCCTTTTCAAGGTTACAGCTGTATTCACTCAAGGTCAAAGCCGCCCGGGGCTCAACCGTCCTCTACAGCTTTGGGCTTTGGTATCTTCCTTCTCTGTCTTTTGCATTGGTGAAAAGAAGAGTCATAAATTGCTTCCTTTCTTTTATTTTATATGGCAAATTATTTTCCCTTTACATTTATCCATTATCCCCATCTTCTTTTCATCTCTTGTGAGGTGTTGCACACAGAGTACTCCCACTCTTTGAGCTCTCTGTAGTATCATAGTTTCAGCAGCAGGAAGCAGAAGGGTTTACTGTGTGTCAGGACTTTGTCAGTCTACTTCACTAGGACCTTTTTTCTTCTCTTCCTCTGTTAAAGTGATCCATGATGTGAGACAGAGTGGCAAAAATGAGATAGGAAGGAAAGTCTTAGCATTAGTAGCATGATAGATTCATGCCTAATTCTATTTATTCTCTGGCTCTGACTGAAATTTCACAACTTTGAGTGACTCAGTCATACTGAGCTTAGTTTCTCACATGTAAGAAGACACTATTTCTTTGTCTCCTCAGACGGTCATTGCACAGGCAGGTAAATCTCTACATGGCTTGACATGAGTGATGCATGCTGCGGAGGTGTAGGCAATATTTCTTTCAACAGTCCAGAAAAGAAAGTAGTAGGGAACTCACAGTTAGCTTTTTTGTGTGTATGAAATTTTCAGTTAGGCCATGACTAAGAACAAGTCTGGGGATGAAATAATTCCAGAACAAACAGATTTGCCCATTCTGGAAACAATGGTGCTTTATTGTAAGGAACACATTTTAGACTGGTGTTTCAGACCTCCTCTTTTCCTTCATCATTTTGCTTACAAGGTTTTTTTGAGCTGTTGTAAATTTTAAAGGCAGATTTTAAGCCATAAGGATCATCTGGTTTGAGCTTTGCCTAACACAGGCCATAAAATTTCACCAGTAATTCCTGTAGTGAAACATATTGACTTTCCTTAAATTGTAGGTGAATACTGGCAAGCCCAATAACTTGGGGTTTACTACAGCATAAAAATATCCTGTCTCAATTTAAGGAATCCTGGAGATGATGAATTTCCTTCTTCCTTGGCAGTGGATGATTGCTATCACTGCAGAACAGTTGTTTCTAATTTTTGTTTTGAACCAGAAACAAATACAGGGCTGCCATATGATATGGGTGAATATGGCCTAAGCATTTGTCACACCCACAACAAGGGACAAAATATTCTACTTCATATCTCTGTGTATGTCCTTTGTCTGCTGGCCTTTTATAACTAAATATTAAGGGTTTTATACTGCGGTTGGCTCAGTTCAACCCTCCCTTTACTTTTATCCTATTTCATGCTAAACCACATTTAAATTCATTCCTTTCTCAGGCCTCACAAAAGCTATGTCAGATCACAGAAAAGAGAAGGTGGGAATTATCTGTTATGTCATGGGATGTAACAGAGCACTGTCTGATGCTGCTGCTTTTTTCTCATATAAGATTATGTGTTAGGAGAAAAATTATAGTAGCACAATTCAGCTGTGAAACTCAGAGCTATCTGCCTTGTGAGCCAAGCATCTGTTAATCACAAACTTACTGACTTCTGCATAATTCACTAATTCACACTGGGACTTCAACTATCAGATGTAACTGGTCATTTCTAAGTCTGCCTGACTGTGTCAGGCACATGGGATCATGGAGTAGCAGTGTCACTATAATGAATTCCAGAAATATTAGTGTTATAAGAGGGAAACTTCAAATTGAAGGAAGATACATACATATACATTAGTCATAACAAGCCCATTCCCAATGTATTTCCATACTCTCTTGACTTAAAAAACTCCAAACCCAAATAAATCCACTAACTTCTCCCACAGTGAAATCCTACAGATAAAGTTCTATTATGTTGTTTATGTGTTGGTGATTTTCCATTTTCAGTGTTAATCTATACAGTAATTGGCAAAATCACATATTTGCCTTATAAATAGATGATTTAAAGTATTGTTACAAAGTCTATATCAACAGCGTAGTAGCTGCAATAAAAACTCAAAGTATCTGAATCTGTGTGCTGTTTTGGGAGAGCTGAAGTCTGAAAAAGAAGGAAAAGCAAATGTTAATTAACAAAGTATAGATATAAACAAACTGTAAGATTCTTACTTAGCAACACAAAAAATTAGTTAATATATAGTCTATAAAACCCTATATTTTTTACAAAAAGCAAATGGAAGTAAGGTAGATAATGCTATAAAATTGTGGAAAATTGAGAAGAAATCACACCAAACTTGTGCTTTTATGCAGAAATATCAGGATGGATAGGGATTGACTCTTAGAAAACAGATGAGAGTATTCTTTCCTTCTTTTAGTCCACTGAATTTACTTACAGCACAAATGTGAACTCCTGTATCACTCATTCAATATACAAAGGAGTGCAACATTTACTGAGGAATTTACAGCAATGAAACAGTTACACAAGCACAGGACTTGGCCTTTCTCTGAATGCCTATGTTGCATAGTTCAAATATTGACTTAACTACAAACACTCTCGGCCTGAAATTTTAGACATCAAAACGAAATATATGAAATATGTCTTGGAAAAGAACACTAAAAGCAGCAATAGTGCACAAGTGATTAATCTGTACTGAAAAAAAATAAATTTTTTCTTTTTGATGCCTATAGATTTTTATTTTTAGCTTTTTGTAGATTTTAGAAATAGTTGTGTAATAAATGTAGATTTTAATATAGCTGTGTAATCCCATACATTTTAGCATAGTAGTTTCCACTTACCTAAACCCTTTTCCCCATTTCATATTGAACCTTCTAAATCCTTAACCTGTTTAGACTCATTTCAAGGAAGGCCTTCATTCTGTTTAAGAACATTTGCACCCTTGGCTGAACAACAAGATACATCACAGTCAAAGCAACTTTCAAAACCCGGAACCTTGGAGGAGCTGCAAGCACTGTATACACTGTGAAGAAGAGGAAGATGAGGAAGAGGGGGTGGTAGGAGACCCCTGACTTAACTTGCAGAGGGTTGTGGCGGGGGCAGATCTGGAAACGATCTGGGGGGTAGGTAGATCTGGGATTGGATGGACAATACCTTAAACTGTGGAACCGCTGGACACATGGCACATGTGTGTCTCTGTACTCCCGTGGTAGAAGGCCTCCATTAAAGATCTGCTCTCTATCTTATCTCTCCTAATAATTACCTGGTGAGTTTCTTTTTTGACATCCAATTCTTTAAGGTATCTTTTTTTTTTAAGAACACTTGAGCTAAAATTTATTTATATCATTCCACTTTTGCAAAAAAAGAGAAATTAAAAGAACTAAAGATCTGCTTGCTAATACTAAGTCCTTCCTAAAGAACGGGAGGGATCAAATTATAGAACAAAATTGTTTGCATAGGAAAATAATCATCCAGATGGCAAAAACAAGCTTCCCTGAAAATAGTTTATGTTAAGATGAAGGCTATGCTTCTTGAGGTCATTATCAGTAACAGTTTCATAACAACTCTTTCAAGCTCTCAGCTTTAAGGATACCAGAACAGTTCAGTGAACATTAGCCAAACTGTGTATTACTAATCTAGTATTCTATAAATGCGTGATTGCAATACAGTCCTGGGTTTATGATTGACCTGGCCCTGTTTGACATGAAAGTACCAGAAAAGAAATAGCAGTTCACTTTTTTTTATGTAACTTCTCTGCTCTCAAAATTCATTGCAAATATAAATAACATAGAAAATATTTTAATGAAGACATTCCTGTGTTGCATAAAACCATCTTCCAATCCACTTATTTTTTTTCATACATAAAGAAGAGCAAAAGTAAGGGCAATTTACTACATGTAAACTATCGACAGGCTAATCAGCTTGGTGAACTGCGATTTAAGCAGTGGCCTCCTTCTCCAAGAAAGTATGTACACCTATTTTGGGAATATTTAAGCAAAATGAAATATGAAACAGTAGCTACTTAATTTGTAGTTTAAAACAAATACATTAGCTCAGAAATGAGAACTTACAGTGCAACTGTTCTGAAGCAAAATAGGAATAAACATAAAAAAAGCAAGCATGATATTTCATGTTGGAAGAAATTATTAATAAAATCCAATCTAAGCACTGAATAGCTCAAAAAGTTGCAGACATGAACATAGTGCATGGAGCTGAAAATACATAAGGCAGGTAATTATTTAGGCAAGTTATGGAGAAGAGTCAAATGGGAATTGGGAAAAATGGTCAGATAAGCTTTACACTCACACAGCCCATGGCAGCTTGTAAAAGAATTAACATTACCATGTATATTTTCTGTCCCTATAGTCTAATACGAAAAGACTCCACACTACTTTTAAGTCATGAATGACAAAAGCTCTCTAAATCAAAAAGTCCTTCTCTGTACCTAGCAAAATATCTGAATACAGATAGGAAGAATTAACAACTACTTCGTCATGCAAATAACTCTCTCCCTCTATAATCTATAACAGAGTTGCTGACATATTATTCTCAGGGATGCACTGGTAAAGAACTCAGATACTTTTGGAACTTGTATACTCCTCTGAATCTTTGCATTGTGGAACAATACCAGGTGTTTTTTTATCATAGGAAGTGACTGCATGACTTTCCCATAGTCAACATTATATGATCTACCCTGCCTCAGTACCGCACAGGATTAAACTGGACTTCTAAGTGACAGTGAACTTTTTTTACCAGTTAAGCTTTTTACTCTATCTCAACTGTATCCTAGTAAGATGATCACTGTATTGTTCTTAACAAAATAATTCCTCTCTCCCCATAAGGAATTATTAACTCCTGAAAAATGGATGTTGGGGAATGGATTGATGGATTGAACATCAAAAGTTGTCAAATATTTGGGTGCATTAAAATTTCAACTAACAAACTAGTTGAGCAAAACATGCATATAGTCACTGCATAAGCAAAAACCTGCATTTGCATGCACAAAGACAACATTTTCCCACCCTTAGGTGAGTTTCAGTTAACAAGGACAGCAAATTCAAAATTCTTTCTATAAATATTTTTGAAAATGTAGTTTTTCAATTAATTGTTTTTTAAGCCCCTTTAAATTCCAGTTGAATAATAGAATACTGGTATGAATTCTAGTCAGATTTTTTTAACCTGAAAACTACATATAGGATAAAATGTAAGGATTTAATTAATAACTCAGAAAAAGTGATATACTGCCCAAACATAAGTAACAATAGGTTCTTGTGACTGTTTCTTGAAGTAAACCTGAAGATTTGTAAAACATTATGCACAGCTCTCGTCGAAATTAGTGACTGGATTCCAGTTGAACTTGATCTACCAGCGATGCAAGGCAGCCACAATTGCAGAAAATCAACCTGTAATCATCTGCCTGAAAAACTGAATTTGTTGCAAGGCTTATTAACTAAATATTGGAATCTGTTAAGTATTAGAAAGAAAATCTTGATTGTACTTTATACACCAACAGTCTTATCTTTGGAAGATAGTAATTTCAGTCATGGAGAGTTTTGTTTCAGAAATGACTGAGATTTTGACATAGTATAATGTGTTCTGAGTTGCATATTAAATTTAAAGAAAAAGAAAACAACAACAGCAACCTCTGGAATGAGACTATTACATTTTACAACACTATATCACAAAGGCAGTATAACATTAAAAATAGCCTATACTCATTCAAAAAACTTTCAGGAAAAATAATGGGTTTAATATATGGAAAAATCATTCTATTATAAACACTGAAAATTTAGTCATATTTGTTTTGAACTGTGTTTATGTTGTCAGATGTAGCCCTGAGAAAGATAGCAAGTAGTAATTTCTTTTCAGATGTTATAAAAGGCAAAATGGCTTAATAAAACATCCAGAAGGATAAACACCACAGCTCTAAGAAAATAAAAATACTATATGTGTGATAATTTTGAGAATGCTACTGTTGGAAAAAACCCAGTCATTTGTGTTCGAGCTATTTAAACTGGTAAGACAGGGAGAGATGGTCCAAGGTAAGTTTAGAAAAAAAGCCCTTTAGATTAGAGACTTCTGTACTAGAATATATGTTCCTCTTGCACTATTAATGAAAATGCTTATCATTAACAAAAATATTTTATTACAAAAGCAGTGTTTCACGGTATGAAAATGGAAAATAACATGTGTTTCTTTTTTTGATTTTTTTTTAACAGAAGAGACAGTCACAAGTATACTAAAAATTTAAAAAGGAATGCTCAGATAATATTAAAGAAAATATATGCAACACTGTGTTGGGTTGACACTGGCTGGATGCTAGGCGCCCAAAGTTACTCTATCCCTCCTCTCCTCCTCTGGGCTGGGAAGAGAAAATACAACCAAAGGCTCTTGGGTTGAGAGAAGGACAGGGAGAGCTTCCATCATGGGCAAAACAGTCTCAGGGAAATTAATTTCATTTATTAATTAAAATATTCATATATTAATCAAATCCTATCATTGTAATGTGAAATAAAACCTAAACTTTAAAACACCTACCCCCCACACCTCCCTTCTTCTCAATCCCAACTTCACTCCTGATTTTGCTCCTGATCAGTACAAGGGGACAGGGAATGGGAGTTGCAGTCAGTTTATCACATGTTGTTTCTGCTTGTCCTTCCTTCTCTTGTTCTTCCCCTGCTTCAGCATGGGGTCTCTCCACAAACTTCTCTGGCTTGGGTTCCTTCCATAGGTTGCAGTCACTGAGAAACAGACTGCTCCAGCATGGGTCCTCCACGGGTCACAGGTCCTTCCAGACTACAGCTCCAGCATGGGCTCCTCTCTCCATGGGGTCACAGCTCCTGCCAGAAGGCTGATCCAGTGTGGGCTTCCCAAGGGTTTACAGCCTCATTTGGATATCCACCTGCTCCACCGTGGACCTCCAGAGACTGCAGAGGCACAGCTGCCTCACCATGAGCTGCACCACCAGCTGTAGAGGAATCTCTACTCTGGCACCCAGAACACCTCCTTCCTCTCCTTTTTCACTGACCCTGGTGTCTGCAGAGGTGTTTCCCTTATATGTTATCACTCTTTTCTCCAGTCAGTGTTGCCCAACAGTTTTTTTTCCATTCTAAATTTGGCCAGCAGTGAGTTCATCTAGGAGCTGTCTGGAATTGGCTTTGTTGGACGTGGGGGGAAGCTTCTGGCAATTTCTCACAGAAGCCACCCCTGTAGTCACACTGTTGTCAAAGTCATGCCATGCAAACCCAATGCAATCACACACAAAATCATTCAAATTACTATTTGCTTAGCGTTAGAATATATTGGTACTTTGCTGGATTAGGTGCACGGATCTAAATCTTTCTCCAAAGTAAAGATTAGGTAATCAGAAATAGGAATTATATGAGTTTGTAATATTTGTTATATTACATCTATTTAAGTCTTTACACAATTGGAAATATGTAGAAAATAATAAATGATTCCAAGCATGTAGACAAATGTAAAGCCTATCATAGCAGTTTGCAAGTTGAAGCTCTAACCTCTGTGAATTTCAGTCAGTATCATACAATTGAATGCTCATGTTAGAAATATATGTATATGTATGTATAGAGCACATACACACAGCCAGTAGAAAAATTGCTGAATGCTCAATCTCAAGACAAATAAATAGTCTGTAAGTTTGAACTGATAAAATCTCTTCAGGAGTGCAGAAAAAAGTCAATAATTTTCTAATTACATGGTAATTTTTAACATAATTTTTAACATAAATGGATGGTAAATACCGTAAATTTCTATATGACCAAATTATAATTATGTTTTTATTTGAAAGAGTCATCAAGGAACTGAAGCAGGTAATTAAATTGACTCATCTACTTTCATCAAATTTGTAAAAGTACGTAATAAAGTCAGTCAGAAACATGATTTTGGGGTATACGCTGTTCCCTGGAAATTGCTGGAATTATATTGGTTATAAATATATGTGTGAGACTATTTATGTATGTAGGATCCAAAGAACTTTGTATAGGCAAGTCCATTCATTTGAGCAATGCTAACCCAGACAACAACTGTTGAAGATCTCTGCCTAGGTTCATATTGAGCGCTAACCTATCCCACCCAAAACCAGTCATAATACAGGCTGAGTCTGGCACCTATTCACCATGCTGTTCCTCTAGCTCTGAAGAAAATGAGAAACACTGTGACCAGGGCAGACAAACAGAGCATGGCATCGTGGTGTGTGTGGAAAGGTGCCTCTTTGAAGGAGGAACATTCCATGGTCTGAGTAGAGAGATTTGGAGTCCACATAACCCAGCATCTAGTTACAGCACCCTTCTGTAATCATCTGTACATTGTCAAGGGCACTACCTGACCCTTAAGGCTGTGCTCCAATTGGGAGGACTCCATGATCTATGTGGTGGTGGCTGATACTTCCCCCCAGATGGAGCTGCTGAAGGAAGAGGCTGCATTGCAGACCTCACACTGTGGGAAGTGCCTCGACCCTTTTGCTGTGGCAGGGTCAGGCTGCAGACCTGCCTGCAAAAGCTGTGCCCAGGTGGGGGACTGATGTTCTTTCACCAGTGATACAACCTGAAGCAGTCTGACAGATCAAGAAGGATTATAGAGCTCTAGGTGCAGTTGTAAGGGGGTCTAGAGTGCAGGCAGCTTTTTCATTGGTCCTCACAGTCAGAGGGTAGGAATTTGAAAATGCCACTGATATCTAGTAAATTGGCAATTCATCAGATTATGGTTAGAGGACTGGTGCCATAGCCAGGGGTTCAGCTACTTAGATTATGGAACTTATTTTGAGAAACCTGGTCTATGGAGGGATTATGGAGAACATCTGTCAGAGAAGGGAAAGAGCACCTTTTGTTATAGACTTGCCAAGGTGGTGAAGAGGGCTTTAAACTAAAAAAGGTTTGCTGAGGGAGGGGAACCTCAATCCATCCCACTCCTACCAGTTTGATGCCACCACCACCTCTCCGTCCAGAGCCCGGAGAGGGATTACAGTTCAGCAGGAGGGTACCTGAGGAGCAGCACAAAGGTATCCCTCTCATTTAGTCAGCAAATAGCCTTCATCAAGAGCTCAACTTCAATGCCTATATGCAAGTGCACTTAGGGTGGGGGATAAACAAGAGGAGTTAGAGGTGCACACTAGGATCTTATTGGCATCACAGAGATGTGGTAGGATGACTCCTAAGACCAGACTGTTGGAATGAAATTATACAGTATCTGTAGGAAGGATAGACAGGGGAGACAAGGAGGGGCTGCTGTCCTCTGTGTCAATGACCAGCTGGAGTTCATAGAGCTTTCTCTGCCTGGGGATAGATGAGAAGCTGACCAAAAGACATCAACTTGTGTGGTGCAGTCCTCATTCTGGAGGGAAGGGATGCCATCGGAGGGGACTTGACAGACTTGAGAGTTTGCTCCAAGAGAATCTCATTAGATTGAACAAGGCCAGGTGCAAGGTCCTACATCCAAGTCGGGGTAATCTCAAACACAAATACAACCTGGGTGGAGAATGGATCAAGACTAACCCTGGGTAGAAGGATTTGATAGGGGTAGTGGATGAGAAGCTCAATGTGACCTGGCAATGTGCACTTGTAGCCCAGAAAGCCAACCACATCCTAGTCTTCATTAAAAGAGGTGTGACCAGCAGGTCGAGGAAGGTGATTTTTCCCCTCTGCTCTTGTGAGACCTCACCTGGAGTGCTGCATTCCTCTCTGGGCTGGAGAACCTCTCCTCTGAAGACAGGCTGAGAGCGGGGGTTGCTCATCCTGGAGAAGAGAAGGCTCTGAGGAGACCACTGTGCACCTTCCAACACCTAAAGAGGGCCTACAAGAAAACTAGAGACTTTTAAAAGGGCATATAGTGACAGTATGAGGGGGAATGGATTCAAACTGAAAGAAGGTAGCTTTGGATTATATATTCTTTACTGTGATGGTGGTGAGACACTAGAACAGATTCCCCAGAGAAGCTGTGGATGCCCCGTCCATGCAAGTGTTAAAGGCCAAGTTGGATGAGTCTTCGTGCAACCTGGTGTAGTGAAAGGTGTCTCTGCCCATGGCAGGGGGTGGAACAAGATGATCTTTAAGGCCCTTTCCAACCCAAATAATTTTATGATTCTATGAAATAACTACCTTTCTGATTTTCCTTTCACTTTACATTGACATTTCCCATTTCCACTCCCTGGTTAGAATTTGTCTCTCCTCTTATGCAAGACTTACATGTAATATAGTCTATAAAAATTTTATAAAATGAAACAAAATTTGAAGATCAAAAGTCAACTGGCTTAATGGAATTATAGGAAATTATTCAAAGTTTTTGATTGTGTATTTCCTTATGAGACTTTAAAAGAAAAAATATATATAGCTAGGACAGAGGAGGAAGTAAGGAGCATAAATGCCCATTATTCTAAAACCAGGTTGAACAAGTACATGGAAACTGTCGAGGCAGATAGACAGCAGAGTGCATACAGTCTGTAATCATCTCATACATTCATCTAAATTCTGAAAGAAAAAAGTTTGAGATGTCAAAGTATAAATTTCAAATAAATGCTTCAAAACACTGGATTTTTAATATTTTTTATTTTTTAAGAAATACTCTCTCCCAGTCTATTTTTCCTATTTTCTTCTTAAAACACAGTGATACTCTTAAGATCTACATATTGCAAGGGAGGTACAATCAACCACGTAGTGTGGATAAAGATCAGTTGTGAGAACTCACACAAGTTCTTATGAGTGAAATAAATCTGGTAGAGTATGAGTGGAAATTAGTTCCCCCATGGGTCTTGTTCTAGTCTGCACAGCTGTGAATATTATTCTGTTTCAATTCTCTATCCTCTAAGTATTTAGATATAAAAAAATGACTCAGTAGAAATACCTGTTAACTAAACTAACAAGAACTCATAGAATACGTTAGCCTATTCTCAGCATTCAGAGCTCTGTGCTTACTACTTGTCAGAGTGATACCACAGAGGTCAAAAGATGCAGAGTTGCGTTAATAAATTATTACAAAGACAAGATAATATATTTGATACACGTGTTTCCATCAGGAGCTGATGAGTCTAAGTATTACACATTATTATTGAAGCATTAAAATAGCATTGTATGACAAAAATACAATACAAAATATATTAAGGTGACTAGCACACTTTGTTGGAACAAAACCTATTTATAATATCCAGGGTTAAGAAAAAAATAAAAAACAAACAAACCCCCCCAAAAAACAAAAACCAAGCCACAGCAGCAACAACAAAAAAGAAAAATTTCCTTTTTAGAAATTTTTTTCTTCTTTTTGTTTTGTTTTTCTGCATCAAATATGTGCTAATCAGCAGTCCTAGTGCTTTGGTCATTTTAGAAAACAGACAGTTGACAGACATTTAAGAGAAGAAAATTACAGGAGGAGAAAGCAGTGTATCTGAAAGTATTTTATATTTATACCTTCTAAGTACTGTCCATTTGTTTACTTTGTAGGCTGTTGATTCCAGGATCTATCTGAATTTTGCAGCTGAACTTTTTTTAAAAACACTGCAATTATTTCTCCATTCAATTCTTTTAATCAGAAGCATTAAACAGATTGATCTGCAAAATGCAAACATGGCAACCCAGAAATTATGCGTGTATTCTCTATTAGCAGAGTCTCTAGCTCAGAGTTAGATATCTTGTTTGGCAACTGAGGAGAGCATCTCAGTTCTACAGCTTTGTTTCGTATTTACAGCAATGTGCTGGAGAAGGATTTGGGATCAACTACTACATCTTAAATGAAATCATTTAACTTAATCACATAGTTGTAAGATTCTCATGTTTTGCATTCTCTCTTTTTTTTTTTTTTAATTTTACCTGGGGTCCAATATTTAATTAGCTATATAAAGTGGACAGTTTTACCTGTATCCCAAAATCCTCACTGAGGAAGTAGGATTTACATGTTCCTGCTCCAAAACATGAGATGGGATTTGACAACCTACCTGTTACGTGAAAATAGTAACTAAGTGGTTATCGGTAAAGTGTTTAGCCAGAGACAAAAATGTCTTGTTCCTGCCTGTCACTTCTGCTATGCTTTTTTTGGTAGTCATTTTTAGAGGAGGCTTAAGACGCTGGATCCAACCATTGAGATAGTCAGGAGAAAGCCTTGCTTTCTGAAAATGCCCCTGGGGTTAAGCGTGAGTTTGGGATTTGAGCATCTCGCATAAGCAGGACATAAGCAGTTCTGACATGCCTGCTGGCAGAAACTATGTGGACTTAAAAATCACTGGGGCAACTACAGGGTAACAGCTGATAAGTAGGGGGTTTAAGAATCTTAAAAGCAGGTAAGTGCCACCAAAAGAGAATCAAAATTCAAAACCTATGTGTGTAAGGTAATTTTTAAAATGGGACTTAGGAGTTTTTGAAAATATCCTGATGAAACTAAATTTAAAAATACAACATAAATACAATTATATTTCTTTTGTCCTACAATATCATAAAAACTATTTTTTAACAGATTACATGCTCAATTATATATTCCTTTACAGCAGCTTCATGGCAGGGAAACTCCATCTGAATTAAGCTAACGTAACAGAGCAGAAAATAAAACTCTCTGTCTAGTTTACTCTAATCTCTACTTCATGTTCCTAAAAGTTAGAGAGATGCAGGAGTGGACCCAAAGATCAAAGAATATCAAATCTCCAAATTTTTGGGCCAAGACAGTCAGAATGCTCCTGTTTCACTAATTATCAATATTACAAGATCTAAGCAGTCTGTCTTGATGTAGCAAAGCCAACAACTTTGCACCTATCAGCAGTTAACCCATGATACTGCACATGATTTTCAGTACAAGTATACTATTAAGGACATAAATAGACACTGTTTACTTTGCTAAAGCGGTGCCACAGTTTTAACATCTTGAAGAGCATAACTTTTAAGACAAAAAAATTTACTAATCCTTATAAATATCCTCAAAATATGACCTTTCATAAATGCATGACTGTTTTCAACTATGTTGACAACAGTACCATGTCCCCTGAGGTTATTTCAGAGTCCTGACTGTGTGTAGAGCTTATTCCAGTATCAGAGTCTGTATCATTTATGTCCAGATTAGTCACTCTGTGAACAAAGTCAGGAACAGCAGTGCTGTTACTGGAGATGCCACTGCCCTTGGATGGCTCTTCATTTGATTGAAGCCTAGTTTCAACGTTGTCTTTAACATGTAGTAAATTAAATTCTTCGGTAAGAAGTTCATATTCTTTTTCCTTCTTTTGAAGCAGTGAGTCCCTGTATGTAAGTTCTTTCTGAATGCAGCTCAGGTATGAGTTGATTCTTAGACCATCTTTCATACTTTTTTCCAGCTCATATTTTACACTTTCTAAACTTGAGTTTTCCAATTCATCATTAGCAGCTACTTCTGTGTGAACATCATCCACATTTTTTTCCGTGCATATACCTTGTACCTCTTTTTCAATTTCAGCGCACAGGTTCTCTATTAATTGTTTGTGATGTTTCAATCTCTCTTCAACCTGTAAAATGCCCTCACTTTTGCTCAAATACTCATGCATTTCTTTTTGATCATCTGGCCTACTCCTTTGCTGCTCAGCCTCAGTTGGATTGATCATTAAGTAGGAGTCCTGCACGTAATTTTCTCCGTCATTTGCCACACGATCTAGATGGAATTTCGCTTCACATTTTTCAATTTCCATATCTAGTTCCTTCATTCTAAGGACTTGTTGATGAATGGTATGATCTTGAGAAATTATCAGATGAATTAGTGTCTCCATATTGTCTCTCTCTTGCTGAACACTGTCCTGTTTAAGCTTGGCCAGTTTCCGGAAAGTCTTCCTCACAATTTTCTTTTGCTTGTCTATTGGCAACATCTTCATGTAATTTGCTGGACTGAGGTCCCACTGTTTTTCTACATTTTGTATTACCTTGGCTTCAGCTGTCTTCCACAATGGAAATGAGAGGAAGGCATCTGACTTTACCAACACAAAATGCAAATTAGACTGCTCCTCCCCCCAGGCCTTCCAAAGTCTCAGAATCTTTGTCAAGGGAGGCAGTACTCGCTCCGAGCCTCTCCATTTTTCTATGATGCAGTAATCACTAGGTTTTCCAAAAAGGACCTTTTTCTCTCCAAATGTTGTCTGATGTTCCTCAAGCAGTGCTTGAATCACTTCTGAGCAAGTTGTGCGCTTTGTCAGGCCACATACAATCTTCTCCTCCTGGCAAACCCAAACCACAATCTCTCTTTCATTTGAAGCCATGTCCTTGCTGGGGGACCTGGAGAACAAGAAGACATCAAGTATAAATTACATATCAATGGCACAGAATAATTACTATAATTCCAATATGACATCATATTGAAAAATTTGTGTACTATTGTACAAGATAATATACTTGTTTAAATTCCATGAAGAAATATCTTTGGATTACGTAACAGCTTTAATTGGCCACTGCTTTAATATTACTACTAAGTCAGCTGGCAATCTCACACAAAATGGCAATCTCACACAAAATGTCTTTTATCAAATTTAGTTTTTGTTCACATAGTAAGTGTGTATTAACAATCAGTGATAAAGTTTGGCAATCTGTATTACATACCCAGACTGTCCTAGGACAACACAACTTCCTCATCACATAGACCCTGCACAAACATTTCTAAGCTCTTAATATCACCAAGGCTTCTGAAGAGAAGAATGCACTGAACATAGATGGACTGAGGAAAGATGACTGCACACCATCAAAGTTAAAAGAATTTGACAATAAGATAAATCTATAGTTCTTTTGCCACACACAGACCCACACAAGCATAAACACCATTGTTTTCCAGTGTTATTTTTCACTAACAAGCCTCAAGAAACTTGTTGCTTTTCCTGAAGCACCAAATCGCATGAATTCCAGTGAGCTGTGAAAGAATACCAACTGCAAGAGAACACATATATAGGTCTGTATTTTATAATGTTTGAAATTATACAAAAATTCAAGAAAAGCAAAAAAGTTTATTTATTTATTTTTTTGCTTATGAATTGCAATGAAAGTGCTATTTAATTGATATCTCATTACACTAAGATACTTAAGGTGTCTGATATCCCTTTATGGCTACTGTAACTGTCTAATCAGTAAAATCAGTAGTGCCTAGAGAGCAATCCAGCTGACCAAAGGTAGAAATTCACTTTACAGCTAACTCTTCAGTTCATCCCCATCTGAGTGGTCCTGAATTGCTATGGGCCTATGTTGGCAAAGTTGCCAGGATATTCATGTCCTCAAGACTCCACATGTATAATTTACTGCTTGTCCAAACCTGATAATTTGACCTCTTTTATCATAAAATGATAAAACACTAAATTCCCTGAGGAAAAATGCTTTTCTTTGGATTTTCTGGTATCCCTTGCAGTTAGTTTGAATGAATGAGATTTAATCCAGTCTGACAGAGAAAACTTGCAAATGAAAATAACTATTCAGGCAATATTCAAAGTGCTCAATACAACATTTGCTTCTATCTGGCACTACTTATTCAGAGACCTTTTCTAGTCTTCTGAAATGTAGGAGGAATGGAGTTTTATTTGGCTTGATTATGGTTATACCCCATGATTATTAAAGCAATACAACTTGTTTCTTTTTCTTAATTATTACACAACATGACAGACACACTGCAGTCTAATAAATTGAACTATGACTGACTCAGCTCTAGGTGCCACTCTGACCAGGAGGCAATAATCCTCAAAAGACAGGAGAGTGCAAATGAATACTAATAAAATCGACAAGAGTGAGCTTATTAGTATCATCGCAGAGGAGAGGTCTGTCCAACTATGTTGCTTCAGGTCTTGGAACATCCTCTGTAAAATCTGTGATTTGGTAGATTACTCTGAGTAATGACATAATTTTCCCACTTCAATAGCTCCCCCTTACAGACCAGCATTTTACAGTAATTATTTTTTGAAGCTTGTGCTCAGAAGATTAATAATGTTTTCATAGACTACTTCTCAAAATAAGAAAGTATTTGTCACAGACATAGAAAATGGCAAAGTGACACAAAGAAAGAGTAATATTCAAGTTTAAATGGGAGAGAGGAAATGAAAGATGATACTAGATTAAATGGCATTACTGTTAAGTATGTCACATGCTAAAAAGTTAACATCTGTAAGTGCTTTTAGATTTGAAAAAAACAGGATGCTATAGAATTTTTTCTGTTGACAGATCAGGAGTTAAGTGAAACGAAGATAAACAGCAAATTGCCACATGAGTCAACTGTGACTATAAAATAACCAAGGGTTGTTTTTTTTTCACCACAGATATGAGAAGAAATACCCGATTAGGAACTCTGAGGCAGTAAATTCAGTGTTTGCTCTTCCTGGTTTCTTTTGTAATCAAGAAATATATTTCAAGGAATGAGTGTTATCTCCTCTGGCATTCTTCCAAGTGTATCTTATGCAATTTGTTTTCACATTGAAACTCTTCCTATTAATATTTTTTTTATTCTTGTTTTTGGTTGATTGCCATATTTTTTCCTGGTCAATATTTTCAGTATGTAACAGATTATGTGAATTAAGAAGCTTACAGTCTCTTCTTCTCCTGGTTCCTTTAAAGTTTTCTTATGAAAACGGTTTCTCTCTGTGATATTAGTAAAACTACAGATAAAATCTGAAAATCCCTAGACACCTTATCTTTATTGTACTGATAAATACTTCTGCTATACCCATTTTTATACAAAATTCCCAGAGTTCAGCAGGAGTAAAGCAAAATTCTGATGGTAACCCACTGTTTATTGTAAAGCAATCTCTACAGGATCCCTGAAACTATATAGGTGTAAAATAACATCTTTAAATTACTGTTTTCAGTCCTCTTTTAGACATTTATTACCCCCTGTTATTTTTTCAGTTATGATGCACCTGTCTACACAGAATTTACATTAATATTTTTGGGAAGGATTGTTCTTTGTTTTGTCTATAGCACATAACTAGTAGTAGCACTGCAAAATATTATAATGTATGTACATACAGGTACACAAAGAACTCAAGCAGCTTAAACATGAAAATACATACTTATAAGTATATATGTATGCATGTAATGTATGTAATCTATACCTTTAATTATATTGTCACCTTTTATGGAAAAGGAGAGAAGAAATTAAAAAGAAATTCTGAACATCTCTGTAGTTCTTGGGTCAAAACAAAACTGTAAAGTACAAATTCTTTTATTTTCTTTTCTATGTGTTTGTTACAACATATGTTATCTTAAATTTTATTGATGTCTCACTAAAATTTTGATCTTTCTTTTTAATCAAAAAGATTTAGCAAATAATTAATAATCTTACATTTCCATCACATTCTAATATCTTCTAAAATATCAAAAGTGGTTTATTGTTTTCTTCCACTAAAAAATGGTAAACTGATGCACTTTACTATGGACATTATAAGTAAAATTTATTGTATAATTCTTTTATCATAGTTAATTCAGATAGTTCCAAACAAAAACGAACCATTATTGTGTCAGTCAGAAAAGAACAATTATTAAAGACTTGCTTTCAGGATGCAGAGAAATGTTAGTACAAGGAGACATCTGTTAAGCTCTACTTTCCTTATAGAAAGTGAAGCACCGATTCTCCATATACAAAGAGGAATTCATCTCACTTAGACATGTGGAAATTAAAATTTCACTATAAATTCACCATGCGAAGTTCCTCTTTGTCAAGAGAAGAGAGTGGACCACCAAAGAGAATTTTTTAGCAACTTTCTCAAAAGTAGCTAAGTAACTAATTTTTTTTTTCAACAATGCATTGCTGCTGCTGTAACAGGCTTTGAAGCTTTCAGTTATGGCTTGAATTCTGTTTCTTTGAATTGGTCACTGAAATGTTCTACTTATCCATCTATGATTTTAAAGTCTTTATGATAACAACAACATGAAAGTCTATCTTTTTTTGCAAAGTCAATTGTTTCTTAGGAACAGATGGGAATTTAAACTTAAGAATAGTCAAAAGTACTTTTCCAATCTTTTTGTTTGCTTGGTTTGTCTGCTAGTTTCATGCCTGTTACTCCTTACTTCTCTTAAAGATGACCCAAAAAAACATTCTAATCATGTTATAGACCTCACACAGTCTTAATTATGTCAGCATAAACTGATTGTTGCCTGTCAGATATACACTTTGTTAATTTATTCCTCAGGCCTGGGGGAAGGTAATACATTCCAGCAACATATAGACAAAACAAAAACATGTATTTACATTGCACAAAGTCAAAATATTAGATTGCTTAAATGCTGGAAGCAGTGCTTTTGATATTCACTGACTTAAAGGTACGTCTGGAACAAAAATATACATATCAAACACATAATTCTTTGCCTTCCTAAAAATATTAACATTCTTCTTAAATATGTAATATATAGTTTTATAACTAATCATGCTAATCAAATAAAGAGTTCCCCCTACTTTTTAGAATTTCATCTTCATGTCTACAGGATGCTTCTTTTCCCTTACTAATTTCTGCATTCTGTTGGGACTAAGTCACTCGCATGTAATACTGTTAGCAACTCAATGCAGTGTTTCTGAACACTAAAAGAAAATCTTCTCTCCCTTCACTGTAATAAATTCTTCCTAGACTTTCACAAAACAAAATGGAACTCCTTTTTCAACATTACTGTATTTCTTGACGTACCCTCCCCAAAGAAAAATCAAACTGAGTAACTAAAAAATACCTAAGTAGTTGTTAGAAATTTCACAGCCAGGACATTTTTGTGAACCCCTTGCTAGTTTAAAACTTTACTAATTTTAATTCATCATGAACAGCTGAACCAATTTTATGTCAACATGAGCAACCAACTAAAAGTTTTTGTGTTAGGAAAGGGATTCAAACCTGAGATTATGTTTATGATCAAAAATTTTACTAGTTGTCTCCTCTCAGTCATTGAAATAATTTATATGGAATAAAAAAATCAGTAGGTGAAAACAGGTGGCACACCAAGCAATACACTAACCTTTTCCTTGAAAATGTGTACAACTGCTAATAATTTATAAATTTGCCATCAAAGGGATCATGTTGGAAAGCCACTTGTGTAAAATCTCTCTGTAATTTCCCCTCAATTTATTGGGAAAATCACATTTTATTCTATGACAGCTTAAACCTTCTCAATAGCGCATACAGTTTAATCTACAGCAGATCAGATGATAATTGTGTTTTATAACTGACTGGCTGATGTGATGGGGTCCTCAGCTGACCAGAGTATGTAGGTATGCTGCTGTCCTGACCTCCCCAAGGTAAGACCAAAGTAATTCTAAACTTCTAATAAGCAAACTCCTACATTATGTCAAGATACCACCCAGAACAATTCACCTTCTTCAGTGGAGAAACTAAAAGCCAAAAAGGCTTTAAGAGGCAATCCTCCTGATGCCTACTGCATCCTTGCAGTGAAGCCCTTGCCTAGAAGTATAGGGCCTGCCATCTCAGGGCTTTCCTAGAGTCCACTAAGAAATATGAAACTTTTAGGGAAATCCAGGCAGGTAGCTCCTTGAGTCTCTCCTGTCTCTGAGTGCTCTCTAACTTCTTTTTCAAGCTGTACACTGCCAGCTCCTTGGGAAGAGGTTCTAAACCTCATCTCCTACCTGCCACATTGCACAGTGGGTAAAAATCTTCCAGCCAAGCCACTTGCTCTCCTCTGAAAATGGTATGACACAACGGCATATAACACCCTGGGAAAACAAGAGACACTAAACATTTAATTATCTAGTGTTTTCAAGGGGTTGGTTTTGAGCATGCTGCTGGGGCACATGAATATGCCTATTTGGATTTTGGCAAGTATGTGTCTGTGCTATGATCTCTTTGTTCAACGTCCACAGATGTTTCTTCCATGTGTAAGGTCCTAGAGAGCACTTCTCTTGGTTTTATGCAGTTGCTAAAAACCTTGCTAAAAATCTCTGTGCTGAGATTAATAATCTCTGTTATCTCTCAGAGCTGAGCTGAGCTGAGCTGAGTCATATTAAAAATATGACTATCCATAAAAATATTTCTTTTATATATATTTCCTTGCTGGAAATAAGAAGCCAATATTACAGAAATACCTACTTGGCACAAACAACCTACATTTGTAGCATAGATCACATACTGCATGTCATTTGAGAGCTTTCGATACCAGTACATTTACATATCAGGGTATATAAGAGTTAATTAGTTTATCAGTCATAGAATCATAGAATATCTCAAGTTGAAAGGGACCCATAAGGATCACTGAGTCCAGCTCCCTGCTCCTCACAGGACTACCCCATCCAGAAGCTCCTTGAGCTTTGACAGGCTTGAGGCTGTGACAGCTTCCCTGGGGAGCCTGTTCCAGTACCCAACCCCACTCGCAGTGAAGGACCTTTTCCGAACGTTCAATCATTTGTGGGAAGGATGTGGGAATGCAGTTTCCACCAGATCTCTGACCTAATATGAAGTCAATAACCTGATATGGAGTCAAAACATAGCAAATACATGCATCATCTCATTCCATTTAGAAATTATAATATTATATTGCTTTTATTGTTTCTTTTTCAAAATCTCAGGATGTTACTATATATATATAAACATATATGAAACAATAGATGATCATTATGAAAAAAAATATCAAAACATATTTTGTATCTGTGCGATTTTTATCTGTGAAATTTGTGAAAAAGTAAAGCTATTGGTGCCATGTGTTGCAGCTCTTGCTTGGAAGAAACCCTAATTTAATTTGATCCAAACAGATTTTTGATTGTGAGTTTAAACATTAAAGCTATAGAGAATACAGAGCCCATATGAAAGCTAAGGTCAGAAGTATTTCAACCTTTCAGGAATAAATGAATCACATTAAAAGTTCATACTAAGTTTATTCAGACTATCCACATTTAATCCACCTTTTTTCTCAACTTTCTGTCACCTTCTGTAAAGCTTTTCAGAAAGTAATAAAGGCCAAATCTAATACTCAGTGTGCCTCCTGCCTAAGTAGATTACACGCTTCTGAGTTTCCTAAGGGCAGCAAGGAGGAAGTAGCTACTCTCTCACCACGCAATGAAGCTGGAATTACTCCAAAACTTTAGGGATTCAAGTTAGCCTGTTAACTAACTGCATTCCCATTCCCCTTCACCTGTCCCTAAAAGCAATATTAATGTAGGCACAGTTAATGTCCACATAGAAATTCCATACATGACACGTCAGAAACTTGGTTCTTATTCCCTTCTGCATCACACAACTAGCTGAAAAGAATAATGACAAGGCAGAACTACTACTTTAACTATAAGAATAAAACCCCTCAGTATAGTCCCAATAGTAGTAGTCCTAATATTGTAGGCAGACTTGGAAAGAACACTACAGAACTTCTGAAAACAATTATTTCAAAAGGAATAACTTAAATTTCTCTCTACCATCTGTTTCTATACCCATTTAATGTTGCTCTATAATAAAACTTCCTCCTTTACAGAAATGTATATAGTCATTTACTAAAAATAAAGGAAAATTAGGCATCTTGTGAGTCACATGATATTTTTCAAACATATACATATACACATTTTGGGTGCTCTAATTGAAATATTTCAGATATTTGAAAAAAGAAAACAATTTAAACAAAATCTATTTTTACAACTAGCTATTTACAATACATTTTTCCTAGTATAAGTTTATATTCATTTTGCTTTTTCTTTTTAAAAGCATAAATTTTTGACTCAACAAGATACCCATACTGTCAGGAAGCTTTTATGAGGAATTTTAAAGCAACAAGTGTTGCAAATATGTCCTATATCAATTAAAATTTATGTACTTAAAACTGTGAGTAGTTCCTTAGTCTATTCTGCAGAGAAATACCATCACCTTAGTTAGCTACTGTACAAAACTGCATATATTATAATTCAGCAGTGATCTATGGTTGAAATTTCTCTTCACGTAATCACTTTATACTATGACAAATGTCAGTGAAATAATTTTAAATTGCAATGAGATAGTATTATTTTGTCATAGAATAAAATACATGAAAAGCGTGACAGTTTAAAGAAAATAATTTTGATAATTATTTTATTGCAAATAACTTTTTCACACCTGACTTGAAATGTCAGACTTTGGTAAAAATCCCATGGGAAATCATACACTTCATTCTAATAAGTGTACTGCTTAGAAGCAGGTGCCTGAAAAGGGATCAATATTTAAGAAAAATAAAAAGGGGAAAAAGCTCTGACAGTACTTAAAACAGATAAAAAAGAAATTAAAGTAGTCAACAAAAAAGACCAACAAAGACTGACAGTAATAATTCTATCACCTGTTATGTGGATAGGTACTTCATGGAGTTTGTACTTCATAGAAAATAAGCCAATAAATTGTAGTAACTGAGGATATTTCAATAATAGAAAGACAGAAATAAGAGATACTGTAAAAGGAATTATACACCTTGCTCACTAGATGAGAGCGATAGTTATGGTGGATTATCCTGAACACTCCCCTCTAGCTCCATTTAATGACAGGACTCTGTGTCATTGCTACAGTGGACAATATTGTTTTGCAAAATCCCATTTGCAAGGTCAGAGTGCAGATTTTCCGCAAAGGTGACCAAAATTCTACTAAGTCCTTTCCTTCACCTATTAGCTCTGCCATATACCACGTTTATGCTTCCAATCACTTAACCTACAGGCAAGTGGAAAGGCTGCAGTGGAGACTGCATCTACCCCTGTCCTTTCCTCCTGTCATACCTCTAAAATTTTCCTCTACCCCTAAGGTTATACGTTCTCTATAAATAAAATCTATGCTTTAAATCTGCCTTCCTGTCAGACAAATCGTCATTTCTCCATATTCAAAGTCACAAGGTTGGTAAGTGGATGTTAGTCAAAAAAACGTTTGGAATTCCAGCAAGCACGCTATGTACACAAAATGCCATAGCAGGTTCTTTGTATCAGGTGTGTATTGGTGGTGGCCTGACACGGAGGTTAGAACAGAGGAGAACTAGCTGTCCACCAAAATATTTTCCAGTATGAGTTACAATAACATTAACAATTTACTTTACTGGGAAAACATGTTTTGACGTGTATATTGCAACTACTAGTGAGGAAGCAGCTGTTATACAGGGATGGAAGATGCAGGAAAAACTTCAGAGCCAAAACAAACACTGACATATTCAGTGATAGTAATTCTTTAGATCATATTAGGGGGAATGGGAAGATGGGCATTTTCAAATTCCTGTGTTAATAAGCAGCACACAATGTTTAGGAAAATCAATACAGAAAATGCTACATCTTGATTTTGGGCAGTGGATGGTTCTTACTAGTGAACAAAAGAAAATGTCACTGGTACTTCTTACCTACCACAAGAATGTTGCTACATTGCAAAAATACAATTCTATATATTGTTCCTATGTCTACTTAAGCACCTATGCATATTTAAGCACTGATTACACTATGCAAGCTCTATGGAACTCCTATTAATAATGTACAAAATGTGTCTAAAATTCAATCACTTTCAATAATACTGAGGAAGCAGAATCATTTATAGATCATTTGGAACATAGACTTCAAAATGATAGAGTTACTATTACAGCTAGTAGAAATTTGGGTTATCTAATTTCTCCCTTTAGAATTTTTATAACTGCTTTTCAGAAGCACCCTTGGTTGTTTATGAGCTTTTGAGATCAAAGAAGTAAGGGGAATTCCAGGCACTGGGAGTATGAGGGTTTTTTTGTTGTTGTTCCATGAAATTCAGTTCAGCTTTTGTTGAAAGGCAAATGTATGCTACTTCCCTGCTCTGGGTTTGTTGACATTTTGCCCAGTGAAGAAATAAACACAAAGTATTCTGAGGGTGGGTCTGGGCTTCCAAAACATGAAAAAAGCACACTATACGTAAACTGGTGATAATAAGGTAAGTTGAATAAAGGAAGAAGATACAAACAAGGAAATAATAAGATTTCATGCCACTTTTCCAATAGTCTCTAAGCTAAAGGCTGGGATGGTTATCTTCTTATGAACCATTATATGCTGTGCATGCTGTGTACCTCTTCTCTGCTCCTGGTAGCACCATGTGAGACAGATGCTAATCTCGTTCATAATAAATAGAAAGAAAAGTCCAGATGGATTTGGTTTCTCTTTGCCAGTTCTCAAGCTGAACTTAGGCTCAGAAAAGAATCTCTTCTTTCCCTTATAGTCTGTTCCTGATGGTTACCTACTGTAACTACTTCTGTAGCTGCTCTAGTAGAAGCCTGTGGCAAATTTCTGTTTGTACGTCATGAACACTGTAGGAATTAGTATATTTATCTTCTGTTTTTAAACACTCCAACACTCCTCAAACCTATCCCCAAAACAGACAAAATTATTTACAAAATAAATACCTTACCAAAGTGATTATCCTAAATACTGTTTTTATGCTAAATCTAGTCTTATAGGTTAGCAATATATATGACTTAAAATACCATGAAGTAATTTAGGCAATCTGCTGTCTAGCGGATATTCCCATCTCCTTGCTTGTGCCAGCTGTGTTAGTTCAACCAATGGGTTTCCAGTTGGATAAACTTGCAGGAAGCAAACCCAGAAAAGCATTAAAAGAAAAACCTAAAACCAAACCAGTCCAGCCAACAAAAAAAAAAAAAAAAAAAAAAAAAAAAAAAAAAAAAAAAGAGAGAGAAGAGAAAAAAATAAGGAAAATATTCAGTGTCAGGTAAGAATAGGAACAATGCAAAGGAAATGGCAGAGCGGCCAGGAACCTGGAAAGGAGGCTTAGCACTGCCCTTTTTACAACACTACCCTGTTGGATCTGTCCAGCCACCTCATCAATCATCACCCTTTCTTAACTTTCTTGATTTTAATGATTTGTTAACACATCTTTTTTGTATATCATAAAATCTAGTTTAAGTATCTCTTTACAGTTTGCCAGAAGTGAGAGAAATACAGGATGGGCTTTAATTTTCTTCTGTATGTATTGCAATAAATTTTGCAGGTGAACCACCTCACTCTGAAAATTATATTGTATGATCTTTGCCATTTCATTTGCTTTCATTAAATCATTTTGAAGAATATCACCTCTAAAGGGGTTCTATCAAGACCTCATTTACAATCAATTCTTTCTCTTTTTTTTTTCATCAAATTTCTCCCTTGAACTTTCTGAAAGATAATTCAGGGACAAATGTGTTCCATTACTTACAGTATTTGAAGAGTTGAAATGAAAAAAAGATGAGATGATGAAGTGGACTCATATAAATTTTCATTCTAAAGAGCTGAATTGAGTACTAGATACATAATTAAGCTAACAAGAAGAGTGGACATAAATTTTTTTTAAAAGAAACCTGAAGAATTTTTAGTGTCCATTGTCAGTATGAGAGATTTGTGCAGCTTATGCTTTCAAGTAATTTTCTAAAATTGCCTATCAATGAATGCTTCAATATGTAGTTAGTCAGACACAGGCTGATAAGGTCTCTGAAATATAACCACATCTTCTCTGAAGAAGCTACTGAACAAACGAAATAAATTGTTAACCTTACCAACTGTGCTCTGTCCTAGCAATGGATATGCTAAGGAGGGCATAGGTGATTGCAAAACTAGCTCTAGACAGCTGAGCAATAGAGATAGGAAAGACAAGAAGGGATGATTCGCTGACTGGAAGCAAGGTTAATGCTGGATCATAAAGACTACCAAGAGTAATGGGAAAATTATGAGAATAATGCCAAGAAGAAAGTGTAGACAAAAGAGATAGATACAGAGAATGGTGTCCAGTAGCACACTCACATAATTTTTAGCTGTGAGAAGAAGGAGGCTAGCTGCAGAGGAAAGACATTTCATGTGATTCACATAAAAAGCCATGTGAATCCCAAAGTATTTGAATGATGGTGACTTAAGTCCAAAATCTGTTCTATAACAGCCATGATGGGTTCAGAAAATGAGTTTCCATCTGGGGCCATCTGAAGAGGCTCATACCCATGTCAGTTGTCCATCACAACCCTCTCACTGGGGCTGAGCTACTTGTCTGACCTCCAATGAGTCATGATGAATTAGGCCATAAAGATAAAAGCCTTGTTAAACAAGATAACCCACTTAAATGTGATGGAACAGTTTAGGAAGAAACTGTTCAAAAATTTGATGCAGCTGAAAGGGTAGTAACCCATGGCATAAGATTTGTGCTGAACAGAGAGAGCAGGTACAGGACAAAAACCTACATTGGGCACAGCTGAAGGCAAACATGGCTAGGTTACTGTGACCAAAGACCAAGGCAGGCCCAAGAAATAATGGTGTTAGTTTTGTGAGATGCATATACGGCAGGATAGTGATTATCCCAAGCAAACTACTTGTCATTAGTTCACAGAAAGTCAGGCTGAGTCAACATTCAAATTAATCTGATGTTTCTTTATTTCACATATCCAAATGTCTTTGCAGGTGGGGATCCTTTCAACATATGAGCAATTCATATGGCTTCATAGCTCAGGGAGGATAAAATGGTAGTTTACTTTTAACAAGGTACTTCATAAGCTGAATCGTTGCCCACAGTGACAGCTGAGTGAAGGCATGCTTCCCTCTGCCATGTGGACAACTCTGTCATGTTTGGAGAAATATACATATTTAGCTTTCTTCCATGACATATGCACATTCTGTTTGTGGCTTCTGACTTTTAAAGAAGTCTACTGTGTATTCAGTTTTGTAATATGTAAATGCATAGATATGTATTTTTATTTATTTCCACATACTCTTGTAGGGAAAGAACTCCCTTTTACAAACCAGAGCTCAAAAATATTCAGACCAAAGCTATCCACTCATTTAAATTCCCACTCTGGTTAACTGAATTGCTATCATAGAAATGTGCAAAGTGAGACATCCTTTGCTCAGCCCTTGTGCAAAACAGATTACAGGACACTGAATTAGTAAATAAGGAACACATAGTGAGTAACCACTTCTGTAAACTGTGGTTTATGTGACTTGCCCAAAATCGGGTAGGAATTTTGTGGCAGGGTTGGGGAACACATCCATGTTATTAGGATGGTTGTCCCTTAATCATACATTATCTACCTGTAATTCACCTCTACATTCGTGACTCCCTTTCTAGTTTTTAAAATGAATGGTGCAAATGATGGTGCTCTACAAAGTCTGAGCATGCTCCATGAAAAGTGATTGGGTGGAGCTCATGTCATCTACCTTAAGCTATTTAAAATGGAGATGTGCAATCAGAGATAATTTTCTGACCTTCCTCTGTAATCAGTGGCATAAAGTAGTCTCCTCCAAAAGGGTGACTAATCACGTACTGAAAGCCTGCCTAAGACTGAATGAATTGCCCTCCAGAAGTGTTTAGATGTATCCATTAACTACAAAGAGTACCTAGATGAGTAGATACCTAAATTTTCAGTGGATCAAGTTGAGTAAGATGGAGCTTGACATTTGTGTTTTCCTGTGTGCTTGAACCTTAGGAACAATACGAGTGTCAGGAGAAGTACTGTGATCATCCACAACTGTAGTTCCAAAAATAACTTAAATCTTTGTCTGATACCTGTAGTGACCTTCATGGGTAAACAAACATGATTAGTTATCTACCTAAACCTTAAAGTATCAAGAATCTGGGAAAGTGCAGTAAAGTCAATACCAATCTAAATTTTTCTTAGAAAACTGGATTTGTACAAAGCTTTTAATGAAAACAGCATTCTAACAACAAAGTGTCCCTGAGAGACACAGGCAATAAACAAGTTAAAGAAGTATACTTAGTGCCTCAGCAATCAGTACAGAGGAAGTCTGTCATCAGGTAATATCCAAATGAAACAGCAGTTCAGAACATCAGTTTACCAATTATGAAGCCAACCAAAACACAAGCAGCTGAACATCTGTGTAAGATCCTGTATTTATAAATGTCACTAAGCCACTCTTTGATCAGTGAGCAGAATCTGATAACTTCCTGTGGCAAATGAGATATACTTAAGGTCATGGAAACGGTATCCCAACTGTTGCTCTGAAAAATGTTCTAGTTTAAAAGGGCTTTCGCAGTGGAAACTACCCTCTGTAGAAATAATCCTTTTCAATTTGAAGGAGGTTGGGGAAAGCAAAGTAAAGTGTTCTACATGGACGATGGAATGTATTAACACAAAGCAAATTGCATGGTCAAGACCCAAGGGCAGACTCTCTTAAAAATTAGTAGTCTTCACTCAGCTACATTATTCCACTGAGGTCATACATCCTTACAAGCTAAAGTAAGGTAAACATATTTGTACCTGACCAAAACAAAACTTGGTCTAATAGATTATTAAATTTTCATGAACCTGATTGTGTCCTTGAACATGATAATATTATTATTTTGCATATTTATTTTAAACTTTGATAATTTTGTATTATTAAAAGGAGGAAAAAATAAATATCTTCTGCTTTTCAACAGAGATGACTATATTTACTACTATGATGGGAAATTCATAATTCAGAACTCTTTACATCAATGAAAGAGAACAGATGAGGTGAAGCAACTTAATCAGATTAACAGTTTTGACCCCCAAAATTGAAAAATTATATTTATACTTAAATATTTTATTCACAAGAAATACCTACCCTCTCTACCTTCCATCATTATTCTACATTTTACTAATGAATGTCTGGAAAAAACAACATAAAAAAACAACTGCAACCCAGGAAAACAGAGGTATATATCACTTCTAAGATTATTCCAAGAAATAAGCTTCTTTTAATGCTAATGCTCAAAAAATATACATCTAGCAACCATCCAAACTACAAATTTAATGGTTCAAACTGACAGAGGCAAATATGTACTCAGGCAGACAGGAGTGACAATGAAATAGGAAAAAATCGGTGAAAGAGAAACATAACTTTAAATAACGGGCATAAATAAAATGCACGAGAGATGTGCCAAACGTGCACTGGATTTTTTTCTTTAAAGTTTTGTGTCTTTTAATAATTTCTACATGATATTAGAACTTGGTTTTCATAGCATTAAAAAAATAATTACATGACAACTTTAATATCATTACCATCGAGAAACTTCCTTTCTGTTTTTTGGTTTCTGCAGCTTTCTTTTCTTATGCTCACTTCACAAAACACCACAAAATCTATTAACATCCACATGGCATTTCTTTCTTTATGTCCCTTTCTAGTACATTACAACCTTCATCACAAGTAATTTTTAACATTATGAAAAATTTTAGACTGATGAAAATTCCTCAGAGAATCATGTGAAATCAGACCTAAACAATCCACAATGTATTCTCATTTCCCTGCACGGCAGCTAGCTCTAGTGGACTGTACAACAATTAGAAATAAAGAGCTCACAGATTTTATTCATACCTCTCCCACTAACTGGCTTCCATATTCTGCATTTCCACAAATTTTACACTGTCTAATCATGTCCTACGTATTTTCCTGAGGCATGTAAATATTAACACCCAAATTACAGCTAAGGAAAACTAAACGAGATTATTGGTTGTCTGAGGTCACAAGCAAACTGGTATCGTTATCACTATTGCAACACCTGTGGTTTAAGTGCATTTCTGGATAGGTCAAAACAAGAAAAGGCAACTAGTGGTTCATTCTGGGGCTATTTGAGTCAAGTTCCAGCAAGATGCTAAAAAGAATATTCTTTTGGACAAGGCTCTCTCAAAAATGCAACTTCCAAAATCACTAATGAGCTCTTGACTTTTATATTTATGTGTTAAACATAAGTATGAGGAATTATTTATGAAAATTTGTCACTTTTGCAAGAATTGTGCAAACCCATGGAAAATTTACAGCCCCAGAAGGAAAAATTTCATCACCAGAATTCGCGTGAAAACTGTGCTGCGTTCTAAGTACTTTTTTTCTAATGGAACATGTAGATATAGAATAGTTCATAAAAAAAAAAAGATCAGATGCAAACTGATCTGAGAGAAATTTTCAGAGAACTCTGCATAACATTATACTGAACTGTACTTGTTTAGTACCTACATTCTGCAGAGGATTGTTCTGGCTCTGCTACACAAAAAAAAATTGTAATTTATTTTCCAATTTGGTTGGTCACTCTTTCTTTCCATTCATCCTGAAACCATTTGTCTCTTATTTGTTTTGCCCTACGTGATACCTGAGGAATTGCTAGTATGGAAGCACTGCAGAAGACAGAAAGTCAGCATCTTGATAGTATCATAATACATGAGAGAAACAGTAGAAGTGACAATAATAGACCAGTAACCCATGCACATAACTATGTACCAGCATGTCCAACATTTATTTAGTTCTAGGTTTCACTTAATGTGTGGTCTTAAATACAATTTTTATACTGCATCATCCTTTCTGTCACTATTAATAAGGATTTATCAACATACTAAATATAGAAGCTGGATGAACTAATTAAGGCTTGCACAGCATATGTGAAGCTAATGTTTTCAAATAATAATGTTTCAGACCATAGTTTTACATTGTTATTACTAATCATATAAAACAAACAAACCAAAAAGTTTTTCTGAGCATAGGTCAATCAGGAGGTACTACTCTGTGATTATCACTGACTTTTATTAATAATAGAATTTTAAAAAATCCCCATCTCTGAAAACTTATTTCTCTCTATAAAATCATTACACATTTAGGAATGTGACTGAGTTTTTACTCTGCATATAAAATGCTAATTTTTCAACAGTAAAATAGGAAATAGCCACTGACTAGCAAGATTTTTCCTCTTTTGATTTTTTTACTAAAAAAAATGGGGAGTTGTGTCTGAAATGTATCTCTCAGCCTGACTTTACATTATATTAGTGTTTCAGATTAGCTTTAACTTAACCTAAGTCATGCTCTTTCCTTAGATGGTGTAGTATTACACACTTCTATTACTCATTTTATTTACTCCTTTGGAATGAAATTGCTGCCTGACCTCCCGGAATAGTAGATAATTAACTCTTTAGAAATAAAGTTAGTGTTTTGCTAGACGAAAAGCTCTTCCTGAAACTGAAGTGAACAAATATGTACAAAGATTATTAGAAAATGTATGCAACCATTTTGACCCCTGTGACAAAGCTGACAAGCCAGACCAGAAAATAAATTTTGGTGTATGAAGTCTGGCTCAAAAAGGAAAAATTTCTTTGATAGTTCACTGATATGTCTCATACTCAAGGAAAAATAAAAAAATATGGAGAAGAATGTATTCTACCATTACCAAACAAGCACCATCTTTTTGATTTAAAAATTTAACACAGATAACACCACTAATTCAAAATAAGTTTTTATCTACCCCCTCCAACATACATACCAAATACCTGGTAGTCTTGTATCAAAAAGCACCTTTAGAGCTTCATATAGATTTTTATCCGGGTGTGCTCATCCAAGAGAAGTATTAGACATCTCACATGATCCCATGAGACTTACAGTGTGGGTCATGCACAGTTCATTCAGACAAGCAGTTGATCTCCAAGAGCTTTACCAATCCAAACATCAATGCTGAGCATTTTCAGTTTTACTTCATCAAGGTTTAAAACGTACAGCAGCGTACTCAACCGTAGAGCAGTAGAGATGTTCAGAGTAATACTCAAATCACTGTGCTAACTAGATGTGATGAGAAACTACTGGAGGGAGGGAGGAAGGGAGGGATCATGGAAATGCTAGGTCAGTATCAGAGAGATGAAGTTGTTAATCTAATTCACTACCCTGCACAGTAATATAAAAACTGAGATAGTCATTGAATGTGTCTCTCACTGGGGAGGGGCCTCTGACTGTCAGAACTGAAAGAACTCCTCTATATCCATAAGATTGAATGGAGATATATGGTCTTTTTTTCTATCTCTGAACTAGAGATGAGCTGTTTAAAGAGAGGAAGAATTAAGAGTAGACAAACTAAGCCTTTGCCTCCTATAGATAAACACTGCGCTAACTGCCATTGCACTGAGTAAAAGTGGAAAATGGTGGAAAACAGTAAATAATAAAAGGCGGGGGAAAAAATCAGGAAGGAAAAGGAAAACTAATAAATAAATTTAAATATTAAGAGATTTGAAACAACTGTTTCATCACAAAAAATGTATATTGGATTCAGAATTGTATGTCAACAGAGCATACAAACAGTTGTGGTAAACATAGGGACAACATGAAGTACACTGGTAAAAAATATTTCTCAGTGTGTTGTGCCTAACAGGACAACGCTACAGCATCACGGACAACTGTGTGAAGAAGATAGATTATCTGTATCTTCTGCTTCTCAGTGTGCTACTTCTCTGGCTACAACATGCACGGAACAGTAGAGTTTCAACAAGTTTGACTACAGTTTATGAGTAAAACCCAAGGAAGTAGTCTTTATGAAAGAAATAACACTGAGGTCAACTTTCTTGGTGTAAGATAGATCCAGATATCCTCGAAGTATCTAAATGAACCTAAAGACCCCTTTTCAAAAGGGATCAAATCTAGCACCCAAGGGCAGAGAAGTTCTAATCTTACAGAAAATCAATGTGGCATAAATTCCTGTACTGCTTAGCAACTAGGAAATCCTATACAGTGTGAAACCCTGGTACATAGACACCGCAAGTGTATATGCTCTGTATTTGTTTCTCATATTTGGATAGAGAGCTCTTTTGCTCCATGCAGAGCAATGTGTTAGAGTGCAAAGAAGTCAGTGCCTTCTCTCTTCCTCCACCTTCTGCTAAGCATTTCCTGCCATCACCACACTTCTGAAGTGTGATGTCAGCTGTGTATTCCTCTCATTCTCAAAGAATGGCATCTTAAAGAGATTTGCATAAAAATAAATCCCCTTGAGTTTACTCATGTTGCAGAGCCTTAGTCCTGCAGGAAACTCTTTTTTCCATTGTTGCCTTAGAGAGTACAGCCTGTCCCGCTGCGAACATTTCAGTTTGTAGGTGGGTGGGGCATCTTGGAAGTATAGTTCTCCTGGGGACACACTGACAAGCACAAACACACTCTGGGGACTATGCTACTTATAGCTGTTGAAAAAGATATCAAGACATCACTCACTGTCTTTCTGGCCAAGAAATATATGTTGGAGCCACACTGCTAGGGGCTGTTCCCCTGAAATCAAACCAGGGTTTACCGTGATCGAGTAGCTACCTAGGCCTTGTGCTGTCTCTGCATGAGTGAGATTTCAGCAGCCCAAGAGAGTAATACTGACTGAAGATCTTTCAAATACTGCTAGTAGTTCAGCATGGGTTTTGTCTTCCTGATGGTTAATCTCAGTTTCTTTCTCTAAAGGCTGGTGACATCATAGGCAACATCCCTCACCTCTTACTAGAATACCTCACAGACACAGATTCAGAGTAAACTCTTTGTTTAAACTCTGGGGTCTTAGGGGTAGGGACTGACAATTATGATCTGTATATGAAGAGCCTACTATGAAACAGGGCCCTGATCTGGGACCTCTGGGCAATGCTGCAAGTCAAGCACTAATTACGGTGGTGTCATCTTGTTATCTGAGCAAATGACTGTAACGCCTTCATTTTCCTTCTGGCGTTTCTTCCACTTACCTTTATTGCCTCAACTTAGCTTTATGTCCTCATGTAAACATAGATTTTACTCCCCATTTGCTTATCTTATAACTTTCAGGAGTTATATTTGCATGTAGCGAATGCTCATTAAAACATTCCAGAGAAAAAGGAAAAAAACTTAAGTTTCTCAGAAAGGTGGATGAGCGCTAGATCTAATGAAAAAAGCAGCAGTGGATTAAAGATCTACTTTTTTGGTCTCTCTTTAAAGCTAATTAAACTAATAAAAGGTAATGAGCCACAAGTTCCAACTCTCCAACTACTGCCCTAAACATAGTGAAGGATTTTAAGCTCACTTCTTTTCAAGGTTTCAGATGAGTTCACCAAGATACAATTATAATGAAAAACAATTATTATGTATCTCTTCACTTATACTGCAAAACCGTTTTACTAAATGCATAAACAAAGTTAAATTCTCAAAATTCAATATCAAAACTAACATTAAATATGCAGAAATTTAAATATCTGAACAGATAATAGCAACACATCTTAAGAATTATGTAGTTTGCTTTGTTCTTGACCTCCTCCCCCCCACATTTCTGTGGTCGTACAGCCTCTTCTTATTGCCATAACTACTCTCTGCCATTAAAAGCATTAATTTATTTTTGGAGGTGGAAGGATGAAGTGAGAAGAAAATGCTAGATGTTCATAGTAATGATTCTTTTGGTATTTGAATTCTATTACCTGTTTAAAGCTTTGGATTCTGAATTTCTTTTCCCGAAGAATAAAATGTCACATCAGCAAACATAGTGAGATTGATGAAATTAGTGTGAAGATATTATAAATATCCAAAAGAGAAACAGTTTCACGGTTAAACACAATGGAACTGTGCTTTGTGACGTAATGCTCATTCAGATAAGTGATGGTAGTAGCAAAACTTATATTTTAAGAGTAAAAAATTTACAGCTCTATGTAAAAGCAATTTAATAAAAAATTCATTTCCACCTTTCCAGCCCTTCTAAACAAAAAATGGCTACATGAGAAATACATCAAAGTTTTACTGTTTTCAGACCCATTAGCAAAACATGTTGTTTAATCTGTAATCTACAATATCAATAATTCTAAAATAGTACCCAATTTTTTAAACATTGACTGCTAGAATCTTTCTGATTTATATTCCATGTATTATGTTAATATTTTCACACAATCCCAACAAATACAATCCCCCTCGAATAATTTTCAGTATATCAAATGTGAAAATCAAAAGCCAAACCCAGAAAAGGGACATTTTTACAAGACTTTTTAAGAATTCAATTATATCCCCCCTGGAAGAGATTTTCCCTTGCATTCCTTTAAATACAAACTAAATTTCAGCGAAAAGCACCAGTCAAAATGGGAACAAGATTACAAGCGATTTTTGAGGCAATCTGTTTCTGTTCAGCTTTAGCTAGATGGACTCGGTAACTGTACATCCTATAGGGTCCAAGCAGATTTACTCCACTCCAAGAATATTTATCTCAAATAATCTAGTACCATCCTAGCACCTAACATGATTACATAACCCTTTTTCTCCTTTTCACAGCCAGTGTGCGGGGCATGTAGAAGCATGCACAGCGTTAGGGGCAAAGTCCCCATAAAGAAACTTGGCGGCAACCGACCCAGGGACCGCAGCTGTCCACCTGAAGGATTTTCTAGGCAAAAAAACCACACGCGGTACGAGTCCATCCCGGACTAAAGGCTAAACAAAAAAACCATGCTCCCTCCCCAGGCTGAGAGCTCGATGCTCTCCTACCTCCCAGGCTTACAGCCAGCGGACAGGATAAGGGACGGGGTTGATTCGAAGGGGTTGCGGGCTGCCGCTCTACCTCCCAGGGGAACGTGGCTAAGGCGGGAGGCGAGGGGCCCGGAGCTCGGCCCTCCCGTGAGAAACTCAGGGAGTTTTGTCCCGGGGCGGGTGAAGGGCTCCGGGTCCCCCCCGGCCGCCTCCGGGACGCGCACGTCGGGGTTGCAGCCTGTCCTCCCGGCCCCGGTGAGCCTCACCTTGTTAGCACGGGGGGCCGCCAATGTTCGCCTCGGTTTAGACGAGGTAGGTTCGAAGTCCGGAAGGGCAACTTTCCGCTCATGGAAAATATTGACCAGCAACCAAAAGAGCCGGAGCTAAGAGGGGAATGACAGGTCCGGGAGAGAGGGGAAGGGAAGAGCCCCTTGCCCCTGCACACGCCAGCCCCCTCCGCTCCGCTGCCCCCGGCCCGTCTCCGGTTCGCTCCTGAGCCCTGGAGTTCCAGCTGCAGGGAGCGGCATGGCCCGGATAACACATCCTGGACCCAGATCCAAACAAAAAGTATAAAAAAATTATCCCACATCGCCCTCCCTTTTCCTCCACATACCCACGCATTTTACCTGTTTTTATGCCGGGTTTTTAATAAATTCCTTCCAAAAGGAGCCATGATCCCAGCGGCATAACATCAGCGATCCCCAAACAATTCGAGGGTGTTCCCTTCTCCCCTATTTTTTTCCCTGAGCGCCTTCCAGCTTGTTAATAGTCACCGAGTGTAGCGATGAGCTGGAAGTTGTGCAATTTACTGCTAACTTTGAACTCCAGTTTGCTGCTGCTGCTGCACCTTTGGAGTCCTGCCCAGCTGCGAACTTGAAGGAGGTGTTTAGGAGCAGGAAAAAGAAAGGGGAGGGGGAGAATACGCACTTGCTCCTGTGATGTGAAGTTATGCACAGAACTTGCTAAACTTTCAGTCTTGTCACCCTCAGGGCAGCAGGCGGCAAATTGGAAAGAAGGGGTTTTGCTGCGGTGGGGAACTCTGTAAAGACACACACACACACAAAAGCACTGACAACTTTCCCTGGGAGGCTCCAGCCACTTCAGGTCAAGTCGTTCAGCTTAAACACACGCGTTAATGAAGGGGAAGCAACAGTTGCCACACCAGTTCCCAGTGCATAATAACCTGCTTTTCACTACCTCGGTACTTCTTTACAAGGTGTTGGACGAGTAAGGGGAAGATGAAGGGAAAAAGAACTCTGTGGCCCCCTGCTCTCTGTGGATTTTTAAGTAAATGAGCCATTTGCATGAAAGCCTTTGCAGACTAAATCCACCTTCGAAAAAGTTTAAAGTGTGGCCTAGCAGAGGCAGCAACACGAAAGGCTGGGTTCCTGCTACACTGTTCTACGACCTTTTTTGTTATCATTTTAAATTGTCTTCGCCAGAAGAGAACACACACTAGGTTCCTGTTAACTGGAACCCACTGGGAACAAGAGATTTGGAGTAAAGAAAGCTTCAGAAGGATTTATTCTTTTCCCCCTCCTCCAATATGGAGCTGAGCAAGGGAAAAAGGACCTATTGCTCCCCAAAGGCTGATGCTGGTGTGTGAAGGTTCCAGGGCAGATGGAAAGTCCCCTGCACAGCCCTAGTCCATAGTAGCCCTCTACTAGTCCTTTCTGCAGTTAATTCAACAAGTACATATTAGAAACAAATAATTCTTTTTTTTTTCCTCTCACAGGGAAAATTCTTTATGTGGTTGCCCAAAGGTGTAGCACAATAGGAAATTGTTTTATTAACCAAGGGTGATGATTAAATAGGAGACTACCACAGTAAGGGTTTATCTGAAAAAAAGGCTTTTTCTTCTTCTAAATTTCACCTTTCCTCCCTTATTCAAGATAGTCACAACAGCCTGAAGAAAACAAAGGAAAGCTCCATTCCATGGGTTACCTATTACTGGAAGCTCTAGGAATACCCCACATATTTTCAGTTCAATCCCACGCCTCTAAATTCTCTGAACTGTAACTACAAAGAGAAGGACCGGAGCCTCTTAAAAGCCTTGTTTGTGTAATCATTCAAATAATGCAAAAAATAGGGAAGCTGAAATGAAATAACTGTCAGATTTCTTGTCCTGCTGCCAGGGTAGATTTTAAGTAGTCTGATTTGGGCATTATGATTATAAGCACACATTAAGTCTACAAAAGCCTTTCCTTTTGCTTTGAATTAGGTTATATATGTTACTCTTATATCTAAAGGACCAGAAAAATTTTTGGGTCCCTAAGAGATGTTCAAGGTATATTTGGTGTAAAAATCAAATCACTGTAGAACTTCCTAGAGAATAATTAACATTCAAATAATTATTTATATTGGCAAAGTTAAAATGAAAGAGCTTTATCCATAAAATAATATTCACTTTTCTCATCATTAGGAAAATAAATGGGAACTTGCTGATATTTGTAGCTGGTCTTATTACTTCTGAATAGTCATCTCACAATTTTAATTTATTTAAAAATTAAAATACTATGTAAATTGTACCTCTTCCTCTAGCAAATTCAAATTGATGTTCAACTAAATATATGTAATGTGGGAACTGGGTCCCTCTACACAAGTAAATCAAAATGTTTGTTAAATTCATGTAGCTATGCAAATAATTGTAGAAAAGACTCCAGCATAATTGGCAAATGTTTCCCCCACAGCTGAGGGAGAAGGCTTTCAGTCTATGCACTTTTACAATTAGGCTAGCCAAAACCAGGAAGAAAGTACGTGAGTGTATGATAAAGTCTTACAAAGTAATAAAGGTGAGAATTTTAAGAATGGCAAATGTTGTGCTTTACTAAAAACAAAACCAAAGGATATTTAGCATACCAGAAAGGAGTGAAGACATGCTGTTTCACCTGATGTTCAATTAATCTGAATTTATAGAAAAGCGTACCCAAACCTATAAAAATACATGGATATTTCTCTTAGTAACAGAAGGGACTTGACTTTTCATTCTCCAGCACATAAACTAGTCTGTGAATAGAGTGGAAGTTGCAGCAAAATTTTACAGAGGGACAAGTTAATTTTGTAGGCACTGTTGACACAACAGTTCAGTTACCTTGTCCTTAAACTTCCAAAGTGCCTCAAACTATCTGTATCTGTATGTACACGCCCTTAGTTTTCTTTAAACTCCAACTCTGATCTTCCAGGAATTTTGAGCCAACATTCCAGACCAGGGCCCTGGCACTTCCCAGCATGCCACAGGGACATAAAAAGCAACCACCACTCAAGTCTTGAGTATGATCACCTTCTAATTATTCTTTCTTCATGTAAAAATCTAAAAGTTGCACAACTGGTAACATCAGATATTTCACTTACAGATTGTGAAGCCCAGCCAAATAGTTCTCCGTCGCAGTACCTTCTCTCTAGGAGAAGTGAGTCAATGGCAGATAGTTTGGTTTGCAGAATTCATTTTTTGAAAATATTCTGCATATGCATGGAGCTGGTCTTTCTTCAGAAAGACATGTCAACAATTCACTCTGATATCTAAAGGAGAAGGAAGGGGAACTATAAACACTAGAGTGTTACCTGCCACCAGCTTACCAAACAATAAATAAGGACGCCAATATTGGGTGCTTGATCAGAAAGCCTATGGTTAATAAACTGCAATGTTTCATTTGCCTTCTTCTAAAGCATCTCACGTTGTGTGTTTTACTCCTCTCTTCAGTAAAAATACTGCAGCATAGCAATGCTTAAAACCCAGCTTTAACCCAGGTTTGGAACACAGCTTTAACACTATCAGTCTATGGGTATAGTTTCAAATTAACTTTTAAATGCAGCAAAGAGGGGGTGTGCTGCTGCTCCCTCCTTCCCTTTCTTATCCCTCTTACCCACCACTTAGTTTCAGTGCTTATCTTAGTCTCTGGGATTTCATCTGATCTCCTTGTAAGCTGACAAAACTTATTCAAATTCCAAAGCAGCAAAAAAAGTTTGTTCCTTCTATTTTGACTGACTGCTGAGATGAGCTGACTTACCTCTGGGTCAGAGAAGCTCAGTCAGACAATGTGATTTCCAGAGCTGAATCAAAGGAGGAGAACTAAGAGAAAGAAGAGAGGAAGCAAAAGAGAACTTGGAAGTAGAGGGGGTGAGCAAGGCCTCCTTTGGCTGAGTGTCAGGGTAACTTGGCAGCTTAACCTATTCTAAGAGTGGGTTTATAAGAAATGACTTCATCTAATCTAATAGCTTGCTGTCCTTAAAATTTGGGAGGTCTTACTCCTCTCATCAGCCAAAGACTCCTGACCCTTTCCTTGTGCCAAGTTTGGTTGTCAATAGGCTTTGTGCTCACACCATTCAACTTTTGAAATGGATGGAAAACGAACTTGAAACATGAAAGTGAATAGACAGCTATTTGTGAGCCAGATAGTTAAACTGGCTTATTGAGGTATCAGACAATTGGCAAGACTGGTATGTGAGGAGAGAAACAGGATCATGTGGCCAAGAATGTGGGCAGAGAAATGTGGGAGGAAGATGTCTTGTCTGAGCAGCCTTGAGCAGCTAGATTGGCTCAGCCACATTGTGTTACTTGGTTCTGGCTACAGCAATAAGCAGCTAAATGGAGACAGTAAAAGCTACCTTAGTAACAGGGCAATTTGTTGATTCCTTGCTCTGTGCAGAGGCTGCTTCTGATGCCTTGGCTCCCTCAGTTTAAATCATCATAAATAGTTATGTTTGCTTAGATGCAGCCAAGTGTATGAATAAAAGACACTAGACTAGATGAGTAGAGTAAGAGGGAAAGGTCAGTGTTAGGATTATAACTCATGAAAGACAGGAAAGTGGGTGATCCATTTTCAGCAAACTTGTGGATTTATCCTGCTCAATTTACTTGAAATTTGCGGAATAACTCAGAAGACTAGTGACTGATGATAATATGGCAGGTGAAGGTAATGTTGATGAGTGCAGAGTAATATACTGAGAAGAAAATCTAAACAAACTATTAAATTGTCACATCTTGGAAATGTAATTTATTTGGGTCAGTTTATGGGAAGCCTTAGATCAATGTTCTATACTATTAAAACCAAAACTAAACCCAAACAAACAAAATGAGAGTTAACAATTAATGAGAAAGGAATGCAGAAGGAATTGGAAAAGCTTGTTATGCCACTGTAAACTTTCATTCTGAGTCTACATTTTGAACATCACAGGTAGCCTATCTGAAGAAGGATATGAAGCAAATGGCAGCAAGGGAGTTTTAATATAAAATATACTTTAATATGTGAGGAGAAATAAAGTAGACAGATGAGACCCTTGAAACTAAAGAAAGGGTCTGATTAATCTGATTAATTTAAGAGATCTCTATGATAATCTACATCATGGAGAAACTAAACAGGAAAAAGCTATTTCTCACAGTGTAAATATAAGGGCCTGCTGAAAAAAATAATCAGACAACAAAGTTAAAATAAATAGACATAAAAAGATCGTACTTGTAAACAAATGATAGAACTGGCCTCTGATTGCAAATGTTGGGAAGGACAAAAGTAAGAATAGTTATAAAGAGAGATTAGACAAAACCATGGAGCTTATGGCCAATAGAGATTAGAAAAATCAGTGGATTCTTGTGTTTTTATCACCTTGGTCCAGTCGTTTCTCAAACTTCTTTTTCTTTTGCCTTTCTTTCCCTACAGTTGACTAGCTACTGGTATAGCCTAAAACATAGTAAACCACACAGGTTACTTTTGACTTGCATATTGGTTCAAATGTAGCATGACCATGGCTCCTGTGCCCTCTTGTATAGGGCCTCCATCTAAGGATTTTCCTACACTTTAATGTAGCAGTGAACAAAACAGTCAGCTTGACTCCCTGTAAGCAGTTTTTTATTCAATGTTTCAGATACAGAACTAGTTTTGTATATTCTACAATTACTCCTAAGCGTTGGCTAGGAGAAAATCCCCAGATATGGAGTCAAGTTCTTTGTCTGCACATGAAAATCTCAGTCAACACATTCTTCATTCAACCCCAAATCTCTTTCTCTCCTTCCTTTCATGAGGTACTGAGACAATGTCCTGTGACTGAATTTGCATTTTTCTGTTCCAACACTCTTCTTCTCCCTTATGTATTCTTACTCCTTCTGTAATGGTGTAAATATTTGTCAGTTAGGTACTTGAACAGTCTGCAATAAAAGGCTGAAGCAAATGAAGTGAGGAGAACATCCTTCTGTCTGTCACAGGGTCTGTTAAATATAGTGGTGCAAATAAGCTTTCAGCTCTGAAAATCCTTGAATTGCTGATGACTTCATGATAGGAGTAAAAAAACTACCTCATATTTGCCTTGCTTTTGCACTCTTCTGTAAACGTCTGCTAGTACCCACTATCAGAGACAGGATATTTTTTAAGATGAGACTGGATGTGGCACTTAGTGCCATTGTCTAGTAACCACAACAGTGTTGGATCAAGGGTTGGACCTGATGATCTCAGGTCTTTTCCAACCCAGTTGATTCTATGATTCTATGTTTCTATGATATGATGCCACTAAGGTATTTTATATGATCTGCTAGAGCAGATCTTCTGTTGATGATTGGATGTAACATGAAAATTGCTCTTCTTCTTGTGTTTTTTCTTCAGCTTTCTAGCAGGTCCTGTTTTCTTACTGTGATTTTGATAAAAATGTGTTAAGAGACATGAACTAAATTCTCAGCTCCTACAGATTTGCACGGTTATCTTGGAAATAGTAGATGGGGTTAAAGGTTTTACATAATACCTTCCTTTACATAATACCTTCCTTTACTATTTTTTTAAAATCTTCTTATGAAATATATTATATTATTATTTTTCATAACAACTTTTGCAGCATGCTGTAATAGTATTTTGTGGTTATATTCTTTGGTGTAAATGCCTGCCTTATAATAGCTATGACCATTGTCAAAGAGAGCAGTTTAAATGAACTGTTGTGTCCTAAGCTGCCATACTTGGGTCAACAATGATTGGTGTAGAGGATTTATCACAAAATCTAAAACTCCTCTGTGTACACTTCCAGGAACCCTAGCTCAAACTGCATCCATTGAGAAAGACATTTTGAAAACACACCAGGTACATTAAAGAAACTTCTTGTTACTGGAAGGGTTTAGAAGTTGAAGAGACACAAACTATGACAAAAATACTTTCATGATACAAATATAATAAGGGTTCTGAATATCTTTAATAAAGGTTTTCTATATAACGCTTTTCTTTCAAAAGACATATGCTAAATTTGCGTAATGTACTGTTACTGAAAAAAGCTACTTATGCTGTCTACATCCAAGGATAACCAATGGCAGTTCTTGCAGCACTAAATGAGGGAATATGATCATAGGATTTGTAGATAAGCAACTGACAGCATTAATTTAAATTATTTGAAGACTTTTAAAACATGGAAAACAAAGGAATACAGAAAAAATCAATTGAAATATTTTAGGACAGTCTCCTAACTGTAAACCCCCATTTATGGCATTCTTTGCATACCACTATGTGAATAATAAAGGGAATATTAACTGTATGTCTTTTAGTCTGCCACGATAATATCCATTCATTTCACATCTCATGGTTTTCTGAGGTTTATGAATTATTAGGACTTTCCCAAGATCTTGGTTCACACAGTAGGAGAATAAATGGTTTCCAGCCACAAACTGGAGAATAACATTATTGTTCCTCCTCTTCCTATCCAAATTGTAGTTACACAAGCTTTAGGAAGGACAAGGACCACATATCTACCAGATAGCCTCCAAGGTAAGGAGCCTTCAGGCCCCATGTATAGTTTACCTCTCTTCTTGATTGCTGTATTTTTAAATTGCTTCTTAGCATTCTCACTGGAATTAAAGAGATACAGTTGACATGCCCACAGTCACATATGATTCCTGAAATGCACACATATACAGAGGAAATATTTCTTTTTCTTGTGGCTATGTTATAGCAGTCTTTTCTCAATTGAGCTGGATCAATTGGTTCATTATTTAACTTTTGGTTATTATTTAATATTTCACAAGAGAATCTCCTTTGCAATTTAAGTAGATTTTATAGTATTTAGAAGAATCGACCTTTACAACTTAAAATGATTTTCAGAAAGACACAAGCCTTTGAGTGTGCTCTTGTCTGTTGAATGAGAACATTTTTTAGAGTCAAACATCTGAAATAAATGTCCCCTGGAGGTGTGCGCTATTCCAGTCATTACAGAGGGAGTACTCATGTTCTTATTTAATGCCAGTCCCTGAGATCCTGTCAGTACCTGCACTTATTAAGCCTATCACTTTTCAACTTTACACCAAAATCCTTGATATTGTTTTCCTGATGTAAGATTCCAGCATGCCTGTTCTTGTCTTCTTGTACAGAGAGAGATCTTCTCCAGATGTCAGCCCTCACATGGGCCAGACACACATTAAAATACAAGCTCTATTCCCTCACTAGATTCCAGCCATGCATGGAAAATAAACTCTACTTAATTGGTACTACCTCTGTCACATTAGTATTACTACCTAATACTTCTACCTCTGCTGCCTGTTTTTCAGAAGAACAGAAACAAATGTTTATATTCCCTCTCCCCACCTTGTCTTATCTAGGAGAACGTGGAAGTATCACTGATAATTCCACAGTGGCAAAAAGCTGCTGTTCCATAGTATTTTAGTGGCACACTGCCAGTTCATTAATTAATTTTAAAGGAAATTATGGTAGCATGAAGAATAAGAAATCTTCTAATACATGATATATGAAAATTTTAGTAGTTTCTAAATCTTTCTCTCGCTTCATTTCTTAAAAACCAAAACAAAGCAGCAGGGTAGGAATCTGCGTATGATGTAATACCTGGAGACAATTAAATTCACATTTCTATGTGCTTTTTTTGAAGTTTTTTCATTGAAACCAGTGGGAGTTTTTCCTGATCAAGGTCTTTTTGCACAAATGGACAACTGCAAATGTGTTAGGAAAGACTGATATCTGGGACAGTGAAGTGGTTTGTCTCCCTCAGAAGAAAAAAAGAAAAACCAACCAAAATTTCTTGAGACTGTTCATTTTATGCCTAAATTTATATCCAAAAGAATTTCTTACTTTCATCCTAACTGGAAAGTGAATTTATTGCATAGAACGTTCACTTAAAAATAAACCTGATGTTAACTTCAGAATGAAGCAATTCAAATAGTACCAATTTAAGACACAGACGTAAAAAAAAAACACAACAAAAACAACCAACCAACCAAACAAACAAAAACAAAAAAATACAACAACAACAACAACAAAACAACAAACAAAAACAAAAACAAACTCAAACAACTGTATTGAGCTTACTCTCCAGATGGGGTAGAATATTTTATATTGTATTTTCTAACATCTTTGTCTATTTCAACTAAAACAATAAAATCAAAACTATCTGAGTCCTTCAGAAATGTAAGACACACTTTCTTTGTCACAGATTTAGCAGTAGTTCCAATAAAGAACATAGATCTCTAATGAAGGTTTTAGGTGGATTTTACATGCTGAATATTTCTGACACAGATGCCAGAGTTGACATTTCAGACCAGCTAACATCAGGAATATTTTCAAAAGATGGAAAGACATGTGGGATGCATCTGACAGACCAAAATAAAGAAGAAGGATGAGACGGTTTACACAGCAGAGGTACATATGTCAAGACACACGTCTTCTGTTGATGATGTTCTTATGTCTTGAACTGGGATATAATGCCTCACAATGAAAGATACTTGGCTCTTTGTAAATGATTGCTCCTGTGAAACTCTTTTGTGCCTCTTGGTCAAGTACATATTTTTTCACAGATAAATTTTTAATTATTACTTCTGCAAGAATGGTCACTATGTGTGGCAGTGTCCTATTCTCTTATCTTCTTGCCTCAACTACCATTAGAAACACATATCAAATCTTACTCTGGTACAAGGGTTGTAGGTTGCATTCTGATGGTGCTGGTATCTGCACTCTATAAGAATTTCAAAACACAACTACAAGTTCTATTTCATGAAAATGTACAGGATCACCCAGTATGAGCTATCTGATGAAGTCAGTATAATAACTGAACTACCTGTTTTAAAGAAATGTGTAAATGATAGCCAACTCCTTATCTCTAGGTATGCTGATTTTGGTTGAGGTAGAGTTAATTTTCTTCACAGTGGTTAGTATGGGGCTATGCTTTGGATTTGTAATGAACACAGTGTTGATAATAGAGATCTTTTTGTTGTTGCTGAGCAGTGCTTATACAGAGCCAAGGTCTTTTCTGCTTTTGCTACTGCCACGCTGGCAAAGAAGTTGGGGGTGCATGAGAGTTTTGGAGGACACACAATCAGGACAGGTGACCCAAACTGACCAAAGGGTTATTCCATACCATATGCCATCCTGCTCAGTCTATAAATCTAGGGGAAGTAGGAGGAAGGGGGGACATTTCGAATGATGGTGTTTCTCTTCCCAAGTAACCGTTAAGCTTGATGGGGCCCTCCTGTCCTGGAGGTGGCTGAACACCTGCCTGAATTCCTTGTTTTGCTTTGCTTACATGCATGACTTTTGCTTTTCCTATTAAACCCTTTATTTCAACCCATAAGTTTTCTAACCTTTTCCCTTCCAATTCTCTCCCCAGTCCTGCTGGTAGGGAAGTGAGTGAGAGGCTGCATGGTGCTTGGCTAATGGCTGGGGTTAAATCAGGACATTAGGTTTCCAGAAAACTTTGGAACATTGTAAACTTGGTCAATGTCATTCTGTACTCAACACTGGTGAAGCCACACCTTGAGTACCATGTTTAGTTTTGGCCCCCTTACTACTAAAAGCCATTGAGGTACTGGAGCTGTCCAGAGAAGGGCAACAAAGCTGGTGAAGGGTTTGGAGCACAAGTTTTATGAGAAGCAGCCGAGGGAGCTGGGCCTGTTTAGCTTGGAGCAAGTGAGACTCAGTGGGGACGTTATTGCTCTCTACAAATACCTGAAAGAAGGTGCAGCCAGATGGGGGGCAGCCTTTTATTCCAGGTAATGTGATAGGATGAGATGAAAGGGCCTCAGGTTGTATCAGGGAGGATTTAGGATACAAACACAAATTTCTTCACAGAAAATGTTGTCAAGCATTGGAACAGGAGTCACCATCCCTGAAGGTATTTCAAAGATGTTTAGATGTGGGACATGTCTTAGTGGTCGACATAGCAGTGCTAGGCTGGCAATTGAACTTGATCTCAGAAGTCTTTTCCAACCTAAAAGATTCTATGATTCTAGCAAGAGTTGAATCTCTGAAAACCCATAATCGAATGCATCTGCCACTGTAAGTAAAGCATTGTTCTGTGATGCACATCCTTCTTCTGAGGCTTTAGACTGTAGGCAATAGGAGTTACCTATACTTGATGTACCTGTGCAAGCCTGCCAGAGATAACACGTCACACCTGCTTACGTTTTTTAACTCTTTACACCTTCTAACACCCCTTAGGTATATAGTGATGCTATCTAACATTATTCTTTCTGCATCAATAACTCAGCTGGCTGTTCACACAGCAAAGAGATCTCATCTGTGTAAATAAACCCATTCCATTTAGTGATACTCATTGAAATAGAGTCAGAGAAGTTCACTTCCAGTGCTTTACCTTACTCATAAAGATATGGTCCTATGGAGAGACACCACTGTAGCTATGCAAAGGTATCATTTACTTGTTAGCCCAAACAGTGAATGTCGAGCTGTCTCACCAGTTGCAATGAATACAGCTGGAGCACTTGTTCATCCAGGGGAGACTGGGGACAATGAGGACTAAAGCAGGAAGAAATGGAGGTTTTTCTCTGCATTGAATACTTATGCCTGATTGTAAAAAATTTTAGTTTTAATTAAATCAACCATATGAAATGCTACAGAGTACCATCAGGTAAGTGTAATGCTCTTCAAACCTACTTGCAGTCTTTGACTGCTAACATATTTTCAGTTGATGCCCAAAGTATTCCATAGGTATCTCAACTTAAATCAAGAGTTGCAATCCAGGCCTCACTGTTTAAATCAAGAATTCATGTTCCTCAGTGTGGTTACATGAAATTTACAGATACAGACAAGCTTAAGTTTTAGCATTTGAGTCATGCTTCTCATCTTCTTAAAATTAGACATGTATGGAGGTGTTTTCAGGACTGCGGCTACATCATCGAGTGATTAGAAAACAGTCCCCTCTGGGTCTCAATTAAACATGGCTCCAGTAGCACAAATCAATGCACCAGGATGGTGGTTTGAAGCTGAGATCATGTCTACAGCACAAGGCATGGCTGACATCAGCGTGTTAATCTGGGGTGTGAGCACCCTGTGCATACTGAATCCCCTAGTTTACCTGCAGTTATAACAGCACAACTGTTCTCTTGCCAGTCTAAAATATTTCTGTTGGGAGGGAAAGGGGGGGAGAGAGAGGAATGAGTACACCAAGGTTTGATGTTGTTATGATGTGGATGGTGATCACAGATGTGGAACTACTGATGACACATATCCAGGAAGATGCACTGCTCTGGATGGTTTTGATAAGGGATAGAGACAAACACAGCAGTTCTTTAGCATTTCCCGTGATAAGTCTTAACAGCAAAAACTAGGCTAGTATAGGCTGCTACAGATTACAAACGTTTTTTTCCGAGAACAGTGTGTATTTATAAGCTGCATTCTAGTTTAGACATGGTTATTGGTTAATCATGGCTGGGCTTTGCGAATGAAGATTTGGGGAGGGCTCTACCCACATTTGTTACAAGTGCACTGGTAGTTAATTTGTGTTTATAAAGCATTGAAATTGAAAGGTGTTATGCAAATGCAAAATATTTCTCAGATGCAAGCTCTCTTTTTATTTTCAGAAAGGGTGCTTTCTTTCTTTGTCAGTGATGTTTTTGCTTGTGTTGTAAATGATTGGTTGCCTGTGTTTGCTGTTGTAACATGTATTCTTATTACCACTTTGACTGTCTTTATTGGGTTGTCTGCTTTTCAATCTCCTAGGAATTTCTTAAATACTATGCATGCAAATTTCAGTTCACAGATGTGCAAATTACATAGACGCTTTCCATTCCTCATAGGTAAAAAAGCTGGAAGTTGCAGAAGTGTTGTATACTTGGTATGTATGTGCTGGCACGGTACTGAAACCACAGTTCTTTTAATCCATATTTTGTTACTGAATATTACTCCTAAATCAAAACCAATGAGATTTAACAATGATTTTTAAACGATCTACCCATAAAACCAAGAACCTTGTATATTAATAATAAGTTTAAAACTAGTGCTTTTGCCCTGCTTAATGAAATTTTTGAAGGAAAAAAACTAACAAACTGAATGAGGGCATTAAAATAACTAACAAACTAAGTGATTCTTAGTTTTTTCTTATGTTTCAGCAGAAGAACTGTGCAAGGCTGTCCATGACTCTTGAGGATCCCTTTTATTACTAAAAAAAAAAAAGGCTACTAGTTCTTTGGGAACCTCTTAAGGACTCCTAGAGAAGAACTTGTAACTGGTCAAGATGAAGGTCTCAGCATAATCTCACTGATTTACAGTAATAATAACATATTATCTCTTTACTGCACAAAGAGTAAATATTACCCAGTATTTTTAATTAAAAATCTTTTCATGACTGTGTGATTTTAAATAACTAGTTAAGATTAATTTCTCTTTTGGGTACAAGGAAAATGCACAATTATTTAAGAAATTTGTGAAGGTGGCAGGAAAGGTGATTTCAGAAGTTTCAAAGTGAAGAGTCCAATTCCTATTTATATGGCATAATTGAACCAGTGTAATATGACAATGCATATTGTATGTCTTCTGTTACCATGTTCCACGGAACACTGAAGAATAATTACAGACAAAAACTGAATATCATGGGAAAAAAGAGAATCAACCCTCTGAATTCAGGTCAATTTCATTTTGCTCTTTCAGAAATTGTGGATAATCATTGTTATCTAATCAGTCCAACAGTAAGAGTATTAAAAAAATAATTTTGCATCTTTTAACTACTTCATCTATTTAACAAAAAATTTTAAAGCATGATCAGTCTGATGAGCAGAGGATTACATGAATATGTAATAGTCAACAAAGTTATATAAGGCCTTTCACCCATGTGTATTGTATATATTAGATCCTGGAACTTAAATTAAAATATTCATAGTTCACTGGAGAGAAATGAAAAATTTATTAACTTAGATATTTGGGGAAAATATGTAATCAGAGAAATGAGAAAGATGCAGTCTGGCTTGGGAATGAATTGCTGAGAGGTGAAGGTAAGGAGGAGGTGCCCAAAGCATAACTCCCATGACACACTGTGGTGGCACTTCTAACTGCACTTGTTGCTTTCTCATATAAAAGGGTTCTAGTAAAAGGAAAAAAAAAAAAAAACAGGAATTGAAATTAGGAGTAAGAGTGAAGATTGTTTTCCTATGGCCTTTTTTATCCAAATTGACTTTTCTTAAACAATTTCCAAACTGTTATATATCTATGTCCAAAAAGTTTGTGTTTTCAGTTGTTTTAACTGTTGGTGTGTAGATGCATACATGCTGTGTTTGCTTTATAGTAAAGGAAATACAGAATCTGTCTTTTCATTACAACCTAAGAGAATCTCAAAGTTCTGGAAATTTAATGGCCGTGTTTTAATGGAAAAAAATTAATTCAAAAGACGAAATGATACTTCAGATTATTCTGGTGAAATGATATTTTTAAATTTTCTGTGATTTGAGAATCATGATTCCTCAGGGTGCTGAGATGTTGTTCCTGTTTAAAACCTCAGAGCATGAAGAAAAAATCCTCTACCATACATGTAGACCTCATGTAGAGGTTACACAGAATGTCACTTTCACAGTTTAAGGCCCCAGAACTTTCAAACACAAAGAGTGAGCTCATTAGTCATCCATTCTGCTGTTTTGTAGTTCCTTACAAAATGTCGTAGAAATTTGTTGCATATTAAGAAACATTTTTGATTCAGATAATAATGCTTATGTGTTTGAGATTTTTTTTCTACAGCAGTAAATTCTTTAGCATTACTCAGTTGACTTCTGAAGATTCCCTTAAAGTGTACGACCTCATAAATCTAAAAAATGGAGGATGCTTAATGTTTTACTTTAAAATGATGGTGCACTATCTCCCCTTTACCTTTGAATTCTCTTCTGATATCCTTTGCAGCACAGGTGGTCTCTGGGGCTTTCAGCAGTTGAACACACTATAAATTTTTGAGCATTACTGTCCTGACCAAAAAATTCTAGACCTATTTTTAAGCTCAGAGAAAGAGATGCTGAGAACTCACAATGCCAGCTTCACTGTCTGACTATGTTAATGATTTAAATGTACTTTGAATACCCTCTCCTGTCTGCCCTGTTACTTTGCTTGAGCTTGTCCCTTGACCCAAAATGATAGAAATTGAGTCATTAGTTTTCTGCCCAGCATATTAACCTAAACTGCTGATAGTCAAACTGTTGTAGGAGCAAAGGAGTTTAATCACCACAACTAAATTCAAATTTGAAATTGTGAGTGAACTTGCTGTTCAAAATTTTGTCTTGCTGACCATTCCCCAGAATTCATATTCCTCTTGAAGTTTTCATACTTCTAGAACTACTTCTAGGTTTGGCTAAAAAACATAAAAAGTTCTTAGACTTTTTCAATATATATATATATATATATAAATATATTTAATGAGAGGATTGAACATCTTGAACTGCTTTCTATTCATTTCCACTGTGTTTATTTCCATTTCAAAGGCATAAGACTGCTACATGGAACACTGAGAATTCCTTATAATAATCTCCACTTCTGTCTACTCCAGGATCATTAACAGAATGATTCTTTCTTTCTGTTTGGTGATTAAAGCTTTTGTGTTTGGTGTTATCCATATGTTTTGGTAGCTTTATGACAAAATAAATAGAGGTTCATCTATCTGTTCTTCCATGAATCTGCCATTTGTGTGATTGTTTCATTATCTTCAGATGCCTCGCAGCTGTAAATTGATCTGATTTATAGGCCTGGACAGGCCATCTAAATCACACATTGAGGGTAAGTAAAGATAAACTGAATTTCCCAAACCAACTGACACTAATGAATAGTTATAAATATTCTCTTTAGTTAGGAATGTTTAAAGAGAGAGAGAGACAGAGAAACAGATCTGCCAAGAGGTTGGGTTTTTTCCTTGTAAAAGCTTCTCTAAATCACATTTCGCATTAGGAGAAATGTGATATGAAGATGACTTGAGGAAATCAAAGTGATTTAGGGAATTAATTGTTGAAAGGGTTAAAATTCATATCATGCAGTTCTTTGTGAAGTAGTACAAGGTACAGATATAGGAAAGAGGTAGAAAATGTAAATAAAGGAGCCTCTGAGAAACAGAAGATAGTTGAGTTTTATCAAGAAAAAAATGTAACTGTCCAAGCGCAGTTGTGCCTGATCCGGGGGACTTGAAGATAATATGTCAAGAATAGCATGGTCAGAAAGCAAAGATTTTCAGCACTGAAGTTTCTGCCTTGACAGTTTCCAAGAAAAAAAAAAAGTGAAAACAAAACAATGAAAAAAAGATTATGGCTCATAACATACCATACATTTATCCTCTGAAATCACTAGTAATTATTAACTCAGAAAAAAAAAAAAAGAAAAAGAAGCAGCAATTAGGTGATCAGAGATTTTAATGGCAGGATAAATGGAAATTACTCTCTTCCTGGCAAAAAAAGTAAAATTCATTCCTTTAAATTCCAGTTACATAAGAATATGGGTAATTAGACTATTGAAGAAATCTGTGACAGGCAGTAGGCACTAGAAAATATCTATGAAATATGATTCTCATTCATAGAGCTTTCTGGACTCTTGAACACCCACAGAGAAAAATCAGCTGCAGATTGGTCTTTCTACATCATAGAAATAATAGAAAATAGAACTAGAGGGAAGTGTGAGTGGTTAGCTAATCTAACCTCAGTGCTAAGGCAGATGAGTGACAGCTGAAACTTTCTGGTAGACTAGCACAGGCCATACAATGTACTAAATGTGTTTTGAGGATTTTGTTTGTTTGTTTTTAATTTCTCTCCCAGTAGTACAGAAAGATGTACTATATGCAAAAAATGTGTTCTTAAAACAGCTAGTACCATGGCAATGCACTGAACTTCATTTCTGTCTGTATTTATTTGACCATAAACCAAATCAACATTTAAATTTAAATTCTGTTGTACTGCAAAAGTTGTTTAAATGAAGAAAGAATTCAATTAATTAAACTTTTCTTGCCAAGTGTTCTTCATGACAGGATTTTGAAAATTCTGTGTGTTTTCTTTTTCTGTGACACCTATTCAGTCACAGAGGGTGCAGGAAGAAAGCAACACCCGTCTTTGCTCTTTGCATTTTAAAGGAACCTTTCTGTGGTAAAGAGCACGTCCACGACAGAACAATCTACTCTCGGAGTGTGTTCCTACCTACCTACGTGTGCCATGTGTATCTGCCCTTAAGTGTATTCAAAGGGACCGAAATGTTCTGTATTGTGGTATCTGCATTCAACATATGGAGCATTTGTGTGTATCTGGAGGGGAAAAAAAAAAAAGGAAAAAAAAACAACCAAAAAAAACCTAAACCAAACCACACAAAACAAAAAAATACCCATAGCAAAAGCAGTAGCGCAATGGAGGTTGACGCCAGTCTTCAGTTTTACGGTTTTATACCCACACGTTAGAGATTACCCTGCCCTCACCTTCGGGTCATTTCCCTGGGCTTTACGGCTCATCTGCTGAGAGCTGGACGGCAGGAGAGCCCGGCTCCGGGGCTCGCACGGAGGGCTGGGCGTGCGGTAGAGAGACGGGGGACCCCGCGCCCCCCAGCACGCTCCCCCTTCCGAGGTAGGGCGAGCCCGCCCCGCCGCCGCCCTGCCTCCGCCTGGGGTCCCTGCTCTGACCTCCGGGTGCTCTGCACGGAGCCTGTTCTGTGCGGGGCGTTGAGGAAGGATACCTAGTGTAAAAATCAGCCGGGAAAAGCGCATCTTGAGAGAAACGTCTCCTAGGAGCGCTCACTCTCTTGAAACCGCAGCGGGTGGCTGTGGCAAGCGCTCTTCAGAAGTAATAGGGTCGGGTATCGTGATTTTTTGTTCATCTATGACTGACTCTATCAAGTGACTTTCCATGCAACACCCCTTCCCATGGTCTGAGTTATATCCCTACCGTACCCCATGTCACACGTTCCCTGCACATCCCCGTTTTAGCACCCCTGCCCATCAGCAGTGTGCGATTCTCTCCCTGGTTGTTTCCCTCGCTATCGGGAAAGGTTCTACAGATGAAAGACAAAGCGCATCAGGCGTCAACCGAAGGAGGACCGCCCCTGGCCCCGCGCCGGGGGACCGAGCACCCGAGGAAACTTTTTCTTTTTCTTTTTTTTTTTTTTTTTTTTTTTTTGTTAATAATAATAATAGAAAAATTAAATGGGGACCGTTCCAGACCACAGGATAGTTCCCTTTCGGGAAAAGCCCGCGCGGGGCGCGCCCCGCGGCGGTGGGTGCGGGGGCTCGCCGTGCGTCAGGCACAGAGTGGCGTCAGCGGAGAAGGGGCAGCGGGAGGGGGCACGGGGTATGGGGGGAGGAGGGAGGGATCTTCGTCAGGAGGCGACGGCGGCACCGCTGTGACATCACCCCGCGGCTTATATAGTTGGGGAAGGGTCTGTGTCCCCCGTCTGGTGCCTGCAGCCGCCCGACAGCACGCGTGCGGAGGGCGTGGAGCGGCGGGGCTCTCTCTGTCTCTCTCTCTCTCTGTCTCTCTCTCTCCGTCTCTCCTCAGGATTTATGGACTTTACTTTCTAGAGGGCGGCGCGACAAGGATGAGAGTCCAGCTAGTGTGCGTGGTGCTGCTGGCCCTGGCCTCCTGCAGCCTCTGCTCAGGTAAGTCCCCGCCGCCGCCCTGCACCGGGTCCGACCGGGCGCGCCCCGCACCGCCCGTCCCCGAAGTCCCCCGACCACTCGGCACTGAATACTCCCGGAGCTGTAAGAGAGACCTAAAGAAAAGAGGTGAAGTCGCTTCGGGCTCCCCCAGCTGTCCCCGGTAGGCGCCCGGGAGCTGTCTCTAGTAACGGGCTCCGGCCAGCATCATGATTTATATTACTCCCGTAACTTTCTCCCTTCATATAAGCCCTTCCTTCTCACGGCATCCATGTCATGGAAGTAACTGTGGACTAGTCATTGGAGATACAAATCAGTGTAGACCATCTGCTTGGTTGCGCTACCTCATTCGTGGTTCATTGAATATCATGTATTTCAAATTATGATAGAAATTATGATTTCTGCAACTCATGAATAGCTGCTGTAATCCAAATCAACATGAATATGTATACACTTTTGTCACTTTTTAGAGAGAGAAATACAGTTTTATTATGTGGGGAAAAAATTGCTAGCAATTGATCTGAAATTTTGGTCAAAAAATGCTGAAGCAGATGCAGATGACAAAACAGGAAGGTCAATGTAAATACACTTCTTCTCCTAGAGTAACTGCTTTAGAAACTCAAAAGGAGTTAAAATGCACTGCCTGCTCCTTTGGAAAATGATATCTCTGAATATGTAGCATTTATATCCCAAATTTATGACAAAAAATGGGTACACACAGGTGTACAGACAGACAGGAAGCAGAATAGCCTTAAAAATACACTCTTAACTAACTTTTGAATTACTTTGATTTTTAACTCCACAAAATTTAGTGAGCAAATTTACAAACATCTTCACTTTTCAACTTCAGTATTCAGGAGGACTCAGAAATCCTAATTCTTCCTTTAGCTGAAAGTTTTCAATTTGTATTCCCTGCAGAAGAAAAATGTAACACATGTAATACCTGCATTTTATCACAGTTTAAATGTAATCATTTTGTATATTGTAGAGAACTGGGGATCTTAGCGACAAGGCTTAACATTGATTTTTTTTCTCCCCATTTATTTGAAGCTTTTTAAACAAATTCCTCTAGTATTTTCAATGAGGCAGATTCAAATTTAATTCTTTGTAGAGCCTAAATGAAAGCCCATTAATGTAAAAAATTTCAGTGGAAAGTAAAATAGGTTCATAAAAGAAAAAAGCAAAAGCAGAAGCAAAATTGTATGTGTAAATAACATTGACGGTTTATTTGCTTGAAAATTTGAAATTATTTTAAAATGAGAAATGCTACAGAGAAGTTTGTGTGAAGGAGCCTAAATCAGTTTTAACTAAAATGGTCAGTTATGTCAAATGATGGTTAATTTTAATTTGCTTTTGAAAACGTTTGCCATCAGTGTGTTACTGTAGAATGTAACTGTTCCTGTAAAATATGAATATATGAATAGAAACTTTTTCTTGTCAGTAGAATCAAGAAGACATCAAACTGTTTGGATTTCCCTCTGATTTGAATGATAATGCATGACCAGACTTCTTATACATTGATCTCTGAGACCCTGTTCCTTTTATGCTTTTGCTCATTGTCCACCTCTTTCACTCCTGAATTACCTGGACGTGCTTCCTTCTCTATACCTACCCACTTTCCACAGCTGCAGCTACCTTCCAACCTTAATGGTGTGGAAGCTATCTTACATCCTTTATAGAATATAAAAACCAGATGTTAATCAGACACAAGCCCTTTTACTGCTCTCGGCAGGCATGACCCAGGACACCACAAATCATGATGCTATCATTGTGTGTGCTGCTCACCTGTTCACAGCAGCTGCTAACAGTGGTAGAAATTCACCCGAGGTGATCTCGTGCTGCCAGCTGAAATTTGGGTAGTGGCGAAGCAATTAAGAAGTCAGGTAAAACTGACAAGCATTGCTGCTGGAAGGAAGAAAAAGGAATTAGGTTGGAGAATAGTTACTAGTGACTTGCTATAATACTGATCTACAACTAGTCTTATTTAATATGAAAATGTTAAATATTAAATAAAACTGGTTGTAGATTAGTATTACAGCAAGTTACATCAATGCAATAACTTCAATGCAAAAAATAATGAATGAATGTATTGTGTTGGTAATGCAGAGGTGAGCAGGAGCATCCCTAGAGAGGAATGGGATATGCGTAACTCACAGAAGTTTTTGACGACCTAAATAATTGAACTGAGAAGCAGTGCAACAATACAAAATGCAGTAGCTTACGAATAATACAAATTCCCGTTAAAAGATCCTTTTAATCAAAGCACAGCCAGTGCTGAGGAAATAAAAGACTTGATCATATTGTCTAGTCTCTTTTTTTTATGTGTATGTGTGAGATACTGAAGTTTTTCAGCCATGAAAAACAAATAATATACAAAAATATGTAAGAGAGCTATCCTCTGTAGCTAGTGGTAAGCATTAAGGTTGTTAAGTGTTGAGGTTTCTGATTCAAACTGTACTGTGCTCTCTTGAGAACACATCAGGCACAGAGGAGGGCTGGTCTGATGAGCTGGAGAATACAAGGCTATTACAAGAGAGAAAAATAAGTGAGAGTCCCATAACTCGGGGCATAGTCTTTCAGTGAAACATTTATGGGATTTCCAGGGGAATGCTTTATGCTCAAAAAGGCATAGTGATCTTGCACTGGTCTTTGCTGATCATCGTGTAAGCACTCACCAAAAATCTAAGCTGGGAAGAGCTGTGATTCCTCTGAAAAAATATTACAAATAGAAATGTATCATTTTTAGTGTATGAATTTATATACATACCATGAATAAATTTGTAATTAGAAATAAGTTAGGCTTGGAATTAGAAGAAAGTGAATAAACATTGATAGTTTTGAAAAATTTCCTGAAGAAGAAACGCAGTGATGGTAGTGGTAAGATCTATCAAGATTGAGCATGGTTGATTTCTAAGAGCATAAAAATGGCTTCTGTGCTAACAGAAACCTGTGACAGATTAGCATATATTTGTGTATAAGGTCCCTTACAATCTCATATTCTGGGAAAGGTAGTGACACAACATGGTGATGATCTCTGAAATGAAGTCATAGACAGAATCTATACCCAGATTCAGTAGTAGGGTGTTACATACCAACAGCATTGATCATTTTAATGAAAGTGAGATGTGAGTTATATAAATATCGAATAGATTGTGGTTTAGTTTGGTTTGAAATATTAGTGTATTGTTTGGCTTTAGGGCTGCTAGTATTCCAGGAAAGCTAAAAGCTATATGAAACACTGTTTCACTTAAAGACTGAGGACTGATTTCTGTATATTTCTCCTTTTTGAGCTGTGATTGCTACTACATTTTCAAGGCACCAGATCTTCATTATGATTCTTTACAGCACAAATAAGAAATGTATGTGTCTGTTTTCTCTTTGTACAACAATTTTACCCTTTTCACCAAATCACAGGTCTTGTGAGTCTACTGAACTATTAAAGATCAATTAAATTAGTAAAGAAAATCCGAAGACTGCCACACAGAATGTTTTCTTTTTGTATGTGCACTGTCAAGATCTTGTATCACAAACTGGTCAAGCTCAGTTCCCTCATATCAATAAAAATAGCCTTAATTCAACTCAGAATAAACAAGACTATTAATTATTAATCAGGTAATCATTACTGCCATTCACCTAAATGCTTAGCTGCTACTTAAATAAATATTATTTAAAAATAAATATGCAAATTCTTCTTCCACAGTAAGAAGAGGTAACAAATTATTATTATGAAAATCAAAATGATTTTGAATGAAGAATATTGCAGCAGTTTTTTTTTACTGAAAGGACTCCACTTTAATGGCCTGTCCACCATTGATTTGAGATTAGTGAACTGTTTCATTCACCTCAATAAGCTTGACCGTGCTTTAAAAAGGTAGTAAGTATCATTTTTAACATAATGTTGTCATTACCTGAAGACTCTTCACCATCCCTCTAGGTCATTTTGCTGTGGTTTTATCTAGGTTGTGCTTGTTTTTCAAAATTCATTGATATAAGTTTTGTATACTGAATTGAAATGTCCATGATTTGTGATCAAATAATAAACATATGTTTCTGGTTTATTCCCAGATTCAGAAGAGGAAATGAAAGCATTAGAAGCAGATTTATTGACCAATATGTACACATCAAAGGTAATTATTTTTCCTCTTTTAGCTGACGGGGAGGGAGCAAAAGAATTCTCATTACAAACCCAGAAGTCTTTGGACAAAATAATAACCTGTGGTCTAGACCAAGAAGTTCAGTGTTAGGTTTTGCTTTGGTGCAAGATTTCCTCCAGTTCAAAGGAAATTTAAAGGTGTTGATGTGACACAATAAATGTGTTCCTCACATGTACACTGGTACTTTCATTAAACTGTCAAAACTGTGTTATGTGCAGAGATGTAAATTTATATGAGGAAACGTGTTTCCAATATGATTATGCCTGATGAAAGCTAAATTAACCTTGAGTCAAATCTGTAAGTGTTATTTTCATGCAGAACTTTTCCTATATATATATAAAATTAGGACAGTCGTAAAGCAAAAATTGTTAATACATATGCTGATTTTGATTTAAGAATTTAATCATAGTGTTAGTACAGGAACATGAGGACATGACTGTGAAAATATTAACCTGATAAATGGTATTTCCTTGCTAAGTTGCCAGACTGTGAATGATCTACATGTTTCTTAACACAAAAAGATAAAAAATCAGTTAAACCTCATATTGACAAGGTGAAGCAGCAAGTGTTGCTCATATGTATTGAACAGGTTAATAGACAAATAATTTCTTAACCTTATTATTTTCCACAAATGATTTAAGAAATATATATGTCTGATATACCTTCAGCAATATATTAAAGAACAAACCCTGAAAAAAGTGCCATGGGTTTAAGGGTGAATATTTTAATTCATTGTTCCAATGAAGTTCACGTGGTGCTTAAATTTAATAGAAAATTAAATGAGAAATGAAAAATTTCTTCCAAAAAAAAGAGAGCTTCGTAAGCCAATGACTAGTTGAAGGTTAAGTACAATACCTGCCGGGAATGATTCTGCATTTACTGTATTTGCTTATATGTGAGCTTTTCCACAGAATTATTGAATAGACTAAAAGAAGAAATGAGACCAGAAAATAATTTTATTTTTTTTTATCTGGTTTGGCGGTTCTTAGGTTTCTATGTTCTTTAATGGCATGGTAAGTAACTTTAGATGACAAATAAACCTGTGTGCTATTCACTTTTCTAAGGTACAGAAAAATTTAATAGCTACTTTTTTTCTGTGGCATATTTAAATGTAGGAGGTTGACAAAAATAGTACTTTCTATGTGTGGCAAAGCATAGTATGCCCTGGAAGGAAAACCTGCAGCTATCGGTATTTCTACTGCTGGCTTTAGTGGATCTGTGAACATAACTTCCACTTTTCCTCCCTCTCACCACAGAACACAAGCTCAGGTAACTCAAAATGCACAAATATATTGCACTGGTTGATGTGCAATAATGATGTCTTCCATAATACTCTCATGTTGTTTCATGTCATGTAGCTTGCTATTCAACTTCTTTATGGTATTTAATACCAATCAAGTGACACTTGATGTTGACAGAAGCAGTTGATTCATGCTGGGGACATTGCTTTAATTCTGCATTGTATTGCCTTAAATTACCATCTAAAATTCATTATTTTAGACAATATACATTGTCTTTTGGCATCAAAGTAAGGCATGGCAGAACTACTAAAAAGTATCCATCAACTTTTCTACAAGAGGTATACCACTATTACATTCATTACTAAAATGAATTTTTTTTTCCTCTTGTCCTCTGCCAGCTGTGTAATAGCTGTCTTGTGTTGTGCCAGAGATCTGATTCCAGTTGAGGGCAGTTACTGCTCAATTGCATTAACTGTCTTTGACACTGACTTTGTAATAAGCAGCAAAGGAAATCCTGACAATTTAAACAGCATTAAGATGGAAAAAAATATTGTTTACGAAAGCTCAGATTTAAAAGTGAAGCAAAGTGGATCATCACTTCTGGGTTTAGTATTTGACAGAAAAAAAGTCTGCCTCAGTAGGCACTTGTGAAATATATCATCAAGACTACTGCTAGGGCTTAAGCACATACCTTTTGCAGCATTCAGTAGTCTATCCAATATTGCAGGAAGAATTTCTGTATGCCTTTGATTTCACAAACGGCTGTCCAGTGTCTGCTGCCTTTTTCAAGATGCTCTTTAAAGTCATTCATATGGTGAATCACTCTCCATCCTTAAAGAAGTATGTCCGTGCTTATCATAACCTCTCTTCAACATTTGATAAAGTTTATCACCCTTCCCTGCTGTTACATCTTAAAGAAGATACAAAGAGCAAACAAGTCCCTAAAATGCTTTATCTGGCTTTTCTCTAAGATAAAATCCAAAAAGCCATGTGGAAGATCTGGTAAAATGACAAAACCTGATATGTCACAAATATGTGGATAGTTATCTCCTTCCTCTGCTTCGTATCAAATAGAAAACTCTATTCCTGTCAAAGGGATAACTCTATTCACAGCTTCCTAAATGCTTGCCTGAAAGCAGTAATTGCAAGAAGAATGTCCTGAACTCAAAAATGATTAAGTTCATTTGTTAATTGTGTCCCCCCCATGTTAATTATAGGGGAAAAAAATTTCCTTGAAGAGTATATCATCACCAGAATATACTCCACATTTGGGATCCCACCTGACTTAATTTTCTGAAGGCTTGGACCCTCTGAGCTTTTCATTGTTTTAGGATGCCTATTTCTGACTGTATTTGTCCAGAGAGTTTAGCCTTCTTGTCAGAAGAGCTACCTAGAAGTTACTGACTTCCTGACTTAGTCATCACTTGAAAATTCATTAGGTTTACAGGTATAAGTATACACCATGGAAGAACTTCAACTGTAACAGAACTCAATATTATATCTGATTAAACATAGAGAATATTTTTATTATTTCTATCGTTACAATCTGAACACAATTCAGCTACTATTCTGGAAAGGAACCATAGAGATCCTACACTAGCTTGGGCTTTTTACTTGATTATGACTTCGTTTTTTATCTGCTTTCGCTACATAAAGAAAAGAATTTAAAAACCAGATAACTGTTTTTCTAAAAAAAATATAGCATTTGGGAGGTATGCATTATAATAAAAGAAGTGTCTTAAGCAAACTATCAGGAGTATCATTCAACCATAAATGGAAATAAAATATCATATAAATTATAACTTGGGAATCTTTTATCTTGCATAGGACAAACCTGTTGTCAAAGAACAAAATGTTCCCAAGCTCTTTTCAGTTTCTTTTATGATGTAAAATTCTCTTTCAAGATATATGAGATGTGGGAAATCATATATCCGAGTCTTTTTTCAAAAGCATGTTCAACAATGGAAATGCACACATCATGTTCACTTCAGCATTAATACCTTTTAAATTCTTGTTCATACTGCAGTCTCTTTTGTTCCTTCAGATCATTCCCAGATATTTTTCAAGTTAATCTTAAAAAATTGGTTCCATCTTGGCAGATAAGTGTTCCTTGTTCTCTTGTGTAGGTATTTTTCAAAACATGTCTTGAGCTACTGTAGTTGTTATTGCTTAGCCTTTGTGGAAAATATATCACATACTGGAAATTAACCTGAACATTTGGATTATCGTCATCTTAAACTGTGTTTTTATATATAATTTTAAGATAACTGCCTCAGAGATTTTTCATAATCTAAAAAGCAAAACTGTTTGATTTTCATGCTTGCTGTAATAGTGGAGAAGAAAAACAACATGACTGCTCTGTTCAGTGATTGGACATGACCTGGAAAACTCCTTGTTCAGTTAAAAAAACCCCAAAGTTTACTCTTGAGTGAAGTTCTTAATTGTTTATAGTCTCATCTTGTGAGCTGGTAGCAAGATAAGTCAGAAGCAGGTGTACCCAAGTAAAAATACTTCGAGGTGATATACGCATGTTATTAATAGGAATGAGACTCTCATCACAAAGTATACTTGCAGATGGTGCTGAAAAATTGTTTCCTCCTAACCTCATAAGTATCAGCTAAGACCAATTTCACCTAATGAAGTCTGCTATTTAAGTATTTTACTAATATACAGGGTAAAATTCTTTTAAACATAGACATGCATCAGGTTTTAGATCGAAAAGATTCTATATATTATGCAAAAAAGTATAAAAAATTTCCCTATCCTTTACTCTTCTCTTTTGCTCCCATCCATTGGAACATTTTTGGTTCTTTTTAACTCAGAAATCTCATTTGCTCATGTAGCACTGCCTTTAGATTTTATGCTCCATTGTAATTAAGCTGTTGCAGTGGTAGCTTGCATTTCTTTTGTATACCCAAGAGAGAAAAGTGCACTGGAAAAGCCTCCTCAATTGTCATAGAGAGCTCCATATTTTTATATTTCACAAATATTTTAAAACAGACTAAAGAACATTTTGAAATTGCAGTGGACGCTTTTCCCTAGTTTATCTTCTGTTAATAAAATTAGATATTTTGCAAAGAGAGTAATTTTATTTGAACCTGTCACATATTTTCAAATAATTTGATAGACTAACTTGGGCACTTAGATGGGACAACAGATGAGCTTAATGTAAACAGTATAGAACCAATTACAAGCTTCCAAATAAGATTTGAGATTTGCTTTCTTCTTAGCTTCAAAACAAAATACTCTTTCCTTATTCTTTCTGAACCTTCTCAGGAATCTAGGAACACAGTGTGGTTCTATTCTAAAGGGGCTAAATCATTCTCATTTTGAAAGGCATGTGTGTATCAGAGGTATATCGGAGTAATGATCATGGCCAAAAGGGAATTTTTTTTATCTGTTGCTAATAGTGATGCCAGCTGTTCTTGTTTCTTCCTCTTTCCTCTCAATTTTCTTTCTTCTCCTTCAAAAAATAGGAAAGTGTGGTGAATATAAATTATTCATAAATATATTTATATTTGTAAATATATTTATATTTATAAATAAATCTTGAATGCAATGCCCCTTTGTTAGGAAGGTGTTCTAAAGAAACAGATTATGTAATTACCCGATGTTCAGATAAGTAAGCACTGCATCCACACTCTCAATCAGTGCTGTCAAGTATGAAAGGCAATGTCTGTTTTAGTGTAATACCTATATTTAACTCAGGACATCCAAGAAAGGAAGCAACCACATTTCAGTTCATAGGTAAAGTCTAATCCTAATGTGCACATCAAGGCAGTCCTTGCCAGTAATAAATAGGAATTTGCTATTTGACTTGATTGGAGATTGCTGTATCACCAGTAGTAGTTTAAGGAAACTAATTTTTCTACTAACCACTAAAAGGAACACAATATGAAAGAAATAATTAATAGTGGGAGAACAAAGAAAGTGGCAAAGACATGAAAAGCAATTCATGAGGTAGAAATACACTTTTTCACTTACTTTTTTTTCTATTGATAACCAAAATAGAAGAAGATGATTGCCACAACTGCTTGGAAAGAACAATACCAATAAAAAAGTAAAATTAAGATTCTCAAAATTTTTTAGAAGTGTTTAAAAGTTAAATAGCTCATAAATAATGTAAGGTACTGGAACAAGCAAAATTTGAGACAAACCGTGATGAAATTTCTTTAATGTCTCTGGGCAGGTTCATTATGGACCACCTAAATATAGTTTGCAGTTTTTCAGTCTAGTTACCAAGTCAGGAATACTTTTTTTGCACAGGTCTGTTTTATCTTTGCTCCATCTTCCTCTAAGCCTGTAGCTTCAACTAACATCTCCCAGGCTCTTGACTCTCCAGCATCCAAAACTCCTGGGGCTTACAAATTCCATAACTTCAGACCCAGCCTCATCAGACAGATTGTGCCAGGGCAGGGACTCCTTTCCTTTTCTCAGGGAATTTTGAAATGACTGGTATTTGTTCTGAACTGGGGAGGAGCATCTAGTTAACCACAGGCATCCAGCTTGCATTCCAGAACTGGGAATTTATCTGGTGGGTTTGATTCATTGTCCTTATTTGCATCTGCGACTTTATATTATATTAATTTCCATCTATGTTTTGTTTGCACCTGTGCAGAATGGCTATGAAATGCTGTCATTCTGGTTTGGTAGCAGTTTAGTTTTTTCATCATGTTTCTCTACCTGCAGGGTAAGGCTTTGGGGAAGCAGAATTAGTGTGCTTAGTAAATGAGCTGTCCTAAGTTCAGTACTCTATAATTATTGTCTAAAAGTTGACCAGATGAAAAGTACTTCAGAAATACAAACTTGCTCCTAACAAAATGTCTGAATATTGCACATGATTACTAAAAAGCCAAAACACATTAAATAGTGGGTATTTTTATTTTCAGATTAACAGAGCAAAACTTCCTTACTGGAAAATGACCCTGCTAAATGTCTGCAATCTTGTCAACAACCTAAACAACCAAGTGGGAGAGACAGTAGAGGTAGATGAAGAGGATCTCGTTTCAGGAAGACAGCTTCCCTCTCCTCTGGATGGCTTCAGCTTGGAAGCAATGCTGACAGTATATCAACTCCAAAAATTTTGCCACAGCAGAGCCTTTCAGCATTGGGAGGTAAAAAAACCTGTCACAAATGCATGTTTTAAATACTGTTAAACTCTCTGGCTCTATTTTTAGTGGTGTTGTAAAATCCATATCCATCTGACCTCCATCACATTGTCTGAGCTTTCCTTCCTTTTTTTATATTCTCTAATACCTCTAGTATGCCTCTTTTAATAAGAGTTGAGAATTAGTGCAGTTTCTGATGAGCTGAGTGTATGTTTCTTATAACAACTCATGGATAAATGAGAACTTTTCTTAGCTGGATACTTTCTCTGTTCTTTGTAGCCATTCCAAATAACCAAACAAACACATGAAAGTAATCTCTATGCCAGAATACATAATTAATATCTGCTTAACAGTTGTGAAGTTACTCACATTTATTGAGGCATAAATAAATGCAGTCAGTATTTTTGTTTTAAGACCCTAAGGCAAACTGGATTCAAAATGCATGGACACAGACCCATGTGTACATACCATTTTGCTTGGTACTCTGGGTTTCATATCAGTGCTAGGAAACTGGCAGCAACGTAACTTGTGCTTTTTGTTTCCCTGCACCTAAAGAGGGCCCTGGAAGTTGACATTGTGACTGTATGAAAATTACTGCTCTTAAATAGGGATTGTTTGTAGTCCATTTGTGATATTTGTTGTAGTGCAATGATCACACAGAAGCACACTAGGTACAATCCTCTTGTGTCGTTAAATAATACACTAAAAGCTGCTTTGTGTAGCTAAAAAAGAGATCTCAGTGTCACTCCTTACTTTCCAGTAAACCAGATTTCTTCAGCTATCTCAGCTTCACAGACAGTCTTATAGAGGAAGCTCTGTATAAAATAGGTTTATTCTAAATCCTCATATTTGCTGAGACAATTCATACAAAAGACTGCAACATCTTTGAGAACTCCCAAATAAAACTAAAAATGCAATTATATATACAAGTTCAATTTGCAAAATTTTGGCTTCTTGTGCTTTATTTAATTTCTAATTTGTTTATTACACATTTTGATTTTTTGGCTGTAGAAAGTTGCAGATTAAAATATTGCTCAAAAGCTGAAACCAGAAAGGAGTGCAGGTGTTTAGCCTAAATGAGTGACTACAGACTGACAATCATTAGGAAGTTTTCAGTAAATTTGAGTTTTAGTGCAAGGAGGATATACTAGCTTTTCTCTCTAGTCAAAACCAGTGATCTCATTTGTTTCAGTGGAATTTAAATATCATCTCTGTAGGGCTCAGCTGATCTTTAGCTTGATCTTAGGTTTGTGTCTTGAGTTTTGTCTTTTTTTTTTTTTAACCCTGCAACTATTGTAGTAAAGATTTTTTTGGTGGCATATGTAAAGTATTTTTTAAAAATTTCTAGGAACTTATAATCTTCATTACCAAAAAAAACCTGATAACATGGTGTCTCTTCTTGCATCTTACAGTTACTTCAGCAAGATGCTTTTGATCTAGAGAACTCAAGCCAAGAAAAAGAAATAATGAAGAGAAAAAATCCCTATATTCTGAAACGGCAGCTACATGTGAACAAAGCTAGAAGACCATACATACTGAAGAGAAGTTCATATTACTGATGCAGCAGAAGAAAACAATGTATATTTAGTTTATAGGTAACTGTGTATTATGGTTATCTTATCTAAATCTAAAATCATACTTGTGTGAAAATATACTATGGAAAATCAAGATGATAACATAGCTGTGTCTTTTTTGCAATTGCTGTTTCTTGATTGTGAATTTTTCCTACTTGAGATTAATTGGACTAATACATTTGCAAATAAAACTAGTTTTTAAGCATGATGTATTGTACAAAACTGAGATTTCAACATACTTACAATAATCTTGTAGTCTTCTCCAATGTTATAAAGAACACCAACATAACACCAAGGAAATTGATATTGACCATAAATTCTACTGAGAATCTTACAATTTCTTAATGCAACATGTCAAACGTATATATGCTTGCAATTTTTTTATAATATGCTGGTAAGAACTGCCACAGTATTTTATGTATTAGCCATTAATTTATTAGGGAATAGGTCTAAGGAAGGAAGGGAATACTATCAACTAACTGCTAAATGGCAACTTCAAAATTAATATTTTAAATAGTCTGCTTGTAAGTGAATTTTAAGTTCTTGACTTCTAACTTGCCACTAAAGACTAATTATTTAGGAAAACAGCACATAATGAGACTTTTAAAAAGTATGCTAGCGAAAACAAACCTAGATGTGCTTCAGAGTCTTGTGTATCACTAACTAAATAGTTTATTAAATCACTAAAAGAATTTACAGTGTTTACCTAATCTATGCATGCCCAGGAAAAAAAAAAAAAAAGACAAAAGCTAATTCATGTCCCAGTGTTGTCACTGTTAAAAATCAAAATAGTAATCTGATTACATGAGAAACTTGGGGAAGTATTCAAAAGATGAGTTGAAATTAAAACATCTTAAAGTTACAATTAAAAGGTATTTGCTTTCCTTACCTCTACAATTTTGTAATAATAGTCAATGTCAAGGTTTAAGACAGTCTTGGAGGCTAATTGAGAGGGAAGTTCACAGAATGGGAAAAATTGTTTTCAAGCGCAAGGAATCAATTTCCACCTGAAAATTACATATTTTCCATCTCTGTGGTGTGTGCTAAAGATTTGGGATCTCAATGATTCTGAGTTTCAGTCTGGAGGAAAACAGGCTGAAAGGACTGGGGGCCACAGCAACTATAAAAATAGAGGGATAGTGCAAGCCCTGTGAAGCCTGGATGCTCAGACCAAGAGGAAAAATGGGACAGACGTTGTTTTTGAAACCTTCCCTGCTTCCTGGCTGAAGTATTTTCTCAAAGCAATTCTGCAAAAACAAACAGATAAATAACCCCCCCGAACTATCCCCTAAACGCAACCATTTAAAAAACCCAAAAAACAAAACCACCCTCACCCTCCCCCCTCCAAAAAAAAAACCAGACCCAAAATCAAAAACAAAAAACTCTAAGAATTTCCAAATCCTCTCACAGATTAGATTTTCTGCCAATTATTATTAAACATATACAGGGATATACATAGAAAGAACATACCCATACCAATGGTTATACCAACTTTGTTACATGGGGAGGGATGGTTTTTTTGCAGTAAAATTTCTTTTCACTGTATTAAAACTAATTATATTTCCTTTTCTCAGTGCAAATATTATTAATCAGTTTATTCATTCAATAACCATTAAATGTATGCACTGACAAGATATAGCTGAGCATACACTAATTATTGTAATAATCACTATGACTTGAATACACCAAAGCACTTAAGCACATTCAGTCTCAGTATTTTAAATGCTAAATGCGCTTCAGGATTTTGCTTAAATAAGGTTCTAGTAAACTGATACCCTTCACTTTTTTCACAAAACTATCATATAACTAGACTGGAAACCCAGTATGGTCTCAAGTGGCTAACATTCTCTTTCCAACAGACCTATAAGATCCCTAGTCCTATTGTGGTTATTTTACATTCTGAATTATCTTTTGGTCTGAAATTACAAAGCAGAACAGAGGTTGTTCCAAAATTCACTGCTAGTAGTATATAAGGAAAAAAATAAAAAGAGACTTCAGATTGTTTTTTCATGAGAAACACAGAAGAATAAGACAAAAAAATAGGTTGCCATTATATTTTTCTCTCATGCTCGGTGTAAGAGTATAAGAGCTAAGAAAAAAAAAGTAAGGTAAGGTAATATGGTCTTCATATCTTCAATGTACACTTTTCAAAAACAAAACCACCCTTCCATGTTTCATTTTAGAGGTGATTTAGATATTCAGGGTGATGGCAGAGGACCTCAAATGATATTAACTGTTTCACCCTCATCTAGTGCTCCACGCTCAAGTTGGACTTACCTTGTGACTGTGTACTTGATCCCTGAAGTGCAGAGCTAACAGATTAGTCAGACTGGCTGAAAATGGCTTTAAATAACCCATTTCCTTTCAGCAGACTGTGAATCCACACACAGCCAGCTATTATGTGTCACTGGAGGAGGCAGAGGCTAAAGCATGTCAGGAAAGTGCATCTTGTCAGGTGTCCCTAGTCTCTGATGGAGGTGTCCAGGGACCTGCCAGAGGAATGGCATTCAGAGTGGCAGTCTGAACTAGATAAGGAAACAAAATCTATAATTGTAACATGGTCAGTTAAGCTACAAAAGTCAATGGTGGCAATTCAGCTTTTTGGTCACTCATGAAAAGCAAGCATAGCAACATTAAAATATTAGAAAACACACTTAAACCATAGAATTAAGCCAGGTACACAGAGCTGTTAAGCAAAATTTTGAAGTCTGGGAGACCTTTATTTGCTTCAAATCTCTCACTTCCTCCACATCAGGAGGAAGCAACAGCTTTCTTCTGATGACCTCTCTGCAGTGGAATTGCAGCCTTCCTTTAGCCTTCACTTTTGGATGATGGCAGCAAAAAAAAAAAAAAAAAAAACCAAAACAAGAAAGGCATGCTTATGCATATTTTTCTCTATTTTGTACGTCTTTCAGTGAGAACCTCAGAGTGCTTACCTTGTCCCTAGCTGTGCATTGGCTGCAAAATCAATGCTGTATTTGCTGCAACAATGAGTGCTGAATGAAGTTCAAGTAAGAAGAGGGTCTCACAGTATGTAAAGCTATTAATTCAGAAATTCAGACAGCTTCTTTTTTATCCGTTCCCTTCCCCTTCCCCTCCCCCTTCCCCTTCCTCTTCCCCTTTTTTTCCTGAAGCTCATAATTCCCTTAAGTTTAAAAATGTTATTTTGAAGAACATTAATTCAGATTACAGCCTTGGCTTAAAGAATGATATAGGAAATTTTGTTTTATAAAGGCAATTATTGAGAGATGTTCTGTCTTTCTCCATCTTTTCAGAGGAGCACATTATTCCTACATATTCAGTTGTTAACTTTTTATGAAGGTCATAGATGAATAATTATACCAATTATTCAGAAACTTCATACTGAATTATTTCTTAACCTCCTAAAATATTTGATATAGTCATACAAAGCAATTGCAGAAACTTCTCAATACTTTCTAATGTATAATTAAGTATATCTGAGATTTACTTTGATTTTTTACATTTTTTAAGGGTTCTAATCCAAAATATTACAACTACCCTATACAAGAAAAGTAAAACATAGAGAAATTAAAAATTTTATCACTTCTGATGCATGTAGGAATGTTATAATAATTTCTATTATCGAGGTTAAATGTGGTGATAGAGTAAGTCTTCAGTTCTTGAGTCTTGCTTGTGGTATATTATAAATTTTGCTGTTTTCTGTCTTTTATAAATGTAAACATTGTTCTATGTCTTAGGTAAGAATTTAATGGATGTACTGTGAACAAAGTAGATGAAATGTTGAGTTTTCAGATTAAGAGAGATTTAATTTTGCGATGTGTGATCATGACTGTGCCTCATACCCTATTCCTAGTAAGCACATATTGGACGCATAATTCGTTTTATCTTTATTCTTTTTCCCCAAGATTAGTTATCAGTTTGCACTATGGGGTGTCAAATTGAAAATACAAGCCACCACTATAATGATTGAGTTTTGGAGGGCAGAAAGAGAAACAGGTTCTTCTGAAATTCCCCAAAGTTCCAGACTGATCATTGATGTTCTCGATGTCCAAAATATTGGACTGACTGAAAGCAGTCAGAAAACTAGAGTTGCAGAGAACCTGTAAAATAAAGTCTACTCACTCTTGTGACATAGTGATAGAGTCAGAACGTGTATCTCGCTCTCCAGAAATCAAAAAAAGTGGAAGGGAGGAATTGACCTTCACAAGGAACCTAGGAAATGAAATTTTCATTGCTACCAAATCCAAGCATTCAGAATTTATGAGTTAGGCTGCAAAAACTTGCAAATAGGTAGATAGATGACAGACAGATACATAGACAGATAAGGAAATAAATATTCCTGACTTCTAAATAAAGTAATAAACACATGCCAAATAATTTTTATTTCTTTCCATTTACTGGACTTCCAGCGAGCATCTGAATCACATTTCTAAGTACTTCTATCAAGAGGTGCTAAAACACATTTGTTAATGTTTATTGCTACTGAAAATTGACATTCTCATCCAACCTTTTTAATCCAGCAGATGTCAGATTAAGACACACATAAAAGTATAATGTTCAGGATCAGATTTTAAAATTCAGATCCAGGATATATGGATGGGCCTACCAGACCAAACAATCAGATGGTGGAATAGAAAGAGCTTTGTGGTACCTCATTAGCTGGCAAGCTTTGACTGAATGGCTTGTCTCAGGCGGCAATACGGGAAAATGACATGCAACCCACCCAGGAACTTTGGGCTGAGTGTCAGCTATTAAGAAATATAAAGCCTTCAGTTTCTGAAGTTTTTGGGAACTCTTAGTTTCCCAAGTAAGACTTGCTTTGTCTGAGTAGATGAGAGTGTGTAGCTGATGTCTCAGGGCATGCCTCACTTCCTTTATATAGAAGGAAAAGATGGGACTATACAAAACTGGACTTGAATTATCAAGGAATAGCATTTATCTGAGTTCCCAGTGGGTCAAGTACTAGTCTTTTATTGTCACAAAAGTTACAGTGCACTCTTAGTCTAGAACCATTTCCTATTTTATTCTTGAAAAGCAATTGTAGGAATCTTTTGTAGGATACATTTCTCTTATGAATACATAAAGGGCTTCTCAGATTGTCTACACATTGCTTTAATAGATGAATGCCAGCAGCATGAAGACCTCTGTCCAGGTGCAGTGTCTTAAGCTGCTTAACAAAGTGTTAATGGTATGAGAATGAAAAACTGCTGGGCTTGTACACCAGTGAAGCTGATGTTAAGGATAGACTGGGAACATCCTAAAAGGCAATCTTGACATCATTGTTGCAGCTTTTTCAGATTCCTTATTTAAAAATCCAAACCGTATAATAGATTTTTGTAATCTAATATTTTAGAATTTAAGATTGTTTTCCCCCCACAGAAATTTAACTCAAAATGTAAAATAAATGTGTACACAAAAAAGGAAAGGCAGAAAGAAAGAAAGGAGGAAAGAAAGAAAAAGAAATAAACAAAGAAGAAGAAAGAAAGAAAAAGAAAGAAAGAAAGAAAGAAAAGAACTAATATGTGCTATATTGTGAATTATTTTCATAAAGTTTTCCCAGAGCAATATGACTTGGGAATCATTTTATCTGGAATGAATTGTATGATTCCTCCAAAATTTCTTTCCAAAACCATTGTTTACGTGTATTTAAAAAACCTCAACTTCCTAGAATCTTGTATTGTAAAACCTTTTATTGGGATGCAAAAAAAAAGACTTTTGTTGAATGAATAATCTAATCCCTGTGCTTAAAAAACAGTCATTCTTGTCCTTAAAAAATAAAAAAAAAATAAAATAAAAGAAAGATTTCTTATTTTATAGCAGATATAGAGAAGATCTTAGAAATAGTTTATTTAATAGCTTTTGCATGAATGAAATCTCTTGGTTGTTTTTATGTACTACCAAATCGTTAGGGTAGTTGTATAACAATATACTGTTGTAGTTGTTGTGTTTTGGTACCTTATATAATGATCTTTTAAATAAAGAACTGTTTGGAACAGACAACATGCCTTTTGTTCTGTTCAAAAAGAAGAAATCAAAAAAATAACACCACATGGAACAAATGTATATGTGCATGTACCCACAAATGAATGGTTTATTTAAATTGCTCTGAATTCTTTTCCAAAAAGTAACACTCAGCTGGCCATCTCTTTACATCCTTTGCACCCCCAAAGAAACAAAGACAGACAGAAAGTGTTTTAAGTAATTCCCTATTCCACAAAAGAATTTTGAACTAAGAAAACAATTAGAAAGCATTTTCAAATAGGCTTCATTATTGCTCATGATTGCATGTGGTAACACCTTAGTTTTTATGTTCTTTCCATAGTAATAAGATATTTTGAATGCTAGAATGATCTAAATCTAATGTTAACACCTGATACCATCTAACTCTAGCATAGAGAAGATTATACTTTAGGGAAAATTTACCTTTGTTTAGAGGGCTTAAATACAATGTGTTTCTTATTTCTAGTTAGTTAAATAGTTATTAATAAACTAAGGGGATTACTCTGTGAAAAGTCTGACAAATACATTGGTTTAATACTTATATCTTATTTAGGACAATGAAGAAGTCCAGGGACTGTCCTAATACAAACTAAGCCTTGGTAATAAAAGCTTGGTTGAAGTGTTACGGTACATGGACTCAGTTAACTTGAAAAGAATAAATTTAGCTTTTCATAATGTTTTTTCTTCTGTAACTTTGAGCTTTTTTTCTGTATTTCCATTCTTTGTCCATTCTGTTCTGTTAACAGGGCTCTGGTGTGTTGCTCCACTTATAAGAGACAGGATGCTCTCATAATTGAAGGGATTAGAGAAGGCAAAATAAAGTTGCTGCAGTAAACCCCAGTTCCTTTAGCCAAGTATGGAAGACGTCAGGATCCAAACCTAGAGGACTTCTGCATGGCTAGCACTCTAAATCAAGTTTCCTTTGAATGTTAACCATACTGAAAAAGAACAATAAAATATCTATTGAGAACCCACCCACCGTGTCCAGAAACTTAAATGATCTGGAATTGCTGATATTAGGCTTAGTGTAAAAACATCTGTAAGCCTACATTTCTCAACAACATGTTGTTGTGTCCTTGGCAGGGTGGGAGGTGAGGGTTTAGAGCTGTGGGAAATACCTTTGAGAAACATCTGAATCGCTGTGATACTTCAATGTGAGATCAAGGAGAAGCATTGGGAACCGTAGCTTTTCTCAGATTGTCTTTACAGATAGAAGCTTCGATAGAAACTCCAGAAATTTATATTCTCTGAAAGAAAGTAATCTGGAACTGATCTTTGAAACAATTAGAATTTCTTCATGTATTTAGCTTAGTTGTGGCAAATGAGACACTCTACTTCAAGACATGGTGGACTGACCTGGACCTGAAATCCATGTTTCTGTGAATTGGGTGGATATAGATTGATTATAAACAAGATGTCTTCTGAGCATTCAAAAAGGCAGAAGGTATAAGAAGTAATGCTATGCTAAAACATTTTTTATGCCTTATTAGCAGCTTTCAGTACTGCGTGAAGAAACATAATGTACTATTTGCAACACTTTCCAAGGCATATCTTGATGTGAAAGAAGGAGCTGACATTTACTGTGAAAAGTAAAGTCTTTATTTAGATAGAGAAAGTGTTAAAATATCTGAAGCATAGTGCTTACAAGCCTTATTTCTATTCACTTAAACACATCAGTGCTTTTCTGCTACAAGTGCATCTGCCCCTTTGGCAATGGGTGTGAATAAGAAATGATTGCTCAAATTCACTTATAGATATTCATTGAGACTGATAATATAGAAAGCTAAAGCTTATTAAAACAGTACAGCTTTGTACAACCAGTTGAAAGGATGTGAGGAAACCAGGAAAAGTCAAATAAATGGACAATATTTCTTTTGCTAATATATATACACACAGGAAGAAATTCTTTACTGTGGGGGTGGTGAGACTGCAACAGGTTGCCCAGAAAAGTTGAGGATACCCCATCCTTGAAAATGTTCAAGACCAGGTTGGATGGGGCTTTGAGCAATGTGGTGCAGTGAAAGGTATTCCTGCTTATGGCAGGGGACAATTGGAACTAGATGATCTTTATGGTCTCCTTCAACATAAACCGTCCTATGAGTCTATGATACACACAAGCATACATTAGTATGGGAAGACACTGCATACAATGTTCTCTGCCATATCTCTGTTAAGGTGTATCTCATCAAAAGAAGAGCTTTGCAGGGATGTTACTTGATTTTACTGGCCAGAAAAATGAATGTTTAGGCTTGTTTCATGTGGGGAAAAAAAAAGTAATATTAAAAAAATTCAGTAGTTTCTTAATTCTTTCTGTGTGTTAGCAGAGCTGACAAAAACTATGACCCGTAGCTGATCTCATCTGGTATGGCTGTGAGCTTCACAACTGGGAAGTAAGTGTGATCATCACCTTCCAACATTCAGGAAATCAACTCTATGTCCTGTACAGTCACACTGGACCTGACCTGAGCACCTAATTTGGAGTAGGAGAAAATGAAATGATTTGGTGACGAGAAGCCTCAGTCTTCTAAGGTACCAGTAGATATATAAAAACCCTCAGATATTGCAAAAGTGACAGGAGGGAAGCCTTCTGTAAGCTGGAAATGATTATTGGATAAAATAGCATAAGTGACTCAAAGAAAAAGTAAAGTAAATGGTTGCTATTAAAGCTAAATGAAGAAAATAGGTACAGAGAGAAAGCTGCTGTGTTGCTCCCCCCATAACATAACGAAAACTTCTTCAGAAATATATTGCCATCCTTTAAAGTTGCTTCCTTTCTGACACTGAGTACAAGATTACATCTGGCCTTTTCCAAGAATAAGAAAGACCAGGCTCTTACCTGTCTTCCTGGGATTGCCGAAAACAAATTTGTGAGAACCAGTATTTCAGTTTTCCTATTGAAGTGGCACCCAGTCAACAGTAGAGGGTGAAAACACACAAACCAGAATCTCATCTTGCTCTTTGAGAAGAGCAATCAATAGAAGAAGATACCACAGATATCCTAGTGCACTTATTTTTTTTTTAACTGTTATCTAGAAACTTGGTCCATTCTAAATTACAGGACATCAATAGTACTCCAAAAAATGGCAATTCCTTAATAGCATCCTGATTGGTACATGGATTGTAAAAGTATAGTTGCTAGAGAATTAAAAGTGTATGAAATTTCATGTTAAGTAACACAAACCACCATAGGAGTAGAAGACATCATCCAGGTCACTGAGTTCAATCCTTCACAGTTTTAGTCTGGCAAGTATTAGAGACTTCTCATGTGGAATTCATCTCATCAGAGTCAGATATCTAGGTCTAAGCTAGTTATGCAGACTTCCTCCATGCCTAATGAAGAGAGAGGAACTTTAGGAGAAAAATGCTGTATCAGGAATTATCTATCTGTAAACAAACAATCCACCTTGGACTAGGCACTCCAAATGTTATAAACATGCCATGTGCCTATACTGAGTCAAAGAAGTTTCTACCTACACAATGATCCTCATCAAATGAAAAATATGAGCCAGGAAAAGACATAACCCCTGAAAAAAAACTGAAAAAGAAGAAAGTAATATTTGAAGTAATAATCACCTCACTGGTCCTGGTGTCATGGAGATATTTATTGAGTGAGTGTTTGAGAGAACTATCAAAGATTTATAAAATATTTTGGAAATGAAAAGGGAAGAGATTTCAGATTAAATTATTTTAGATAAAATAATAAAATTTTAATAAAATTTAAATAATAATAATAAAATAATATAAAGGCTTATAATTATTGAATTAAAAATTAGATTCTCAGAACTAATAGAAATGTGGTTATGAGCATGTTATATAGTTGCAACTAAAGAAAACCTCATAGGCAATTTACATAAAGAAATGTTGAAAAAAATTTGCAGAGTGTGGAAAAATGAGGAAAGATTAAATATTTATTTCAAAAGATATTCTATGGAAATGTGTTTCCCCAGAGAGATTAGGTACAAGCTTATTTATATACATTGGCTTGATAATTTTTGTCACTGAAAAATGACAGGAAATCTTGAAAACCTTCTCTAGAAGGAAAGATGTCTTACAGGGTGTGACAGAATGTTGCATATATTTGAATCTTTATTCAATGGGTATTTGTGAATGTGCTGAAGTTTATATACTTTGAGAAATCTGTCTGTACAAAGAAGCTACTCACTCTTCTTTAAGTCGTCTTTATTATCGGTGCCATGAGATTGTTTTCCATTTTAAAGTGATTATAAAGGTTTTCCTTTTTTCCTGGTTGAGTCATGAACCTAAACTTTTGTAACCTAACATTTGTAATTCTGTTACTAGGAAAAAAAAGTGCTATTGAAGTTTTAGGCTGGCAATCACAATTTTCCTTCCAACAGTGTTTGTGATTACTGCTGATGTTTTGATCAGATTTTGCACAATACCAGTTGAAAATTCAAGATTTTATTTAATTTCAGAACCAGGGACTGGAGCTACAAAAGTTACATCTCTAATAAAAATTTTTGTAATATACTCTTTATTAGATATGCACTCTCTCTTTAAATCTTTAACAAAAAAAGGAGAGAGTGGTGAGTTGATGAATAGTCTGGACAAAAGAAGACAAGGAGGAAAGAAAGCAAGAGAGACAGACTATAACGGTAGGGCCCTTTCTCTTCTTCTACAGCAACTTAGTAAGCGTCACTGTCTTAGATCTGATTGTTGCAGGACACTGCTTTACCTTTTGCAAAGTAAGGAATTTTTCTGAAGTTGCTAATAGCTCTGCATGCCTGATTTTTATCAGGTCAGTCAAGACTGCTTTTTAGAAAACGGTGCTTTCTGCATGCTGCTATTTAGTCAAACTGTTTCAAACAGACAAGTTACAAACCATGGCAGCACATAAACTCTAAACTGTGACTGGAAAATTATTCATAGGTTTTAGATCAAATTCCCTGCCTTAAAAATATTTCAGGTCCATTTTCAGGAGCAAACAAAGTTATGAGTTAATAACAAAAGTTTCCATGACTCTTTTGCTCATCAGTTTCCCAAGCCATAGCGAATACTTGATTTTAACAGAAAAAAAAAGTGTGTTTTCCCTTCATTTTCTTTTTTGGATGGGGTAGATCAGTTCCTACTCTGGACTTGGGGAGATGAGCAGCAATAGAAGAAGCTTTTGTAGAGAATGCTACCAGTTCAGCTGTACTGTGTCATAGCAGCCAATTTGTAATCCAGAGTAAGTAGACCAAACGATGAGTTGCTGTTCATGATCAGTGGTCTTATGAGGATCTGTCTTACTGGTGACCACATAGATGAGGAGGTAACAATCAACATGGCAGAGAATAATTTGGTAGAGTTAGGAGTTTGAGCTGCTTCATATTTGGTACCAAAGGGTAGAATATCTGTTTTAATTATGTTTAGCTTCTGATACATTGACTTGCACATGAACACAGGATAATTAGAAAACAGTCCTGCTTGAAGTTTGCTTTTCAGATCCACATAGTTTAGGGTGGAGTATCAGGACTTGTGTTAAGCATCATGTTTCCAGGGACCCCAAAATCAGCCTCTGGAACTTAAAGATTAGCAAGCTGAACCCTTTTACTTATGAATGGATATCAAGGCATTGTCTGGAGAGACACAGTGAATAAAGAGTAGACAAAGCATTATATTTTCCCTTTTAAGTTTTTCCTTTGTTAAAACCAGTAACATGGAACTTCCATTCAGTTCAGAGGCTGAAATAACAGTGTCTCAATAAAAGACCTCTATTCTCAGATGCAAAGAGAAAGTTTTTAATGGGGAGACCTTTGGCAATTTTTTTTTTTTTTACTTTTAAGTGCTTAAATGTCTATGTATATGGATTCTAATACAATATACTACAATACTTGGAAATGAAGTGTAAGAGTATTAACTACCTCGAACATCACAGGTCACATCACTCCCTGCCACCAATACCCATGGCACTTGCAAGAAAAACTCATTCCTTGTAGGGGCTTCAAGATCCACTGTTTCTACCGAGTTACTCAGTTCTAGGACGTGTTAGGGCTTTTGATGTGACTTTATTCACATGCTCGTCTGTTCGCTGAGGCAATTGTTTCAGAATCAGTGGGAATCTTCTTGTATTGAAGCCAAGGCACATTTTAAGACAAAGTTAAGTCTTCCTTGATCTGATGTCAAGGCATTCAGAACATTCAGGAGTTATATAATGATATGTGCTTAAGGTTTAAGTATTTACTTGGGAATGCTCAGACCTTGCAACTAATCCACCACAAGGTGCACAGTATTGTATGTGAGACAGAGAGCAAAATATAACTAGTAAACTCTTTTAAGAAGAAACAGATGAAAACCATTTTGTCAGGAATGATTGCTGAAGTGGAATAGAAAGATATTAAAATATTTGATTAAAAATATAATAACTGTGATTTTTCTCTAAAAATCAATCATCAAAAATAAAGAAAATACTGGAAGAAAAGTCACTTTGCTAATGAAGAATTTCCCTTGCTTTTTAGGCATTGAGAAGAGAATGGTCTTCAGGAGTCTTTTCATTGCAATATACCACCATCTGGTGGAAGTAAAGAGAAAGACAAAGCTTTTGAGCCGTGAACCCGTCTTGAAAATTGGGAAGCGTTTGTTTCCTAGTATTGGCTGACTTCAGTGGGCTCGTGGGGCTTTAGTGCACCCGATCACTTAGAACCATGTACTTTTCACACTGTTCTATTCAGCTTATTTGCTTCATTTGTTTAGTTTTAAGAGAATCACTTTAAAGGGACTTAAGGATGTTCTTAAATCTAAATATACATTTCAGTATTTCTTAATATATCTGCTCTGTAAGACAGGAAAGAATTTTCCACTTAGTGATATAAAATACTTCCAAATACTTTGCTAAATATCAAGCAAGAGTTATCATATAGGCTATTCCTGTATATTCTAGGTATTGGTAGAATTGGATGTCTTTCTCTTTCAAAAAATTGGGAGCAAGGTAACCTTCTTTGTGCTGTTAGGAGTTTTTCCCCAAAAAAATTTTGATTAAAACCTTAGAGAAAAGATTCTAACCATATTGCCTATGCATTTTAGAAGCTAAACTTCATTTTATACTGCATTGAAAATTCACACGTTAACAGAGTTTGCAATATATGCTGATATAGTATCTGTATTCTCTCTGTGATCGCCATGTTCTTTCTGTGTTGTCATCAACAAATGTTGCTTAATATTGTGAGTACAATATGATTGGAAATAAAACATGTATATTAAAAAAATCTTTCTAGAAAACTATAAGGGGAAAAAAAGCACCACACAATTATGTTGATACTTGTTTTGCTGCAGAACTTCAGAAAGAAATATTCTGCTCTGGAACTGTTTAACAGGATCTTCAGTGCCCCCCCTATTTTTTTTTGGCAGCTGCTAGGCTTGCAAGATAAATACTTAGACATCCCAAATATCTACCAGACAATTATTCAGGAAATTAAGATACGATACCATTAGATGTTGGGTAATTTGCTGCAGAAAGACTTAAGCAGACTTACAGCCAGGCAGTTTATTCAGTTTTGGACAACAGCAAATCAGCAAAAGTTTTCCAGTGGAATTAAAGTGTCTTGCTGAGCTAGGTGACATGGTCACAGCCAAGGGTCAGCCTATCTGCCAATTTCTGCTGAAGTTTTGGCAAGATCAACCAGTCCACAGGAGTGTGCCAAGGTCAGAAAACTGGCAGTTTTTTATGGGAAAATGTTTTGGTGTAACCTTTTAACGAGGCCTAATCATGGCTGGGCGTCGCCAACGAAGATTTGGGAAGGGCACTACCCGTGTTTGTTACAAGCACGTTGGTGGTTAAAAAGGCAAATACGAGATAGACACGTCCGGTTGCAAAAGGTACAGCAGAAAGATTCTTTAGGAGGTATATTAGGCAAGGCAGAATTTCTGCATTGCCTTTTCTCCTCAAGAGTGATCCTGTGTGCGTTCTCAAAAGCATCAGCAGCGTTATAGATGGTGTGTCTCCAGACCTCCCGATTGGAGGCCAGAGTAGACCAGTTATGTTGATCAATATGGCCAAGGCTGAGATGTTGTTTCAGAGAGTCCTTGTATCTTCTCTTTGGGGTTCCTCTCTTGCGGCAACTGGTGACAAGTTCACCATAAAGTAACATCTTAGGGAGGCAGTGGTCCTTCATCCTTGAGACATGTCCTACCCATTGCAGCTGTGTTCTCAGCAACATGGCCTCAATACTTGTCATTGCTGTTTGTTCTAGATCAATACTTGTGATTGCTGCTTGTTCTAGAAATGAGGCCTAATAGTGCAACGTGGATTTAACTACGGCATTGGCTTTGTAGCAACTGCTTCTCATGTACTTGATAGAAGGATACGTTATGGTCTCTAGAAAGCCAGAAGGAATGCAGCTGGCAGCAGAGGATGTTTGATGGTGCAGAGCTACTGAGTCCTTCCGATGTGCCAGGAAGGAAGATTTCTCGACAGTGGTGTAAGGAAAATGTTGCCCATGGCATATGTTCATAATGGTTGCTACACATACATGGTGGGATAGGATTTGTTTTTCTCGCTTGCTATTTCCCAGTGAGGCTGTGTTCAGGGTGACACAATTTGTAGCTGTACCCAGCATGTGTGGACACCTGCTTATGGGCTTGGGTGCTGCCTTTTGCATGTAGGGGCTAGCTGTTAAATTTGGTTCAATGTCCATGACTCTCCTCCTACCTACAGAAATCTGGATGGAGTCAGATATAACTTTAAAAAAATTAAGACTTTGTTTCTGCAAAATCATTGTCTCATATAGATGAAAAGTGCCCTTTTTTATTTATTTATTGCAATTTCAATTAAATTTTGAAGCACATGGTTAGAATAATTTAATTGTATTGTACAAAGCAGGTATCATTTCCATAGTGCAACTAAGCATGTGGGACAAGTATTCCAATTTACTGGGAACAGTTCATATTTAGGCCATAGTGCTGAAGACAAAAGGGGAAACCTCGATCCAGTGGAACATGCAGCTAAAATGACTCAGGAGACTGTATCATTTTAGTGCTACAGATATTCACGAACACAAGAAACCCATCTATCATACTTATAATAGTATTGAATGGCTTTTTTTATAACTGGTATTGCTAGTTTTATAAGCAACTGTTCATTCTTTTTCAATCACTTTACAATGAGTTTCACAAGTTAAATCATGTCTTGTAACATGAGTTGGTTTTTGATATTTTTAAGCAGGGAGCATTTAATTTTTGTTTTATATCTATAATCATGTTAACCTCTAGAGATTGAAAATCAGCATCATTGTTTAAGTGAAAGTTTTTTTGACAAATATTCTATGCTTTAGCAAGTCCTTCTCTTTCTTTATTAAAACAAACGTGACATGGCTATATCATATTGTTCCATTACCTTGAAGTTCAGTTGCACCACTGAGCAATTGATTGTTCAGAGGAATGCTTTCTTTCTCAAAGAGATTCTTGGGGTCCACAATACTTTTAAAATTATTGCCTGGTTTTTTGAGTTCTCTCCATGCATTGTAGTTTACTGCTGGTAGCATAAGCACCACACAGCCCTCACTCATTCTCTGCCACAGTGGTATGGGGGAAAAAGAAATGACGATTAAACCCAAGAAATTCTGGGTGTCAAAATATTAATTAAAAAAATAGTAGGTGAAGGGTAAAGCAGAAGTAGAGGAAAAGAAAACGAGTGATGCAAAGGCAATCACTCACCATTTTCCTCAAGTAGACCAATGCCCAACTAATTCCCCTTTGTTTGGTTTGGGTTGTCTGTCTGTTCCCTCTCAAACTGTTGTGGACCCCCAACCTAATCAGTGGTGGTGTAGAATAAGAAACAGATGTGGCCTTGATGCTGTGCAGACACTGTTCAGCAATAGCTACATCAATGTGTTGTCAGTATGGTTTTGATCACAAATATAAACTACAGCACTGACTGAGATGCTATGAAGCAGCTATCTCATTCAGGTCCAGTACAGCATGTTACTGTTGGATATGACTGATGCTCTCCAAAAGTTCTATACTACATACGACACCAAAAGCAGTTTCATACACAGCCTTCAACACAATAAAATTTTTTTGACAGTGTATATGAAACCTTCCATTCTGTTCTTTGGCTGCAGTCTCCTTTTTCACTGCCAGAAAGGTAATTTTATCTGTCTTATTTTTAGGCAAAGATTTAGTTTTCCCCTGCTTAATGTCACAAAATTAGTAAACATACCCAACAATCTACCAGTTTTATTGAAAATAAAACCCTACGAACACCACCACTGCCCCTGGATCTTCTAGTTCCTTCTATGACTTGAGTAAAGGTTACAGAAATTTACTTTACTAGTTAATGTCACAGATTTTAACTATCTGCTACCTGGTCCAAATAGCCATAGTCCTTCTGATCTTCTGAAGCCAATTCCATAGGTTCTTTTATCTTCGTCCTATCTGCCTGCAAGTATGACAGCTTGAAGCGAACACCATGCTTATAAAAACAGGTCCTACATTATATATTTCAGCGGCAGTAGTACAAAAGTTGCTATTATTTTCCTGTTCACATAATATCTCTCAATATATTCTTTGCTTTTTAGAGTTGTAGTAGGTAAAGTTCAGATGACTTAACTGGTGCTCAGGCATTTTTTATCAATGTGTAGAATTCAGAGAATGATAATTAGTATGTGAAGAATGAAACGTTAAATCATTGATTCTGCTTTCCTCTACAAGGGAAACAAGAGAATTTAATAAAGGTTAAAGCTAATTTTCAAGTTCCCATTTGAAGACTTCAAAAAGACAAAGAGTTTCACTCCAACCTCCAATCATTTTTTCCAGAGACGAATCACCCTAACCACTGAAAATTAGAAATAAACAGTGCAAATCAGAATTTGTCAAGTGTTAATTTGTAGCTATTTGTTTATTATGCTTTTCTCCACCATTACCCCGAGTATCCAGTAATTTTTTTCTCTTAAAATAACTTATAGATGTCATTTAAAATATTGCTTGATTTTTTTTTCCTTATGTGTTTTCCATATTTACTGTAAGAAGTGTTTCAGACCCGAATCAGAGGTGACCTTCTGCACAGGCAAATTCAATTTTGTGAAAAAAATCAGTAGTCTGGAGGAATGAAAGGCATGAGGTAGGAAGAATCAACTGTGGCAGTGGAAGGCTTGGGTGAGCCCAGGAGAATGGTGTCAGTAGTCCAGTGGCAAGGAAGAGAGACTGGGTCCTTGGGTATGAAGGTAATGGCTGAAGAGCACGTGGATACTTGATTTTACTGGGTGGGCAGGATGAAGGAAGGTAAATGAGAATTTTAGATGTGAGACTGGAAAAGATCAGTGGTGTCTCATGGGTAGTGTGAGTGTGCTGGGTGAGAAAAGAGAAGAGTCACTTTAGAGTTTTTCTTGACCCAATCAAGATCACCCCCCTCTTGACAGCCACAGGACTTCATAGTCTCTCTGTGGAACCTTAGTACTCCTAAATGAAGCTCTGCCTTTTTCTTCTCTCTTCTCTGCTTCAGATGCTGGCAGGAAATGAAGGCTGCAGGAAATGTGCCTGATGGGGTCAGACACCTGATCTGAAAATCATGAATAGGAAGACTTCATTATTTCCTATGTCCTTAAATGAGAGAGAGAGGTAAGAAGTCCTTTCCCATTTCTGTGTAGGAAAGCATATTGTTCTGGAGACTGTTGCTGCCTCATACTGGAGAAATCAAGCTGTTCATTTATATGTGAATGTTTACCTGCACCAGTAAAACTACACACTAAAGTAATAACAGTTGGCCTCCTGCAAATTTGTCTCAATTCTTTGATCTTTATTGATACATATATTAAAGCAAAAAGAATATTTATTCAAATCCACATGCCCAGAATGTTATGAAACAATGGGAAGGGTATGAAATTAGGTTGCTTTAATCAATAGAGAAGGAATTAATGCCACTGAGCAGAAGTAAAAGATATTTTTCAGATAATTTCACGAAAAAACTTATGGCCATTAGGTGGTGCCCTTTTTCTAAATAACAAACAAGGCAGGGGGGAGGTGGGCGGGAAATGAAACTGAATAGCTGACAATTTGCTCAATATTGTGAGTATTTTCCTCCCCTATTAGCCACTGCAGACTCCAGCACACTCTCTAAAGAGCACTCTGCAAGCCTAATGAGGGTTTAGACAAGGCACATGTATGTGAACTGTGAAAGGGTCGCATTCTGTTAGTGACAATCTCTTATTGCTGGAATTAGACACCACAGTTTTCCATGGTAGAATGCTTTAACCATCTTGTAATCAAGCTTTTATGTACTCAAGAACTTGATATTCACAATAAGTACATAAACCTCTGACCCACAGGTTGCATCACTGGTGAATATGATTAACTCAATAATGCTAAAAGATGTTTTAAAAGTTTGTGTTTGATTTGTGAGAACATTACAACTTTTTTTCTTTTTTTTTTTTTTTTTTTCTTTTTCTTTTATTTTTTTTTCTGGGACAAGCTTCTTTACAATTTTAGGCAATTCTTAGAATATGGAAGGAAGTCATGAACAAAAGTGACTTTAATAACATAGGAAAAAATTCTTCATCAAGAGGATTATCAAGCTAGAGCAAGTTGCCCATGGAAGTAGTTAAGTCTCCAAGTATTTAAAAGATATGTAGATGTAACACTTAGGGACATGGTTTAGTGGTGGACTTGGCAGTGCTGGTTTAATGGTTGGACTTGATGATCTCAAGGGTCTTTTTCAACCTAAATGATTCTATGATTCTGACATTACTGTTCCTTGACTATACACACTTTGAAATAGTTAGGGCCAGTCACAAAATGTTATAGTATTGCTTTTTTTTTTTTTTTTTCAAGTGTAGACACAAACATCTTCAGTTTCAAATATCATTTTGAGTACTCTTTGGGGTGGAGGTGTGGGAGGAATTTGAACTAACAGACAAAACCACAGAATACATATCACCTGATTAGTCCACTCAATGCTGAAAGTCTTATCTAAGCTGGTCATCCAGCTCCCATTACAGCCTCTTGCAAGAGAAGTACCCTGGGAGGTTCCCATCTCTCTTTGGCACTTAACTTAGCATGCAGTGAATGGTTCTCTGGAGACAGAATGTCTCCTGGCTACAGATGCTTCTACACTGGTCATCCTAAAACCAGATACCTCAGTCTTGGGTTGCTTCAACACTGAGTTTTATTGCTATTTTTTATATTGAGTAATATTTGGCCACTAGCTGTCACTTCTGAAGGCTGTTTATTACCTAAGATCCCATAGCCTATTGATTAAGCCTGGATTTCAGATGTCTCGAATAACAAATACCTAAAATGGTACTGAACATCAATACTTCTGAAGACTACAAACAATTACAACACTTACAAAGTTTTCCCATCTATTATGATAATTTATATAACCAGAATCAAGTGAAATTCTTTTGAAAGTGATGAAAAGTTACTTATTATTTTTTTTCACTAGGTTCTCTTTAGTTTTCTTAATTTTTAATTTAAACCAAGAAGAATTACAAATGTTAGCTCTTGTGAGTACAAAATCTCTGATAGTTTTACACAAATCTGAAACAGCTATATAAAAAAACCTTAATTAAAAAAAGAAAAAAGACCTTTTAATCAAATAAATTCAGTAGACAGATAACACCCACATAGACCAGCTTCATTTCAAAATATCTTCTGAACCAAACTCAGCTTCAGGCCCTTGAAGATGCACATAACTCAGAACCCAGCCTTCACACTGAAAGCCTTCGCTTAAGACTAGTAGAGATTTGGTGTCTCCAAATCTAACTTCATAAGCGCTGTTAGAATTCACTGTTTTCTAATCCAGCACTAAACCAAAATAAACCAAAACACAACAGTGAATGGCAAATATAATTTTGTCTGAATTGTTGGCTTCTTTAAGTGACATTATTCATGAGTGCAAATTTTATTCTTCATCTCTATTTTCTCTATTTTATCCTGCCCTCCTGAATCCATCTGATACTGGTCTATGCTATGACTCTCTGACATCTCTCAGTCTCTACTTGCCTTCTAAAAGGCCTGGCTGCACGAGAAGCTTTTTTTCTCACCCTCGTCATTTTTTTTTTTAAATTGCTTTACTAAAAGTCATAATTTATGTGCCCAGACCTGTATGAAATGGAAAGGATTGACATAGTTCTATGCTTTCCACCCTTAGAATCCCTCTCCCATGCTATAACAGAATTTTTCTGATATTATTATTTCTAAAACTGAAAGCTCCTTTTCATCTTGCAAACAAAAAATATTATTTTATGAAACCATGCAATTCCAAAAGTCTTTTTCAATCTTAAAAAAAAATCAAGTGATTGTGGAAATTACATTAGAAAATTATACAAGGCAATTAAATTAGTCTTCTGTTTTCTATCCCTAGATTTACAACTATGCCAAAACATAACTCCTCTTTGTTTATTCCCACAGCATTCCTTCCACAGTGAGTGCCCTGAATCTGCATGCTCTCACTATGAAACTTGTTTACTGGCAATGAAGTCTGCCTCCACAGTTGTCTTCTGCTCTCACACTCGAGTGTCTTGGGCGAAGCAGGAACCTTCACACAGTAGTGGGAACTGTGGGATATGCTAGAGGTAGACTTCTAAACACAGAAACTGGGACAACTCCAAGGTCTTGCAGTAGTGTCAGTGCCTATTTCCTGCAACCTCATTTGACAATTATCAATGAGATGCATGCATATTTATTTACATTTATGCTGTTACAATATATTAAAAATATGCATATGCCTATGAATTTTGGGAAAGAATTGATAGAGTTATAAGCTCTAATTTGTAAACTTTTTTAATACCACCAGAAGATTATTTTTAGGTTTTCTGATTTTAATTTTTTAATAATTTCTTTCTTATTCATAAAGCTCCTGGTTTATACTCAGTTATCTTTACCACTCTGCTAGCAACAACATTCACCTCTTTGGTTATGGAGACTTAAAACACATATGTGGTATTCAAAGAAGTCCTAATTTGTGGATTTTAAGCTGAAGTTAAATCAATATGATTTTGCAGTGTTGAAAATCTTTGTCTATATCCATACTTAGCAAAAATGTAGTGGGACACAAATTAAAGAGAATTTATTTATAGGAATTGCTTTTAAAGTTAGATAAGCTAATAGACAATGACTATTTTTGAGGGGCTTTTTTTACGGCCATGAGATTACATTTTATGTAGAATTGTAGGAGGCCAAAGAAGAAGAAAAATCAGAACAATATATTTGCAGCTGAGCAATGAGAACACATGGAGATCTGGGCCCAGCTTGTGGCTCTGAAATAGTTTTATTTTTTGTTCTTGGTAACTTAGTATTTCTCTGCTTTATATCATCTGCTCGGATTAACGCTTTTTTCTTTCTCTTTCTTGATTTATCATTTTTAGGTCTTTAGATCTGAAACAATAAGAAGATTATTAGATGTGCTAATACAGACACTAAAGCAAAGGGATTAGAAATATCTCTGGGGCTACAGACAACTGCTTAATCATTAACAACACAGGGTCTTCTTTCCATCTAACAGAATCATGTTGGCTCCAATCCCTGAGCTGTACCAGTAAAAGTGCAAATATATCAAAATGGTGACTGAACTAACACCAAAGTTTTTATTTCTTACTTGATTATAAAGCATATTATATTCTTTTTTTTTCATTCACTATCCAATTCACTGGGTAGCAGCACAGTTTACAGAGGGGGGGAAAGACAGGACAGAAGTAGGGCAGCACCACTAAAACACTATTTTCAGTTTAGAGGAAATAGTGGTAACTATTTTAATTAAATTTTGTGTAACTCTGAATTCAATTTCTTAAAAAACATCAATATCAGCAGTGTTTTGTTTTCATGGCAATTGTTTCAAAGTGCCATCACTAAGACTAGTTTGATGATTAGAGTTAATTTCTAAATTAGAATGTGATCAAAGACCTGTTGAAATGAAGGCATACAGTCCTTTGGATTTCAGTGGTCTTTGCATTGTTTGGAATATTTCAAATTATAGAATATTTTGCGAGCACTAGAAACATCTGAGTCATTTTTTGCTTTGTTACTGACTGTCCCCTTCTTACACCTAGTATCTTTTCAGCAGCTATAGAATTGCTACCCTCAGGCTCAAGGAATAGTGTGAGCTAAAGTAATTTCCCTGCTTTTCCTTATTAGGTGGCATCCACAGCATGGGAGGGCATTCCAAAAGAAAAATACCCTTCTGTAACAGTGTTCCTAGCAATTTAGCCCCACTTCTTTCTGTATCCTTTCTTTTGTGGTAGTAAAAGAGAGGAAAAAGAAGTTAAATTTATTAGGTGAACTGTTTTTTACAAATAGTTCCCATTCTGATTAAAAATAAATAAATAAATAAATTAACTAAAAATCCTTCAAAGCAAAGCTGTTAGAATGTCCTCATCTGAATTCCAGTACAACTGAAAAAGGGGAAAAAAAAAACAAACCAAAAAAATTACCTCAGGTTCATAACAAATAGTGATTGTTTAGACATTAGAGAGAACTAAAAAATAAAAGCAGCTGAGGAGAAACAAAAAGGTGCATTAGCACTTACGAATATGTTGCAAATAGCACCCTAAGTGCCAAAAACTCTGTTCGAGGTGCCATATGGGAGAAAATATCTGTTTTCCAACAAAAGGAATAAAAAAAATGAACAATTCTCCTGAAGGCTACAAACACTTTTCCTGATTGTTTCTTTGTATCTCTCACATTTTTGTCTGAAAACTGCAGTGAACTGAAGCAAATAGAAAGAGCAGAAATACTTCCTAATTGTGAAATTTTATGTCATTAAAGACTGAAACCTGAAAACTGAGTCTATTAATGCAAGTGCAGTGAAGGTAGTTAAGCTACTGAATGTAGGGTTTTAGAACAATGGGACAAGAAGGAGAAGCTCCCATCAGCATTCTAGTACATGTACACCCCATTTATGAAATTATGAATTTTATCCTTTGGTGTAAAGGCTGTTTTGGAAGAAAGATGTTTTTCTATAGCTCATATTGAGATGAGAAAATAGGAAGGAGGCTCTACATTCCAGCCCTGAGATTCAAAAGTTCAGTTTCTTGGGAAATCTGCTTTAGCACTTGCTTTTGTGAGAGAGAAGTAACTTTAAGCCTCTGGTTTCTTATTCCAAGTTAAACTAAAGATCCTTTTACCCTTACTTTTGAGGCTATTTTTATAGTCTCAGTCTATTTAATTACCATGTTAAATTGAAGAAGAGAAAATAAAAAAGGAAAAACCCATGAAACCCTAGGTAGAACTTTTGCTTTTTCATTAGTATTAGAAGTAGTTATTTACACAAGGGTAATTCAGATAAGCATCTGGCCCACAAACTATCCTGGCACAGACAAGGTTTGTTTTATGTTTTTTTTTTTTAAGGACTAGGAGTTTTTCCAAGATGTCTTGACTACTGGGAGCAGAACGTCTGACCAAAGTATGCTCACCAGATGGTGGATGTTTCCATGTGGGTAAATATTAAAAAAGTTCTAAATCTATGTAAACTGGGAAGTAGGAGTAGGAAAGATTTGCTGTTCTAATTTTAGTTGCCTCTGCAAACAAATAAATGTGAGAGGAAAAAAACTCAACCAACCAACCGAAAAAATCCAACTAAAAAACCCCCAAAACCCCACCTCTAAACAAAGTTAAATTAAAAAGAAAAAAAGAGAAATGTCCTCTAATTTTTACTGGATTTGACCTATTGTTTATGACTAATTTGAGAAACTTTAGAGTTAAAAAGTTTTTAGATTTCTTTTCTTTTATTTCCTAAATATCTTTATTATTTTACTATAAAAAAAACTTACTTCCTTAAAACATGATAGCTCCACAAATAATGGCAAAAAAATAGTTTTGTATAGGGAAGAAAATATAGGAAAACCCAAAAGAGGTGTTTTAAGGACCAGCTGAATGCTTCACGCAACCAGCTCCCTGACACTAGGCAGGAGTAGAGAGCAGCGTGGGGTAATGTCTCTGACATTCCAGGTCCTCAACCTCTAAGAATATTTGAAATACTGATGAAAGTAAGTTTGTGTGAAGATACCACACTGAGCACTGGCTTTGCTGACCTCTTCCACGACCTCCCCTGGTGGGTCTGTAAATTTAAGCAAAGTGAGGGGAGGAGAATACCAACGAAGCTGACCAGTGATAGGGTTTAAACTGCTACAGCTGTTGGCTGACTGGATGCAAGTCAGAGGCCTATGGTGCAATAACGCCCAACCACTCCTCTAGATGATGTAACATGCCAAGTTTGGCTCCAATTTGCAACCTCAGCAGGAGCAGACAGCTCCCAAACATCTGCAAAAATGTTTGCTGGGTTAGTAATTTATCCCAGATTTAAAACCACATAGACAGCTAGAGGGTACACTGACACCACATGGTGTAGGTTGACCAGAAGCAAGCTGGCTTACATGACAAATGATTTATATCTGAAGTGGTATAGCAAAGTAGTGCAAAGTTAATAGAAAAGTTCCAACTAAGTGGGGTGAGCTTCATATAATGTATCCACAGAGGCACGTGAAATGGAAGAAATGTCACAGTCAAAAGGCAGGGCAGCAGAAGAAAATGTTCTTTAGCTTTCCTTGTACTGAACTTTAAATAGCTAAGACAGCTTCTAACTCTCTCTCGTGCTCTCCTCTCTACCAGAAACCTATTGCTTACAATGCCTTTCTGTTTATTTGTGTTTTCACTGTGTGTTTGCCTGCAGTGAGCAAGTGAGTAGCAAAATCTGGATATGAAGAAGGGGATGACAGAAATAGATGATACAGAAATGCAACCAATTTCTTCCCCCTCCACTCCTCAGAAAATCTATGTCTATGAAAATAAATAAATAAAAACAAATACTAACCACAAATTATCATAACAATGAGACACATTGACCAGAAATTTGCAGTATTTTTTTCTTTAGAACAGTGTAAGATAGATGTTCAGTCTTTAATAAACCTACAAAGATAAACAATTGTTCAAATAAATGCATATAAACCTAAAGGGTGTCTGACTTGATTTTGTGGACATGACGGAAATTTGTGATACTAGGAAACTGGGTTTCATGAAGCAGAACTAAACAAATGTGATGCCTTGCTACTGGCAGTAGAAATGAAAGTTTGGGAAAGGGAATTTTTTCAATAATATGGACTTAGTTGTGCATTTTTTTCCCTCACAAATTCTGAAACAAAGATATTCCAGTATTTTTTTAGAACACATAAGTGCTTAAATATACTTTTATGACTTAGATACCTTTTCTCAAATATGATATTAGTAAAACGGTTTGGATCCAGTTTCATAGCAGTTACACATGTGATTCCTATTCCCTTCTTCTATAATGTTTATGCTAAAGCTATTGAAAAGAAAAAATATATTTCCTCAGTTTAAAAGAGAAAATAGAACAAGAGAAGAAAAAAAATTATCAATAGTTTGTGCTCAAGGTAAATATATTAATTATAATCAATATTCATGAAAAGTAACATCTGTTTACAAAATATATGCAACAGCTTGGCAAGAGATATTACCCAAGAGATTATATTCTATGGAATTGGCTTAGTATCAGAAGAAAGAGTGATTAACTGTACAAAAGTTAACGTTCAAATTATTTCTGACACACTCCTTTGATCACAGAATGGTTTCTCTATTTAGCCAGAGAGTTTCAAGTCTTTGGTGCAGAAGCCAGCTGTAGATGTGGGGTTTTCCAACTGTTTTATTAACATACTTACGTATGCACATGCCACAGTTACTCACCTAATAGCCTTACCTGACTTTTTGTTTGTTTTTATGTGAGTAGCAGTTAACACAAATATGCTTGAGTAAACATTTTTCCCCTTTCAGTGAATATATTTTATATTGCACTTTGAATGCTTAAAAAAAAAAAAAATATGGACCTCTCAAAAAATTTGTTGGCTGCCTGGTGTCATTTATGCCCCAAATGCAAGAGTTTCTGCATAATCTAAATTACCCCTTTCCAAAATCAAAATATGAGTGTGCAAATGAGAGAGAGTTGAGGTATTGTAAAGGAGGAGGACCACTTGTTGATTTTAATACACAATTTTGAGGAAGAGAAGGGAGGAAACCTAGGGAAGAAATTGCATCTTTGAAAGGTAGCAGACAACCACTAGAGAGAATACCTGTTTGGGGCTTTTTTTTTTTCTTCCTTGAAAGTTGTTATTCAGCTCCGTGGAAGAGAGAAATTCAGCTCATTTTGCAAATGCAAAGCCAGACTGCTGCCAGGAACCATTTGCAGGAGCGATTAACAAAACCAGTTTGCTTTATGAGATTTTCATGGAGGTAAAATGGTACGCATATAATTTTGACACAATCAGATAGTGGACCCTTAGAGTTACACGGAAAAAAAAAAAATGAGAAACTCTTAAAAGGATGTCTCATTATGGCATGCTTATTGTCTTCTCAGCAGATGTGGTATTTAAATGTAGTGAGCAATGGCCAAATGCAGGAAGTAATTCTGAGAAATAAATGACGGTAACAGTCCCAGTCTACTGAATGGAAGTGAAAGTGGTTTGGCAATATTCAGCCAAGATGACGTTCATTTATTCAGTATTGAAATTAAAGAGAGCAAGGGAATGTCTGTGTGTGCTGGTGAAAGTGTAACATGAAATTGAAATAGATTCTAAGGTTGCAAATGAGCTGAAACATCCCAAGTGGCATCAGCACAAAGGAAGAGACTTTCAGTAGCAGCAAAGATCTCTGCTCAGATCTCAGATCTCTGCTCTTAGTGGTGCAAGGTATACTAAAGAAAAAACCCAGAACACTTTAAATTGTTGCTCTAGACTTCAGTTTGAGCAGCAACTCTAAATCTAGGTTGTCAGAACACAGTGAATGTATATTTGAGGAATTCCTTTAAATACGCTTTTTCCTTTTAGGTTATATGTACATTTGGCCCAAGTTACATAAATGGAACTATGGTATCTACAATTAAAAGACTGAAAGATACTGTGGTTAAAGAGAAGGTCATTAAGTCAAAAGGTCTTTTCATATCTTACATTTATTTTGAAAAATATTACAGGTACTCTGGCAGGGATAGGACCTGCTCCTTGTGATATTTCCTCCCCAACTCTGATAGACATAAGTATTCCAGATTGCAGTACAGCAAGCTGGACCCACGACCTATATTGTTCTTTGTGTTCCACATCAGTGTGAATGCCCAAGGCAATGCTTTTGAATGCTGAATCTATTCTTTTTTTTTTGAGATAGCAAAAAAGGAGCAGTTCTGGAGGCCATCATGGTTGCCTTTTTGTTGTAAAAGGGTTAATACAATGATAATACTCTGACAAACAACCACCTTTAAATAATAATTTAAGTATAATCATAAGCAGAAATGCACACACATAATATTTACTTAACCTTACCTTGCAAATATGGTATTTTCATATTATTTACTTAAATTTCTCAGGACAGATGAAACCTGATCACAGAGAAACCTTTAAACCTGGTTTTAAAAATTAAAAGTAGGGTTTTTTGCATAGCAGGCTTTTTTTCCCTGGTAATGTCTATTTTAGTATCTTTGCTTGATGCAGTTATGTAGGAAGAAAATCCACTCTAATAACATCAGGGGAGGGTCCAAGAAACCGTACACCGCTTGTGCTGGTTTTCAAAAAAATAGTACCTGTCTGTTAAGAAATGGGAACATTTCATAAAGTACAAACACAGTACCTTTGAGACTGAGAATTCACGGCCCAAAATTTCCATGGCTGTCAGGCAGGTTTTCCTGAACTGGCAAAAGTAAAACCAACATTAATGGGTAAATAGCAAAAGAGAAGGAAGGCAGGTATTTAACAATCTGAACAGAGGAAGTGAGCATCAGCTTTTGATGTTCAGCTTTACTTGTTAAATGTGAAACTATTATATAAGCCCAGCAAAGGACTTGCAAAGGTTTTAGTACTTTCAATATCTACATGAGATTTTAAGAGTCTTTTTTACAGCTATTGGGACAAAGTGGAATTTTATTTGAGAACTGTTAGTAAGTAGCATAACAGTTGAAAAACATCTAGAAATGTGGCTGAAAAATAGTCTAGTATCTGTCCAGATGCCAATTCAATTTCATTGAATTGGAGTTTAACAGCAAACTACTATCATGGAAATGTTATTACAATTAATCTTTCTCTGTACTTAATTTCATTGTTAAACTAACATGAAATAAATAATGCTTTAGATCAAGCAAGGAAATAGATAGATTAGAAGGAATCAGATCTTCAACAACTGTTGTACACTGACTCTGGACATGTTCTTCTTTTCTTTTACAGCAAAAGCAGTAACATGGGCTTGGTCTACATGACTGACTGTTCTGCTTAAGGGTATGAAGACTTAGGTGACACAGAATGTATTTGCTGTGACAAAACTGGTAAACAAGACAAGATCTTGGAAGATGCCATCTGAAGATACCAAAATACATTTTTCTGAAGACTATTTTCATTTCAGTCTTCCAGAATGGCTAAAACTAAAACGAAAAAGATAAGACAAATATTTTAATGTATATATATATATAATTATTTTGCAAAATCACACTTTCAGTCTTCTATGATCCAGCTTCCAATACAGGCAGTAGGAATTTTATAATTTTCATCTCCAAGGACTAATGAGTAAAGAACAAAGATTAAGCCCCTTACTTACTTTATCTTAAAAACTGATGGAGCAGTGGAGGTAATCCAATCAATTTGGTTTTGTATACCGCATACGAAATCAAGATCATCTAATTTATTTTAATTATATCTGCATTTTCACTTGCTTTTACAAAATAATATACTTTACCATATGAGGATATGACACTGCTAGAGCTCATGACACATGATCTGCACTAGTACTTATAATTTAATATTTATTTAAATACTACCTAACAAAACTGCAAATTTAACTTGAGAGTAGTAAGAACTACCATTTCCATTAGATTCTCTGAAATGCTTCACAATGAAAGCTGGTGTCATCTGCGGTTTTTAAGACAATTAAACATGGGGCTTTTTCCCTTAATAAGTTTCCAAAATGAAATCTTTTATAAGGTGTCATGTTTATTGTTTATTTAGCTTTTAAAAATTCAATAACAAACAAGTTCCCAACATCCCTTTATAAAAGCAAAAACATTAGGGTCTAACACAAGAGAATACTGAGCAGAGAGTAAAACAGAGCATCATGTTAGAAGATTGATCTAAAAATAACACATTCATAGAGCACCTTAGTGAATCACATTTATCATAGTACACATCTTAAATATTCTAAACCTGGTTTGCCTGAAAATTGTTTTCTCCTGGTTTGTTTATTCTGCAGTAAACTAAGGGTTCATTTCTTCTTTTAATTCACAGTGAGTAGTATTTTACTTCACAAGAATTCTTATGTCAGAAGGATGTGTGGACATGCCTATGTGCAGAAAGGTAGAAGACAAACTGGCTTTTAGTCAAGAAAAAAAAAAAGGCCCAAGGACATTATATAATGAGGAATCCCAGACTCTAGTAGGAACAATGCATGTATGTATGTTAAGAAGAGATCCATCACTGTGCAGATCACAGTGAAATATTTTCAGTATTCACATTTTGCTATGAAAATATTGATGCCCACAAATGAAGTCAGGAAATACACACTAAGAGAACCAACTGTATAGACCAATGAACTGAACTTTATAACACTGATAATCAGTGAAAAGAAGAAAATTCAAACTTTGAGAAGTATTAGTAAAGATATAAACGTCTGATTAAATATTTTCCTTTCAGAAAGCAATCACTTTTCCTGGCATACAAAGAAAAAAACATATTTTCAAACATATATATTTGAAATCTGTCTGAAAACCAGTTATCATTGATTTCATGGCTCCTTTTCTTTTTTTTTTCTTTTTTTTTTGAATCTGGTAGCCTTTTTAATGTGATTGAGTTGGATAAAATATGCATTCAGTGAAGGAGAAGCTGGATGCACTATGGTACGTGTTCAAAATACTAAACATTATCTTGCAGAACTATATTCTAATCTCTTCTGGAATAAATGTATTGTTAATTATTTTTCCAAATCAACTCGATTTCAGCAATAAGAGTGGTGCATACCTCTCATTCCTAGCTCATATCACTATCCACAGCCAAGGAAAGCTTTCTCTGAGGGCATTTGTGGGTTTGACCTTCTAAGACTGGTAACAACTAGATGAGAGTTCTCACTGCTAAGCCTTTATACCAAGGCAAGTCTCATTACTACTAATTTTGAAAAGGAAAGCAGTTTTGTTAGGCTCGTAATTAAAAAATACCATTTAAATTCCTAAGGCTTATGTTGAGAATGTTTGATTTTTACTAGTCGTTCACATTGTGTATGGTTTTGACTACAAGAACATTTGAAATCTTGGTGTCTTCTAATTGTCTTCTAATTTAGAAGATTGCTTCAGACATACTACACTTCTGAGTAAAAGTAAAGATAATGTTTCTGGTTAACCTAATTATGTTTGCTTCGACACTAATAGTTAAGGATCAAGGAAAGTGAATGAAGTACAAGTTAATTATCAAATGAGTCCAGAGGAGGGCCACAAAGATGATCAGAGGGCTGCAGCTGGAGGAAAGGCTAAGAGAGTTTGGATTGTTTGGATGGAGAAGAGAAGGCTCCTGGGAGACCTTATAGCAGCCTTCCAGTACCTAAAGGGTACTTACAATAAAGTTCAAGAAGGACTTTTAACAAGGACATGTAGTGACAGGCTTCAAACTGAAAGGAGAGCAGGTTTAGATTAAAGAAGAAATTCTTTACCGTGAGGATGGTGAAGCACTGGAACAGGTTGCCCAGAGAAGCTGTGAATGCCCCATCCCTGGCAGTGTTCAAGGCCAAGTTGGATGGGGTTCTGAGCAATCTGGTCTAGTGGAAGATGTCCCTGCCCATGGCAGGGTGGTTGGAAATAGGTGATCTTTAAGGTCCTTTCAAACCCAAACTGTTCTGTGATTCTATGAAAGGAAAAATAGAAGAATGACAACTTATTAAAAGAAATGGGGATTAACCAATAATTAATTGTAAAGTAATTATTTTATAAACATGGAAGATTAATATTAAAAAGCAAGACTTTCTTTGAGAAAAAGATGCTTTTCTGAATTATGTAGAAGCATATATCAGAAGATTTATTTGACAATGTACCTCTCCTTTGTACTGGATTTGACAAACCTGGACCTGAATTTATACAGGTTTATGAACCAGGAAAAGCAATTGCATTGATGTTTGTGTAGTTTTTTAAAATAATTCAATCTTCTGAAATAGCCGTGTTAGGTTTGGATGTACTCATGCAGTCATTAATTCATTCTTGGTCAGTGCAGGCATTCTTTAAATTTCTTACCTTCCAGGTTTAATTGAAAAATCATAAATGCAATCAGATGATAACCATAGTACTCATGAGACTGACAATAAAATGTTCATCTGTGTCGCACTTGCTACTCATGTATTTTTAGTGTCTACTGAGATATCTCAAGAATTTCTTAGAAGAATAAAACCCACAGATTCTGCTAATCTGAATGTATGCATATAGTATAAATCATATGCTATACAACCTCCCTGTGTGATGCACTAGAAGCCCAGAACTGATACTGAAGTCATGCAGACTGAGAGAACTTTTCTGATTTTTGTCTAAAGCCAGACAAAATATTCTTACAGGAAATATGCCTACCAGAGGCAGTAGGAAGATGTCTACAAGACTAACATGATTAGAATTAGAAAACCGCAAAAAAAAAAAAAAAACAAACCCCCAAAAAACTAATTTAGGACCATATTAATTTCTCATTGAATAAGGATTCCTCATTTTATGTCTCTTCTATTGGCTATAAATCACCCAGAGCAGACTGGAGCTTACATTGACCTCCAATTGATTAACCTAGTACAGTTTGTATTTGTATCATACTTAAACTAGACGTGTATATATGGAAGACATAAAAGTCTTCTGTTATGCTAAAAGCATGCTGTAGTATTCAGCTATATGCAAATTTCTCAGGGAGAGTTCTACATATCATGAAGGAACAAAAAATGTTGCATCTGGGATTTGTTAAGATGCCTGTCTAAGAGAACAGTGGTGCCCTTGAGTTGCTTGGGTTTGATATTGACATCAGTACTCAAGCAGAAACCTTGCTTACTGTGAGACATTTTGTTCAAGTAAGGAGAGTAAATTGGTCCCCTAAGTAATATAGAATCCAAGTACTGCTAATTTCAGTGAAAGGACCCAGAAAAAAGAACAAAGGATATTTGTTAAGACAGAATAACAGATGCAATTATCTCTTTTTTTACATAATTTTCATGTCAGATTTATAATTTTACATACATTCCCTTTTGAAAAGAAGTTGCAATGATTAGCCACACTATTTTCTTACAGTGCTCAGAAGGAAACTGCCAGCTTCAGGACAGATTTCCTTGTCACAACTGCCTGTAGAAGAAACACATCACCAACTACAGTACAAATGCATACTATCATAAGATTTTAAATTTTTATGTGCATAAGGTGCAATTCAGTCTTTTTTCACAACATACTGGTCATAGATTTAAACCTTTTGGCAACTCTAGGATGGTTTTTTGTTCTGTATGGTCCACAAGATCTCTCTTCCAGAGAAATAATAATAAAAAAAGAGTTTAAAGATCTCCTATAAAATTCAAAATTTTCAACAAATAAATGTTTGTATATTGCCTGACCAAACTAGTAAAAAATAAATTGCTTTACTTGTTTTGTGATTTCCCCAGATTTTCTACGTCTTTAGTGAAGAGTTGTAAGTGTCAGTTTTTCTGGGAAATGTCACCAGTTGGAACTCAGATGATTGTGTGCACTTTGTACCTGCTCAGGTGGCTTTGCTTTACTGATTTGGTGTTTGAGAAGTCCAGACACTAATGCTCCTAATGATCAGCCATTCTTTTTGACTTTTGGTAACAAGGATTCTCATGCAGTTAATATCAAACAGAACTTTGTGCTCTACATCAGTTATTTCAAAATTCCCATTTTTGAACTCCCCTAGTCTCAAGTAAGTTGTACATTGTCTCCCTTTTTTATTGCCTACAATCTTTTCTCCTACTTCCAGGGCTCCATGATGTAAAATATCATTTTGCCGATCTTCAGTTCCAGTGACAACTTTAATTTTACTGATTTTAATGGGCTTTTCAAATACAATTCCATAGAAGTCTCCACTAGAAGGAGCTTTGCCCCAGAAATACTCATCAATGCTGCTGTAAGCCTTGCTTGCCTCATAGTTTTCAAATACATTCATGTTGGTGTGCAAGTTTGCAGGTGGGTTGTCAGGGATATCAAATGATTCCTCTTCAAAATCATCATCCTTTAACTTGTTTTCAGCTCCTTTGTAAGATGAGTAGTATCCCATGTGCTGGAACAAAGATGGCTTAAAACGTATCACTTCCTTTTGAGCTAACAACCCGCGAAAGTGGATGAGCAGCCAATCGCAAGGCATTTCTTGGTAAAACATCAACAGAAAGTGAGCCAGGCGTGGGAGATCATGAGAGTGATAAAGCTTTCCAATGTATCCCAGTTTGGAGAATTCCAAAGTCACCCAGTAGGATCCTTCTCGTGAGGTAATTACTTTCTTAACAGCAGTCAAAAAATTCTTTGAGCAGCGAACATCATCTTCTAGCATCACATAATAGTCAGAAAGATTAGCACAAAAGTTTAGAAGGAAAGCATAATCTACATTTTGTTTTGATCGAAACTTCACACGGTCCTCTGGGTCATTGTAATTTCTTTTGAGGCCATCCAGTACAGGATAATAATCCTCAGGGACGTGAATAACTATTAATCTGCCTGCAATTATATGATGTGCAAATTTCTGTGAAATATCCTGGACGATCCCTTCACACCAGGCTGAGTCAAAATCTGCCAGTTGTACTACCACTGCGATTTCTTTGAGTTCTTCATAGCTTGACTGTTCAAATATGGACTTGATGGTCTCAAGTAAATAATTTCCCTTTTTCCGTTTTACAGAGGATAGTCCAATTGTAAGATACCCTGTACAAAAGACAATTTAAACAAAAACTGGGTATTTGATATTGGAAACAATTTTGTCAGAAAGCTGTTCTCCAGAGCTCTGCTTATATGAAATAAATCTTGTGAACGGTTAAGAGTGAGAAATTTGGTATGTGAACTTAAATTGCATGCAATAAAGGACCTTTATTGCCTTTTTGTAAAGAAGCAATGTATTGCAAGCAAATAGACGTATGGAGACTATTGTGTTAAACATTTACTTGTTAACTGCAAGGAATAGCATGTCGTGGTCAGATGTGAAAGCAATGTGTATGTATACACCTGGTAGATGAAACCACACAGAAAATTATAAGGGTTTAAAATCTGCTGAAGAAAGGGGTTTATGAGGCGATTACTCACACAGTATTTTTAAAGCTAAGAACTACCAAATGCAGCAAAAAAATATGATACATAGACTAATTACCAAACTTTTATAATTTTAAACCCTCTAAAAGTCTAGCAACTTATACACAACTGCACAGTGTTATGGATTTTGCATGGATAATTTATTTTCAGCATGTTCCTTCTTTAGCTGAATTTGTCCAGTTTTTCCTTGCTAGTTCTTTGTCTAAGTCTTTTTCAGGACTCATTGAGCATTTTACAGGGAACTCCTTCTTGCAAAATGCAATTTAGATATTATTTTAAAGTAAAAGAGAACTTATTTCTCTTCTTGCTTGTACAAATAATTTTTAATGCTGTTACATCTTTCTAGAAAGAGATGTATTTTAATTATAAGGGAAGAATTTTCATCTCTGCCATTTTGTAGTCACTGCCATTGCATTTTTACCAGCATTCGAAATCAGTTTTTTTTCAGATATTTGCTAATACATCTCTATTTTTCTAACTTCTGATGTAAAACATTTTAAGACTTTATAATTGACAGGGTGTACTTCAGTTGAACCTACCCCAACTTTCTTAAAATATGATGTTTTGTAAAAGACTGCTTTGATATAGTGATTCATTGTTTCCCTCGAGGCTTAAGTCTGTTCAAAAAGCAGTTGTACAGTGAAGTACAATCCCAGAAGTCATTTACACTGCCTACAGAGCCCCAAATTTTTCAAATCTAATTTTAACAAACTTTATAGCCTTCTACAAATAGCAAACTATTTTATTTTACCTTCTGTTTTTGAGCTTCTGAGCTTTGAGAAATGATTGATTTGGAACACAAAGGACACCTGTATAAAGGCTAGGAATGGCCATATTTCACTTATAGAGGAAAGTCTTGAACTTGATTTCTTGTCTGAAATCAGAGTAACTAAATAGTCCATATGCAGATAGCTCTGAGAAGAATCCTTCTTTACTTTCCCCATAATAGCACAATTCACATCCCTTATTATCACAGCTAAAGGAACAAGGAGTTCCATTTGCAGCTGCTGGGCTGGCAGAATAGGGAACCTGAAGGCTGTACCTATGGGATCCTAAGCATACTTAAGATTGGATTTACTGGTTATACAGGCAGAGATTGACAGGATGGTCTCAGAGAGTTGTTACAGAAAACCACCAGCATATATGCCTTGCTTCTGCTTTCTAAATCATGATCATCTTGCCTGGGAGGAGGCATCCATAGAAGTATGCTCACACAGACCATCCAGGCTGTCTGCAAGTCAGCCATTTGGTCAGAAGGTAACCAGGCTGTGGGGCAATCACTGCTAGGTCTGGACTTGCATCCACTCTAGAACTGCCTGTGGAGAGATAACTGTCCCACTAACTTTTTTGAGACTGTCACTGCTTAACTCAGCCTGTCTTGCCTAGAAATACCAGAGGGACTATATGGATTTCACTTGTTTTTAAATTGCCTCATTTCATAACATTCAGATTGCAGTTACTTACTTTTCCTTGGCAAAGGTGTGCCAGCTAAGTAGCGATAGGAAATGTTTATAGATCCTGAGAAATTAGACAAATCTTTAAAAGTGTGAACATAACGCTCTGGGTTGAGCTGGTGCGTGGCTGTTTCTCTGATTTGTTGCTTGCCCCCTTCCTAATAGTGGGAAAACAAAGAGAATAGAGGAGGGAGAGAGACAGAGAGAAACACATTTGTGAGTGCCAGCTAAAGAGGAAACATGGACAGGCAGGTTTCCAAGAATAACATTTTTCAGTGTCAGCTTTTGTGAAAGCATGTATATGTCACCTCATTTAAAAAAAAAAACAACAACAAAGCAAAACAAAACAAAACAAAACAAAACAAAACAAAACAAAACATTACTGAAACATTACAGAAAATCTACCACAACCCTTCAGATTACAGTAACAGGAAAAGAAAAACATATTTTGCACAAAGTCTCTGGAAAAATAGCAAATACTAAATTATAGGCAAAAAAATGCTGTGGTATTCAAAAGAGGGTTTTGTCAGCAACAGATAAGATAACTTTCATCGATGTAGAAGTGGGGGAGATTTTTTCAGTGATTAAAAAAGCCACTGAACCTGTTGCAAATGAAAGACAAAACTCGATTCTAGCACCTGGCTCATTTTGCCATTTTTCTGAGAAGCTTATACTCAGATTTGTGATAAGAAGAAATACATATGATCATGCAGACAGCAAAAGCTTTCTCTGAATTTGATGAACACTGTTTGATGGCATAGAAAAAAAGGCACATTTCTCACCATGCCTCCTTTTCCTGCCTCCTCCTTCAGTCTTTTTCTTCCAAAAGGCTTTCCTAACAATAGTAAAGTCACAGAAGGGAAAGAGCAGCTTCATGAGTAGTGCCCTATCCATAAGGTCACTTGGGCTTCAGGAAAAATTTATTCCTTAGTCCTTAAGAAAAGGGAAAGTATCTAACAGATTGTAATGTCATGAGACTGAATTTAAAAGTAGGAATGCTTGTTTAATTTACCTGGTTTGATCTTAGTCTGATGGCAGGCCCGTGTAGAAATGAGTTCATTTATTCTGATATTTACATTATCTCTCGAGTAATTTCTCTCTATTGCTTCTGTGCTACTTTGTATTTGCTCATATGTTACGAGAGGAAGTTTGATGATCAGATTCAAGATTAAAATATAACTCAATGGTCTAGGAACGGAATACACCAAAACTTTAGGAGATTTTCCATGAAAAATATCAGATGGAAAAAAAATGGGCTGGTCCAAAAACTTCTTTTTTTTAAAACCAGCCTTTCCTTAATGTCAAAACATTATGTGTCATTGGTTCCAGAATAGAGCACCAAAATTCCTTGTTTCATAAGAAGGTTTTGGAATGGAAACCCATTCTGCTGAGGTTTTCCTACATAAAAAGTTTCAAAATGTTTAGAAATAGACAAAGTCAGAACAAAATGTTTTGATTTTAACAAGCAAAATATTTAAGCTGACCACAAAAATTTTCCTTTTTTTTTTAATAAATGCCTTTTGTGGCTAACTTTTTTATTTTATAGTTGCTATTTTCATTCCTTTGTTGAATGATGAGCAAAACTAACATATGGATTTTTCCAAAAGATTAAAATCTGTTTCTTCTATCTCAGACTACTATGTAGAGGTCAGTGAAGCTGAGAAGCTTGATTAATTTTCTTTGTTTGTCTTCTCTAGTTTTTTCTATGATGGTTCTGGCTTTCATCTGTTAACTAACCTCTAACTTACATTCCAGTGTTTGCTGAAGCTTGCGGGTTTTATATGGGTGCCATAAGTTGAATTACCAGAAGTTCTCCATTCTTTATGGAGATACTCTGCTCTGCTAAAGATGCTGTGTCAGTTACAACAGCACTATTGTTTTCATAGTGCCCAAAATAGTGATAAGTATTCACAGAAGAGCACAAAACACATGTTTTGCTTATAGTTCATTTACAACTCTGAAAAGGTTTAAAAACTCCACTGTGTATATTGTGATATCTGGTATATATTAATTCAGTATGTCTTCAAAATATTTGACCAAATGTAGTTCATATGTTGCAGATGAAGTACCTTAAACTGCTTTTCTAATATACATGCATCAGCAGTGCATAACTGCACACCCTCTATCCAATATACTTAAGCAATTTTGCTCTTTCCATTTCTGCAGCAAATACCCTGCAGAAAACAGTGATGGGATTTTTTGGACATGTGATACTCTCTGAGCAAAACCAGAAAGGTTCTCCTCTCCCTTTTAAAGACTTGCCATAACAAATCTCACTTTAATATTCTAATATGTTGAAAAAGACCACTCATCTAATCTTACATGTGGTGCCAGAGACACCAACTCCACAGTCCCTTGCACAGCCTGCTGCCTGAGATCGGGAAGAGGAACTCAGGGTCAGTTGCCTTTCTTTTATCAGTTACCTTCAGCAGATAGTCCAGCAGGTGATAGGCTACAATTCAGAGTGCTTTTGGGGCTCTGAGGACTTTCATATTCTCATTCCCTGAGGGGAACTGATTAGTGTGTTGTCCTCAAAGGCTTTCCCCAAGTGTCTCTCTCCTCACCACAAATACTGAAATTGCTCATCTTTTACCTCAACAGAGAAAACACACCAGACATAGTGTGTTTGGAGCTGTCAGACATGGTCAGGGAAGTTGAAAATAAATAAACTAAAAAGTCAACAGACTAACACATTTGAAAAATACTTGATGGACCATAAAAGTATCAAGAGATCTGGAAGAACTGTCAGGAGACTTGGCAAGAGACTTGGCTGGAAGCTACATGAATACAAACATGCCAGAACTGTGATGAGAGAAGCAATGAAAGAGAGAGAATTTATAAAAAAATGGGAAAAAGGAGAGAAAATTAAGAATAAGACATGGAGCCATCTGGGGAGCTGGCAAACAGGACAGGAAAAGATTTCAAAAACAGACCAAGAGGAACACCATTAGCAGTAATAATAAAAGCACTTTCAAAAACATCTGAAGGACTTTGAAGCAATTAGAGAATGGGGAAGAAACATCAGGGCAAATACTACTAGGGAAAAAAAAAAAGTGACAAGCCAGGTCAAATTTGATCATAACCAAGAATTGCTAAATAAATAAGAGTGCAAAACTTTAGTTTTAGAGAAAGCAATATATCTGTAACGGAGTAATATGATAGAGGCATGGGTTATGTTTTCAGTGACTTAAAAAAATACTAGTATAATCTTAATTTTTAAATATTTACAATACTGTTATAAGTAATTTCAGAAGTAAAATATTTTGAATTAAAATAATTAGGAAGTTATATATGGTTCTGATAAGTAATTTAAAGATTTTACTATTTGTGTATTATACCTTTTGTAATACTGTTGTGTTTCTTTTCAGGTCCAACTGAGATTGAACTTCACCTTTCAGAATATTGGGAAGCCAGCCCATACTTTCCCAGTTCAGTTCAAGATCAAGATAGGAATGTCTAATAACATCACAATATAATATATTCAGTTTAGTCATTTTACTATTTGCAAGCTCCAGTTGTTTAGCCACCATGTTCTTTTACTGGACCCAGTCCAATCTCCAAAGAACTGGAAATCCAATCCACTAATCAAGACTTCAGGGCTTGTTTCACATTCAGCACTGAGACACCCCTATGTTACATACAAACTGTAGAGTTATGTTACATTGTTAAAAGCTTATTTTTTGAAATTCCTAACACAAATCTTTCTATTTTTTTTTTTCAAAATCATAAACTTACACTAAGTTGAATTCATGTCTAATTGTTAATGCTGTAGAACTGAACCTGTCAGACTCAAATCTGAGATACAGAAGGTGAGAAAAACATAAAATAAAACCACTAAAAAGAAATTATTCATGCAAGGAGCTTAAAGTAGATGGAATTAATGAGAGTTCCCTTTTATAATTTAATTTTTATAATAGCCTTTAATGCAGTATTCACAGGTGAGATTTGCAGTGTGGACTGAAATTAGCTCACACAAATATTTCAGATGTAGTCTATTTTCAACATTAAAATTGAGGGAAATCCAGAAGTATGGAGAATACGGAGAATATTCTGACTCAAAGGGCACCTGATGGAGATACTGTCATGTTTTGCTATATTCATTATCTCCCATACTTCCAATAAACAGAGACATATTTACTTCTGTGAAAAGGAATGTTAGGATCCTACTGACACACTGTATGAGGTATACGTTAGGAACATGGTTTCATCATAAAGGACACATTTTGAGGATACTTCACTCTTAATGGTACACAGAGAAAATTGAAGGAATTATGAAATTTAGCGTTTAACTAGGGATGCATCCTGTTTTGTTGTTCTAGGATAATTTCTCCCATCTAAAAAACTTACCAAAACATAACCGTCTTCAATGTACAAGTTCATGAACAGCAAGCAAACGACAAGGATTCCTAAGAATGACACTGCTGATCTTTTCCGCAAGCATCTCATTTTATCAAAATATTTCAAGCTGTGTCTCATGTGAAGAACAGCATACAATATTGTCACCTATGAAAGAAAACCACAGTATTACAAGAACTGTCTGCCCGATAAACATTATAACAAATCAACTTACCTTCAGATATATCAAATCCCTTCAAGCACACATAGACTATACACTTTCAGGTGAAATTAATTTCATTTAACAATTGCCATCTTCAAGTTCCATATACAATCTTAACTATAATTTAAGCTTCCCTTTTTTGCTCCTTTGTTTGTTGTGGGGGTTCTTTTTTCAGTAAATAAAAAAACCATTGCCGTACCCATTTTTGGTTGGAATTATGATGTCACTGTGGCAGGTGTGCCTCAGCAGTTCAGTTTCCCATGCTTAACTGTCAGATCCCAACTTGATGGCTAGAGATGATGCTGTGCATTGTTTTCCTATGTACTTAGGTCTCCTCCCAAAGACAGATCAAGCCAACAGGCAAGAACGAAGCTATTGCATGACTCAGTGTTGTTGCCAACAGAAGAATTCTGGATACCAGAACTTCCAGGCACAAATGAGGTACCTTCCCTGAAGTGAGAAAACAGTAGCAAGGCTGTGTAACATCCCTTAGCCTTAGACTTCCCTATCACAATGGAAAAACTCACTGGAGATATCATTCTCTTCTTCAGAAGAAAGGTGTATGTCTGTCTAAAACCAGACACATTTAAGCAGAGTATTGGCAAGTCCTGACCTAATTAAATGAATCAAAGAAGGGGGGTATGGAGGACTATAAAGCCACTCAGTAGTTCTATTCAAGGTCAAGAAGAAGGACTGCCTACTCACATCACAAAGTTGCACATTGATTTTAACCATTTTACTCTTTAAAACAAGATGAATGGTGTTCTTGCCCACAAAATCATAAACAATAACATATGTAGGACTACATAGGTTTGAACAAGATTTGGCAACAAACTGAAGACTGCACTGCCCAAACTCTAAGGGATTATTAGCAAAAAGATAGATTATAAACTTATTTATGTCCTCACACATATTTTGACTATTGTCCGTAGTAATGCCTGACTTTTCAATGGAATTTAATATATAGAAGTCATATAAAAATTGAGAGTTTGAAGCTAGCCTGTGTGAAGTAGTAAAAAACATAACATGCACAATGATTAAACCCTACACTTAAATACCATGATTTTCAAAAGCGTTGAACATCTAAACTGATACAAAGTAGGCCAAATTAGGATTTCCACAAAGATTTGTCATGTCATATAGAAAGGTTTCTGCCCTAATAACAAAAAACCTTCCAAGACAAAAATTCAATATATATTTGTTTTGCCAAACTGAATAAATATATCTAATAATATAAAATATGAGTCCATTAGACTCTAGAGAACTGGGAGGTAAATATATCAAATATTAGTAACACAAATGTGTAACTGCAAGGTTTTGTCTGTATAGATTCACAATGAACTGCAGTAAATGGAGACTGATTGTACACAGAGTATTTTTAAATTCACTATGATGAGAATAAACCCAATTTACATACTGCATGTAGAAAAAAGGAATTAATAAGAATTTAGATTTTTGTCCATATTTGTTTGAGGGTGGGCTGAATTACAGAAGCCTGATTATTCTGAAGGTGAAAAAGCCCAATCTAGATATTTTTTTAAGTTGCATAAAGGATTTCCTTTTTCTTAATATCCAATGAACATAAACATCACGAAGAAGCTGTTAGGGACATGAATCTCCAAACACTAGTCCTCCCTAACTCCCTGCACCTCCCTGTGGCAGCACAGTGCTTGCTCATGTCTATAGACTCCAGCAGGCTGTTGAAGAAATGAAAGATTGCCCATTTTAGAAAAGACTATGTTACACATACAGTTTGGGTTTCATTTTTGTTTCTTTTTTTCTTTTTCCTCCCTTTTCCCATCCCCTCCTTTTATTCACAGTATAATTACTTATTTTCAAAGCAGCACATTCCTTTAAAATCCTATCAGAGGATCACTGGATGGATTAAATACTGACACTTCTCAGATAGGGGCATTAAATACCCTGACTACTGAAAATGCAAGTAGTCTAAGTTAGAGTGCTTGCAGTCATTTTACCTGCTGAAGTTTTTCTTTGGAAAACTTAAGAATAAATAAATGCGTTTTTTTTCAGTTACAGGATGACCGTATGTGCCATATTTGTTGACTGGACTACAGTGTTACACAGTTCCCCCATTGCTCTGAGCAGCCTGACTGAACTCCCTAAGCATGGGGAAGAAGACTTACAACTATATTTGCCGGTCATATAATATTAGTTTTTCCCCATCGTATTTTTCATTAGACAGATACTATGTTGGGTTGGCAACAAAAATTGAGACAATTACACAGGTGAGGATGGAGGAACATAAAACTGTCATGACTAAAGAAGATGTACAAAAAGCAGAGAGCCCAGTACGGTCACCACTCGAAGAATACCAGCATTGCTTGTGTGGTTTCACAGGAAGCCGTTACATTACTGTTTTACAAATGGAAACAGCTGAAAGCGAAATATCATGCATAATGCCAGTGAGGGTTTTTCGCTCATCAGACCTATTGGTAGGTGCATATCGAGTAAAGACACCGAAGCGAAGGACTCCCCGAGGACTGCGCGCCCCGGTAGACCCGGTAGGTGCCAGTGGAAGCTCTGACAGAACCGCCGACACCAGGTGGCAGTGCGGACGCGCTCTTACCAGCCCCCGACCTGCTCCTCGACCTGTCCCTCCCAACCGGTTTGTCCCAAGGTGCTGTTTGACATCCTTATATCAGAAGCCTTAGCTAAAAATGCGCCCAGGATCATACATATGTACATACAGAATTCCTGACGTCTTTTTAGAGCTGCTTCCTCTTGCAGCTCCGTTTCCAATCTTTAACATTGCATTGTGGAACACTCCACAAGTGAAATTTGCACAGAAAAAAAGGTAAATCTTACTCGTTTTTTCCAGGTAATGTCATTCACCTTTGGAAAAATAGTCTCAGAACTTCCTGCACTGAGACGCCTGGTGTTCTTTAAGACCATTTGAGCAGAATAGTCACCATTACTAAAAATCTAAGACTTTGATGTTGAAAAAAAGGATTCAATTCATAATTCAATTCTGAAGGCACAGCTTCGCTTGAGGATTTTATTCCTTCATTATTCATGCACAATTAAGTAACTATCAGGATGGTATAAATGCAATTTGTTTCATATAGCTGGCATTAAGCAGTTAAACATAATAATTAATAAACATGCATTAATTATAAATCTCTTCCTTTCTAAATGAGATGTATTGCTTTCCTCAGTCTCTTCAGAGGGAACTTTTAAGACTTCAAATCCCTCTGCACATGCATATGTTGCTATCAGACATACATGTGCAGTTTTACACAGCAATATGAAACTGTAACTTTGACTTTCTAAAATGATACAGCAATGAAAAGGTGGTAAGCTATAAAATGCAATGATATACCTTTACATTGTGAAGAGGTTGTTCTTTATAAGATCTACAAAGGTGTGAAAGCTGTATAAAAGTCCAAGATTGATATTCACATGATGTGAGATTTTTCTCTTGCAGAATTTGCAACACAGCAGAATTTTAAAAATTTTTCCAAAAAAGTAAATCCCAAATGACCATTCAGAAGCAGTATGTTCTTAATAAGCCAAGTCCTTGAAACTACAAAATTAAATTAAAGTATTTAGATATGTTAAAATTTTTAAACTTACTACATTTTTAGTACAATATATCTGTTTCCAAGAGGAAAAAATTACATAAAGTAAGATTTTTTTTTTCCTTATTTTTCTCTTTTCTGAGTAAAAGACTTTTTGCCCTCCCTATATTACTTACTCTAGAACACATATATGCACATTCACTGTGGTAAACCATTTCATATTTGATCCACTCTATTTCTTCATCACTTTTTGATAACACTAGGAATTTGTGCTTCTTCCCACTTTCAGAGATTATTGTTTACTTTCCTGACATATTTTCTCCATAAACAGATACATCAAAAGACCCTGTATTGTTCCTTTACCCTTAAGGATGCCAACCTGAGTTAAGGATTTAGCTTTACCTAACCATACAGTGAATCTGCTTGTATGTACAGCTGTACAGAGAGCAACAAGGTCATCTTTGTATTATACTCTAGTCTGCTTAAGCACTGTGCCCCAGAAGCTCAAGAGAAGGTGCTTATTTGCAGAGGCATTGATGGCTGTCAGAAATGACAACTGCATTATTTTTATATTCTAATATTTCCAAACGAGGCACGTAGCTTTGCCTGTCACTGCAGAGTCTATATTCCAGGAGGTAAAGTAGAGCTGATCCACTGCCACATTTATTATACCAACAAAATCCATAGATAACACTCCCCCCCCCATACCTGGATTATTAAATCCCTTGTGAACTTTATTGCAATCCCTCATTTGTCTAAGGCACTCAGAAGCAGACACTTCATTCCTCAGTTTTGTGACGTACCATTCCACCTGTAACATTCAGTCTGTAACTGAATCGCTTTCCTTGCAGTTCCTAATGTTTGTCCTATTTGTTTTTCAGTTTTTCTTTTTGGAAGGCTGCACACGATGCCTCAGGATTGCATTCAGTTGTCTTTATGAAGTGGCAGAGGAAATACTTCCAGAAAAAAAAAGAAAGGAAAAAATGAGATGGAAATTTTTTCCATGGTTATTATTGTATTTTGCATGTGTCATGATTTTCTTATACAAGATTAAAAAAACAAATTCTGGGTTGCAATGTATGTTTGAGCTACAGATGGTAGTGAACTGGAGAATTGTAATGGATAGGCTATTCCATGGGACTCAGATAGACTCCCAGCAAGATTCACTGTTTGCCTTACTGGATACCTGAAAATACTTATGAAATGTTTAAGGCTGACAGGCAGGATGTTTGATGTCACTGGCAGCAGGGAAGTAAACACTGGTCTAAAGGAAATGAAAGTTTAACTTAGAATGAGGCTAACAAATCCAGAGGCGAGAGCTCAGGTTTTAAACTAGACCTAAGCATATTGTTTGAATGACTTTCCATTGTGTAGCTTCACATGCTTAAAATAAATGGTTTAAAGACTATCATATCTTCTGAAATTTAGATTCTAGATACAAAAAAAAGAAATATATTAGTAGGCAGATTACTCAAAATTAATACCGATAAAAGGATGAGCAAAAGAAATGGGTTTTGAAAAGGATTTTGAAAGGCATAGTGATCCTTGATCCACAGAAAGTGAGAGATTATTTCAAACACTGATGTAGGACACAAACATATATAGACCCCAACAGTTTGGGAAAAGGGATGAGAGCTTAGGAGGAAACAGATGATTCAGCTGAGGCAAGTTACCAAACAATACAGAAAAGTAAAGAGCTTAAATTCAAAGCAGGTATTGGAGGATGAAGTGTCTTTCCTGTCTGACAGTTTCGAGTGATATAAAATGGAGCCACAAAACTTACTTTGGCTGTAATGCTCTGAGCACAATGTAATGCATTTCTTCTGGTGTGGAGGAGTCAAGTCTAATCAAGGGGAAGAGATGACTAAGAATTGTGAAGTCATATTGACTTAGATAGTAAAGCACTATCTAATCCATCACTAGATGGATGGCTGTGTACCACTGGAGATATTTTATCAAGTAAGTTGTAGTGTAAAATATGGGTTTTAGAAAAATGATATAGACAGTGAGTTAATGGCATGTGGAGAAAGCCTGGTAGATAAGAAAAAAATGGCAAAGAAATCTGAAATAGCCCTGAATTTCTACTCCACAGAGACAAAGCAAAGAGGAAAATAAAACAGCATGGGCATGAAGAGAGAAGAAACAGTTAGCTGTAACATCCAGAGAGAGCGAGACTAGCAGCTTTTACAGACACAGGAGTAGGGTTTTAGGCTGAATCAAAAATAGAGGGAGAAATCCTTGAGCATTGAAAATAGCACATTTTCTAAACATCAGAGAAAATGTTTAGAAAGAGGAGGATAGACATTGAGTTACACAGATATTCAATATGTTTTATCTATTGACTCATCAATTAATGAAAATAATATGTGGACACAAATACTGGTAGATTCAACAGAAGATAAAATTTTAATGGACAGTTGTCATACAGTACATTCCTATACTCTGTGATTACTGGGATTATCATATATTATGACCCATCAGGTAAGATAAATTCCTTGAGCCTATTAGGCTGAACAAACTAGAGGGACATCCTGGTCTGAAGACACCTCTGCAGCTCTCAGTCCCTTCACCCAAAGCACAGAATATATGAGCTAATATCTCAGCAACACTTACTCCAGGTGCTACCTTTTGCCTCAAGGTCTCACAGTCTCTTACCTGAGGTTTACAGATAAAAGCTTGTCAAGTATCATGAACATCACTATTTCAATAGAAGTAGATAATGTGGTGAAAAGAAAATTAATGTAAATGTTTGACCAAAGCAAATTAGTTTTGGTGAGAAGAGCTTCATCTGATTCTGATTAAATCTGTTCATGGTTTTTTCTACAGCACACTCTGTAGCCTCATCTAACAGAAAGGTGAGTAGCTATTTCACAGAACTGCAAAATCACAGAGTGTTTGAGGCTGGAAGGGATCTTTGGAAGTCATCTGTTCCACCCTCTATGTTTGCGTAGAGCCACCCGGAACCAGGTGCTCCAGGTTGTGTCCAGGCATCTTTTGAATGTATCCAAGGATGGAGATCCATAATTTCTCTGGGCAGTGTGTGTTGATGTAAGTCACCCTCATAAAAAAGTTGTTCAGAGGGAATTGCCTGTGTTTCAGGGTGTGCCCATTCCTTCTGATCCTGTAAATGTGCACTGCTGGCTCTCTGGTCTTCACACCCTCCCTTCAGGTGTTCATGTACAGTCGTAAGATTCCCCTTGAACCTCTTCTTCTCCAGCCTTAACAACCCTAGCTCTCTCAATCTTTCCCAATAGGAGACATGCTTCAGTCCCTTAAACATCCTTGTGGCTCTTTGTTGAACTCTCTCTGGCATGTCCATGTCTTTCCTTTACTGGGGAGCCTGGAACCAAGTACAACACTCTAGGTGTGGCCTGTGGCTTCACCAGTGCTAAGTAGGGCACCATCCTTGACCTGCTGGCCACATTTTGTCTAAGGTAGCCCAGGACACCATTTGCCTTTGTGTGACTTGGTACAGGGAGGACAAAAGAACAAACACAAAAATATTAACAAAATGCAAAGAGTACTTTTATTACTCCACCACCTGGGGATCCTCAAAAAAATACTCAGGCAGATGCACCCAAGCAGGGTTGCAGGCACTGCAGATCTTCATCCAGATTCAGGATCACTGAACCTGCTGGTTTTGCCTGTGCATCAGGGATTTGTACAGACATAGTTTACCACTGTGCTTGATGTTTCCTGCAACAGGGCATGAAACTCAAATATGTTTGATAGGGTGCCTATGACAGCCTATATTATCTACACACAGATGTTCTACTTGTCAAACACACAACAATAAACAGCAATTAATATGATATATGTGTTTTTTGACACCCCAGCTATAAGTCACTTGACTATGTTTACAATAGTCTTTGATAATATTCTGTTATTTCCCCACAGTCTTCTTTGCTGCAAGGGCACACTTCTGGCTCTTCTTCAGCTTCACATCCACTATGGATTCCAAGTCCTCTTCTGCTAAGCTACTTTCCAGCTGGGTTGTTAGCGGTGCAATATTTTGAACTTCTCCTTGTTGACACTCGTGAGGTTTCCATAGCCCATTTCTCTGGTCTGTCAAGGTCCCTTTGGATTGCAACACAACACTGAAGTATATCAGCCACTCCTCCCAGTTTTGTGTCATCTATAATGGTTTAGTTATTTTTAATGCTGATGTGGAGAAAAAACCCTGACCAAAAAACCAAAGAGCTTCCACGCAGTCACATATGCATGTGACTAATGTGGACCCGTTATTTGATGTAATGTTAACCCTAAAGGTGGTATTAGGCATTAAGTTGTCATTATACTGATCCATCGTCTTCTCACTTCAGAGTGTTTGTGGCTTGTCAGAAGGCAGAATTACCAGACATGTACAGATCTGAGGCATTTATATGATTAGGAACAAGTAACATTTTTGTGATAAGTACTCACTTCTGAGGAGATACTCTTGGTCCATATAATGGAGCCATCTCAGGTACTGAAAGGTGTTTTAACCTGGAATTTTTACATATTGTTTCACAGAGTTAACATAATAATGTACATTTGGGTGATCCTACCTAGATGGTAAATAAGTAAATAAGTTTTATTGTGTGACTTAATAAAAGTATTGTTTTATTTTTTAGTTTTTTTACAAATTACATTGCTGAGTCCTTTACCCTCTACTTAGACTAGGTTTAACTATTTCAGAAGAAGAAAAAACTCAATTTAGAAAATTGGTTAACTGTTAAGAGGCAACTCTCAAACTTATGAGATTCTACCATATAGTCGGTTATTTGCACGCAGCTATATGTTGTGAAGGTCATGGTACCCTTGAGAAATAATGTAAAATAGATTAGGAGATTAAATGCCAAAATTTTTTTTTTCACTGGTCATACTAATCTGTTTTTTTCACTGGTCATACTAATCTGTTTCTAAGATAAGAATTTCATTAAGACTTTCCATTGAGCACCCAGGCAGCTAATAAACTTGATCAATAAAATAAATCATTCCATAAAGAAGGCTTAGAAAACTATGGAGGGGCGAGTGTGACCAACAATTAGCTTATTCTTTAAAAAAGAAAGAACACACAAACTTCAGTAAATTTTGATGAATAAGGGTATATAAAATGAGAACAATTCTTTATAAAATGCTACATTTGTTGCTCATTTTTTCTTCTAATGTTTTATATCTTCATCTGTTGTCACACCCAAAATATACTGCTATGATATTTTCTTTTCAGCAGAAGTAAACCGGTGTGGATAAAATACATCCAAAATTCGTCATCTTATCTCTGTAGTCAGATTAACTAGCAGAAACCAAATATTTCCAAAACTGTTAAAGCATTCACAAACTGGTAGTCTTGATTCCATTTGTTTGTTTTTTAACAAGAAAGAATCAAAAATATTTTCTGCTCTTGAGTGGACTGTGTTATTTATGGAGTAGTCTAGCCTTGACCTATTACGTTAATTGATGTTGATTGTGTAAATAATGAAGATGGTTTTAGAGGTACCATAAAATCTAGAACATGTTGTCTTGAAATCTAATGCAATTTGATCATGCAATCTAAGCAAGATCTGTAGTGGGAGAGGTTAATAGCTGCCATTGCAAGTATCATCACTGTTTTTGCCTTCTGAGTTAATGTTAGCTTAGAGACCTAGTAAATAAATCCTTCATAGAAGGGAGGCAGACCAGATGCACTAGCAGCTTTCAATTGCCACAATGATGAATTCAACTTTAATCATCAGATTTCCCATAGACTTCATAAAAGTGGCTCTAGGCAGACTGAAAAGAGACCTCAGATGAATAGCTACCTGTCAAGTTAACAGGTATTTCAGACCCATGAAGCTGAGTAGCATGGGATCTCTGTGAGTACTCTGACTTATCTAAGGCTGCTTTCAGTGAGCAGGGGCATGCTACTCTTTATCTCTGTGACCTGTCAAATAAAACTGGTTCCATTTGAGTAGGGAACATCTCTCCAAAGCCTGTGCCTGTGGAATTTTCTGCTATCCAGTGAGCAGCTGGACCCTTATTTCATTGAACTGATGCATCATTTTTCAAAGGGATAGTGGGGAAGGAAAAGGTATTACTACCTCTGTCTTGTAGCAGATTAGTTTCCAATATTTTAGGAGATGCTTAGCTCATTTTGCTTCTAGCTTCAATTTATCTGTTTACTAGCCTTATATTTGGTGTTATCTGTTAGGTTGTACCACAGATAATTGTGTAATCTAAGCAAAACACTTTCCCCCTTACCTTTCTTTAAAAAAACCCCAAACCCTGAAGAAAAAACATCAACAAAATGGTTGGATGATATAGTCAACCTGTCAGGTGTGGAAAATAGGTTTTTTATCCTCACTGTATGGCAAACATGATGATCAATAAAGGCTTAAATGACCTTTTCCAGTATTTTCCAGTATTCTACATGTCAATTACTATAAATAAACTCAGGCCATGGTAATAAAATATGATTAGTTATCAAGATTTCTAATACAAAAATACTTTCTGAAATCTTTATTTTTCCAAATAAAAGTTAAATAAACAAAACTTGGTAGCAGGGAGTGAATAAATCTTTAATAAACATATTCATTGAATTTCTCTTGTGTGTTTTAAGGTAAACTTCTAATCCACTTTTCCTCTGAAGAATCTATAAAATATTGCTTTATGTTAGGGACAGAGATTTTTTTATGTGTCTTAAATCAATATAATAAAAATATGGTTACTAAGTAAAACAGTTATTTTAATTAAATTCAATACTTGGACAGGAAGGAATTTTTCACAATATGGTAAAAAAATAAGTTCAATAAATCTAAATATGCACTTTGAACATCTGTTTTTCTCATTTTTACAATGTCAAGAGCCACAGTGTAGTTTGGGAAGAAAAGAGAATTTGAGAGTTTAGGGAAAAAGAAGTACTGTAAAAGATGTCCTCAGTAGAAAAAATATATTTTTTGCAAGTAAACTTCAAACAAGATCAATTGATAATTTAAATCTTTAGTTGGACCTATGTACTAAAGTAAAGTGTAGCATTTTTACTGGGAAGAAAAACAACCAAAATATCCACAGTATCTTAAACACAGGAAAAATAAAAATAACAGATATAAATTGTCCATGGCAGGTTAAAAAATAGTTTCCTTCTTTTTTCTATATTTTATATCACTTCCTTGCTTTGTCCACTGTAGGTACAATAGCTCTCTTATTTTTAAATAGCTCTTGATATCCAGAAATTAGGTTTATGGTGAGTCTTATATCATGACAAGTGTACCACTTTGCTCAAACTGGTTGCTTTAGAGCAATATCAGCCTGAATCATCTTTCGTAGTGGCTTTTTGCTGCCAGTGATATTAAAAATTGCTCAGGGAAACTAACAGTCTAACTCAGCAATGGTGAAACACTGTTGTAAATGCTCATAAAATCTCAGTATCCTGTGTTTTTCTAATGAATTATTATGTAAATAGATTTAGTAAGCCTTAAAGACAAGAGACACGGCATCTCTTCAAACAAAACTTTCAGAAGAGTACAGAAAACAACAGAAGAGTACATAATAGCTTCATTGACTGATGCACAAAGTCCTAGTTCCTGATAACACTTTCAGGCCACTACTCCATTACTAATTTTTGGCTATATGTCTAATGGATGTAAGCTCTGTTGTTTGAGAACTCGTTGGAGTTGTTTTTCATTGTCTTCTTAGAATGACATTTTCCAAACACAGACACCTATGATGTGAATGTCTGAGCTAATCACACTTAGTCTCCATTTATAGCCAATGTAGAAAAATAAGTATTCTACACTGAGATTCATCTCACTAAAAGGCAATATTCTAAAATATATCAGATTAATTGTGCTCAAAAAGGCCCATTCTCTTCACTGACTACAAGAACAACCTTGGCAGACTCAGATATAGATACCAAAAGAGAGGAATTCCTTTCCCTGGTTCTTTAGTAATTTCTTTTTGCTTCCTTTTTTAGGGACAGCATATAAACAGTAAGCCACTGTCTCCATCTCCAACGTATGGACCTACAGCACAGACCTACATCTTTCATCAGCATAAAAATGTCTTAATTCTCACAATAACACAAGGTCAGATATTGGATTGTCCCCATCTATGACACTATGGCTGGCATATCTTGCCTGCAGTAGACTGCTCAAAGTTTCCCTCCATTAAAAAACTTGAGTTTGGTTGTCTATCCCAAGACAGTTCCCTTTGTGCACCTCACAAACCAGTTCTGTAATCCTGCTACTTTCCCTTCTAGCTTTACCCAGAACATGGTTTTGCTGCTTGCTAGAGTTTCTGCTTAATAGATTCATCACAGTACAGCACACAGTAGACAGACATGTATGCCTCACAGTAGGTACCTAATAGCTTTCCTGCAGGATATTTGGAAGTTGAAAGAGATACCCATCAAAGGGCTTAACAGCCACAGTGGACTCATGCCCTCAAGTTGTGTTCTTGGGGGAAGTAATCTATGGTCTGTCTTGTATCTTTGACTCACCCACAGTCCCTGCCAAGATCGGAAACTTGTTCATTCAATGCATTCAAATGAAGCATTCGATTTTAGGTGGAATAAATTTTCTGTATGGCAGGACAGTAAGTCAGAGAGCTGTTTCATTTAAATGCAGTAACTGAACTGAGATTCAGATCTTGCCAAATGCTGTGGGTGAGTCAAAAGTACATATAGACTCTTCAGCCTAAAGGTAGAACATCTATTGTTCACATCATTCACCCTAATTCTCTTAAATCACCAAAGTAATACGGGTATCTTTTGTGTAGCCTTTGATATACACCCACGGTCTTGGAAAGTTGATATTTTTTCCCTCAATCTTGAATCTCAGCTTCTTTTTACAGAAGAATATACTTCAAGATATTACACTGGGATAAGACACTGGGTACCCTGATGTGTGTACACTGTGAGTACATGCAGTGTCTGCTGTATGGTGATGTGTTTTGGCTCAAAATTTTGTGGGGTTTTTTTTTGGGTGGGAGTGGTTTATTCCTACTGAGAATGAAATATCAGTTTAAGTTTATATGTCCTTACCTGGAGTTAAGGAAGTTTTGGGTTCACTCTTGCTAACTTCTGGAACAAACTTTAGATAGTATATAAATTGTTAATGCGGCATTCCAGTGAACTCAAAAGAAACAATACTTAAATATGATATCTGATTTTTTTCACATCCCAGTAAAGATACATTGCATTTTGAGGACTATTTTAACTTTCATTAAAGGTGTAGAATCAGCTATCTGATATCATCTTCCTGACCAATATCTAAGTTATTAAACTCTGTTGGAAACAGTATAAATACTCTGAGATTAGGAAAAATTAGTATTATTTCTTGGCTATCTAGAGCTACAAAATTCTATACCAGAGGAAAAAATGTTACTTAAGATTAATAAAATTAGTTCAGCGACGTCATTTTTCTTTACTTGCACACCTGCTTAGCAACTTGGATCTAAACAAATGCACAAAACACCTCCTTAAATAAACTTCTTCACCTCCTTTATTAGTAATGTGGTATCTTTCTTAAGTTGTATCTCCATGAAAGTATTATTTGTGCCAAAGTCATATGCCAAATGTAGAATATAACTGCAGAAAAAAAAGTTTTGTATATTTATTTCTTGAGTGACTCTCTATGACAATAAAAAGACAGACTGAAACATTATCTTACAGAAGCACCAGTTTAGGCCAATGTTATGCTTGAACTTTCAGATAAAGAAAAGATTCTTTTTTTTAAAATGGATTTGAGTCTGCCCAATAAAGGAAAAAAAAAGCATGGTAAACTGCAAAGAAAATTGTGGTCCTTGTGAACTCATTTTCTAGTAGATCTGAGATTCCTGTTGCAAATCATGTACATCAAAGGAGAAACTTGGCATGTATACTACTCCTGAGATGTATGGAATCCCAGGAATGAACAAATGATTTGCATTATCCACCACGTAGCTTTATGGTTTTACTAGACCTCTGATGTTCAGTTGAATATTTACCTTCATGAATTTATCATTGAAGGAATTAAATCAAACTATTTCATTTTTTTCTGGACACTATACACAGAAGTGATTAAAAATATGAAAAGGATCAAATACTCTTCACATTTGAACATTCTATATGAAATCTATGGAATTCCAGGGAGGTCAAAGGAATTTACAGAATTTTAATTTATGCCAAAAAATTCCAATCCAAAAAAACCCCAAACAAAAAAACCCAAATAAACAAACACACCTCCCAAAAAGAACCACCCCAAAATCAAATAAAATAACCCAAACCCACTATAAATCTTATTTAAAAAATATTATAATATCATGAAACTAGGAGAAGATGCTTATATTAGAGCTTCTTTAGTTTTAGAAGATGAAGTAAACTGTCCATTTGATTTCAATGAAGTTAAAATCAAGTACTTAAAGGTTATCTTTCCTTTTTTTTTTTTTTTTTTTTTCCAAATTGAGGCTAATATTAGCAGATCACAGTTAAACAGAAGCCTGTAGGGAAAGAGTTATATTATGACAGGTTGTATGAATTCCATGTTTCTAATATTAGAAGAACAGAAATAATATCATAAAATGTATTTGAGCATATAGAGCATTTGCAGAAAATGAATGCAATTACACTAAGAAATCCATACATTTTACCTACTGTACTAGTTACCTGGCTGTGACTATACGTCAGGATAAATGCATGTCATTTTCTGACCCCTAGATTGCCAAAAAATGTGGTTCAACACATTATGATTGTTTTTAAGGCATGGAGAGATGAAACAAAACCCACACCTGTGCAGTAGAAAGAATGTGTTTAAGTTCTTGATTTAAATTTTAATATTACATTTTCAGTACCATACAAATACTGGTAGTCAGCAATAAGAAAATTGTTGAGGATGTCACCCAAAAGGTTTCCAGCAGCAGATAAGAAGTTGTCATTTTATCTGAAAAATATTTTCCAGAATGGGTATTTTTGCATTTTTTCTATTCTACTTTTTTTCAAGCTTTGGATTTTGGGAGTTGTTTGAAGACCACCAAGTCTTCAGTTGACTTTTGCATATCTCACTTAGGATCAGAGTATCATAACAGTTGATATTTAGTGTGTAGAATGTAACAATGCTAACACAATCTCCTGATGAGTGCCTTTAGCCCCTAAATCAGAAAAGATCTGGTGGATGTGCCAGGGAGGTCAGCACTCTTTCTGCAACAGAAACATGAGCTATGTTCTGATGAAACATAATTCTTTTAGAAACTGACTGTAAAAGGACTCTGTGACAATAATTCTGTATCATTCTCTCTATATCTACCACTAAGTAAAGGAAAGATTAAAGCTATGCAGCCAGTTCATCATCCCTGTAGAGGTGCAATTGTGTTCAGGAAGGTAAAAAAGTGATATTAAGAGGATTTTAACCCTTTCATTACTACTGGACAATTGTCATGGGTTTATTCGTCTTGCTTCTTTATCAGAGAGCACAATTCACATCACACCCTGCATTTACACTGAGGTTGAATCCTAGCTGTTTGACACCTTATGTCAGTTTAAACTTGTCACTTTCTCTTCCAGGATATGTTCTCTTCTCTACACCTAGAATAACATTTTTTTTTTTGTTTATGTCACTTGGCTTTAGCTGTCTTACTAAATTACCTGATTTAGGCTCCCTATACTGTCAGTTTGTACTAACAGTTCCCACAATGTCCTCCTCCTTATTTACTGACTATAGAAATAAGCTACATAATTAGTTTGGCCTAGATCCCAACCTTTTACGTAGTTGAAGATAGCTGAAACAAACATCAGTTTGCTGCCTCTACTACTAAACAGTTAATAATTGGAGGAGGAAACACATGTGGGCATACAATACCATTAGACTTACAAAAGCTCTGCTTGTGTCAGGCAAGACTCATCATGCTAAGAGATGGTGTTCTGAGCTGTGATGTCTCTAGAATTTCAGAGGAAACATTGTTAATGTGTGGTTGACACCTTAGTAGCAAGCTGTGTGAGAGAGTATGCTTTTTAAAGGAAGCTCTAGAAGCCACATGCCCATCTTCATCAAATGTGGACACAATCTCCTTGTGAAAGAAATTATTTGCAGTATCAGTGATAATCAATATTTTTCAACCGTAAATTATTAGCCACTAAGTTTTATGAATGGTTCTTCTGTGTATGAACGAGGGAAGTGGGACTAACCATATCTGCAAATGCAACCAAGCAAGCACACTGTGACTTGATGATTTGTATATTAGAATATGACTCAGACATATAATAGCAGTAAATTAGAGGAAAATGGCTGAATTGCCTGCAAATGGAAAATCAGGTAGATATGTGGCTTCTTTCATTCTAAGTTTACAGTTGTTAATTTTATATGACTCCTTAATGCAGAGAATAAGCAAGGGAAAAATAAACAAGGAGAAAAGCTAAAAATTCTGGCTTTGTTAGTTGGCAGCCTTTGATTGAAATACATTTGGTAGTGAGAGGGGCTTACATTACATACTAGAGGCTTTTTAGAATTTTTTTGCTGGAAAAATTTCTGCGTGTTTGTGGTTGGGTTATTTTCAATATTTCACCATGAGTTTTAGAGATAGATACTTCAAGAAGAGCTGTGAAATTACAAGGAAAATAATGTAATTGCTTCCTGTTCTTCCTGGCAACTTTTGGAGCATGAAACCAAAAACCACAACTCAGATACATTTTTAGCTGCCATCAGCTCTCGGTATGACATAATATCTAATTGTTACTCAGGATGTATGCAGCCTTTTTAAAACTTGAGTTTAGGAGGAGAGGTAGAAGAATTTCCATGATTTTTTATACCATTGAATGTTTCAGCTGTAATGACTGTTGAGATTCTCATAAAAAATTACCATTTTCTTTGTCACTATCTAATACATCTGGACTGAAGTTAAATATCAGCCTAGGATTTCAGTGTTCTTTTGACCTCTGATTGTACAAATCCTGTAACATCAATATGATATAACCTTGTAAAATCAATAGGTGAAGTGCCATTTTTCTGTGATTCCCTTGAACTATTTCAATACATTATTTTAACATTATTTGTTGTCTAAAGGCAGTATATTCCAGCAAGTCTGTGTGTAGTAAAGTGCCTAGTTATTTTTTTTTAATATATCTACAGAAACAAAGATGATTATAAATCAATTACACATTATACCTTATCTGCATTTCAGTGTTGCTTTTTTTCCATTAATATTTCATGACCTGCAGCTTGGTAAGTACATAGTGCTTTTTTATTGATTGTTGTTTCTGTTACACTACATGAAAAAGAGTTTGTGTTTCTATACTGGCTTACAGTGTGTAATGACTTATAAAGAAGTGCAAAAATGTAAAATATTTCAATGGTTAGATCAGAGAATCATATTTTGGGTTGGAAGGCACCTGGTTTTGAGCCCTGTGCCATGGGCAGGCACAGCTTCCACTAGAGTAGGCTACTCAGAGCTTCATCCAACCTGGCCTTTAAAACTTCCAGACACTGGGCATCCATAACTTCTCTGGCTAACCTCTTCTAGTGCCTCATTGTCCTCACAGTAAAGAATTTCTTCCAAATATCTAATCTAAGCCTAATCTCTTCCAGTTTGAAGCCTTTCCCCCTTGTTATGTCACTACATGCCCTTATAAATAGTCTCTTCTCCAGGCTAAACAATCCCAATTCTCTCAGCCTTTCCTCTGTACTTGTTCTGACTGGTTCTTTTGTGTGCTGGGGACCCCAGAGCTGGATGCAACACTCTAGGTGGGATCTCACCAGAGCGGAGTAGGGAGGCAGAATTTCCTCCCTCGCCCTGCTGGCCACACTGCTTTTGTTATAGCCCCGAATACAGTTGGATTTCTGGGCTGTGAGTGCACATTCCCAGCTCATGTCCAGTCTCTCACCTACCTGCACCCCCAAGTCCTTCTCAGCAGGGCTATTCTCGTTCTGTTCATCCTCCAGCCTGTATTGATACCCAGGGTTGTCCCAACCTAGGTGCAGCACCTTGCACTAGATCTTGTTAAACCTCATGAAATTCCCTGACCTCACTTCTTGAGCCTGTCCAGGTCCCTCTGCATGACATTCCATCCTTCAGGTGTGTCAAATGCACCACCCAGCTTGGCGTCATCTGCAAACTTGCTGAGGTGCACTTGATCCTTCTGTCTATTAATGAAGATATAAAATAACACTGGTTCCAGTATGGACCCCTGAGGGGCACCACTTGTCACTGATGTTCATCAGGACTATGAGCCATTGACCACTATGCTCTGGATGCTACTGTGTATCCACTTTCTTATTCATCTAACAGTCCACTCATTGAATCCATCTCTCTCCAATTTAGAGAGAGGGATGTTGTGTGGGATTTTATCAAAGGCTTCACAGAAGTCCAGATAAATGCCACCTGTAGCCCTTCCCTTGTCCAGTGATGTAGTCAGTCCATCACAGAAGGCCACTAGATTGTTCAGGTAGGACTTGCCCTTGGTGAAGCCACGGTGGTTGTCTCAAATGACCTCCCTGTTCTCCATGTGCCTTATCATAGCTTCTGGGAGGATCTGTTCCATGATCTTCCTAGGCACAGAGGTGAGGTTGAGAGGTCAGTGGTTCCCAGGGTCATCCTTTCTACCCTTTCTAAAGATGGGTACAATGTTTCTGTTTTTGCAGTCACCTGGGACTTCACCTGACTGCCATGACTTTTCAAATATCATGCAAAGTGGCTTGGCAACTACATCAGCCAATTCTCTGAGAACTCTGGGATGCATCTCATGAAGTCCCATAGCTATTTGTATGTTCAGGTTACTCAGGTGGTCGTGAACTTGATCTTACTGTGGGAGGGACTTTGCTCCCCCAGTCCCCATCAGGCTATCAGAGGTGTGAGAAGCTGACATTGAAGACTGAGGTAAAAAAGTTGTTGAGTATCTCAGCCTTCTCCTTCTGTAGCAATACTTTTCCATAATATTTTTCCGGATAGCTCATTATACTAAAACTCTGTTAGTTACTGTTGATATCTTTTAAAAAATTTTAGGAAAAAATGCCATTAACTCAAAATATTCCATCAAAAGCAGTACACTTAAAATTCATATTCCTGACATATTTGCTGACAAGATGCTTTAATTAGGACAGCAATAAGCTATTCAGTCATATTTGGATATAACACTAGTTTAATTCACACTTTTCTCCTAAATAAACCTACAACAGCACTCTGTGAAATTAAAATACAGTACACTCATATCTTTGCTTAGTATCAGCTTGTATTTTAATATTTTACACTGCTGAATATATATAACCAAAGAAAAGGTGAAAACTCATCTGGAAGAAAGATGCTGATTCATGACAAGGTAGTTCTAATTTTAGGTAGGTATAGAACCAAAAAATTAGTTGTGTATTTTCTGTTGCTGTGAAAGTAATTTGCAGTGAATAATTTATCTAACACATTCAACTTATTTTTAGATTTATTTTTTTAAACAGAAAAAATAAATTATTAATTTTATTATATTTTAAATTATTTTCATTTCTAATATTTGATTAGAATAAAATTGTTCTCTGGGAATAATTATTATCTTTATAATATTTATTATTATTTCTCAGATATACCATAAAATGTTTCTTTGCCCCATTGATAGGTATCTTAAAATTTCTTGCAACAGTTTGAATTCTAAAACTCGTATTTTGTATGTGTGTTGGACGTGTTATATTTTGTCAAAAGTATATTCATATAAAACAAATTGGAAAAATAAACTAAATTAAATGTATATAAAAACTGGATTTGTATGAACATTTACAGTATTCTCCATGCAGTTCTTATCACTCCTGAAAACACTGTCAAAGAGTGAAAATAAAATTTAGAAGTAGGATTAGGAAACATATGTTTGGTAAATTTTTTCTTTAATATGGCAGGTTAGAGGGGTTTCTTCGTTTGTTTGAATCTTTGAATCTTCGAATCTTCCTATACTGTGTTTTTCAGCATTATGATTATTACTTTTAATTTCTTTTTAATTCTAAAAGTACAACCAAATGGTTAACTTTATTCCAAAAAGAGACGTGACAGTAAACTAAACTTGTATTTTCTCTGTTGAGAAGGAAAGAATATTCAAAGACCTGGCTGATGTCTTTGCAAAACCTCTCTTGATGACTTTTGAGCAGTCTTGGGAATTTGGAGAGGTCCTACCTGACTGGAAGCTGGTTAATGTTGTCCTGATTTTCAAGAAGGGCAAGAAGGAGGACCATGGAAACTACAGGCCTGTCAGTCTCACTGCAGTGCCTGATACAGCTTTGGAGAAGGTTATTCTGGGACGAATTGAAAAGCATGTGAAAGACAACGCAGTCATTGATCACAACCAGTGTGGCTTCATGAGAGGAAAGTCCTGATTATCAAACCTGATCTCCTTTTATGACAAGGTAACCCACCTAGTTTATCGAGGGAAGCCTGTTGATGTAATCCTTTTGGATTTCAGTGAAGCTGTCTCTCACAGGATCCTTCTGGACAAAACATGCAGCACACAGCTGGATAAACACATCATGTGGTGGGTGAGCAATTGGCTCACAGGTTGAGCACAAAGGGTAATAGTGAATGGGGTAACATCAGACTGGTGACCTGTCGCTAGTGGGGCTCCACAGGGCTCCATCTTAGGCCCTGTGCTCTTTAACTTCTTCAGAAATTACTTGAATACAGGACTGGAAGGGATACTAAACAAGTTGCAGACGACAAAAAATTGAGAGGAGCTGTTGACTCCTTCAAAGGCAGAGAGGCCCTGCAGAGAGACCTCAACAAATTAGAGGACTGGGCAATCACCAACCACATGAACTTCAACAAGGGAAAATGCGAGATTCTGCACTTGGGATGGGGCAATCCTGGATGTTTGCACAGGCTGGGGAATGAGATGCTGGAAAGCAGTGCCACGGAAAGGGACCTGGGGGTCCTGGTCGATGACAAGTTGAATTTGAGTCAGCAGTGCCCTGGCAGCCAGGAGGGCCAACTGTCTCTTGAGAGGCATCAGGCAAAGCATCACCAGCCAGTCGAGGGAGGGGATTGTCTCTCTCTGCTCTGACCTGGTGTGGCCTCACCTTGAATATTGTGTGCAGTTTTGGGCCCTGTAATATAAGAAAAATATTAAGCTATTAAAGAGTGTCCAAAGGAGGGCAATGAAGATGGTGAAGCATCTGGGGGGGAAGGCATATGAAGAGCAGTTGAGGTCACTTGGTCTGTTCAACCTGGAGAAGAGGAGACTGAGGGGAGACCTCATTGCAGTCTACAACCTCCTCACAAGGGGAAGAGGAGGGGCAGGCACTGATCTCTTCTCTGTGGTGGCCGGTGGCAGGACTCAAGGAAATGGCCTGAAGTTCTGTCAGGGCAGATTTTGGTTGGATATTAGAAAAATGTTCTTCACCCAAAGGGTAGTTGGATACTGGAACAGGCTCCCTAGAGAAGTGGTCACAGCACCAAGCCTGACAGAGTTCAAAAAGCATTTGGATGGTTCTCTCAGGCTTATGGTGTGACTCTTGGGGCTGGTTCTGTGCAGGACCAGGAGTTGGACTCAATGATACTTATGGATCCCTTCCAACTCAGCATATTCTATGACTCCATGAAACTGGGAGGCAGGTGTCCCATTGTGATTAAACAAGTTTGTTAAAGATCATCTTGTTAAAGCTGACTGCTGGGTTTTTTAGCCCAAATTTTAATAAACCTAACTAATTTCTTTGAATGGAAAAAAATATGCATTGAGAGTCGGAAATTAGTAAATCCCTCAATATTGCAAGGCTTTCTCTTTAGAAGCTTATTTGTAGGCTTTTCTAAGTGCATATAAGAAAAAATATGCAAAAACACATACAGGAAGTAATGATTAATTAATTCAGCAAACATATTGATAAAACATCAGGTCAGCTCTCAGATCTTTTGGGCTGACTGTTGGTCAATTAGTTCTTACATGTAGCCAAGTTGAAATACATTATTCTATTTGCTTAGATGACAAGAGAGAAAAGTCTATATTGCTCTTTGCTGGAGAAAACTACATTTATCAAATAGTTTCCACTTTTGTTTTATAACTTTATGAAATATACAATTATTTCTGAGGTTTTTGCCTAACCTCTCCATACTTTCAAATCTGTATATGTTGGCTTGTAAGCCTTCTGCTTGTAAGACACTTTGTTTATAAATGACTCCATACTTTTATAGAATACAATGACAAAAATTGCTACCTAAGAAATGCATATTAAGAAATAGAAATATTTTGGAAAATGAAGAGAAATTCTGTAGGTGACATGTGAGCTCAGTTTTCAGTCTGATGAAGTTCTATTGTATATATAAGGAACAATTCTGTCTCCCTTTACAAAAATAGTTCTACATCTCTGAAATGAATAACCTTTGAGGCTGAATGAAAAGTAGAGCATCTTTATGAGTGCATATGATTTTAGCCAACAAAAATGGATCATGGGAGTTATTTTTCTATCATACTAAAATTGATATTTTAATTCAGAATTATTAGAATGAAAATAAGCTTTACTATTCTCTGTCACCTTACAGTGTAGCTCAAAATTTTGATAGCTGTGAATAAGCTGTGATTCTTATTATTTCAAAGGCAAGATCTAGACCACAAAATAAAAGATAAGAAATAAAGAAAGAAAAAACATGAAATAGATCGAAGTTGGAGAGAAGCAGAAAATGTACTTTGATTAATTGAAAGGTTAATTACTGAAAGACTTCCTCCACACAGCATACTGTTAATTAGAAAGTCTGAGCAATGTGTGATTTCATTTAACACTATGCAAAAGGCCAACAGGACATAGTAAACTGCTTGATTCTTCTTGTGTTTATGAAACATATGACTCGGTGTTTCATTTTACTCTGAAGTAAAAGAAAGCTCCTTTTCCTTTTTCCTTTTTTTTTTTTTTTTAATAGACAAAAAACAAGATTAAAAAATGACAGTTTGGTTAAAAAATGTGAGTTTGGTAGAGATGAGACCAATTTGACACCATGGGCTAGTGTTCTCACCCACCACTGCCACCTTAGCTCTGATCCGTGAAGCACACTGGGCACAGGATAGAACTGTGCTGTACGGTAGGGTTGCTGGAATATTTTGGTGTCTTCTACAAAGTAGTAAGTCTCCTTAAAACTTACATTTCTTTTCCAACATTTCAAAAAACGTTTTGTTCTCATAAGAATGGAAAGTATAATGTTAAAAGTGTTCTACAACAATTGGCCTTCCAGGATAGAACGCCAGACTGTCCTGTCTCACCAGAAACTCCTCACTCTTCATAACTCTTGGAAATACTTTCAGCAAACCATCAGCAGCACACATGGGAAGTGTGTGACAACAATGTGTGTGGACCTCAGCAGCTTTACAACCTCCTAGGTGTACCTCAGGGACTGAAGGATTGTCAAATTTGTGATTTACAAGGAGCTATAGAAATGGACAGAAAGGACACAATATTAGATAGTGAATTTGATGGAGTGTGGGATTGGAAGATCATGAGATTTGAGTCCTCATTGTTGGTGGAAGTATAAATTTAACAAGGAATTTTGATGGGAAATATTTTTTATAGACTAATCAAAAAAACAAACTCGAATTACCAAAGTATTATTAGGTCTGGAAAAGGCATAAAACTAAGAATTAATTCCTGTGTCACTGTCCCACCCACTTTTAGCTACGAAGCAGTACCTTGAAGCTGGCTGACAGCATCATGAACAGAAAGAGCAATGCTTTCAACCATCAGGAAAGAATTAATTCTTTGGTTTAGTCATCTAAGCATTAGTCATGTAATCTATGCTGCTTGCAAAGGTACTCATTATAAAGTAATTAAACGTATGCTAAGATAGCTGTTTAAAAAATGTGCTCTGAATAGGCAGACTGTGTCTTTCCATTTATTCCATTTTTTTAAGAGTACAGTTAGGTAGGATAACTCCTGTCTTTAGATAGTGATGTAGTTTTTTGAGAGGTCTAGACAAGCAGAACCATTTTCTCCAAATTTTATTTTAAGCAGATTGATAGAATCCCATGACAGGAGTAAGCAAAAGAAGATGGAAATAACAACTGCATGGCAAGCAGCATGAGTCAAGTAGGAGGAAAAATGCAAAATCTTCATAGTGCTATACAATTAATTTTTCAAGGACATAAAAATCCACACTGTCATAGACTACTAACAGAGACAGCTTATTGTTCTTCATGGACTTTTAACTTGACCTGTTCTTATGTAATTAATTTTATTTTTCATTGCTGAGTCAGGAAACCCATTCCTATTTTTGTTGCTATATGGATAATTCATTAAAATCTACCCTGCACAGGTTAACATTAATTTGAAAAAAAAAGCCTGCCTCTTTGGCCCAAGAGTTGCTTCTATTTAACTAAACCATGTTAAAGCTAACTAAGGAAGAAATAAATGAAGAAGTACAAGGTAGTGAAACAAGGAAGAGAAAACAAAATATCTGTCAACCAAAAAAAAAAGTTCACTCAGTCCTCCAGCCTTTGGGACAGAAGTTTTGACAAAATTTAGTTTAATACAAGCAAGCCCCAAAAGCATATCCAAAAAAAAGTATTTGAAAGGAAGAGGGAATGATCACTTCCCATTCTCTTTCAATCTAACAGGGCCTAGTCAAAAACTAGAGGTCTCTTAAAAGCTTCTCCTGTAACACACATTGTAACCACCACAGCAACTAGCTGGTTGATTATAATTTCACTGTTGTGGCAGAAGATTACCAATGAAGCTTCCTTCTAGCTCCCTGTGTTCTGCAGAGTAATGGGATAGTAGGAGAAATACAAGGAAATAGCATACTGGCAATCAGTTCTGCTTTTGACAACAAAACTACTGAAAAATGTATAAAGCTGTTAAATAAACTCAGACATTAAATAAAAAATTTAGGCTCTTTCTGTGTTCTGAAAAATGACATATTTTAATCTGAACAGACATAGTATTTTTTACAGTACATCATTTCTGATGGAGTTCACACAAAAGAAATAGGTTAGACTGAGACAGACATATCTAATTCCCGAAGCTTTCATCACTAACATTTTATCACCCTCACTGATCTGCCCAATCCTAAAGAAAAATGTAACACAACTATAGAATTTATCTGTATCAAACAGGAGGTAAAATGCAAACTACAATAGAGATGTCAAATCAAAGTATTGACTTTGCTCACTGTTAGCTGAAACAGTGCATGAAGTGTTTTATTTGAACAGTAGAAACAAATTAGCATACACAAGTATGATGGTGTGTCCATTAAGAGAAAAATGATTAATGTTATTTGTAGGAAGGTATTTTTTTATATCCCTTTAATACTGTCATTCCATTAACATCCATTTGCTTAGTTGAAGATTACTGTAGGAATTTTTTCAAGTTTAACCTATCAAGATTTTTGATTTATCAGCATTAGAAAAAAATATAAAAAGGAAATTATTCTTTTTCTACACTCACTGATGAAACTCAATAATGCATCAAGGAGCATTTGCTATGGTAAAGACACTTGAGGAGACCATAGAGTTCAAATAGTTTGGTAGGTGAATCTGCTTATATTAGTGAAATGGAAAAATATAAGAACAAAATTACTGTGATCTGTAGGAACTCTATCAGTTATATTGAGGTATAGTAGGAATAACACATATACCTATGGAAAAGGGGAAACAGTAAATTTACATAGAAAAAAATATGAACTATGATTCCATTAATACATGTCAGTTATACAAGGCTGACCATGAATAACCCTTTGATGGTAATATAGTGTTATATGAGATTTAAAGACCACCTCAACAATCCCTAAGTGAAGTTCCTTGTTTGTCCTGCCTAGGTTGTGTTTGATTCAGGTCACAAGGACCTGAATGTAATTTGTAGGCAGTCCAGAGCAAACAGTGGTACAACTCCTCATCAGACCAAATGAGACTGGAGTCTGTGATACACCTCTCTCTACCCTGTCACTTACATAAGAGAAAATCAGCTTCATTGTCATCCCTTTTTAGCACAGTATGTGATATGGAGCAGCTCCTGAAAATCAAGTCCAAAAACATTGATTCTCCAGGATGCTTATCTGGATATACTGCCCTTGTGACAGCAGCTGACTCTTTATACCTTTTCTGTCTTACAGTCACTGCATTTTCACAGTAAGGTAGCAGTGCTAGTTGGAGGGGTTGTCAATGGAGTTCATACAGGTCTGTTCCTACTCGGAATGGGGCTATAACCAACACTAGAGGAGGCCAGCTGTGGCTTCGTCCAGCCAAGGCTTGAAAATCTCCAAGAGCATTTCACAACCTTTCTGGGTAGCCAGCTCCAGTGTTGCACTACCCTTCTAGTAGATTTTTCTTGCCCAAATGTCTAATCTGAAACTCTCAGGCTTTAATCTTTGACATTAGTAGAGAACTAAAGCTACCATTATGTTACCTGATATTAAAAATGGAAAGAAAAAAATAATAAAAACACTTACAACATTTCATTTGTGCCACCAGACGCAGGAACTGAAAACTTTCAGTGTAAAATCATCTCACAACAGCTCATAAGAAAGACATGGAAACTCTCCTAGTAGAACGCCTTACTATTTGAATATCCAAGTCAGAAACTGAAAGAGAAGAAATAAAAATATTCTTTTTAAATCTCATCAACTTTATAAGGGACAACTGTGATAATTACTACCATTCTAGTTCAATGGGAAAGATATTCTATTATCTATAATACAATTAAAATTCAAATGGTATTCAGCCTGTATTTTAGAATCTGATAATTAATACTCAGTATTACTAAGGTTCAAGTAAATCCACATCCTTATATCACACCCTCAACTGTAGTTTAAAATTCATGTCTGGAAAGAAATAAGAAGTGCAAAGGAGAAGGTGGAAGGCAAATCACAGTCAGAAGTGTGCTATGCCTTACTCGAATGAATATAACCAGATGATAATATGATTGTGAATCTCCAGTGAATCAGTAAAAAGTAAATCAGATGATCCTAATTCTGAAAGCATTATTAAACAACTATAAAAAGGGGAATATGAGAACATATTTCTTACTGACCTAGCAGCTGTTCTATGACCTACAGAGGGGAGGGGAGGGGTGGGAAGGGGCAGGAAGGGAAGGGAAGGGACATGAGCCAGCAGGTTCATGTTGCTCAGGTTCAGTCAGCTGTAGTTAGAGCTGGGGAAAAGACCCAATGTCTTTGACAAACTGTTAACTTCTTAATCTGGGACAATGTTACCACATACAGTTTTCTACTCATTAACGCCACTATGCATCTGCTGTTAAAATGAAACAAGACTGTTTTTCCTATGCTGAAATGAGAAATTATAGTCTCACTTAAAATTATAGTTTTAGAACTTCCCAGTGTTGGAACAAATTCAGCATAGGAATGCAGTACTAAGATAAATGATTGTCTGTCTTTTGCCATTAAATCCTTAGTGATGTTACCTGTTAAATACAAAATTTGAATTGACAGATAGATTGCTTCTGTGATTCCTCCACATACTAAAGTACCCTTTGGTTTTCAGAACAAAATGAAGTCTGAGTAGACAGCATAAAACCTACTTTAAAAATAGCAAAGAAAATTGTCAAAATGATAAATTATTTTATTATTGTAGACATAGATTTTGGTCAATAGTATATTTGCTTATACTGTGGGGAACTTAACACAGCTATAAAAAAAGAGCTGTTAAATTATAGATGATGATGATGATGATGATGATGATGATAACAATAATAATAATAATACAAAAGGGAGCATGTCAAACTGTCAAGAGAAAAAAAAATCAAAGCATAATTTGGAAAAGCAGAATTTGTGTCTAAATTACATGCATTCTCAGGTTCCTAGCAATGAAAATCATCTCAGCACTAAGCATTGTAGGGAGTAAAGATTCTTACAGTGTCAGCTAGTAATAACCTTATCTCCAGTAGTTTATCATGAGGCTGTGTATGTGCATATGAGGAAAAAATGGGGGAAAAATATGAAAAAAAGGCAAATGTGCAGAAGTTTAACTCTGGTCACTGAAAAATAATTAATGTATAATTTAACACTAATGTCTGATGTTTATATATTGCATTGTTTCCACTATATGACAGTAATATTCTCCTAGGTTAATAAGAGTTCTAGTTCCTGGCACGTCCCAGAAAGAAATGACTTACTGAGGAGTTTCTGCTTCTGTTAGAGGGAAAGGAACAACATGAACCAAACTAACAAAAGGGTGGATTGGCCAAAATTATACTACCCTTTTTTTTTTGGAGAAGACTGAGCGAAAGATTGTGGAAATTGCCACAGATCCACTGAAATCACCTTTATCTGCCATCTCAGAAATTGTTCTTCAGTTTAAGCTTCCCTCCCTCAGATTCATTTTTCATATCAATGGACAAAGAAAAGGAAGGTAAAGCACAAGCGCTGTTTCTCAATTTCTCACTAGTTACAGATCAGAAGTTGTTGCTCATTGATTTTTGATGTGTATAAGCTACTGAAAATAGTGAATCAGAATCACACATGGAAATTATTCTTAAGTGATTTTTTAAAATGGCTTAGATTTTCATACATTGCCTATCCATAATATATTGTCCCCATATTCCTTTGTGCTAAGGGCAGTATCTTACAATTGACAGATTATGGTGTTCTAGGACTGTACTGGAAGGGAGTTCACACCAATGTTCTCTATAATCTTTAAAATAATTATGAAGGATATTTTTCTTTTTCAAGTAGTCCTCAAGGCGAGCATGTCCCTTGTGGCACATTTTTCCAGTGCTTATTCTTTAATACCTTGAAACCTAGCAAGAGTCTTTCACATGGCACACATCTCCTTTAGTCATCTGGCAGAAACGAATGCTGGCAGCTGCTCTGAAGCCCATTCATTGAACCTGTACCATTTCTAGAGCAAAGCTCTGTTTAATGTGAGGGACACTGTGCCAAGTCAGCCTGTATTTGCACTATGCAGTCACAGCTCTTGTTTCCCAATGTGAATCTCCAGGGCTTCCTAAGGATTTAAGGAAAGAAAGCAGAGAATGGAAGTGGACTGTTTTTACATGGACTCATCTCTTTTAGTAAAGGCAGTTTCTAAAGTGTAAATAGAGGGAACATTTTCCAGAGACATCAAGTATAACTGTTACAGAAATTTATAAATGTATTCCTAAAGATATTAAATTTGTCTAGTGAAATCTATGAATCTGTGTAAGTTCAGAAAAATAAAATAAAGAAATAAAAATACATATGTACATATATATATATATAATTCTTTACATTTAGCAGCTGATACCACCTTTGCTTGTTTTTCACAGTAATACACAGTTTTCATGTCTGTAATATGGGCTACAGTATTTAAAACCTTAGCTGAATAGTTTAAAGAACTAATTTAATGTGAATTCTAATTGTCCTGGACTTCAAAACTGGTCCATGCCATAATTTTACGTAATATTCTTTTTGCATCTCTGAATAAATGAATACTTGCTAATGTAAGCATGTGGGACTTGCCATTAGAATTTAGTAAGATATTAAAAGCACTTGGAATTTTTTAAAACCTTACCTTTATCTTCCATTTTCATTCAAATATGTTTTAATACCCATCTACATTCCTTCTTTTTTCCTGTTTAATATTATTCTTTGGTTTTACACGGCCACTGTGTGGATTTATACTGCAGAAAAGTGCAGGTTTTTTCCCGAACAGTAAGTGCCTATCAAAGCCATTTAATCTTCTCAGTCATCTGTACTATTCATTTAGAAAAATGAATTTCTAATAATTGTTATTGCATTACACATTCAAATAGTAAAGAGGATTTTCATATACGTGTTCAAATCAAACCACTATGGTTTTTTCTCAATTTCAGCAGAAATGTAAACAAGCCAATATATCTATCATTCAGAAGGACCTAGCTAGGTTTATAGAAGAAATGTCTCTTTCTCATTTATTAGGACAGAAGAAACAATTCCTCCCTGCAGATTGACAATGTTATTCCAGTGGTAATCTTGTGTAAATGTCAGAAGCAGTTTCTTAGAAGTGTGGTGTTTCTGTAAGGATTGCTGAAAATCAGAAAATCCTGCAAACCTAATCTGAACCCCTAAATATTTCCAAAGGACAAACTTCATAAACTTAAAAAAAATTTCAATTTTTTTTCCCTATTAGATCCAGGTGAGCAGTTATAGTGTTTTGCAGTGTCGTAAAGATACACAAGTAAGCTATTCACTCCATAACATGTTGTGCTGGGAGAAGGTCTGCATGGCCAATGTAATCATGTAGAAACAAGCTGGTCCAATAGAAAATAGAACAGTGTAAGATAAAAATACACAAATACTATACAGTTGCAATCAGCACTTATTAAATGGCAAATGAAATACATTGTAACCAGTTTTTCATATGTACTGTAAAAAGGGCAAACGAACAACATACACTTAGTCCATAGTAATGGAAGGTTACATCTATCTAATGGATAAATATGGCATCCAACAATTTATTTTTTTTTATCCCAAACATCTGTATATATAGAAATACAGACAGAAGTAAATATAAAGTTAATGGTGGTGATTTACAGGAATATGTTTTGGTTTTTTTTTATTTCACTAACAGTGTGATCACTGTGACCACTAATAATGCCCCACTATGGCTAGGAGCAAAACAGAAACAAAAATAGGAATTTATAAGTACTGTATCCATGGTAAGCAAAGTGTAAAAAAACAATGCCCTTAACCACTATCTTACCACCATAAAATATAAAAGCAAATTTGTGTCAAGCATGAAAGAAATATATACTCTGAGTACAATAATGCTTTTTTAAAATATTTAGTGTCAGAGTAGACTAGCTACATATTCTACCCTTAAATAGTTATATTCTTTTCCTATTCAATAGTATTACAGCTATCTATTCAATTATGATATTAGTTAATTTTAAAAATAATTCAACATGAAAGAACACATTGCAGGATAATTCAGATAATCTCACGATATTTAGATATCTTAAGAGAATTAATTTAATGTTAATGAATAGTTGAAATTATTTTTCAGTAAATGTGACTGTAAATGTGTTTTCACTTTGGTTCTTAAAGAAAAGCTCTCAGTCAGATCAATGGAAGTAATAATAGCTAACATATTTACATTGACAAAATGTCACTGAAAAGTCTTTTACTGAATGATAACACTTAAAGTTCAGCTTCCTTGTTTCGTAAATTACTTTTATGTTTTACTTTTTTATAGCTCTTATACAAATAAAAGTGAAAATAACTTTGTCAGAATAAAGACAGTCAAATTAAATTTAGAAGTACCATTGACAGAATAGGAGAATTTTTATATATGTTAGAATTTTAGAGATATTGATATGTTTAAATGGTGACATTATACAAATTATTTAATGTGATGCTTTACTTCATGATATATTTTTGACATAATTATAATATACAGTTTAAATAGACCAAAAGCTTTTCAGAAAGAGTGCATAAAGACCTCTGAAATGAACTTCTAGAAACTGAAAGTGTTCTTTCAATTTATTGACTTTAGTAGACTCTTAGAAATCTATAACCATGTGAGGACATTCTAAGAATAAAGTACAACTCTCATAAAAGATTAATGACTTCTTTTTTAATATTTTATCAACCTCTAAAAATGCGTTGAAAGCTTACAGGTTGTAATTTTGATTGAAAGAGAGCCAAAAGAAAGTTTATAATAAAATTTTAAAGCAATCTTGGTTTTCAGAGACTCATAAAAGAAAATTTTTCTTATAATCTTTTGCCCGATTTGACTAAAATTCTTCCACTTAGAAACGTTAGGTACTTGAGAAAGTGACCAATGCATCATTTTTATATTATCACTCTAGAAGGAAAGTGAAGCAGCTTGGTAAGAAATATTTTCTTTGTATTATCTTATACTATTTTCTGTTAAACTCTTGAAGTATGAAGGCTTTCAAAACAAACTAATTTTTCGTTGCCTAAACCAGCTGGTCATTTAATGAATCTCCTGACAATAGAGTATATTATGCGAAATGTAAACTTGTTACTGGCTACTGATAAGCCAGTTGATTAGGCTTCAAATAGCAGTTCTCAACATTTTTCTAAATCTATTTTTAGACTCTCACTTTGCATCTAGAGACATCTCTTCTTCCTACTTTGCAGTCTCCAAATAGTAGTCCAACGATTTAGCTCCAATGCAGCTATGATTGGATCTCTCATACAGGACACCCTCTTTGAGACATTTGCATCAAAACCGTTCCTCCCATATCCTGACATGTATCTTTGCATCGTGCTCCCTTCCTCACAATTGTGACTATTCCCTTCTCCAGAAAAACTTTGGAAAACTCATCTTTGCTCATCAGATAGATCCCTATGAACAGCACTGACACTCTCTCAGTGAATTTTCCCTCTCACACACTTCATATAAGAAAGAAGATGTAGAGGTGTTTCTGTTCCCAGCAAGAAGACCTCCTGAAGGGCACCACTCTGCAAAACCTTACTTCATTGAGAGGACTGGCTCAGTGGAAGGCTTTGCACCAGTCACATCACACACTGCCAGCTTGCTCTGTGAGACTGGTTCACACCCCACATTACATGGTGAGTTGTTCATTTATATCCTTACACTGCAAAGCTGCTCTCCTAGTGCAGCAAAGGTGGAAGGGCTCTGAGTGCAAAGCACAGTGTATACAGTACAGAATACAACAGAAGGAGAAATAAAGAGGAGATAGGGAGCTGGCAAACACCACAGACACTGAATAGCCAGTGGAAGCTGTACAACATGTTCACACAGGGCAGTCACTTTTTCTTAGATTTGTAGTCTATACAAGCACAGGGCCTTTCTTTCACTTCCAGTTTGGGATCCTCACTACAAGAAAAACATTGAGGTGCTGGAACCTCTCCAGAGAAGGACAACAAAGTCAGTGAAGGATGTGGAACACAAATCTGATGAGGAGTGGCTTAGGGAATATCTTATTGCTCTCTCAAACCACTTAGGTTGTAGAAAGGTGAGGATTGGTCTTTTCTTCCAAGTAACAAGCAATAGAACAAGAAAAAAGAGCCTCAGGTTGCTCCAGGAGAGACTTTGATTGGATATTAAGAAAAATTTCTTCACTGAAAGTGTTATCTCTTTCCCTGGGAAAGGTACTTGGCAGCTCTGTCTCTCTTACTTTTCTCCTTTCCAAAAGATATGTTAATAGAAAAAATATACCTACAGACAAGACTTTTCCTGGTAACTAATTAACATGCACACGTACAGGCTATGAGGCCATGGGTACAAATTTGACAATTCCTTGATGGAAAGCTCAGCAGCTCACTTCTAGTCTTTTCTCACCTTCAGAACCCTGCTCACACAATGCCTCACTGTGCCCTACACCAGCACACAGAATGAAGAAAGCACACTGGGGAGTCTACCTTCAAACATTCTGGCAAAATTAAAACGCTTACCATTTTCACTAAGCTTCTTTCTCTCTCAGCCCAGAAAAGCAGACTTATATACCTCTGTCCATTCTAAACCTCTTGAAGTAGAGAACCCTGACACTCCAGGTATCATCCAGAGTCATCCTTACTCCTCTGCAAACCCAGAAGCTCCTGGAGGAAACAGAGTTATCTAAGTGACAGGTCTACTGATATGTAGTGCTTTAGCACTGTCACCTGAACCAGAAAAGAGAGTCCAGTTTGTATTTCTCTCTCATATCTAGAAGGACACAAATAATAATTAGGTGTCAGGTATCTACAGATGCTACAGATGCTACAGATTATTTGGATAGTAAATCTCCTCATGTTAGGTAACATGGTCCTTCCTTCTCTCTGGACAGTGTCCTCTCTGGAGGTCAGTGGATAGACAACAGGAGTTATGGCAGCTGGGACCTCAGAGCTGAACCTGTACCCAGTGGAGGCACTTTCTAAACATTCTGTTGAGTGAGGGCACTACATCCTGTAGCTCCATGATGGAACAAAATACTCCTCTGGAGCATGGAAGAGACTATTAACTCCGTCCTCATGACTTTGGCACATCATGCACTGTAAGGAGCAGAACAAATCTGTACTTAATAACACATAAATGGGAATGATAGGGCAACATTTGGAACTGGCAGGTTACCTGTGTCCAGGTAACCACGAGCCAGGTTCTGCTGTGTACAGCTACGAACCTGCAAATTAGAGAGCTACATGCAGCAAAACAGGTAGGCAAGTCCCCTGTTTACACATGAGTAAACACAGCTCCTGAGCTCCTTCAGCTTCTAGGTAATGGGCACCAAATCCTCACCTTCATATATGGAAGCCTCTGTTGTTGTCCCAGGCAGGGCAGTGGTAGGGAAGGCTTTACCTCTGAGACTCCTGTCATCACCTTAGAGGATACCTTTACTGAGGTCAGTGCTGCAGAGATCAACACAGAAGCCCTGACCTCACTGCCATTACTGTCTTAATGTCAAGAAAGCAAGATCACAATTAGAGCTGAAAAGGACTACAAGCCTGCAGGCTCATCACAAATGTTGTCACTAGGACAAAAAACAGAGCTATTTGCCACTCCAGAAATGTTTTCAGATCAGTCTTTCTGACATCACTAATGCATAAATGCATCACGAATTTTATTATGGTCAGCAAGACTCCTGAATAAGGGCTATTAAACAAGAGTTCGCAAGAGTTGCTCCATGTTTCATATTCTGATTTGTCCTCCAGTTCAGAGGCTACTCATGCAATACTGCTTTTTAAAGGTAAATGTGTGCTTCATATGGGAATAAGAAAAAATAATTACTGAGGTATCCAGGAAGAAGTATATTAATAGAAAACTTTTTAACACATATAACAGTTTAGTTAATAATCTAATAGTTAATACAGAAATTTCTAACTGAAGAATGTGCTGATGCACCAGATACAATTTGATTGCTTTTACCTACTTTGATTACCTTTACTTACTTTCTTACTTTGAGACACAAATAGAACTGAAGTGATTTCTCAGTTTGGGAACATCCCTGGTCCCGATGGTCAGTAATTTGCTCAACTTATGTACAAACAGGCAAATGAGACACAGTGCAACCCTCTGCCTCATTGCCTTCCTTGTCTAGATGTGGAGAGAAGTTAGACTGTGGTATGCATGTATTTCTGGTTGAAAAATATGTGTTTTGCATCCTAGAAAGTAGGTCTCACAGGGACAAAAAATGTTGTCCCTGTGTGTCAACGTCCAGAGGGATCCCATGGTTAGAACTGGGTTCCGCAATACAGATCTTTGTTGTGAAGATTTTTCACTGAAATATTCTTTTGGAGTACTTTCAAATTTAGTTTCAGACAAGCTTGGAAAATCCATTAATCCTGATATACACGATTTTCACATAGTTTATATTGTACTGATTAATATTAGGTCAAATATTAAAGTGCTAATTCATACCAATTTCTTAAGCCGATGACACAGTAATGTATTATCATTGCAGATATTTCACTTAATGAGAATCATGTAGAGTCTTAGAGTTCCCAAATGACTCTCAGTGAACAATATAATGACCTAACAACTTTCCACTAATTCCTATATATTTATATATTTAGAAAGTCAAAATGCTAAATGCTTACTGATACAGATAGACCTCACTACCATTGTGGGATAATTGCATTATAAAATTCAGAAAACTAATGAAAGCAATTCTATGATTGATGGAAATTGTAAGTTCAAATGTTATTTCGTTGTTAGTGAAAGATCACTGAAATAATTTTTTTTTGTACAAGTGATTTTACATGCACCACAAAACTTCATTTTAGGACTATACAGTGGGCTACTATCCATTTCAGTTAAATATTTAAAGACAAGAGCTAAATAACTGATGGAAAAAGATGTTAATATAATCTAAAATTTGGTAGTATTAAATAGCAAAAAACTGAAGCCTTATCGATTAGTGTGTCTAAGGGAAAGAAGGAGGTGTCATCTTTATATATAATCTGAACAGCTCTCATGTTTACATTGAGGAAAGTATATTTGACTCTTAAAACTGAATATTTTCATTAGAAAGATATTGTTTCAATAACAAAACAGCAAAATATCAGAGCTGATACCTGTCTTGGGAAAACTGAATTCAACAGTTATTGCCTAAAGACTATCTGTGTCAGCCTGGTGAAGATGATTTACTCTGTTTCCCAGTCTCAGGGTAACAAAGGTTTTAAAGGAATCATCTGGGCTGTTGACCTAATGCTTTACAGCTATACAGTAGATATTATATCCCAAAGAGTCCATAAAGAGCTTCACATTCCTCCATTCACTGTGGGTAAGAAATCATTTCCCCTATCTTAGAAAACTTATATCTGCAGAGCAGAAGTTCACAGAATGGGAATATAAACTTCCTTGAAAGGAAGTAGAGGAGATCAAAGGAACTGGTCAGTACACTACAACTCTGGATGGATTTATTAGAGAAAATTCTGATAACCTGCTACCAGGCAGTCAACTGCACCTCAAACTACAGATGAAACTAGCATAAACAAACAAAGATGCCAACAGTTCTTACAGAAATACCTTTAGGAAAAAAATCCTTCTTCACCTATCACCACATTCAAAACTTGAGGTTTTTTGTCTTTTTTTAATCCTTTTGTTGGAAAGTAAAGGTTATCAGCTGTAAACCGGGGTGAGACCTTTGCAAGCAAGCAGAAGCCCTAAGAACCTTAGGGGAAATATTTGTGGAATCTGACAAGTCACTGCAGTTAGAGGATAGGCAAGCTCTTATTGTAACCCTCGGGCTTTCAACACCATTTCTGAGCAGAACATAGGTCCTCAGAAGTAGTTTGGTGACAACATTTTGTGAAATGAAACCCTTAAGATCCCTTTCAGGCATACAAGACAGCATAAAATATTGAATTTTCAAGTTTATAGAAACTTCTGTGTATAGAAAAACAAAGAATCGCTATCCCTTAAAGTTACAGGGGAAATTAATAACTCATGATCAAACTGACATACACTAGGAAGACGAAGTGCTTTTTTTAAAGCAAAACCAAGAGTTTAAGTTTTAAATTTTCACTTTATTTAAAGAGATTTTTAGGTTTTAGTTTATTTTTGAATTTAATTCTGCAATTAAATATGTACATATGCACTAAATTGTGCATATAAATATGCATCTGTATTACATATATGCATATACATTTAGAAAAAAAAATACAGGACTGAATGAAAGCTTAAAAGCCCTCAGTTTTCAGTGCTCTAAAAGTTAATGTTTTATGAGAAATATTCTGTGTTGGATGTTCTGCAAATAAATTTTTAGTGAAAGGATACAAGAATGTGATCTATTACAACTACCATATCAGACGAATTGAGTAAATGATCCATAACACAAAGCCTCAGTACATAATTGTCCAAACTTCTTACAAAGAATGTTGAAACAGACTGTGCTCTTTTCAGTAGTTTTAGAAACTAACATTCCTGTCAGATTCCTCTGTACATTTTGTCTTTCTTATGAAATACTAATGTAATTCAACAAAAAACATCCAAATAAAAAGTTTTAAAAAAGCTCAGTGAGAAATTACCAATACAGCAGAAAAGCCTTACATAATTCAGCTACCACCATCTGTAATTAAGATATTGGAGCATCTCCCTAAATAATCTAGTTTGTAAAAATGATCACGTATGGTTCACAGAAACATTCACGGTATGTTATGACAGGAAAATACAAAGACAAATTCTACTCAGACATATACAGAGGCTATGTTATAATCTGTTTATTTGTGCTGGTATTGTTTCCTTGGGCTATTCTAGGTAGCCTACTGAATCAAGGCACAGAATTACAAACAAAGTCTAGTTATTGTGAAAGATTTTTCTTTTTTTCATCTTGGTACTGCTTTTATTGCAATTTTGCCCTATACATAGGACAAAATTGCCTAACTTCTAGATAGTTGCCTATTTAACTTCTACATGACTTTCCTGATGAAGCTATCCTTGTTCCCTTATCCCCATCCCTAAAGTCTTATAGCTGCTCACCTACATGATGACTGAAAGTTGTTTTGAAAGGAAGAAATCAAAAATGCCTGCCTGTCAACATCCTATAGGCTGGGAGGAATTCAGCTCCACGGAGCTCTATTAGGGAAGAAGTGTTTGTTTCTACCTCTTCACATAGAGGCCTTGTGGCAACAAACATTTCTTCTCAGTAAACCCACCCTATGTCTCCATGGTCTGGCAAGACTCTAGCTTCAGTGATTCTGACATGGAATCTTGAAGGAATATGGATGAGAAAGGGGAAAAAAAGGTTATTTTTAATATTATGTAAACTTCACTAAATCTGAACAGACTATCACAGGAGACAAGGAAAGCACTGCATTCAGAAGAAAAGTCACTTGTAAAATCATAACATTTTGCCATCTGTACAAAGAAAAGTTTGTGAAAATCATCTGTAACAAAAAATGTTATGCATACTAAATATCAGTGTAGGGTTTTTTAAATATACTATATAGTTCTGAAAACAAGCTTTAGCTAGCATTGAATAAGAAGGTGAATATATTCAGTTTAGCAGTGGGCCATAAATGTATGTATATGTAGCTATGTATATATAGCTGCTCACTTTTAGAAATATGATACCTTTTACCCCATACACCAATAATAAATATATATGTTGTAACATTTACTTCTATTTTTTTCCCAGTATTATTCATTTTATATAGCCATAGCTGTAAAAGAATTGTGGAGATTTAATCCTAGAAAACTATAAAAGTGACACAAAGAGATTTCACTAAAACAGTTGCTGAAAATTAAAAGAATACTTGAAATTAGAATTGGAATGTAACCTTGACATGTGCAACAGTTCCAGAATTGAGCACATATGATCAATGACCTCAACTCAACACTCTCTACTCGTGGACAGAAATGAAATATCACATACAACATAAGAATGACCTATACTTGGAGCTAAAAAGAAGTACTGGACAAGTGATGATAAGAAAAAAGACTCAAATTTTAAGCAAACAGAATTCAGATGCCACAAGCAAGGATAAGAATGTTGAAAAGAATGATTGACAAATCTATAAAAGAAACAGGAATGTTACATCACTCTAAAGAGAAAAGAAGAAAAGCAAATAAAAGGACATTTGATTTGATTCTCTGCTTTGAAAAGACAGCTAATAGAAACACAAGCAAGTAAACTAATCCAATTTCTTACTATTATAAACAAAATTGCATTAAAAATACAGTATTACTGCTGAAAGTCAAGCAGTCAAAAATTAGGAAATACCTCAACTGTCTTTTCACTCTCATCACTACTGCCTGTTCACTCCTGGCTTGGCCCCTAGTATATAACTAGAATGATAGTAATATAGACAAAAGTTTTCACTTATCCTGAGGGAACAATGAGTTGCTCTTTAATTCCATAATTGGTGAACAAGAAATCGACATGTTCTGCTGCAGATAGGAAGGCAAAGTATTTCCCACTGACAATCTTCCCTCACTCTGAAGTGGTCTGGAGCTCAGAATATGAGGCAATATGGACTCACACTTGATAAAGAGAATGTATTCTTCTGTAGTCATTTTGTCTCAACAAGAAAAGTCTAAGTTTCATAGGCTGAAAAAATTAGACTAAATTTTCCTTACTATTTTATTTCCCTGGATTTCCCAGAAACACTATCTGTGAGTAAATCATATACTTTTTAAACAACCCACCATTTTCCAGTAATCGTTCAGGAAAAGATAACTATAATAACATTATTCAAAGGTGAAAGTTTTGTCTGGAAAGCATCCTATGTTTCATTCTGGCTCCACTAATGACTATTTTACAAAAAGCAGAATGGTAAATGACATTTAAAAGTTCAAAACTGAGTATACATATTAAGTGCTTTTGCTTGAACAGTTTAGAGTCATTTTCAGGTTGCAGAAGATAAAATAATGGCACATTGTTCAATATTTTTTGTATTCGTTTTGTTCTGGGTTGCTTGATAGAAAAGTAACTTGGTTGTGTTTTTTTTTTCAATCTGGTGTGAAAGAGATGCTAATGTAATCTTCCCACAGGTGTAACTTTAATGGAAACTAAGACAGTTGAATTAAAATGTAATTAACAACATTGCTATTTGTATTCTGTAATTTAATGCTGTTCTTGTTTCCTCTGCTTCATTTAGTGCTTAATATTATACAGAGATTTTTATCCTTGTATTGACTGCAGCTATGTAAACTAATGAGTTAAATTTTATTCTATATTCATCCCAGTCATATATATTAAATGCAAGAAATTAATGCTGTAGTAGTATTTTCCATCATGATTGTCAGAGAATTGAAAAATTTTTATCTGAAAAGACTCTCCATTTTTATCAGATAAATTCTATGAGAAAATGTTTGATTACAGAAGCATCAATGTGCATGTGGAACAAATGCAAGTGGATTTACCCTGACTTTAATGACCAGAAGACAACTCTGACTGTAGCAAAAGATTCAACTACTACAAAACCCAGATCTCAAACTTCCTTGGTAATGGGAATGTAACTTTAAGGAAATTCAAACTCTCATCCGTTCTTGTTGATTCAACTCCCCTCCTAGAGATACAATATTATGGAAATACAGATCTTAGAAGTCTAGCTGGAATCAATGTTTAAATCTTCTTTTTGAAAAATACAACACAGTAAACAGTTCAGTATATTCTTAAAATGTTTTGTTGATGTTTTTTAAGGAATAGGGAGTCAGCATGAAGTACAAGAAATAAGTTGAATGAAGAATAAAACTGGCACAAGAATGTTGTGCATAAAGTAAGCACAGGTAAGTTGTGAATTACAAGAAGAATCCTATAACAACTTTCCCATACCTGTTAAAGGATTGAAATCCAAGCTGTTTAAGACCAAGATGGACCAGTTTAAACCAGTGGTTGTGAGGTTACTCAAGTGCAATGTACTGGGTTCACTGACATGGGAAATTCTTAGCACTTTAACATTTCAGTTCAGTAAGTGAAGGAAATTATAAAGATACAATACTCAGCTAAATTGATTTTTTTATTTTTGTGACTTAAAAATGGAGGATCCTGAGAACTTGAATACTGAAAATAATTTTCATGAAAGCACTTAGAAAGAAAAAGGGTTGAAAAGGAAAATAATACACTTTGAAAGGTTGATGTCAATTAATCTTATGTAGCAAAAAGAGGATACAGTAAGCTTGCACTCACTCACTAAAAAGTTCTATGTAAAGGAGCAAGATTCAGGATGGGAACAGTTCCAGGCATGGAGAAAGGTATACAGCAATTGACAGGACTTTGTTATATGGACCTTACAGTTATTATATGGACTTTACTGTTATTATGTGGTTTCATTGTATCCACACTACAAAGTGCATAGCCTGAGCATGCTCGGGCTCGCCATCAGTTTGCCTTCTCCCTGCTCCCCCACTCCCTTCTCTAATAGGCTGAAGAAGCAGCAGAGAGGAGACAGTTACCATTTGCCCTTTTCCTCCCCTCTTTTGCCTGTTTCCCTACCCTGATTTGTTCCCCTGTTTGTCTGTCTCATGCTCCACCCCATGTTCTGGCCCTTTCCCTGCCTGAGCTGATAAAAAATCACATGCACACTTCAATAAAGCATTCCATCTGCACCCTACCTTGTCTCCTGAACCCGTGCTATGCCGCAGTCCCTCGGTAGAGCACGAGACTCTTAATCTGAGGGTTGTGGCCACGTTGGGCACCATATGCCACGGTCCGAAGGGGGGATGGGGCCATGACACAGCACGGGTTCAGGAGGTGTACAAAAGCTAATGAATTCAGTCCACAGACAGGAGTAAGCCATAAGAAGAGGTACATTTGACTGCTCCAGTAATAGTTTGATGACACTGAAATCAAAAAGGTCATTCACAAAATAGAAGCAATCACATATTACTACAGATGACTATGAAGATATAGGGCAAGTAGGCATACAAGGATAAAGTCAGAATGTTAAGGAGAAAAAAGAGTTACAGTTCTTTGAGAACATTAAAAACATAAAGGTTAGAGATGATAATACAGTACACACTAAGAAGAAGAGAAAAAGAAAGTCTAGTTCTGTTACCTATCAGGGAGGGAGACAGAAACTTTTTTCCCTCTGTGTTTTACAGAAAATGCTATGGCCAGCATTTTCTATAGAACTTAAAGAAAATGCATCCTGGATACTGATTTAATCTGCCTCATAAGAAATCAAATACTGGTTTATGCATCAAAACACAGTCATTATGGAGTTTTGAAATTCAAGTGTGAGATTTTGTAACACATTTCCCTACCTTTTGCTTAAGAGCCCTGTACTACTCTGTGGTTTTAACCTGAAATATCAGGGTCCGAGAATGTATCAGGGTGCAATTGTTTCTTGATTTGATTTGAAAGAAAAAAATATGGAAGGATCTGATTGAACATGGACAGAAAGATTCAATTATTAAGAAAGGACAGATCGGATTTTGTGATAGCCTGAGATTTGAAAGTGTACAGGTAAGGAGACTTGTGTTCAAAAAGTAAGGGTCATGAGCACTGGGTATGAAGATTTAGGTTAAAAAGGGCAGATCTAAGAATTTTCAATCCTCAGTAAATTTGCTACATATACGTTTACATTTCGAAGTGATATACTTCCAAACTTTAGTAGAAGTTAGATAACATGCATGTTTGTAGCAAGGTATCTTTCTGAGTTACACAGTTACATAACATAAAAAACCCAACCAACAAGGAAAAACAAACAAACAAACAAACAACAACAACAACAACAACAAAACACAAAAAAAGGACAAAAAAGTAGTAACAAAACCACACAGTAAGCTTAGCATGTTAATGTGCCCTAAAACGTTCTAAGTCCTCTGAAAGAAACAGCTCTATTCTGTCAAGTTTTTAGATCTCACATGCTGTAGAGGAGTTTAGTTTCCAGCATGCTTGGGTTTGATTTGCTCTAGACTTTTGCAGTATGTAATTGTACTTCTATGAAGCTTCTAGGTCAAATCAGCTATGCCTAGTGAGTTTAGACACTTACATGATTAAGTTGTCAATAAACTAAAAGAAATCAATGCTTTGTAGATAGGGAACTATTATCTACCTGCGTTCTGTTTTGGCAGTTTAAATCCTTTCCTTGGTTTTGAATATTAATCCTTATCTGTGCAATCCTTATCTGTCTGACAGGGTTATTTTGCTCTGAATTAATGTAAAAAACTAAATCGTTGTGCTACAAATGTACTCTGTTGCATATTGTAAGACCACTGAGATTTTTTTTTAATCTTTTGCTAAAGAAAAATCATCATAGAAAATTCTAAATTATTCTATGCATGGGAAAAAATCTTGTGAGTTCATCTAATTAATTGCAACATGGTAAAGAAGATGAGAATGCATTACAGAAAGCTGAAATGTTTTCAACCTCTCTTTTGAAACGTTAGCAGCGACATCTCAATGTGAGAAAAACAATCCAGGGGGAGACAAACCCTGAAGAGCTAAAAAGACAAGAAATCAATAAGGCCCGTAATTATTGGCACATAGATTTAATGAAGTGTAAAAGTTCAGTGTTACAACAAATTAAAACTCCATTAATGTACATGGATAATGAAGAACAAAAAATTATTAAGAAAAAATGCATCCTTTTCTTTTCTCATACACTTAATTCAGAATTATTTTTAATATGACAAATAGCTGAAGGAGACTTAAAACAGCAATTTAATGGGAATTTGACTTATTATGAAGCAAACCTAAGCACTTTTTAATACTTCCCAAATGGATATAGAATTTTAAACTAGTGACAAGCTTCACTGAATGGACTTGAAAGTAATATCAAATGTACTACAGGCAGGTTAATTGGGTTCATTTCATGAAAGCATATTCTATTTTTATCATTTTTTGATTAAAAAAAAGGCTGAAGCTACTGCCATTGGGTTTGATTCTGAGATGTAGAAGAATCTGACTGATAGCAGTGGGAACTGGGAAGCTGATATTTTACACGTGCATCACAGGGAATTCTTAAAAGCATTTGTTGTCCATGCAGGACGAATCAGACAGCTTTGACAAATATTTGCAGTAGTATGAGTGTCCTTCTTGTCTTACTCTAAGATTACTGCTGGATAAGTCTTCCATTTATTAGAGGTCTTTCCTGTTTTCATACAAACCAAACTTCCAACAGAGATAATATTATTTCCTGTGACATTGTTACACATGTATTTGCCTTGTATTTTAGTAAAATGTTACTAATAATTTAGTTTGATGGATATTAACACATTATAGAACAAAAGCTAATACTTTGGAGTAAATATTAGTCACACCTTGTTCTATACATGCATCTTCTCTATATGTGCAATCTTCTACATGCATAATGATATCTAAATATTGTAGAATTTTATTAGATAAAGCATACCTGGTACATCACAGAAATAGATTATCTAAACACTATGTAAGAAACAGAACAGAACAATCAAAAGACAAACACATTTAGCTATCAATTTAAGTAAATTACGGTACTAGAGAAGCATTTGAATTCGTGTCCAGGCATAAAATATAAGCCCTTAGAACAAAGTATGCAGAAAAAACCCTTGAGAACAAGATTACAGTATTTAAGTAATAGCCTATAAAGAGCCTGCATAGTTTTCACATAGGAATCTCACCTCTAAATAGTTAATCCATGTCCTCAATTCTGATTCAGGACAATTTTCTTGATTGTCATTCCCCCGTGCTGAGAAATACCCTCCTGGCGATGCCTGCTGTCCATATCTTTCTCAGTAACTGCTTGCTAACCCCTTGGCAGAAGAACCCTATTTGCCCACTGGAAGCTTGATTTTCTGTCAGGCTTTGAAAAAAAAGCAGAAGAAAACATAACTTGGGCAGCTATTTCCACTTGTGCGTGGGAAAAAGGTAGAGAGAGTCAAAAATAATGATGAGCTGAATTGGACCTCAGGCCAGGCTGGAAAATGTGTTTGATGATCTTCCAACCATATTGAGAAGATGACAGCTCAACACTGTAATTATAAAGATCAATATTCTTAGAATCTCTTGTTATTTATATGCCATATTTTTTGACATTATAAATACCTAAAGGAAGTTAAATGCAAACCCAGAAATCTCGGCTATCAACAATCAAATACTGAGAGAAACCATTCTGCTTGAACCACCTCTTAAATTTCTGCTGTAGGGTTTGAAACTACTTGATTCTGACAGAAACCTGAGGTAAAACAGAGATGGGAGAGAAGCTATGCCTCAGGAATAAATCACTGCTGATCACAACAAAAATCTATTCCTGTGGAAAACCTACCTTTTTTTTCCAAAGTGTGTGCTTTATTGATGGAAATTGCCTAACCAAAGGCATATAAACCCTGAAGTTGCACTGTGTAATTCCTATCAAGTCAGATTTACAATAAGAATAGAGTATTTTAATGATATTTTTAGGTGGTAAATTCACATCAAACATCAGTCTACTACATTCCTGAAGCATTTTCCTCCAGAGCCAACAGTGGATATCTCTATATATCTTATGGTAGACCCTACAATATAACTTACATTGATTTCATAGTTTAGAAATAACAAAAGAAAATTTGGGTTTTTTTGTTATATTTCATCATTCCTATGATACAGTCTGTGGTAAACCATAGCTCAAGGAAAAAGTTAAATCTTAAATGGTTGATGCAGACTTGGACAATAATTACCTTTTATTTAGAAACAAAATTAAACAGACTTTAGCTATTTGGAAAACTGTTTCCCCAAAGCCAGTGCATGACAGATAACAGGAAAGCAAAAATAAAGATTTCATTTTCTGTATATGAAAAAATTTATTTCCAAAATTTTGCTGGAGAAAGGGATCACTTGGCATATGTTAAATAATCTGACTTTACCTACTTAAATAATAAACTTCAGATAATTTTACTGAATGGTATTTGATTAAAAAAATCAGAATTCAGAACAATAAACAATATTAATATTTAAAATTATAAAATTAAAGCTATGTTTGATCAATAACAAAGTGAATGAATCTAAATGATGAATCTAAAAAAAATTATCTGACCTAAAAGATGAGATGTCTGACTGTGGACCTAGTCTTTGCCCTCCAGCAGCTCCCAGTCAGGGGAAGTTCTGAAAACTCCAGAAGAGGTTATTTTCTGCAGGAAAGATAAAAATATTTCAAGTCACCACTTGATTTTTCAAGTATTTTTGAGCCTAATATTCCTAATTTTAATTTTTTTCTCAATAAACATGAAAACTAAATATTCCTATGATTTTCAAAAAAAGGTGTGCTTCCTATTTCTCTCATCCTCATAGGTATTATAATTACAAAATATACCAGGGAATATGTCCTAGTTATTTATCCACTGTTAATAAAATACAATTTTATTAAAGAACACAAAAGCATGGAGCAAATCATTGTGGAAATCAAGAGAGTTTTAGAAGAACTGAAAACAGGTGTATTGATCTTCTTGGTCAGAAGTTTTCGCATGTTTTCTTTCTCCTTTGTTTTGTCTTCATTGTGTTTGAGATATTTGTTTCCGTCTGGATGCACGAAGAAACACATTCATTTCACAGCACCTACAGATGCATTTTTAATAGGTTTAAAAATAGCCACTGGCACTTATTAGCCTTCGATTACCTTGGTTGCCTCCTATGTAAAACATTTGTTACTGTTTATCTTTTTGATACACTAATCATAAAAAAAACCTTAAGAGGACTCATTATTTTTTGTTCCAAATCTGCCAGTATGCTTCATCACTACATCTGTCTCGGTCCCATCATTTTTATACCTGTTCAACTTTTACTACATATTGTCCACGGTGCAGGTGCCCTGGCACTGGCAGTGGGAGTTGCAGGGGCCTCTGTGAGGTGGGACCTATGGTGGTGGCACCTCAGGGAAATGCATTTAAGATGGGGGAAAATGCCAGTGAGCAGAGTGAGGAAAAAAAAAAACCTGGAAAACAGGAGAGGGAACAAGAGGGAACTTGTTATATGGTCAGAGAAGAAGGAGTTACTCTAGGTACTGAAGGAGAGGAAAAATATGAGCAGGAAGGAGAAGTAGACGGGAGTTGTTATTGAGTGCTCCCCATCCCCCTGAGCCCCTTGGGGTAGGAGGTGTTGAAGCTGGAAGCGGAGGAGTGAAGTTGAGTGCTGAGCCTATGAAAGAGGAAGGAAAGCAACATCTTAATATTTTTGTTCTAATTTCTCACTGCCCTTGATTCTACTACTGTTTTAATTGGCCATAAATTCAATTAATTTTCCTCAAGTTGAGTCTGTTCTCAAGAAGGTACTTGATAAGCAATCTTCCTGTCTTCATCTGGATCCATCATCTTTCTCATTGTGTTTTGTGGCCCTGTGTCACAGGGCGAGAGTGGGTGACTGGCTGGATGGGCATTTATTTGACTATTAGACAGGGTTAACTCACAACACATGTTTACCTCTTTCTTAAAATTATTCTTATGCCATCCCTTGCCTACACTTCTCAGTCTGTTTGTAAGGTTTATTCTCCTCTGTATCTTGTATTCTCTTTATTCATACAGATAATATCCATATTTTTGTGGTTTGTGTTCAGCTCTACGGGAATCTGTTACTGTACTTTTTATTTTAACTTACTAAAATAATTTTTCTTGTTCCTTCCTTATGACTGTCAGTCATCTTGTGATTGATCTGATACAAAGCTAACTGCAAATGATACAGAAAGAGGTTCATTTGGATAAGATCATAGCAGAAAAATATCAGCATAGTAATCATCTCCAAAAGCAGTATGCCAGTAATAAATGGAATTACTAAGGGAATTATTCTGTTAAACTGGAATGAACTATCAAATTTAAACCGTGATAAAATGAAGATTTTAATTACATTACATTTCTATACACAAAGTTGCTATAGCCCCTGGAACTACTTCGCGATCTACGGGAAGTCTATTTCACTCTCAAATCCTGAATTGTCTGATCTGCGTTTTTCAGAGTACCCTGTCTGGGAAACTTCTTGTAGACTCTTCTATTTATCAGAGAGAAAGCAAGCTACCTGGATGGCATCTACCTGGATAACAGATCCTAAAGCTGTCCTACATTACACAAACATTTTTCTGTAGAGCTGACTCTTGGAATAGGCAATTTGATTAAGTCTCCATCAAGATTAGAAAGCACGTTTAACAACTGTGACAAATGATTTTAGGTAGAAACAACAGTGAACCATTGTAGGGTATGTTTGGAGACAGTTTTTAAATATCTAGTTTTTTTCACATTGATGTTCACGAGTCCATAGCTATAAGTAGTAATTTTCTATTGTTTGTTTTGCAATAATTATTTGCTAATGTTTTTGAAGCAAACTGTTCTGTGATTCTTACTGGGAGAGAGATATGAAATCCAGTTCAATTGTATGCTTTGCTAGCACACAGCAACTTGAATAAGTCAGAGAGTGGAGATTTTAACTGAGTATACACTCAGACATTGAGGTCAAGGGAAGTTTTATTTGAAAATGGCAAATGGGATTAGTTTCTAAAAGACTCTTTAATAAAGGTTATCAAATGAAGAAATTTAATAGGTGATCCATAAAAATTTGCATTGTAAAGCATACAATTCTGAATAGGATTTTCTCTTCTTCCTGACTTTAGCCTGTGGTTTACTACCTGTCAAGTCGTGACTGCTTCTAAAATGCCATGTATGTTAACTTGCCTTTCCCCAGACACAAAATATGCTAATATTGACCTATTGCTAGTTGGTTTTAATATTTTCTTCCAATCACTCAGTTTTAACTTTTCTCCATAATTCCTGTAAAATTGCACACTCTTACATTGCAACCTTAAAACTGCAGTGTGTAAGCAAATACAGTTCCACATGTGCATTAAGAAAAATTTCTCATTGTTTCTTTTTCTTGATAACACCTTATTCTTCTCTTCTTTTTTCTTTCTTCATACAAAAATGAAATCAGAGGAAAAAGAGGTTTCTTTCCCTGTCAGATTATAGCTACTGTCAATGACATAAATAGAAGTTCATTATACAACCAGCGGCAACATTTCATGACATTCCTGGAAGTGGGTTACAACTACCTGTCCAATGCCTTTTGGATACAATTCATGATTAAACAGACTTGCCTTATTTTTTGTTAGGAAACCCTCAGGGCATAGATAGAAACATAAAAAAGCAACCTGAAACTTTTCAGAGATCAAGAAAAGAAATAAACTAAGCAAGTCAATGTGCTGATTTCAGACACATCTTTTATTAATATTATTTTCCTAAGGTTATTCAAGTGACTGTGTAACAGGGCTCTTTTTGCCATTGCAAATATTATACTTCAGTGAATGTTACTTTTATTTTCATGGTCTGCCTTAAATTTCAATAATCATGGAAGAGTCTGATTAATACTTATTTTGAAGCACATCTGTAAGCCACATTCTTTCTTTTATAATATTTCCCAGACTGTTAATGCTGGACTGCCACAGGAAAAAAAAATCCATCCACTGAGATAAACAGGCAGAGTTGTAGCAGGTTATGACTATTCATGTTTTGTTTTTTTACCATTGCATTGTATAGCAGACCTAGGGTAACTTTAGGAACAAATAAGCCAATATACTTATGCACATACAGACTTAGTATTAAAAAAAGTCAGGTGGGACTAAAAACCAAATCAAGCATATAAATTCAAGTCAGATTTGAGTATGACAATTGAACTGGAAACCATAAGCAAGTTACTAAATGATTTTCATTCATTGTAAATTTAATGTAAAAATAGCTGCTATTACTTTTATTCCAACCATTTGATAACACTGATTTTATCTTTGCGCAAAAAAGATAGTATATAGATATTATTTTAAATTTTATTTTTTAAATGATAAACTTCAGGAAAGAAAAAGTGAAAACCTGACATTCTTTATGTTGTTTCAAAGCAATATTTTACCAAAGATTTCACAAGTTATCTTTCGGGCAATGGAGAAACTTGGTGTGAGAGTGGAAAAAGGTCCTGGTTTTTGATATCTTTGAATCCTCTTAATTTGAACATTTTTAGACATAATTTTAAAAAACATTCATTAAATTTTACTTACAATATATTCATATAAACATACATGTAGAAAACAATTTCTCAATAAATTATTTTGGTTAATCGGAGTAGTGTACAACTGCATAATTATTTTATATGACTCAAAATACTATTAGATTATTACAGCTTGTATAAAAAGATTAAAAAAGCTTACTGTTTTTAATCTATTTATCGATGTTACTTTATCAATTAATGTCAGAGTTAGTCTACTTCAAGTAGTAACTGTTCCAAGGAGTAGAAAAACAATCACCTGCTTGATTTTTTTGGGGAAAAGTTGTCAGAAAGGGTCCATTTCCCCTTCTGTGCAGATACTGCACTGCTAGAATTATGGGAATTATTCGTCTTCATACCAAGAAGAATAGGCATATTACCCTTCTTTTATGAAAGCACATATAAAAGATTTGGCTCTTAACTGTTTTTTTTTAAAAAAGATGACTCCTTTTGAACCTTCCCATACTCACACAAATAACATACAAGCATACTAAAAAAAAAAAATCAATAAAAAGCACAGAAAACTGTAAAAAATACCTATGGAAAACTTACATAATTATCACTTAATGGCAATGCTAGTTACCTGGGGTTAATCATATATTTTGCCATTAATTTTGTGTGGGTTTTTTTTAATATATTCATTGCTATAAAAATTTCAAACACAAAAAAGCTGTAACTTATATTGAGATTCTTAGTCATGCATCAAAATCCACATTATTCAATGGACGAAAGACCATTTATTATAAATAAAAATACATTTTTTGGGCATTGTAATTTTCTTTTTAACTTTCACAGGTAGTTGTATTTCCCCTTACTTTATGGCAGCGAACAAGGCTTCACCTGTAGTGAAATAAAAAGGATTTTCTGGAAATTCTGCAGGTAGATATTTTGATAATGAAAAAATGTCTTGTTTTAAAGTATTTGCCATTTGAATAGTAACCAGCTCCAATTTCAGATAATTTTTTTTGTATATTAATTATTACTGAATAGCTGCTTGCAATCATGCAATTTATTGCATTTTTTTTATAAAATTATACTAAAATCTAGTCCTGCTGAATTCTAATACACTGTTTAGCACCAGGCTTTGTTCTTTTTATTCAAAATCTGGCTACTAAATCATTCCTAAAAACCTTTGACCTGAAGAAGGTAATAGAATTAATGAGTAGTTATTAGATTTAATCAAGGTAGAGATAAAATTCATTTAAATGGCGATATTACATGTTCTCATGACCATTTTGTAGTCCCTGCCTATGTGTTTCTCTTTGCCAGAAGTCTTCAGGATATCAGTATCTTTTCACTATTCCACTAACGATAGAATTCCAGTATAAGAAAACAAGAGTACTTTTGGATGTTATCTACCATAAAGGAAAGTGAATTTTTACTCCACTTAAAATAGAATATAAGATAACTGTCTCATGACACATCATTTCCTGTGGCAGCCAGGTTTCCAATTACAAATATAGATAGATGTTGTAAATGTTATGTTATCTAACAGAAAAAAAAATGGCTAATCATAGGCAAAAATTATATTTGGAGAGCTAAAATATTTATTATGTTATTGATCAAAGTTTTTCATATCTTGAAGTTATCCTGATATAAAAAATGTACTGGGTTTAGCTTCTAGTCCACCTGCTTAAATTAAGTGCAGGAAAATGTCCTTAGGGAGGTCTTCAATGCTAGAATGCAGAAGGATCTCTCTGGGGCTGTAAAAATGATACTGAACATTTTTCACGACATGTTGCTTCTAGTTGTTTCTGGACAAATGCCAGAGGTGAAGAAAGGCAAGATCTAAGTAGCCCTTCAGCTGGTGTAAATTAGAAACCATCTCAGCACTGGATCAAGCTAAAGAGTTGGAAAGGTCATAAAAGTTAGAAGACACTTTTACTGCTATCTCTGACTTTGTATTTGAGCGGTATCAAGAGTGTGTTTAGCACTAAGCAAAAATTGGGGCATGTCTTCAGAGTTTATTTAATATTTTTATTCATTAAAAGGCAAAGTGCATTTGTATCCTGGCCTTAGTATTTTGGGTTAGAAATGATTAACGCTATGAATTACTGAGCTTTACTGTGAGAGTTAAACTGCAGTCTAATTCTTTGGTCTCTTCTGACCCCAAACCCTGGACCAAAACTGTAAGATTTTGCTGTGTTATCCTATCCAACTTCTACATGAAGCAATGAAATTCTAAACCACAATGTTTATATATGTTTTTATATATATATAAAAGTATGATATTATTAAAATAAGATTTGTGCTGATGGTCTACCATGTAATCCCTTTGCCCACTCAGAAATTCTGCTCAATATTTCATGTACAATAATAAAACATCCTATAGCTCTCTGCTATAGTTTCCGAAGTCCTTTAGGAATAATGTCAGAGGGCACTACTCTTTGATTGATGCCACTAGAAAAATATTGCTCCTTTTTGACAGCATTTAATGATTCAGGTCACTAGTCTGAACCATACTCAGTGGCTTTATAAAGTACACAAAACCTTTCTTCGTGGAGAGTACAAAAATGTGAGCTTTTTCTTTTGAAGGAAAATGCAAATCCATCTCAGGCACTTATTTTTCATAGCTGCACAAGTGTATTTGAAAACAAAGTAATGTAAAATAATCAGTTCAAAACTGCTTTTTTTATTTGTACTCCTAAGTGTTCTATAAAGGAAACAAACAAATAATGCGCTCAGGAACATATGAAGAAGACACCACAAAAAAAGTAAAAGGAGTCACTTCAGATATTTTATGAATTAATTTTTTCTGAGACTCTACAGCTGAACAAGTAGAGCTATAATATTAAGAGTAAATGCCATTATAATTATGAGTGGCACATTATCAAGTTACTACTTATAACTATTAGGAAGTCAACAAAACCTAATTACAAAATTAGCCTTTTTTTCTCTCTTAAATAGTAAAACATGAACATGTTGTTTTCTAAAAACATTATTTTCATCATTAAATTACTCCCTTTTGATTTCTTATGTTTTGAAGACTTAGTTAGTTTTAAATAATTTTGAGGCAGGCCTTTCCAAGAAATACCTGATTTTAGAGTTACGAAACATTAAAGAACTGTGTTTTTGTAAGCAAATGCTGTTAAAAGAGTTGGGTAAAAGATAATTTAAATTATTTTTTCCTCTCCTGAGTTTTAAGGATAATTAATTCTGTCACATGACAGATTACATTTTCAGCATCACAGAATGCAGACCTCAGAAAACACTGAATATTTGTGTCATAGCTCAGTCAGCTCCCATATGATGTAAATCAATATACCGATAGTGAAGGCACTAAAGTCACATGTATCTACAACTGCTAAAGATCCAGACTTTTATATTTACCAGGCTGATTTTCTCATTTTCAGATGTCTCTCCAAGCACTGCTGCTTTCACTTCATGTAAAAGAATTCCATACAAATTTACATATTAAAAATAAAAAGTGTACTCCAAAAAGCTCATGGGAGTGAGCTCCAAAGCTCCATAAAGCTCACTGAGAGTGAGATTCTGTTTGCAGACAAAGGTCTGTATATATTCACGTGTGAACTAGAGATCAGCTCATTTGCACACTAGATATCTCTTGTCAACTGAAATTCTCTCAAGGATTTTTCCATCTGCCACGCCATTGGGTTTCTGCTCTTCTATAGGTTCTGCATTGTATTTGAATCCATGAGGATATTGCAGATAACTTGGAGCACCTAAAATGACACAAAGTGCCTTCATAAAGGGAAGTGACCTATGTGATATTCGACATAGTCAGTGGAGGTTAAAGAGCAGTTCAGCCACTAACAGTTTGGTAAAATAGAAATTTAAGGTGAAATTCTAGATTACAAGAATTTAGTGCCATTTTTGACCCTTTGGGACTTCTGACTCCTGCTTATGTTGCTAAAAGATATAACGTAAAACCTACAGAGACACTCATCCTTTTCAAATGAAGAGTTATTTCAAGCCTAAGAGCATATCCAGTAGTGTTTACAATGACAAAGGATGCCTCTGGGGAACTTAATCCTCTGTTTGGGTGGCTGATGTCAGAGACTGAAACAGTTAATAATTTACGCACTCTTTGATCGTCAGGGGACTTTTGCAGGCTGGGAAGAGGAGGCTGTTGGCTCATCAAAGCCCATCCCCCTGCTAATCCTGAAAGGCAGAAAAAATCCTTTTACACCATGCTCCTCACAGGAACTCTGCACAGGCCCAGAAGAGGTTGGAGACTCGTGGCATGGCCCATGACACTATCCGTGGATATAATAACTCATAACTTCTTTGAGTGTGTGGGCTTCTCTCCCCCAACCTCCAATGGATTAAGGTCACCACTTCAACTGACAGACATGGAAGTTGCAACTTTCATCACTGGACCCCGTGGGCAGTGATTATATACATTTTTCCACTCTCATCTTTTCTTTCCCTTACTCTCCCTTACCGTTATCCTGTCTTTTCCTTTCTCTCCCTTATGTATTTTCCCTAAAGGTTATCTTTATACCATATTGCTATAGATCATAGATACAGATGATAACATCCAAAATGGCAACATACCTGTTTACCTTAGAAACAAAATTGTTCTAAAATAAACCCTACATATATATGTTTTCAAACACCGATTATTCAGTGTCATTTCACTCCAATCCACCCCAAGGGATTTATTAATAAGAACCTGGGTTACCCTCCCCTTTCTGGGGTAGGCTGTAACAGCTAATCAGCTCAACAGATTTTGAGACACTATTTCAAATATTGACAATACTGAATGGATAACTAGATCCATTGGTGTCCTAATCTGTGTGCTAAATCCTACCCTGAGTGATGATAGTAATTTAGCCATTGTTTTCCCTAACATGTTTCAAGTGCTATAAATTATTTTAATTCTGAATATAGGCAAATTCCATAGCCATTCACAGTTCTTTGGTTATGGCACATTTTTTATGACATATATGATCTGTAAACATGTATGGAACCTCAGCTAACCTGTGCTGGTAGTACTTTGCTAATTCTTTTTGCCAGGTTTGAATTCTAAGCTGAAGAACAGAGATACCTGAGTAGTCAGTTTATGTGGTCTTTTTCATTTGATACCAACAACATATTTTGAGTACCCAGAAAAGTAGCTATTTCCGTGGCTCAAACCAGAAACCCATAACATAGATATAATAAGAGATTTAAGGCATAAAGAATTCTTAGACCTGTTTTAGAAAGTGAACCACTGTGGTGAGATAAGGTACCATCCCTCTGCACTGCAGAATCACTCCATTTAGTGTTTCTCCTAAAGGTGTCATGTTTATGTTTCTATGGCTGAGCTATGGGTTGGTAGCTGATAACTGCTAGAAAACACAAAGTCAAATATTATTGTTAGAGGTAATATGTTTCATTTAAATACGCAAACTGTGGTTTGGTTCTGTAGAAGACCAAACAAAACTGCATTCAAAATAACCCATCTCTTTCCAAATGTAATTAATACATTCATTGATGGCTAAAACCCATGAATATGATGGACTCACTGTGTATTCTTTCATCTTCACAGTTATGAACTTTACAAGTATTGAAGAAATATTGCATGAGGGAACTCAAAAGTCAGATAACATGAAATGAGAAGTTTTGGATGGAATTTTTCTGACAAAGTCAAATTTCACTTAAAAATAGTATTTCATTAAGCTCAATTATATTTTGTCCAGACCTTCTACTGAATTTAAGTTAGTATTTTGAGATTTCGTGTAGGATCCTGACAAAACTCTCTTACAGCAAAGAATACTGGAGGATGTCTGTTGATAACACAGGGATTTTTTTGCATCCAGAGTGGAAATTAGCACCTTTGACACACCACAGCTGGTCTATTGGAACAACATGATCACAGTCAAATGCCTAAAAGCAACAAGCCAGCTTCTAAGGAGTGATGAAAATAGCCAACAGCGTCTAAGAACATTTGAATATGCCGGAAATTTGCAAAAAAACCTGCTATAAGTAGCTTTAACCGACTCTGGACCTCCCTATCCCAAAACATTTCTTATATATCAAAATTCATATTTTTCAGCTTGTCTAAAAACAGAAAAGAATAATCTGAAATTTCACCATAAATACATGTTTTGTTTTAAAAAAAGAACAAACAAAACAACAAATTTCCTTTTCATGTTGTTACAAGTATCCCCCTTTCCTTCAACCAACAATGTACCTGAAGACAATTTGCATACAGCGCATAGATATTAAACTCCAATTCACAAAAGCAAAATAAATTTTGTAATGGAAATCTTATATGCATTAATAATTGTTGACACAAATTACAGCATTTAAATATGTAACCAGATGACAAAACCTGAAAATTAACTATCTCAACAGTTGCAAAAAATGCAATCATTTGTTTTGCAATTATGTGTCTACCTTGTTGATTCCGGAAATGACTGCAGGTGCAAAATCGAAGCCTGGGTTATGTATCCTTTTAAACCTTGGTCCTTAATGTAATTTGCATTTTAATATGCATTTGCAGCATATATTGTAATTGTTTCTCTAGAGCTTATATCTATGATTTGAATACATAATATCCATAACACAAATTGCATATTACAGCTTCAGAATACCAATTGTATTTTAAAATGTCTATTAATTGGAAAGTAGTAATTTGCGTGCAACATGTAGAAGCTACTGAAGTGTTTCAGCATTATTTTTACATTACGAAGTTTAGTAGTTCATATCACGTAACATGCCTACTGAAGTTACCTTAAAAGAACATTACAGAACACCAGAAAAATGCATCCTAAAATTTAAAGTTCCTTCTTTGCTTTAAATTTTTTGTCCACGAATACAACTTATGTTTCAGAAACAGTTTTTCTTTTAATATTTTATATATTTCATCTCTTTGATATTTTTTAATCCAGTGATAAATACCTTGATAACAACACAGCACTCTGTGAGGCATAGAAACCATCAAAAACATTCCAGCTCTCTTTTCCTCACCACTCTTCACATACATCCATCTTACTACTTCTGTTTACTGTTGCTTTCACTGAGAACCTGGTGAGAGCTTCAGAAGCTCCATTTACAATATTGCATGGTGGTATGGCAATCAAAACCTGAAGAGAAGAAACCATTGCATTCTTTCTCACTCAAGTTTTCCATATCCTAGAAGTAAAGGTCACTTTACTTTTCATCAGCTAGAAGTAAAACTGGCCAAGTGACGAATTTGCTCTTCATCCTTTCCCTCCTCCACCCATCATTTTTTTAATTGAAATGAGAAGCAAAGTAAAATTATTCTGTCTCTTTTTAATTCTTCCTCATGCAAGTTGCACTTTCTAGAAACATACACAACAGCACACTCAGACCCGCAGCAGTGTTTGGATGTTTGCAAACTCTTCTCTTTTTTTTAAGGGAGTGTGAGTCTATTATGTCAACTATGTGTTTTAATAGATGATACTGATATTATTCCTAAATACGACCTATCACTTTAAATGAGAGTGATAATAAGTACTGGATTGAAGTTAATAAAAAGTATATATTCTTGATTGTTCATGTGCAATATGGACATGGGCTTAGAAATTACAAACTCCTTCACCTTATAAAATTCCTAAAATTATAACATGTATTGAGGGGACTTACCATGCTCTCCTTTAAAAAAACTATTTATTTTTTTTCCCTGTATTATTTTGTTAGTTTTCCTTTGGAATTTTGCCGTTACTTATAGGACTAATTTTCTGAGTCAATTGATTATGCTGAACACAGAAAGATTAATATTTTCACTATTGTAATATTTTCAGTGCTGCCACTAGGTACACTGGACAAAGAAACATGCTCAATTAAAGAGAACAGCTACTCAGAGTACAGTTCCCAAGTGGCATTTTAGTGAAAGTAAGAAGCAGTTCAATGTTTTGTTCAACTGATTCCCTTGAAACTCTTCTCCGTTGCAATTGGATTCGGTCAGTTCAAATTTGATAAATACTAAAATGACAATTATTTTGAAAGTATTTTCATATAACAGACATATATATGTAAGTTTGCAGGTATTTATTTTATAGTTTATCATGGGGAAAAAAAACTCCAACCAACATTGTAGATACCTCAGTTTTCACCTGTGAATGATTGTAATCAAATATTTTTAAGCAGCTTTCTTCCACAGGAATGTGTGAATACTACAACCTAATGACTCTAACTGGTTCTGGAAATTGCTTGTTTGCATTTTTCAGCCAGCCCTGTCCATTATACAGCTTATTATGAAGTGCCACAGTCTGCAACACATGCCATTTTTATCAGAGGAAGAAATGGCACCACGGTTTACTTCTCAGTATCAGTTTCTATACTGCTTTGATACATAGAAAATCACTGTTTCTTTTGCAGATACATTTCTTTCAAAAATAGGTTCCTTTCCTCCTTAGCGTTTTCATCAAGTTTTCTTCCATAATCCATAACATTCTTATAAACTGCACCTTTACCCAGAATTATTTAAATCATGTGATGTTATAGTACTGTCAATTCCACAGCAGTTGACTGATTACCAAAGCCAAAATGGCCCCAAAGTTATTTGTTAATGAACAGATAGAACACTTGACAGTTCAATTCTTAATAAGATAGGTAAAAATGAACTGGTTCCAGTGTAAAGAATAGATCTTCATTTGGGGAAAATATGCTGCAACTCCAATGACTGAATTTTTGTTATGAATTTACAAAGAGAGCACAATATTTGTCCTTAGACTCGCACCTAAGATTAACTTTTGGTTTGTAAGGAACAGTTGCTTTTGGAGTATGTAATATACCTATTCAAGAGCTATCATGACACTACCAAATTGACTTGCAATTGAATTATCAAGGGATTAATTTCCTAGACATAAAGTTTAGTTCTAGTGGGTAAATAGGAGAGTCTGCTCAAAAAATCAGACAAACTGCAGTTGTAATTAAAAAAAAAAATCAATGAAAAACATTTTGAAAACAAAACAAAATAAACAAAACCCAGTATAATGAACCAAATGGGTACACATATCTTTAAGGAATGGCAAACTAAACTTTTCATTCTAGTTTGACAGCTATATTGATGGAAAAATCTTTAATCCAATATAAGGCAACGTGGAGAAGGTATGCATTATATGTATTTCCATTACACTTATGGCAGTATCTGCTACATAGCTACAGGGCAAGAATAACTTTATAATCTATTAGTAGCCTTGTAAGAATTTTCAAACACACTATTACTGGACGTCTCTGGCTACTTAATAACATAAGAGCCTTAAGGTTAGTTTTTGAAAGACTCTTTTTTAGGCAGACATTCATTAAAGTTTTTAAATTACTGACTTGGATAATTTCTGAGCTATCCATTTGTGCCATTATTGTCTAAATAATTTGAAAATACGTATGGCTCTTCTGCAGTCTAAATGGTGTAAAAGTCCTATTTAGCAAATACAACCAAAATTTAACCAAAATGTCTCTAATTATTTATTTGGATAAATATCAGTGAAGAGTACAGTATATAAACTAAGCACATAAGTTGTCATTAAACAATAGAAAAGTAGGAAAAATATTGAGGGAGGAAAGTTGTTTAAAAATAGAATGGAAAAGTGGGTATTTCTCAAATAGTGCTAATAATTATAAACATAGGTAGACTGTAAGTAGACTTGTAATAGGAAAATGGGGTGCACTTCATTATCAGATACCACAGCATGAATTCTGTTTTGTCACTGAGTTCTGTTTTTAGGTGTTTTAATTCAAGTATGTCTAAAGGCTGATACTATCCCTTTCTGCCAACGTAATATGCAGCTATAACTTGTTAAGCTTGATGAACATCCTGAGATACACTAAGTGCCCTGCAGAAAAGTGCTGAGTTTTCTAAAACTTTCGTTCCCTTTTTATCACTGTGGCCTTTGGGGATCATTGAGACCACAAAGACCAGACAATAAAAGAAAACTATTTCTTGCATGGCCTCCAGGATATGGCTGAAGGACAGTGTAGTACTGCCCACCAGGTTCCAGCCTCTGTCTTAGAACTGTGCATTGGGTGCCCTGTGTTTTGCAGCTGAGAGCAAGAACAAGCTAGACTCAGAGCTCAGCTCCATGTTGCAATTCTCTCTAAAGACAGGCATACAAGGAAGGTGAGAAAGTAATAATACCATTACAAAACATCTCTTGTGATATTTTATTTTTTTTTCCAATTTTCAGTTCAATGAGAGTTGAAGACTTTTCCCATGTGCCCAGAAATATATTTGCAAGTCATGTGTTATACCCCAGTTCATTTTATTGGAGAAAAAAATGAGCAGTTCTGTATTGACTCAATTCTTTATTACAATGAAAGGAGTAGGAGATCAATGAACTTTTTTTTTTATGGTTGCACACTTTTACATAGTTGTGTAGTTATTGTGTATTTATAACTATCCGTTTAATCTTTTAGACTTTTGTTTTATTTTTAGCATTAATAAAGCTATAAATGATTATATAAGGCATGTATAACAATTACTTAAACAGAAGCTAATATAATTTTTTAAGACATTGATATTGTCATTACAAACACATTGTCATTACACAACTTGCTACTGGAAAAATATGAAAATAAAATAGCTTTTATACAAAACAGCCCTATTCATCTTTGTGTTCGCTCAGTCCTTTCAGGAATTAAGTTTCAGTTATGTCTCAGTAATAATTATTTTCTTTTATTGCTTGGTTTTGGAAATCAAAAATCAAGTAAAAATGGACAAAATTTTCTTAAAGTGGGTCAACAAGTGGGTTGCTATGTGAAACTGAGATACTAAGAAATCTCAGTGTTTTCATTGCTTGAGGAAAATACTAGTTGCGTTTGTGTGCCTCCCATGAGGCTTCAGCTGAAGTGACATACTTTAAATTATATTATACTTTGCAAGGCAAGATGCCTGACAGGGGATATAAATATGTGTTATTTATTTCTATAGGAAAAAATATTTACCAAATGAAGGATTAGAGTTTGAAAAATTATGATTTTAAAAAGACAGTTCAGCTACTACTAGCTATAAATTAGAATTATATTGGAAATATATTCAGATATTTATCTTATCTATTTAAAATATTTATCTTTCTTCTACATAATGGTTTGTAGCAATAGAGGGTTACAAGGGCCATTACCTTACATGACAATAACCATCCTTATAGGCAGTAGAAGTGGAATAAGAGAGCCGTTAGAAAGCACTTATTAACTTCCTTTTTCTTTCCACCCACCCTGCCTAGAGCAAGGTGGAGAAAGCAAAGAAGGATAATTGCAAGAATAATCGTATCAATAAGCTTGATAGTTTATTACACTATTTTTAAAGTATTGTTTTGTAGAGCTTTTACCATATGTTCCAACACTTCATAAAGTGAAGATGTCAATTTTTGTTAATGATCTATTTTGGGTTTTTTGTTGTTTTTTTTTGTCGTTGTTTTTTTGTTTGTTTATTTGTTTGTTTTTGTTTTTGTTTTTGTTTTTAGTTTTAAAAAGGGATTTAAATTTAGCTTGGAATTACTAACAATGTTATGGTATACTTTTTTGATGTCCTTATACACATTATAAATTAAAGTAGGGACCAGTCTATTGATCTATTAAGCCTCTGAGAAGTTATCTGTTAACAAATTTGCTTTAGATATATTCTCTCTCTTGATGCATTCTGAACTAGATTTTTGCTAGAACATGAACACTTTGAGTTTAGCCTTTTATAGACATATGTCTCTATACATTGATCTGCCTCCGGGCATGTTAGTACAATCTTTTGCCTGGAAGGCAGCCATATTGACTACTACTGCTGGGAATGGCAAAGTAGCAACTTTTATATCATTTATGGACAAGCCGTTCTGGTCATATGCCTGCAGGCTTAAACTGTCTATAAAGTACCTATATATCAGCTGTTCTGGGAGGACTTTTTAAGGGTTGAATTATATTTCCTTGTATGTAGCTTCAGATTTCTCCCCAACAACTCTGAGCTGATCTTTCGCAGTAGAAAATTTGATGAACTGCCTTCCAAGAATAGTAAAATTTTAAGATCAGCTCAACATTTAATAAGAAAACATCCCAGTATACCGTATACTAAATACAACACCCCTGTATACTGAATACAAGTTTACAGGGAATTACTCAGAGTGTGGTCAAGGAGTATGAGTATACATAGCACATAAAGTGTATCACGGTTTTTGTTAAGACGGTACATTTGGATCACTGACTTCTCTTCCTACTTTTGCTCTGCAACCTTGAAGCAAAAGTCAGCAAGTCATTTTGGGAATATACATTTGCATTTTGAACGATCCATTAGATTGCCATGAAACACTAACCTTACTTTCCACCTCCCTATCCCTGCTGCCCCCAGCATGCATTTCAGCATGTATGGGCTACACCTTTTAGATTTTCTCTAACCCTGAGGGTTACAGCCTTACGAAGAAGGACTAGGGTCATTATCATAGAATCACAGAATCATGAAATATGCTGAATTGGAAGGGACCCACAAGGATCATTGAGTCCAACTCCTGGCCTTGTAAAGACCATCCCCAAGAGTCACACCATGTGCCTGAGAGAATCATCCAAATGCTTTTTGAACTCTGTCAGGCTTGGTGCTGTGACCACTTCTCTAGGAGCCTGTTCCGTGCCCAACCACCCTCTGGGTGAAGAACGTTTTTCTAATATCCAACCTAAACCTGTCCTGACAGAACTTCAGGCCATTCCCTTGGATCCCATTACTGGTCACCACAGAGAAGAGATCCGTGCCCGCCCCTCCTCTTCCCCTCATGAGGAGGTTGTAGACTGCAATGAGGTCTCCCCTCAGTCTCCTCTTCTCCAGGCTGAACAAACCAAGTGACCTCAACTGCTCCTCATACGGCTTCCCCTCAAGGCCCTTCACCATTTTTGTTGCCGTCCTTTGGAAACTCTCTAATAGCTTAATGTCTTTCTTATATTGTGGTGCCCAAAACTGTAAGGTGAGGCCACACCAGTGCAGAGTAGAGAGGGACAATCCCCTCCCTTAACCACTGGCGATGCTTTACCTGATGCCCCCCAAGACACAGTTGACCCTCTTGACTGCCCGGGTACTGCTGACTCAGATTCAACTTGCCATCGACCAGGACCCACAGGTCACTTTCTGTGGCACTGTTTTCCAGCATCTCATTCCCCAGTCTGTACAAACATCCAGGGATGCCCCATTCCAGGTGCAGAATCCAGCACTTTCCCTTGTTGAACTTCATATGGTGGGTGATTACCCTGTCCTCTAATTTGTTGAGGTCTCTCTGCAAGGCCTCTGCCTTTGAGGGAGTCAACAGCTCCTCCCAGTTTTGTGTCTTCTGCAAACTTGCTTAGTATCCCTTCCAGTCCTGTGTCCAAGTAATTTCTGAAGAAGCTGAAGAGCACAGGGGCCCCATAGATTTGTACGGATCCAGCTGGAGCAGCAGATCCTGCACAATTTCAGCTGGGAGTTGATCATCCTCACAGTCATGGTCCTCCAGCTGAGAGCACTGAGGCCTTCTTGGTCTGTCATCCATGTTGAAGATAGAGGCAAAGAAAAAGTTAATACCTCTGCCTTGTCTGGGTCCCTGTTTGTGAAGTGACCACCCTCGCCCGCAACTGCAGTCTATGATAGACTTGCACTATGACACCCTCTTTATTTGTTTGTCCCTTGATTCTTACCCAGAGGTTCTCAACTGTGCCATTGGCAACTGTGAGCTCCATACATTCTAACCCTTCTATTATGCACAGTGCCACCCCTCTGCCTCTTCTACCCTATCTGTCCCTCCTGAGGAGTCTGTAACCACCCAACATGGTACTCCAGTCACAGGTGTCACCCCACCAGGTTTGACTTATGCCAGTCATGTCAAATTTCTGGGACTGGGCCAAAGCTTCAAGCTCCTCTTGTTTGTTCTTCATGTTGCATGCTTTGGTGTAGAAACATTTCAGGTGTGGTACATTATATTTAGTTACTGTATCCTTTTTAAAAATTATTATGGAAAAAAATTCAAATTATATTATCATGAAGAAGGAAATTATTTGATATATAGGCAGCCTTGCTTTCTTTCAGACATATGGATTAGGAAAAATGATGTGATTGTGATGCTAGACTTCTGCTCTAATTAGTGTTTATTAACTCTGTGAAAGCAGAAAAGAGGTGCTGAAAACCTAGAAATTTATCCTGTCAGACACAGAGGAAATCTATTGTTCTGTTTCTTTGCATTTCAGCTGCATTAGTGAAAGCAGTAATAGTTGCAGAACCTGTGCCATTTTGCCACATAGTCATGATTTGTCCTTTCACAAAAGAAAATCAGAAAACTGCTGAGTATCGGAAATATTAATGGTTGTTAGAAAAATTGTAATAAAGGGCTCCTCTTCTTCCGTTGCCTGGCTTTTATGTCGTTATCATGAGTGACTAATACATTCCAAGCAGAGTAGCTCTGATACCCAAGGAAGCCATGATGAGCAGCAGCAAAAAGCGTGCAGGGAAAGGAGTTTTTCATAGGACTCAAATACCAGGGCTGTGTGCAATACATGAGCTGTACAGAACTGAAAAAGAATTATTTTTCATGAATGTTGAGTAGCACATCATTTGGAAAGAGAGACAGGTCATAACTTTACAGTGGTTGAAATATTTGAGGGTGAGTGTGGCATGGGGATGGATACATGGAAAGAAAGGTAGAAATGGACCAGATAACAGCAGACCAGACTAGAATTTGGTAACAAGCAAAATACACAAAGGCATTCTTATGTGAGCTCTTTTGATGACACTGACTATTTAAGCTATTAACAAAATTATGTCATTTTTACACCATATTTAACAATGTTTTAGAAGGATATTACAACAGAAGTCATGAGATTCAATAATTAAAACATAAACTGTTAAAAGAAGGTGTACTTCATGATTCAGTAGCTAGCCGATTGTTGAACTGTATTTGTTTAATTACACCGTAAATCACTAAATATGTCCAAAAAAATACACCCCTTATTCATTACTGTGAAATATCTGGGAAATAGTGTTGAAAAAAGCAACTAATTGTGTATTAGTGATTGTTTGTCTCCCTTCTCATATTATCAGATGGGACATAATTCATATTATAAATAATTGTAAGTTAAAATGTAAAAACAAACTCAATCAAACAACTCCTTAAAATGAAATAGAAAAAAACTGCCATGTTTGCTCTCAACCTTCATTTTTTAAAAATATCTATAATTAAAAGTCTCAGTTGCACGAAATAGCCGTTCTTACACTTTTTCCATTTAATTCTTAATCTAAACTCATTTAAAGTGATATGTGTATCTAGGTATCTGGAATCTATTTATTTATATCATTATGATTGTTATCATGTCAAACTGATAATATGAAGAATACTTAAAAATCACAGTTTATAGTGAACCTTTTTTCTGATTAATAAGAACAATCTTTGTTCCAGTTTATTAAAAACATTGAAATACATATTTTCCTTCAGCATGCTGTCAAGGAAGGATATTACAAATATACATAATGCTTAAGTTTGCACATTTTGTCAGATTCATATTCATACAAAGAAGGAATGTTCTTGCATGTCTTTCAAAAATGACACTTTCCAGCTAGATAATACTGAAGGTTAAAAAATTATATGAAAGACATGAGAACATTTTAATAAACATTATGCAAAGCTGTCTAATGTTATTCATGTAAGCTTTCAGATGTGTTTTCTTCAGTCATCTTCTGCTCTTTTTTTAATCCTGTTTCCTCCAACACATTTAACTGATAGTTTATCAAAAAATAAAGGTTAAAATTGAAGGATTCAAATCTGTAAAAAACCAATCTGTAGACAGTCTCCAAGGGTAAGATTAGACATTAGAACATTGCTGACCATCAGGATACTGTTGTCAGTACAAGGTGCAATATAAGGATTGTGTGATATGTTGAAATCCCAGTTTATTAGTCAAAGAAGGAATTACATACCCGAACATTCAGTGCTTGGTTCACATATAAAACTAAATGGCTTCCTGTCTTGACTAGTTCCAGAATGCTCAAATATAAGGAATAAACACTAAAGCCATCTTCAGTAGGAAACTCCTTTAATAAGAAGGACATTTAGATTCAGTGCTGAAAAATTTTGTTGGGTTTAAAAATTAAAACTCCAATCAAGAAATATAGGTCTTTACAGCATGACAGAAATATACTAAAATCACTGAAATCCTTTAGGTAAGGCTGTTAGAACTGAATTCTACCATCAGATATAACTCCAAATACAGTGGTAAAAAAATAAATGGTTAAAGGAAAAAAAATCAATTTTAATTTAGATAAGACAAAAATATACGAAGTTTTAAGGAACAAAAATTATATCCTGATATATTCGTCAGTCATTTTGTTGAGAACTACATCTGATGGAGGTAGCTCTATTTGCAAGCTGCAGGTTGAGATGCATATTGAGCCCTGAGTGGGTGACCAAGACGGGGCAAGCCAGGTATATGGAGAGGGGGAGACAGGGCAGGAGCAGAGGACTCAGAAGGAAGAGTGAGACTGTGAGGGTATAAGAGCCCAGGTGTTCCTCTGTTGAGTCCCTCTTTGGAGGCACCGGCTTGGGCTGTTTCTGTGTTATTGTACCATGAATAAATTGCTTTAAGAAATGAGACATCTGAGACTCTTCTATGGGAAACCTGGGGTCGAATCAGTCAGGAAACCTGGTCTGACTGTGTGTGAGTGGGGTGTGAAGGGAGACAAGTGGGGCCCCCATTGGGTCACTGGAGCTGCTGTGAAGGGTCTTCGGTCCCAGCAATGAAAGTCTCTGGCATTGGGAGCGTGACTGCCAGAGTCTCACGAATGGTCAGACTGGAAAGTTCCTTAACATTTTGAGTATATGTTGGAGTTTCTTATTTTCATGACTCTATGTTTAAATAATGAAGGTGTAGCACTCATGTTGTATGTCAATTTTCACAACCATTATGGTTTTTTTATTTTTTCAAAGTTGTCCATTTTACCCTTACTGATTCTTTTTACTCACAGAATAATTTGTACTGTGTACCACACTGTCCTGCTGATGGAATGGCTTACTAGTTTCTGTTAAGGTTTTTATTTGTTTTCATTTTATAGGTTTTGTTTTATTTTGTGGGGGATTTTTGTTTTGTTTTGGAGGTTTTTGGTTGGTTGGTTGGTTGATTTTTGTTTCTTGATGGTGGATGGTGAATTTTTTACCCCTATAGTAGTATAATTGATGGTAAGGAGTATACACAGATTCTAGTCTGAGAGTCATTCTTATCACCAAGGTCACATCATGGTGCAAGCTGCTATGGTAATATTTCAGGGAATTTCATTGCTCTTTAGAATCAGAATTATGTGTATTTACTGTATGAAACTAAACCCATTACATTATTAATACCAGTAAATACCACATATTGATGTCCAAATGGGTCTTTTCTGGTTGTATATTACACATCCTCTCAAAGTTGTCACATGGATGATGTACTGCATAACACTAATAGCTGCTGCTTCAATGATGTACACCAAGTGCCATCACTCCAGCTAAATATTTCATCATAGCAACAGAATTTGTGCTCAAATACTTCAACAGTATGGTTGTAAATAGAATACACCTGCACAGACCAATCATTGTGAAAGTGCTACAGAATTATTTACCCTGTATGTGCAAGAGTGTATGTGTGTATGAGTGTGCACTACTGTAATCAGACAGTTTTCTGTTTTCACAATAAGCACATTGTTCTTGTTTATTAACAGTCTGATGCCAAGTTCTCTTAAGGTTAATACCTTTAACATAGCAAAATCTCTTACCACATTCTTGCTTTGAATTTTATTGATTAGATGTCTCTATGACTTTGGAAAACCAGTTTTCTGTATCTGCAGTCTCACTCCAGTACCATGGGCTATCCATCATCAGTGTTCCACTTCATCAATTACTCTCTCTCCATTATTTCCTTTAACTTCTCTCTTTTATAGCCAGTCGCTCTTTTCCTTTAGCTCTTTTCAACCCAACAAATTGTAAAAGCTGAGTTTCACTATTCAGACCTATCCCCAGTATTTAACAATATTCAATGACCTGCAAAGTAACTTGTGGTTTCAACTCATGAAAATGAGCAAGTGACAAAAATCACACCCCCCAAACTAAAACAATATAAAAACACTCCCACAACTAAACAAACAAACAAACAAAATGAGAAGAAATGAGCTGAAACAATGTCATATTCCACAGTTGTATTTCCCTAGGTCAGGAGTCCTAGGGAACTTGACAGCATGAAGTGCAGCAATTAAACAAAACTCATTCCTCCCTCATGGTTACACCAAGTGTTCATCTGGAAATGCTACTATTTTCTGCCTAAGATTCTTCCTCAAAATTATGGGAAGTAGCATGGAAGCAAAATAAAGTTTATTTATAGAGAATATTCATAGGATAATCCAGGCATCAGGGGACCTCACAAGGTCTCTAGTCCAAACTATTGCTCAAAGAAAGGTCAGCTCTGAGATCAGACCAGGTTGTTTAGGGCTGTATCCAGTTGGGTGTTGACTGTTCACCTCTCTGTGTAATCTGTTCCACAGCTTGACAGGAAAAGTTTCTCTTCACATCCAGTCAGAGCATCCCTTGTTCTATTTACACCCATTGTCTCTTGTTCTCCCACCATGCACCACTATGGAGGCTCTGTTTTCTCAACCACCTTAATGGAGAGCCACCGTTATGTCTCTTCAAAACCTTTGCTCTCCAGGCTAAACCAAACTCTGTCCCTCAGCTTATCCTTTCAGGTCTGGTGTCTCAACCACATGGACTGTCATGGTGGCTTCACTGAACTCACTCAGTCTGTCAATATCTTTCTTGTAATGAGGGGGGCAAAATCTGGACATTATATTTTATTATTATTATATATTAAATCTAACAAATCCCTATTAAAAGAGGATAATCAAACCAGTCCAGTATGCCACTGGTCTTCTCTGCTATCAGGACACACCTCTGGCTCATATTCAGCTTTCTGTCTGCTACAAACCCCAGGGACTTTTCAGAAGAGCTTCTCCCCAACCAGTGCATCCTAGTCAGTCTTATTGTCTGTCACTGGAAGTTGTTATTCCTTCCCAGGTAGAGGATTTATCATTTTTCTCTCCTCTGACTCTGACACACAAGCTCTCAAGAAGTTTGCTATCCATCCTACAGAGGACCTCTACACATTCAACCTGCTCCTTCATTCTGAAAACATGTCTATATTAGATGCCTTTAAACTCTGGAGGATCTCAGCAATGCTCATTCACATCAAGATATTTCTAGTCCTGTTCAACGTTCTGCCCTCTCTTCCCCTGAGGGAATCTTCTTCAACTAAAAAATTAATTAGTTTAGCTTTTGTCACTCTTAACTGCATGCCCTCCCAAATCACACTGTTGGCATTTCATTGCTTTGCTATACTTAGTTTTTCAGAGAACTCCACGATCTTAGATCTTTTTCATTTATCATTTTTCTGTTTCAAAAAAATTGCCTCAGTATTCTTAATATATTTTAAGAAGCCTATAGTTGTCTTGCTTTCTATTTAGTAAGTGATGAGTTCTCATTTCTGAAAGATAATGACGTAGCATCTAAATATCTGTATTGTTATAGTGTATAGTCTTTTTTAATCTAAAAATTATCTACAGGCTAATACAAGTAAATTTCCCCTATAATCATGTTTTATTAATAATTTGTTAGTAATAAATAGTACTCAAAGATATTTAAACTGTCCAAATTGTTGCCATCTATGGTAGGTAATTACTGTAGGCTGTATAGAACAGATTAGTGGGTGTTACAGATCATGTTCTATCTATTATCCTTTTTCATAATATAGACATATATAAAATATAATTCTATTTATTGCACTGAGGCAAGATGCCTTGCAGTGGTTTCACATTACATTTTTTCAAAACATCAAGTTCTTTTATGTTTTCTTTCAGTATTTCAAAATACAAAATTAATGTGCAAAGCATTGGTTTATCATTTTTTTCCTTAAATAATTTATCAAGAATGCTGTAAAATATTAAGCATTTTTGCTCTCATTAACTTTTAAGAGTCCTCAATTTTTTTACTCCTGCTCACAAATCAGATCAGCATCTGAAAACATAAGCTTGTATTTGTATATGACCTATGTTTCTGTAATTGCAATTTCTGTGACTTAAAGATTTGTATTTTTTGTCTTTGATAAATTCACTTGTATTGGATAGTCAGTGTTTACCTTTAGACTCCTACAAACCTCTCCCAAACCATTAGTATTTCACTCTGTCTTCTTTTTTTTCACTGAACCATAAAATATTTCCTGTTGAGATATCTTAGCAGTCTCTTTTTTTTGGTGTCTTTTTTGTTTTCACATTCCTCAAGACATGACTGATTCGGTAAACATGTACTTTGCAATTCATTTTACAGACAGAAAGCTGTAGAATTGTATCCTCAAATAATCCCACTATTCATTTTCATGGTCTCTGGTGTCTCTTTTCGGTATATGCCTGAACATGTCACAGAAGATATCAGCAACAATAGAAATCTCCATTGCAGACTTCTAAACCCTTACTTTCAGCTTAATATTCCTATCTACATTTTACCTTTTACAAAGGTTCTCAATTTTACTTGTGGCTCATCAGTTTCCCTTACCTCTCTGTCATAGAGAGTATTTTTTTAAACAGTCTTCTAAGTCAGTGGTCTGAGTGCAAACATCTCCCGAGGTTCATCTTGTTCTTGATATTACTCTAATGTCAGAAACCAGTAAATGCATGATTAAACTGCTTGATAGCAGCAAATATCCTACTTGTTTAGAATTTCTGATAAGCTTTAAGTTTATAAAACACATTACTCTTTACAACCATAACTTTGTATATGTTAAACTATTCTCCTTATTCTTCCTTTCATTACATTATAAATACGCTCTACTTATAATTGGTTTTTTATGAAAGTACTGTTAATACTCCCACATTGTAGTCACCTGCAGTCATCTGAATTGCAGTGAGGCATACTACCTGTTCAGTTTGTTAATGTTCTTCATAAAATACTTTGTATTTCAACTTCTCTTCACAAAATATCTCATATTTCATTTTCTGTTCTTCCAGAAAGAGCATTTAAGGTCAATATTTTATCATTTTTCCCTTATCCTTAGACAGAGGGTTTCTTCACTGATAGCATCAGAAACAATAACTGCTGATAATAGAGTGTCGTGGTTTGAGCCTTCTAAAAAACCCAATTTCCAATTTCCAAGCCTCCCCCCAATTTACCTCAACACCAAAGAGAAATTTTCAGACAGGCACAACTCAGTATGGGATAAGGGAATTATATACAATTTATTACTACCGAATAAATACTATGCAAACTGAAAAGCAATTATATACAATATTAACACAAGTCCTACCACCCCTTGAACCCTCCCACATCAGTTCAGGAGAAGTCTTCAGGGCGATAGTGAAAAAGTCTCTCTCTCATTGGGGTATGAGGGAAAAGGGGTTCTCGTGCACCCCCACCAGCCCTCGGCTCCATGCTGAGGTGTCATCCTGAGCTGCAAGGGATACAACTTGCGTCATCAGGATCTTCATCACGAAAGGTCCAGGGAGTCAGCTCTGAGTCCTTTCTCCCTGGTTTCATGAACGTTTCCTCCCAGAGAGTAAGATGTTCCATTCTCACTCTCTAGGTTGCAGGTTCTGGGTCTCTGCTCAGTCCTTTACCCCAAATAGTTTTCATCAGAAGTCCTTACCCAGAAAATCCTGCTCGTTTGGCTCTCTTCCTCTTCCTTAGCAGCTGCAGCTTTCAGTTTAGGTAGCCCACATCCAAACCCAACGTCAGCATCTCTGAGCCCTGTGGCCCGTCTCCCATTTCTGCCTGGAGTTCTTCCAGCTTTTGCAATGATTCACAACTGTTTCTCCAGGCAACCAAGCCTCCTGGCCCATCTCTTGACTTGGCTCCAATGCCTCGCCTGCCTTGAGTCCACACCATCGCCTCCCTGGACAGTGGGGGAACAAAATGAGCCCCCTCGCTTTGGCCACAGGGTACTCAGACCTGTTATAAATTGTCCCAAGCCCTGCAGTCTAGCTGGGGGGAGGAAGAGGGTCCGGTCCCCCTGTAAGGGGCTGGAGGCCTCCTCCCTCTCACCTCATGGTTGTGAGTCTCTCCCTCACAACACACACACACACTCCTACATGCTGCCTCCAGCCCTGGCTGAGCCAGGGCTGTGGGGGCACAGGGACCCCCCTGGGTTTGGGAGGCCCCATCTACCCCTCGGCCTCTTTCTCTCACACAAACTCTCACTCACACTCTCCCAACAACTTCCAGCTGTTATGAATATCTAATTTCACAGGAGCGAGAAAGAACAGCTGGGATTGGTCACTCAGGGGAAACTCTCCTGCGACCAACCACCTCTAGCTCCCAGCGCGGGGGGTAGTGGCTCAGACTATGGCATAGAGTATCATTTATCATGAATCTTAGTCCTATTTCATGCCTCACAGTCCTTTCTCTCCTATAAAACAGTATGAATTCACTAACTTAAAAATCCACATCTCAGGTATCTTGTGAGGCTGTTATGTATGCAATGCTTCAAAAGCACATGGCAGGGTCCTAGTTCTGTTGGTGCTCTAAATATTCCATGTTCCAGCTCTGTGTCCTTTTTCTGTGTCTTCAAATCCCACACACTAGTTTACTTTTGAGTTCAAAAATTAACTTTTTAGAGGGCTTGTAGGACTTGAGATATTAGGAATAGATAAATGAAAGGAGTAAACTTTTTTGCTCTGAAGTGATTGTGCTTCACACCAGAACAGGTGCTTTATTGTTGACTGTTGTCCTGCTAGAGATATTTGGCTTTCTACATGGGAATGATTATTTCTGGGTCCAAGGAATTTGTACTTTTTTAAATAAAGTTTAAGAATACATTCAGAATATAGAGCTAATTCATAGTCACAGGCCACAAGATGGGCTATTCATGAGGGTCAGGAAACACATAAGACATTCTGTTAATGTAAGCTGCATCTGAAGCCACTTGTCCACAGCAGAACTACAGTCACTTTAGGCTGAGTATGCAGGTTTGCCTAGGGTGTTTCTTGAAGACTGAACTGTAACATAGACTGAAATGTCAGGAAGAGATATGTTTGGATAATGGCACTGCAATATCTGAAAATGAAAAAGGAGGCAATCTTCTGTGCTTTTTGCTGATTTTGAGGACAAAACATCTCTAGACTGAGTATATGTTCACCTCAAAAAGTCAGAACATTATTTTCAAATGATAGGTAAATAATAAGGATATCATAAAGTCCAAAATATGCATAATTTAGTTTAGTAGTGGATAAATATTTGAATGCATAACCAGGGTAAAAGGATGAAAATAATCATACTGGGTATATTAAAAAACCATAACCCAAATCAAAACGCAAACACAGGCTTTTGTTTGTTAGCTGTGAAATAATATTTCAACAAAAGATATAACAGCTGGATCCCTACAAATGTATGTAGCCTCATGGGATTCATCCCAGAATCCTCAAAGATCTGGCTGATGTCATTACAAAACCTCTCTCAAATGATTTTTACGTGGTCTTGGAATCTGAAGAGGTCCCAGCTAACTGGAAGATGGCAATCATCCCAGTTTTCAAGAAGGGCAAGAGGAGAACCTCAGAAACTACAGGACTGTCTACCTTGCTGCAGTGCCTGATAAATTCACGGAAAAGATTATACAGTGAGATATTGAAAACACCTGAAGAACAGTGAAGCCATTGGTCACAGGCAGCATACCTTCATGAGAGTAATGTCCTGCTTATTAAACCTGATTTCCTTCTATGACAAGGTAACCCACCTAGTTGTTCTAGGAAAGCCAGAAGATATAATCTTTTTTGGACTTCAGCAAAATTTTGATACTGTCTCTCACAGTATTCTTCTGGACTAAATGTCCAGCACACACCTGAATAACCGTGTTACCCAATGCGTGAGCAATCGGCTCACAGGTCAGGCACAAAGGGTAATAGTGAATGAGGTAAAATCAGACAGGTGTCCAGTCACTACTGGGGTTCCATAGGGCTCCATCTTAGGCTCAGTTCTCTTCAACATCTTCATTAACAACTTGGAGCAGGACTCAAAGGAATACTAAGTAGGTTTGTTGACAACACTGAAGTGGGAGGAGCTGTTAACTCCCTCAAAGGCAGAGAGGTCCTGCAGAGAGACCTTGACCAATTAGAGGACTGGGCAACCATCAACAATATGAAGTTCAACAAAGACAAGTACCAGATTCTGCACCTGGGATGTGACAACCCTGGATGTTCATACAGACTGGGGAATGAGATACTGGAAAGCAGTGCCATGGAAAGGGACCTGTGTGTCCTGGTTGATGGCAAGTTGAATATCAGTCAGCAGTGCCCGGGCAGCCAGGAGGACCAACCGTGTCCTGAGGGGTGTCACACAAAGCATCACCAGCCCATCAAGGGAGGGAATTGTTCTGCTCTGCTCTGCACTGATGCGGCCTCATTTTAAATATTGCAGTTTTGGTCACCACAATATAAGAAAGACATTAAGCTGTTCGAGAGCATCTAAAAGGGGACCACAAGGATGGTGAAGGGTCTGGGGGGAATCAGTATGAGGAGCAGATGAGGTCACGTGGTTTGTTCAGCCTGGAGAAGAGGAAACTGAGGGGAGACCTCTTTGCAGTCTACAGCTTCCAAGGATGTACCGATCTCTTCACTCTTGTGATGAGTGCCAGGACCCGAGGAAATGGTAGAGGAGGTTTAGGTTCTGTGTCGGGAAAAGGTTTTTTACCCAGAAGGTATTTGAGCACTGGAACAGGCTCCCCAGAGAAGTGGTCACAGCAACAAGCCTGTCTGAGTTCAAGAAAAGTTTGGACAATTCTCTCAGGCACATGGTGTGACTCTTTAGGTGTCCTGCACAAGGTTGGATGTTAGACTTGATGATCTGCATGGGTCTCCTCCAACTCAGCATACTCTATCACCTTGTGATTCTATGAATCTATAAAAGTCTCTCTTGCCTCTTACAAATTTATATTTCAGATTAGTAAATTCTGAACCATGATTTTACTGAGAAGTTTTAAAGGATGTCCAGGGACATTTAACAGAGTTTGGAAGAGGAGGGCACATAAAAAAATACTTTCACTCAGACAGCAGAAATAAATGTGAAAATATAATTCTGTAATGAGTGAAAGAAAGATTTATTTTCTGCAATTTTGAGAAGAGATACCAGCATTACTCCATGGGAGGGTTTGACATAAATAGGGTTTGCAAAATAAAAGCAACCAATTCAGTAAGAGGCAAAAAAAGCACACATCAGGAATTAAAAAATTAGATTCAGAAACTGGAGATATTTTTAATAATAATGAAAGTATCACTTCATAATCACTGTGGAAAATAGGTGACTTTAAGTTAATGGATTACTTTTAATTCAATAAACCTAAGGGAAGATTCCACTTTATGTAGAGTAAGTTCAATGAAGTCTTTGAAATTGGTATCCAAGGGGAATTTAGAAGAGATATCTAATAAAGCAAAGAAGAAACCAGCTAAACAAGTGATTATATTTTTAATAAAAATGTTCATTAAAAGCTGTTATAGAGTGCCATTTGATGATATAACCACAAATAATTATAAGCTTCAGGGGAAGATCTTAGAACTGTTATATTAGACTATTGTATTTCATGTCATTAGTGATTTTTAGCATTTCAGGTATTCATGACATTGCAATCTATTCTGGTGTGTCCAATCAGAAATTATTGACATTAACAAAGTCGTTTTCACTTATATTTTTTTTGTCTGACTTAATATGAATTTAACTCATTGTGATGAAAAATTAGCATTACATACTACTCTTCCGAAATGAATTCTCTTATGTTATTAACTAGTATGTTAGAGCAGTGTATAATGAATGAAAATCTAACAGAAGAGTACATTTAGGTTCATAATAACATCATTTCATGCAGATCTTATTAAGATCTGAGTTTACTAACAAAATTGACAATTCATTTTAAACCATTCCCATTACAAATTGCAAGGTAGAAAAGAGTTATCATAAGAAAAAGAGTAATGAATATTAACTGTTCTTCTTTTCAATCTTATTGTAAATCGCCACAGGCAAGTGACTATTCACGGACAATCAGATAAGGAAGATCTGTTTTTTAGTACCTGTTATTTCATATATTTATTATTTTAAATAAAGAAAATATAATAATATATAATACTATCAAATATTTAATATATAAATATATTTCCATATACATAATTATATATTTATTATATGTGTTATGTATATATAAAAATATAACTTAAATTTTATTTTATTTGCATAAATAGTTAAATATTTATTATATAAATAGGGGAATGTATTTCATATGTTTAGCCTCATAGTACTCTTAGAAGTTAACTATTCCTTTCAAAAATGGGACAAAGCACAAGGAAGCTATATAATTTCACATAGAAAAATTGTAAGAAAATGGACAGTTGAAGGCATATTGACACAGTCCCAGAAAATTGCTCAAACCATGGAACAATCCTTCTTTTCTTACTAACTCAGAACATGGAGGGGACATTTTCCCAGGGAAAACTGTTAGTAGAAAATATTTCAATGATAACAAGAAATTGACTAATTAATCCTCTTGAGATAGTTATCTCTTGTTCTAACTATATATGCGAATCAGAAATTCTGTCCACAGATCTGTTATTTTGCATCTGACTCCAATAAATCTTCTTCCTTGCATGCATGAGGACTGGAAACTCTGTTATTGTTTTGCTTCCCTTACTATTGTTTATGTCTTGACTTTGTAGAAATAAGTTTAAAAAGTCTGCTTGATTCACTTTTGAACTCTAAAAATTTTAAAATATGTAATGGCAACACATAAGACGTTAATAGATATGACGAGTATGGAGGGCAGATTCAATAAACAACTACCTCAGCTCTGTAGGAACCCTGACAAAGAGCCCTAACAGTCATCAGAAGAAAGTCATAACACAAAGAGGCACCTGCCACTATATACAAAGAGACAGGGAAATATGTGTCTTTTCCCCATTCGTTGAGGGCTCTGAGTAAATAATTTCCGCAACTGAAATGTTCTGTACTAATTGTCGTTCCTTTTACTCCCCATTGACTGACAGCAATCAAACAAAGCTCAGCACTTCCTAGGTCTGGGAGGACACATGTTGAAGGCATGTGACCACTTTCCCCATTCTGTTTTACTGACACACACTCTGCCTTAACAGCTGCATACCATTTCACAGTGAAATTCTTGTAGTATTGACAGCCTGAGGAAATCACATGGATTTTCAAGATATTTTTACTTTTTGCTGATGACCTGATATTTTCTATATTTCCCCTCTCTCTTCTGTTCTTTGGCAGACTGGACAGGGCTTGAGAGAGTTCTGAGAGACCGAAAAACTTGTATATCCCTGATTCTACTTCTTTTCACTATAGATGACATGAATGTGTTGGAAAGTTGTTAGAGCTTGGATTTCCTCTTAGGGTCCAGTTTTTCCTTCAGCTCACAGCCACCAGAAAGCCTTGAGTCTCTGCTCCAGTGTATCTTGGCCTCAGTGATTCCAAAGTCCAAAGCTTAAAGGTCATCTACAAGACATTTACATCTAGTAATCAGACTAGAAATTTGTGTAAGACCTGATGGTTTTGCTAGTGAAAAAAAAAATCAGCATACCATGTGTTGAAGAGGAGATGATTGACTATAAAAACTCCATGTAATATGTGAATGAAAGAATATTTTAATTTAAAATATTTAAGCCAATTAAATATTGCTGACAGAAAGGACTAAAGTAATAGCTAAGTTGTTATTGAAAAAAAATACGTAGACAAGGAAGGGAGGAAAAAATTCAGAAGAAATTAAAAAAAAATACTAGTATGTGGTGACTTATATATCCTATTTCAAGCCAGGTAAATTAAGAAGACTATGTTAGAACATAACAAGACAAATAGTTTTTAACAATTCATCATCATACAAAAACCACATAGTGGTCACACATCTTTAATACACAATGAAGGATGTCATCTTATTAAATACGATTACACCTGTAAAAGGGAGAGAAGTCACAGACTTGAGACAGTAATGAGATAAGCTTGCAGTCTGATCCGTTTGCATGTAAATGATCTCATCTGAATGAAATGAATGTTTGCATTTTAATGCTTTTCTGAAAGTACTGCCATTCCCATTGTTCTATCCTTGCTTTCTTGAATTTTCTTAGAAATAAGAAAAAAGTTACTTATCAAAAGGGTAAAGAACATCTTGTACTGTGCCATCACATCAGTTTATAAATGTTTGTTTCTAAGTGAAAATTTCTACTAAAGTCCATCAAAGACATGTTAGAATTTTTTCTATCTTATTAGTTGTTTTAATGAAGTTTAAAAAGTTAAAACATACATTGGATTTAAAATGTAGTCATGTGTTTGAAAAGGATAATAAGATGATAGGCCTCATATTCAGATGAATTAGACCTCAGTAGCTTTAATTATTTTTCCATAGAAAGAAAACTTCTTTATATCATACTTAGTTTTATGTATTCCATAATTAAAGAAATAAAGAAAGTGAAATCATCTTTATCTTCATCTATTTTATTTTATTTTTAAACATTTAGTTTATTTTTCCTGCAAATGACATTTAAGAAGTAGACACTATTTCATGTATTTGCTATCTGTGCAGATGTTTTTTAGACCTAATACAAAAAGACAAGAAAACTATTTTCTTAATTACATCAGATGTCCATCTGACAGAGAAAAATTTTTCAGCAACATGTGTTCAATAATCTGACCATAGTCTAGCAAAACATCCAAAAGCATGTTTCATTTTAAACACAGTAAATAGGTTGTATTTCTTTAAATTATGAATAAAAACAGATTTTTTGAAAAGTGAGGGTTCATATCTGCAAAATTGCAAAAAACTGTCCCCTACACAAGCTCCAAATATGAATTTCACACTAATTCTAACATCACATTAATTTCTACTATTATTGTAGGCTTAGTAAAAGTTACACTTCTGCCCCTCTGCATTCTCAGTGTTCCAAACACAAAAGGTTTTCTCTTCACTCTTTTTTTTTTTATTCATTGTCAAGACAGTCTCTTTGCAAGACCAACTTAAATCATCTTAAAGAACTATCCCTATGATTGCATTATTCCAAAGAAGGCTAGGACTTTTAAAGAATTTCTCCCATACTTAAAGGAATAAGTGACAGGTGCTGTACAGTCTCTAAATGCTAGAACAAATGAGAGTTATCCCTGAAGACACTTGTTCATGTGCTGCTCTAGCAGAAAGCTCTGGTAAGGTTTTCTTTCTGCAGTGGATAACGACAATACAGTGAAATGCAGGTAGTAAGGGTACGAAGACATTCAACTGACATCTTAGTACCTCCAGATTTCCTCCCCAACCATAGAATTGAAATCTTGTAAATTAGGTTAGAAAAACTTGGAAAAAAGGAAAATGACCTTGCTGGAATTATTAATGGAAATGAAAAACATTTTCAAAGACCAAGAAGAGAAATAATCAGGAGGAAAGGAAGTTAGGAAGTCAATAATTTAGCTTGAGAGATAGCTTCCATTTAACCTTTCAACATAATAACATGAAATAAACATAAAACCCTTTGTATTAATTACAGTTCTTATAAGACCATGTCCAAAAAGAAAAAGAAAGTGGAGAAGATTTGACTGTTCTACCATCTTAAGTTCTACTTAAGATAGAAAAAGCAATTAAAAATATGAATTGAAAAATCCCAGAAAATGGGAAATGTTGATTAAAAACCTGTCAACTTCACCGGTAGCTAGTTAACTATAAGTGTGAATTCTATTATACAAGACAACTTGAAAGTGTAAAGCAGAATCATCTCAACTCTAAAAATCCAAAATGTCAAACCAGAAATCTAAACTCTCTAAACAATGATTTAATGCACAGCTTCACCACCTTGTCCTGGAAACTGAAAAGATGTTTAGCCCTATTTCCTTGCCTTCCTGCTTGCACAGGTGTGATGAAGGATTTCTGATGTTTTCAGCATGCAAAGTTACATTTTAGCATTTTCTGACCTATAGTAAGTGTCAATGAATTGTGCTTTTCATGTAATTACATCTACTTCCAAAGCCAATTGTCACTGGCTCACACAAAGCATCAACGAAATATTCTTGTGTGATCCACTTACAAAGATGTAACCAAAAAGAAAATATTCAAATTAATTCTACTGAACTAATTGTAAAATTGAGGACAAACACCTCTGTAAAAGCATATAGGTAGAAGAAAGCCTACTTTTTAAATCTTTTTAACTTATTGAAGTGTTACACAGAAATGTGTAGGGAATGTATGTATGAAATGTGTAGGAAACATCTTGTAGGAAAAAAAAAACCAATTCATAACACACTTGTAGATGTCTAAGGCAAAGTTTTGAGTAGTGCCCTGATTTTGAGTTATTCACTTTTACAGAAGTCAAACTGAAGCTCCTGTTTTTTGATTATCATTTGGAAACATGGCGTGGGTAATCCATTAAGACCTAAGGGGCCATCTGTGTTCTCAGCACCTTGGCAAATATAGGTGCATGGTCTTCTGAAAAAGTCATGAAGACTTAAGATACAAGAAGTATGAAAGGTTACTCTACAATAACCTTTTGTAGGTCTTGTGATTTCATTGTTCGTATATTTACAAGTACTTTTCTCCTCATGTCCCACTATAAAAAAAATAAAAACAAACAAAAAACTCCACCCAACCAACAAAACCAAACAAATAAACAAACAAACAAAAAATTAAACAAACAAACAAACAAACAAAAAACAACAAAAACTCAGCATGAGTTATGAGCATTAAATCACATTATTCCTGTCATAGAAATTTGTGAGAAGAAAAATTTATAATAAACTAGAATGTTCCTAATATCTCTGTTGCCTTATGATTTCCTTCTTCTATAACTTTTGGTACTAGTAAATTAATCTAACAGATGAGAAAAAAGAAGAAATGTGATAAAGATCACTAGATTTTAATTTTTTGTTGAAGAAAAAACACTAGTTCTGGATTTATTTAAGTAACTGAAAATGAAATACGTACATGGATAATTGGTGCTGTTCACAGAAATCTATTGTAATGCAGAAATTACATTTATACAATGGATCAACTTTGCTACTAGGTGTGTTTCAATGCAGTAAGTGCTAATCATTGAGGCAATGTCTAACTGTGTGTGTGTGGAAGAAATACTGTTATATCAGGGCACTTAGGCTAATTATTCTCAATGTCATTGAAAAGACAGGTTGAATCAGTGCCTTTTTTCTTTACATAATCTCGATTCCTTGACGTATAAAACTCTTCCTGGAGAAACTCTGGATCTACCTGTCTTTTCAACACAGATTTCCCTTGAGGTCTCTGGTTGGCTTTCAGCCAGGAACACTGGTAAAATCCTTCTCTGTGAGTTTGCTTAAGGGAAACTTAAACCAACTGAATAACTTCACATTTAGCAACAAAAAGACATAAACCAAGAACGACTTGACAATTTTGACAATTTTTGTGATACTGGATTTTTTCCCTGCATCCTATAGTTTGGACTGGAAATGTAAAAATTCCAAGGAAGTTCAGTGTTACAGAATCACCAACATAAGACCTCTTCTTAGACACTATGTGAGATCCAAGGTGTAGACTAAATCTAGGACCATTTGTGCTCGGAGTATGCTGTAATACTTAGTCCAAAATTTTTAATAGCATGGAATCAGGTGCCCTACCAGTTAAGAAACTACTTTTTTCTTAATGATAGATGCTCCAACACTATCTTTGCTTCTCCACAATGGCCTCAAGTGAACCATGTCTTTTAGAGACAGAACAAAAGTCACAAACTCTTGTCCCTTCCGTATATAATACAATTCTATTTACCTTTATTGAAATTACTATACTTTAAACCATTATAGATAATGTTTACAAAGTTATTAGTATTCTAATATATAGATGTTAAGACAGTTATTAACACCCTAAATAATTTTCTATACTAAATGATATGTTATCTATTTTCTATTTCTATAATCTTATTTTATTGTGACTAAAATAAATTTTTATAAAATACAATGGCTGTTTCCAAAACTATTTCTATCGTCAGTATAAATACTAGACTTTGCTTATAAAAATAATGTTATTAATTTATTTTTAGATATAAAAGAGGTAATATTTTAAGAATAGTGTTGTATCCTACAAACATGTAAACATGATAAGATTTGCATAAATTAAGATAATTGAGCACATTCTTCAACCGTGCATTGAATCTGTGGAGAACAGATGCTGGTTACTCCAGAGGTATGCAGAAAAGGGGGAAGAATATGTTATATATTCAAACATGACCCTCTTATTAATCCAGTATGTTATGTTAGTCTGCAAGTGCTCCTTGTCTTTTTTATGACTAAAAACGTTGCAGGTATGACAAAAATTATTAGAAATTATAATTTCATTCTGATGTCAATATTTCCATGACTTGGGATGGGGGTTTTGTGAGGGTTTGAGGTGCTGGTTGTTTTAGTTTTTTTGTTCTTTCAGGTGTTCAAACCATTTCTTATGCCAATAAAAACAGCTACAGTAAATCACCTTTCCCATTAATTGGCTGAGAGGGTTCCATGTGAATTTAAGCCCTGTAGGTAAACAGGTGAATGAGGTTTAACTGCATTTTACTTTACATGCCCATCTAGTCATCTTTTTTCAAGCGTGGTTCTTTTTTTTTCAGGTTTCCACATAAATATAACAATATAATTTTAGAGGCTATGACTATCTTCAGAATGTGTGTTTCTTATTCCAGGCACGTATGGCACTTGATCGACTGCCTACTTTCAAAAAAATAACAAAACTGCAGTGGAGAAGGTTTCAATCTTGCCTCGTCAATGGAAAAACAGGTAATAGAAGACAGTGTTGTCATTCTCATAAAATTTCATCATAAATAAAAGTCCACAGTACATAAATCCTCTTACTATGAAAACCAGAAATCTACTGAACTATTAATTCACATAGACGTTAAATACTTTATACACATAGTTCCTGTAATTATATTAATATAGAACATTACCAAATCCTGAATTTCAGTATTACAAGAATAGATTGCTCTGGTATAAATTAGCTATAGTTTCATGACAGTCTTCCAATACTATGTAAAATGAATTTGATTATCCAAACAGTAATGCAAGTAGATGCTAACAAGCAAACATCAGACCAAGTGGTGTGAAATCAGTGATCCAGGTAATGGATATGTCTTTTACATGTGCTCAGTGGTTTATAGTGCACATTTTAGCAAGTCCTTTCACATATTCCTGGCATCAATTATTTAAATTTTTAAGTTACTCTGTTTAAAGTCACTTCCTAATTTCAGAAAAGTGTTCCCACAAAATTCTTGGTGAACTGTTCAAAACATCAAGGGTAGTTCTCAAAGGACAGCTTAAAACAAGGTAATAATTTTACTTGTGGTTTGAAATCACAAGGTCAGAAATCAGACTACTACAAAGTAATCCATTATAATGAAACATCTCTCCCTTGGGAAAGTGTAACACATTCTTGTTTTCGATATTCTACTCATGATTCAAAAGTTTCGATTTCGAAGATATAAGATATCATTGTCAACTTCTTATTACAGAAAAGAAAATTAGCAGCAGTTTAAAGCTACAATATTCAACCTTGTTTCCATTAACACATCTGAAGAATTCTTCTGCCTAGTCAAAACCTATAATGTTTGAGCTTTATGTCCCAGTATATGTCTGGAAATCTCACTTAATACTCTCCATAAAAATAATACAAGTAACCCTAGTAGAAAAATTCTACTTCTTTCTGAACTCAATTCCAGTTGGAAACTAGCAAAAACCATTTAAAAATTGGAAAAAATGAAAAATATGTCTTTATTAGTATATCAACCCACAACCTTGTCAGGTCTAAAGATATTAAGCTGACGGATCACTATGCCTCTCTTCCAGTTTATTTCTAGTTACATTCTCTTCAGGCAATAGATTTCAAGGGGTTATACTATAACAATAACATAAAAAAAATACCATTTGTACCACACCTCTCTAACTGTATATGCAGTATATGCTGTTCAGAAGGTAGAGAAATATATGACACTGTGAAGCTACAACTTCAGTACTGAAGATACGGAAGCTTTCCATACAGTTCCGACTAGGAAGCATCTTTAGGTTTCATTTTAAAATAAACTGGAAGAAAAATAAATTTCTGCTATGTAAAGTCATCAAAATTACTTTCTTTATTGCACTCTTCCATTATAAATGTTAACCCTGAAGGGAGGAATAAAATCCAAAATTAGAACTTTAAAAACAAGTTGTTTCAGAGAAGTAAAATTAAAACAAAATCAAATACATTTAATTATAGAAAGAAGGAAAGGTGGAGAGAACCAAAATGTTAAAAGATTACATGGGGGTTATATCACATATTCTGAGTTATTTTTCTTGTAAACAAGATTTATGTCACTAAATTCCCTGTGTGAAAAAACAGATGTGTCTCCCCATGGACCACTGAACTCCAGACTGAATATTCATGACATATAGGGGTTTTTACAAACAGTGGTTTTACTGTTTACCACATAATGAGACAGAAAGTACACTGAGACATATAGTCAAATGAGATATTGGTAATATACATTTCTCCCCAAGATCTATTGTAAATGTTTCTCCTGTCTTTTCTTGCAGCCTTGTTCTGTAAATGTAGTCCTGCAGTGCCATGATATTTCTACATGGCAAATTCAGACCATTGATACAATATATTCAAAGGCAAGAAAATAATTGATGTTGCAAAGAAGGCAGAAACAATGGAAGAGGAAAACAAGTTTGAATTTTCTAACCCTCTGATTCAGCGTAGCAATCAGAATTTGACTCTGCTACAAGTTAGAGCAGGGATACAGTTGAAATTCTTAAAATTAGCCTGATGACTAACTATTACTCCCTTTAATGGTTCTAATTCTCATCAGCATCTTACAATTTTGAGATTTCAGTAGTTGATCAATAATATCATTATTTTCTACTCCTGGGATTCCTACAACCATGCCAACATGAATGAGCTTGACTTAAAACCCACTGAATTAAATGAGCTTTGGATTGTAACCTGAAACAGTAAAATATGCAATATGAACTACCATAAATATAGACATACAATAGATCAAATAGTGAGTATTCAACAGAGTTTGCAAAAAAGGGTGTTTTCTTAACCGTTGTTCCTTTTTATTTATTTTGATCTCTAGTAATTGCTGTTAATACAAAACTGAAAGAAATTGTAAATGTGTTGGACTGCTTAAGTTTTGCCCTTTGGGGAAGCTATTACTACATGATATCTGATTACACAAAAGATAGTATTCAGAGAAGAATGCAGATATGTAAAACACAGTACAGTTGTCAATCAAGAATAGGGGAGCAATAGTCCAAATTGCAACCCTAACATTGTTCAAATGAAGATGTATAAAGGGTTCAGGTACACCTTTATTTATTCATTAATGAGCATTATTTCCCTAAATTCAGAGAAGAGTAAAAACTGGGAAAGAATAAAATGTGTCTCTTAGAGGAGACCAGTTCTTGCACAAAAGCCAAAGTCAAAATTACATAACTGTGGTTATTTTGAGAGGCCTGGTTCTTGAAAGTCCTGGTGGTTATGGGAGATGTATGGCAAAAGATAGATCTGCTTTTGCACAGGTTATTGTACATAATTTTTCTTTACAAGGATATAGTACTGCAGAGCAGAAGACAATTTGTTTGCCTTTTCCTGCCACTTGTTCTGTAGGTTTTCCTGAGCCGTGGAGGCAGAGCACATGCAGGTATGATGGGATGGCAGTGACCTGGGACACCACACCACTGTTGGGACTGAGGGACTCCTGAGAAGCTTGAGGAACATGTATAGATCTACAGGTCCTGAAGATCTGAAAAACTGTTCATAGGAATCTGGAAAGGACCATGTTAAACTTATCACAGTTTAGACAGCCATTGAAAAGATACTGGTCCTAGGAAGGAACATGGGCTAAAGGATGTTCTTTCCAAAGGTACATTAGGCTGATGACAGGAGAGTAGAGAAGACTGGCTTTCAAGTCTGTGTCTTCAATTCATTCTGAACTTTATGCAAAAAATATCTCGACTTAGCTTGCAGTCTGATAGAACCTAATTTCAAAGGCACACAGGACCTCTGGGGTGCTTTACTTAGCATAGGGTGCTCACTGCACAAGAAGCTCCCTCTCTGCTTTCCGTCTCTCTTGGGTCCCTTTGAAAGGTACCATATTCACAATAAAACTACTTTAGTGGTTAAAAGGAGTACTTGAGAAGCAGTAGGCCTAGATTTAGGTCCTCCTCTGTCAAAGCATGTTCAAATCCACATCTATCTGTTGTTTCTACAGAGAACAGTCTGAAAAATAACCCATAACGCAGTATTCCATTTTTCATGCAATAGCTGTGCCACTGGTCATTTCCAGTAAGCAAAGAAAATAATGCAATTCATTTAAAAAGCTCAATCCAGAGTTATACTAAAATACTAATATAGGTTTGTCCATTATGCAGCAAAGAACAGAGTATATTAGAGACTGAATTGGAGTTCCTGAATTCTAGTACCTGAGTATGCATTTTATTCATTGATTATTTGATATAAAGTGTGTAAAAATTTCTATCTTGTACATGTAACACCATAATCAGATTATGTTCCTGTAATTCTTCCCTAATTTCTAGAGTCCATTGAGAATAAAAAATTGTATATATTGGTTACTTGGTAAATTTTCATAGTAATCCATTATCCAAATTTTTTTTACATGGCTTAACAAAACACGTATACCTTTTTTTCCAAACTTACTTGCTTTTGAGTCTGAGCTACAGCTTTTTCAGCTGTCTCTCAAAATCAAATATTATTGGAAACTGCAATCTTCAAGAAAGGAATGTCCTCATTTACTCAAATGTATTTATTTACATGCAGACAAATTTTGATGGGGGAAGTCTCAATGAGAACTATACCAGGAGATCTCCTAACAGCTTAGAGTGGAAAATGATTCTTACTTGAAGAAAGAGACATAAACATTCATTTTATGATCTTCTGAGGAGTTGGATACATCAAGGCAGGTGCTACTGGACCACTCCTTCCCTGCTTTCTAAAACTGCTGTATGAAAAAGTTCCTTCTGTCTCTAGGTCACAAATATTTCATGCTATAATTGTAACAGTGTAATTTGTGTTATTAGCAGAATAGCTGAACAGTGTTCTAGTAATCAAGTGGCAAACTGCATTATATTAATTGGGAAAGAATTCAAACAATGCAAACACAAAGGATAATATACTTCAGAAAGGATAAGACCGAACAAACTTTCAGAGAATTAAACTCTAAGGCAAATCTATAAAATCTATAATTATTTTGCAAAATATTTTCTATTTATTAAGATTTCACTCCTAAAAGTGGTTTATAAACTTTTTATGTCCAGAAGTATAATAAAATGCACCATCTCTTTTTTTGATAGCTTCCACACTCTGCTATTTGGGATAATAACACACCACACATATAACACACAATTATTTTGATGATTAGGAGATTGTACTTTGCCATGTAATTAATCCTCTGTAAAAGTGATTTCTTTTTAAACCCGGTGATTAGAGCCTCTTTAGAAATACCTTTTTCTCCAGTTTTGTACGTTCTGTTAATCGTACCAATCTGAATATCGCTCTACAATTTTCCTGCTTATCCGAAAAGATGCCTAATGCATTGTGATTAGCCCATTGGATAGAGATTTATAATTCACATTTTATGAAAAAGAGCCATGCTGTTCTAAACAGTTATCTCCTTTATTATATTTCCATAATATGCTAATACCTAAAAGAGAGAGTGTGCATTTATTCTTATCACTGAATAAATGCATCACATTGGTACATGAAATGTGATAGAGAGGGTAGCCTTGAGCAGAGGTGTATAAACCAGTCAAAACTGGATCAAAAATAAACAAGCAAAGGCCTGACAAAAATCTGCATGATGGATAGGCTTGTATAGAATGCTAAAGCACACCTGGAGTTCTGCTTTAATTGAAACCACACTTTCTATTCAGCCTCATATGTAGAAGTCACCAAGGGCCTTTTTTCTCTTTCTGAAAAAGTAACAATTCTTTTGCATCTTCCAATCAACAAAGATAAGCAATATGGTTCTTCCCCTATATGACTTATAAAATTTATTTTTTTTTAATTTCACAGGTATTAAATGCATTAATTTTATTTTCTATTCACGTTCTATCCAAATTTCCAAAACATTTTTTTTATTCCCATGCAGCTTTATCTTCAGACTTAACAAAAGGAGTGGTACAGCATAAAAGTTTCAGGGGAATTCACCTGGAAAACTTTTGCTACTATACTTGCTTTGGGCAAAAAAATAAGATTTGATGCTGGTCTATTTTCTAAAAATGGTTTCATTATGATCTATTCATCATGTATTTCATCATATATCAACCATATTAAAGTGTATGTGATACTAATATTTTACAGCAGGACAGGCAACTACTTGTGCAATGCACCAATTTCCCCTTTTGTCCTTCAAATATTTAATTTTTACTGTAAGTTTTTAGAATCTTATCATGTGAAGAAATCCTGTATATGGGGGTGCAGGGGTGAATTAGATATCATATACTCAAGAAGTGAGACATGTCTACTTTCATTTTCACCTTGTGCATATCACACATGGTAGACCAGAGTACAATGGGCATGATGTTTTATACTAAATATTAATCCAAGGATTGTCTACAAAACAAATTAGAAAATACTGTTAAATTAGTCAGTATTGAAAACTGCAAAGAATAATCAAGACTAAGGAATAATAGGACAAGCAATTCAGTGGGTGAGAGGCAACAGTATCTTCTGAATCATCTGAAGAAGAGCTGTTAGAATCAGTAATCTGATTTCTGTTCAGAATATACCAGTGCTCAAAAATACAGTGTTTATACCTACTGTCCAAAGTTCGCCCCATTAGGAACAAGGTAGACCTTCTGCCAGGGGAGGATACTCACATTTACCTTCCATACAAGCTAGCGTTCTTTACATACAAGACACTTAACTGCGAAAAGAAGGGGGCTTTTATATGCTTCCATATAAAACTGGGACATGATTAGAGAGTGCACTCAGTTCCAGGCATTCGGAGGAGCTCATGAGTTCTCTAATATACACCGTATACTGGCTTTTGGAGTCACCCTCTCTGGAAAAAAAATAGTTCTTGTTTTTGATTTGAACTGACGTGAAACTTTGAGCAAAGATATAAGCTTGAAAGATAAGGCCACCTGGAAAATGACTGGAAGCAAAAAAGAAAATTAGTAAGATCCTTGAAAAAGTATTCCTGACCTTTTGTGATATAAAAGTCTAAGCAGGTACAAAAGCTTCTCATTGACAGATTTCGATTTATCATCTGAGCACTGGATTAATTTTCATTAATTCTGACTTGTTTCAATATTTACAGGTCTGTAATTTTTTTTTTCCTCAGTTGATTAGATTTTGATATGCTTATGCAGCAAGGCAAAACCAGAATTTTTGGGCTCATAGCCCAAGTATCAGAATAAGGAAAGATATTCTTTCTGGTCCAGATTGGGCTGTTTAGTTTTGGTTGGTTTTGGTTTGTTTTGTATTTAAGTTGAATACTATGGGTTTTATTACTATTTTAATGATTTAAAATAGAAGTAAATGGAAAGTCCTCACAGAGGTATATTCTGAAAAACTCTTAAGAAACGGGGTTTTCATGTGCAGTTGGGAATATGGGGTTATCAAGAAACATTTATATGTCAGACATTTGCTTCTATGCTGTGGCTGCTGTGATTTTTATTTACAATTTCCCTACTTGTTTTGTAACTTAAACATTGACAGGAGTCTAATGGAATAAGTTCCATATTCTGTGTTTTTTTCCCTGGTTTTCTATCCTTCCTTATTAAAAAAAAAAAAAAAAGAATTATTGTTAGCGTAACACTCACATTCCAAAGCCTATTTTTCTTGTCAATCTGAAAATTATCTTTCTGAAAGGAATCAAAGGGAAAAAATGCCATTGAAAAGTATTTCACTTCCATGTTGAGGAGCAACTAAAATACCAACAGGTAAAGTGCAGATGCAATTTTGCTTCAAACAATGAATTTGTTTTCAATTTATTTCTCAAATTTTCCTCCAGAGATTCTCACTTAAATTTCCTTGCTCCTCTCTAGCTGGGGAACAAATTTAATGCCAGGAAATCTATTTCACTAATGTTAATCCCAGTAGATACATATATTGTGATGTTCTTTTTCAGTCACATTGCCAGGGAATAAAAGTAAGCATACCTGGAATGCTGTGTGACAAACTGTGTGTCCTTTCATAACAAATCAGGAATTAAGGTTACAGAATTATTATAAGGTGATATTTATAGGTTTTGGTCCTTAAAATTCACTACCAAAAGAGTACCATATGGTATGGAATACATATGACTTCTGCCATAAGGTAAGTTGACCACTGAAATAATGATGAATTGTTTGAGTTTTTTCCCATTAAATAAAGAATATTATTCTTCATCTGTGTGCATCCTTGTACATTCAGGTTTCCACTTCTTACAATGTTTTGGGGATCCTGTGAGCAGTTATGTTGCTTAGGGTGCTTAAAATAATTATGTAACTCAAACCCCTGGAATTAAGCTGTCTCCTTGGTTTTAAATATTGATGCAGTCAAAAGTAATGTTCAGTTCTCTCCATTTCAGTAAGTTTAAAACAGAAAATAGAGCTGAGTTTCAGAAAAAAACAGTATAAAGAGTGTAAGACTCTGAATAATCTTGCTATAGAAGCCATAACACTTTGGAGCATTGTAAATATGCCAGAGTAAAGTTTGTTTAATATACGATACAGAGGAAATCTGACTGGTGGAATTTTGATCAAAAGTGAGGTTCTGTGATTCAGAAATAATTTCCTGGTACAGTGTGATAACAGAGTAAGAGGCACCTGTCACACCTGACTACACATTTCTGTTCTTTTATCATCTGAAGCATCTCTATATACACACACTTCTAAAACATTTATAGGTTTCCTAATACATCTGATACATGGTTTCAGTTTTCTGTTGCATCAAAAAATGAAGGAGGAGAACTTCCCAAAGAGAAAGATGCATCATCCAGACTAAATCCATTTAGTAAAATGATGATGTGAAGTGATTCGAGTATATGCTATTCACTCAAGCATAGCAATAACTCTCCGGAGGGAGAAAAATGGGAGTGAAAACTGGTATGTTGTTATGCCATAAGGGCAAAATACAAAAGAAGTTGTTAAGCACAGATTTTAAAGCCCCTAGGGAGGGAAAACATTACTTTTTCATTGCCTTTGCAGAGAAAGGCAAAACACATAGGAAATCCTTGCTATTTAAGTAATTTGGAAACTATTCTAAACATGAAAAAGATACATGACCTTTCAAAAGGTGAATTTATTCACAAACATATAAAACAAGATAAACATCCTAGTGATAATAAACTACCTGAATAATATTTAAGTTGTATATGTGGATTTATATACAGAAAATGCCCACACACCAATCCATATTTCGGGTTCAGTTCTGCTGTAGATTAATTTATTTTGACTACGTAAAAAAGTCTACAGCATGATGCCAACTTCTTGCTGCATTTGGGGAATAAATAACTATTTGACACTCATGAAGAGAGGAAGAGAAGTGGGGGGAATAGAGAGAGTGAGGGTGGGGGTGGTAGCTGATAGGAAGGGAAAATATTTCATTGTCATACTGAACCATTAGTATTCTTTCAGAAAAAAAAAAAAAGGTAATTGACAGAGTGACTACTATTTTCAAGGAACAAATCTTTTTTTAGAAATAGAAATACACAGCATTTCCAATGGCTACACATTTGGAAAATAAATGTCAGAAAGAGAAAAACAAAATAACCTATGTGGAAGACAGTTTTAAGACAAAAGAACATTTAAATATAACAAAGAAGGATTAACAAGAAAAACTAAGAGAAAGGCACTGAGAAAAAAGCAGTGATTCAATGGTCTTTTTCTAGACTCTCTTTTTTTTAGACTTTCCTTGCTTGAGTTATTACATTTTAGATAATTGAAGTCACCATTGTCGGATCTATGTAAAAACTGATCTACTAAACAAAAAGTCAAAAAGCTGACATTATAGAGGAAAATGAATTATTAAATAAATTCTATTGCATGGATTAAAACACTCAACTTACTTAAGCTATAGAATATTTATAAATGAAGAGAAGTCTTCCTCCATGGGACATATTTAGAGATACTTTCTAGAAACATATGAAAGCAAAACCAGTTCTATAGATCAGATAATCAGAAAACTAAGGTGATTTAGTCTTAAAAAATTAGAAGGTCACATAGTTCACCTAAATAGACTGCAGTTAAAGTAATGGCTGAACCTCTGCTGATTCTATCATGATCATTCAATTAGTGAGCCAAAGAATAACCTTTGCCAATTAACCAATTGGGGCACACACTCCTTCCTAGACTTAGCACTTAATTACTTTCTGTTCTGAAGTATGAGATTTGAATATATTGCTTTTACATTATTGCAAGAAACAATTAGTCAAACTTTTGATCCCTTATAGGAACCTGAATTCACTGATAGAAACACTGAAAGACATTTTACAATAGGGAAAAAAAATCACACTACTTCTACAGGTATTGTAACTGATGAAAATTGATAATCAGTTGTCATTTCACTCCCTTCAAATAAACCTCAAGCATTTCATATATAAAAGCTATATAGTTTGGGATCACAGACTCAGAGGTCCAGAATATGTTGAGCTGGAAGGGATCCAAAAGGATCATCGAGTCCAGTTCTTAGCCCTGCACAGGACCATCCCCAAGAGTCCCACCATATGCCTGAGAGCATTGTCCAAATGTTTCTTGAACTCTGACAGGCTTGGTGCTGTGACTGCTTCTCTGGGGAGCCTGTTCCAGTGCCCAACCACCCTCTGGGTGAAGAACTTTTTTCTAATATCTAACTTAACTTCTCCTGACACAACTTTAGGCCATTCCCTCAGGTTTTGTCACTGGTCACCACAGTGCCCCTCCTCTTTCCCTCGTGAGGAGGTTGTAGACTGCAATAAGGTCTCCCCTCAGTCTCCTCTTCTCCAGGCTGAACAGACCAAGTGACCTCAGCCACTTGGTATGAGGATACGGCTTCCCCTCAAGGCCCTTCACCATCTTTGTTGCCCTCCTTAGGACACTCACTAATAGCTTAAGGTATTTCCTATATTGCAGTGCCCAAAATTGCACACAATATTCAAGGTGAGGATGCCCCAGTGCAGAGCAGAGTGTAACAATCACCTCCCTCAACCGGCTGGTGATGCTTTACCTGATACCCCCCCAAGACACGGTTGGCCCTCCTGACTGCCGGGGCACTGCTGAACTCATATTCAACTTGGCATCGACCAGGACCCCCAGGTCACCTTCCATGGTACTGTTTTCCAGCGTTTCATTCCCAGTCTGTACAAATATCCAGGGTTGCCCCATCCCAAGTTCAGAATCTGGCACTTTCCCTCACCCATGATGTGTTTATCCAGTTGTGTGCTGGACATTTTGTCCAGAAGGATCCTGTGAGAGATGATATCGAAAGCTTTACTGAAATCTAAGAAGATTACATCAACTGGCTTTCCTCGATCAGGTAGATGGGTTACCTTGACATAAAAAGAAATCAGGATCATTTCTGGATAGCTACATTTCTAAGGGAGGACTAGGAGCTGACTCAGGTAGTCTACAGACTTTAAACAGGTTTAAAGAATTGTAAATGTAGCTACTGGTTTGGATTTAATTGAAAAGAAACAGGATTGAGAAGGTAAGCTGTTAACAGCATCTCAGTTAAACTCATGGGGGAGCTTGACTCTGTCAGTTTAAGTGTTTAGTCTCTGCTCAGCAAAACAATATGTGCCAAGAGGATGGTGAACATTACAGTTAATTGACTGAAACAGCAGCAGTTTTAATTGACTGACAAATGAACAGAAACAAAGAATAAAAAAAGTAAATGAAAACATGGCAAGAATGGACAGTTTTGTAATCGGAAATTGTAAAGGTCACTAGACATGGTTTACCACTATCTGTTTGAATGGAATAATTGCTTTGTGGGAGTCTTTATTGGGAGCCTGGATATGGGTAACGTTAACTCTCATAAAGTAAGGGTGGTTTATATTAATACTTTAAGCATGAGCGGACGTATCAAATGTGAGTTGTGCTGCTTCTGTAAAAAGTGACAAGACTTTGTGACACATCATCACTAATGGGCACTTTTGATCCAGTCTGAGATTAAGCAACATATTTCTGGGGAAAATTGTTAATTTGGGCAACAAGAAATAAAAGAAAAATACTAAAACACTTAGGGGATCAAGAGTGAGACTATTATTATTTTACATAAAAAGTTACTTTTTAATAAATAAAATTGGCATTTATTGGTCCTGCCTGACCAACCAAGTGGCATTCTACAGTGAAGTGACTAACTACATCAGTGGACAAGAGAAGGGCTACAGATATCACTTATCCAGACTTCTATAAAGTTATTGACAGTGTTCTCCTCATCATCCTTCACTCTAAGTTGGAGAGACATAGATTGAAATGGTGGACTGTTAGGTGAGCCATGAATTGGTTGGATGGTCACATCCAGAAGGTAGTGGTCAACAGCTCAGACCACTGATGTCAGTAACAACAGGTGTCCCTCAGGGGTCTGTACTGGGACATTAATCTTCCCTCATGACACAGATGAAGTGCACCCTCAGCAAATTTTCAGATGACACCAAGTTGAGTGGTGCATGGGATGCCATGTAGAGGGACCCAAACAGGTTCAAGAAGTGGGCTTATGGAAATCTCAAGTGGTTTAACATGACAAACTGCAAGGTGCTGCACCTGGGTTGGCGCAACCCCCAGTAGCAGTACAGGCTGGGGTATGAACAGATCTAGAGCAGCCCTGCTGAGGAGGACTTTGGTGTGCTGGTGGATGACAGCCTGGACATGAGCCGGCAATGTGCACTCACAGACCAGAAACCCAACCATATCCAGGGCTGCATCAAAAGCAGTGTGGACAGCAGGTTGAGGGACGTGATTCTGCCCCTTTGCTCTGGTGAGACCCCACCTGGAGTGTTGCATCCAGCTCTGGGGTCCACAGCACCCGAAACCGACATGTTAGAATAAACACAGAGGAAGGACACCAAGATGATTAGATGGATGGAGCACTTCTCTACAAGGAAAGGCTAGGAAAATTGAGATTGTTCAGCCTGGAAAAGAGAAGGCTCCTGGGTGACCAACTGAGGCCTTCCAATACCTGAAGGAAGACTGCAAGAAAGATGGAGAGAGACTATTTAGAAGGGTGTGTAGTGACAGGACAAAGGGAATAGCTTCAAACTGAAAGAGTAGGTTTAGGTCAGACATGAGGAAGAAATTCTTTCCTGTGAGGGTGGTGAGGCACTGGAACAGGTTGTTCAGAGATGTTGTGGATGCCCCATCCCTGGAGGTGTTCCAGGCCAAGCTGGACAGGGTTTTGAGCAAGCTGTTGTAGTGGAAGGTATACCATGGCAGGTAGGTTGGACCTAGGTGATATTTAAGGTCCTTTCCAATCCAAACCATTCTGTGATTCTGTGAAAATGAGGAATGCCAACTAGATAACAGGAAAAAATATCATGAGGGTGATCAAACACTTGGAGAGGTTGCCCATAGAGATTCTGGAGTCTCCATCCATTCAGATATTCAAAACTCAGCTGGTAAGCTGCAAGTGATCTTCCCTTCAAGGAGCAATATATACCATCAGTCTCCAACTAAAGACATCCCTTTTCTCAGTCTTTTTTCCTGATATTTAGAACTATTGTTTCAAACCATAACCTAAGAGCTGGTGCCCATATAGATATTCTTTAAGCATTTACATTTCTCAAGAAAGAAATCTCTATCCTTTTCCCCCAAACAACATATTTTTTAAATAATTAATATGTGATGTAGTGGTTTAAATTTAGCATATTTCTTTATTTGTCTGAAAACTTTCAATGAAGCTTCTTTCAACTCAATATATTTATTATTTCATTCTGACTAGGTCATCTTATATGAAAGTGAAATCACCACATCATATTTCAGTGGTCTGAAAAATGATTCAATATGCAATTTAAAATGCTGACTATTCAATGCAAATTGAGAAACTATGTCAGGGAAAATCCCTATTTGCATGAAAAGTGAGTAGGAAAACCAAATAAAATCTTTCCACTCACAATTTTGGTGTCCTGTCACTTTTTCTTTTGTAATTTTAACAAGCTAGGTTTCCACAACAGGAAGTTGCTATGAATTATCTTTAACTTGCCTCTTGAGGGATAATTATTTCATATCACTTGTGTGTCAAAGATGGAAGGTTTCAAATCAGTTTTAAAATTGGCTGTTCCTCCTAATGAAGTAACATTTAGAGTTCATTACTCTGTTATGTATTTCTGCTAGTGAAGGTTTAAAAGAACAGCCTTACAAGTAATTAGTTGTCATACTATATGAATTGCTTTCTACCATTTTAATACACTGCAATGTTTTTTGTCTGTCCTACAGACAGTGTTCACTTCACAGGAGTGGAAGTAAAATGGGCATTCTGAAAATGTTCTCTATTAAAAAAGCTGAAAATCATTTCACCAAACTTCTCAGTGTAGATATTTATATTGGGCTTGGTTCTCCAGACTTGCTTTAGTGTTATTGAGGAAGATGGTACATAAAACATTCTCAAGCAGTTCCTATTGCTTTCGCTTAGCTATAAAGGGAGTTCCAATGTTCAATATGCTGGCCTCCACAGATGACCAATGTCATGGAAGTACTCTAAGTATCCCACCTCATCCACCTCCAGAAAACTACAGGCTCAGCATTCATTCTGTCAGGCCTGTCCAAGATAGTTTAGGGTCTCTCATATTCTTTTGTGCCGTCAGGATTAGCAAAGGGCCTGTGATACAACTGACTAGCTCAAAGGTCGGTGTACTGGTTCCTGGAGTGGGATGCAGTTCAAGATTAGTATTTCTCATTGTAGAATTACCGTGTGCATGTAAGGTCTTTTACAGGCACCCATTATAGTCAGAGGAGATCTATTGCTTCATATGCCTCCAACAGAGGCACTTAGTGCCTTTTGAGGTATCCTAAGGTATTTGAGAGATATGCAGATGGCTGAAAGACAAGATAAATGTCTCTTGTATGTCCCTCTGGACTGGCAGGACCAGCTGCCCAGACATAGTCTGGGATATCTCAGGCATCCTTGGAGACCCAGATGACTCATACTTAGTAAAAGCTATGCATCCTTGCAGAGAATCTGCTCAAACTGTGGTAGACACGTGGTGTCTGCTCATCTGAATAACTTCCTAATCTTAATTGAATAATGGTTCATAATTTTGTCTAAACATAACTGTATACTGCCATTTGAGATGACAGTATTTCTTGTTCAAGTGCACCCATAATATTCCCATTCACTACTACCCTCAAATAAACCTCAAAATGAAGATTTTCCTTTTCGTGAAGTATTCAAACTTCTTTTCTGAACTGTGAAGGTAAAAGTCATTGTAAAAGTCCTTTAAGAGTTCTTTGCCCTTAATATAACTTATTTTATATATTATTTTTCCTCTAATAATTCTTTTACCATTACACATTCATAAGAAACTTTTAGGTTTATTTATAAGTCATACTCTTACTTATTTTCCTGTAAAATAACTGACTGCATATTCTTGTAATAGCCTATTTTTCAATTCCTGTTATATTCTCTTTCCTCTCTCCTTCAGCATCTCAGCAGTCCATTTTGATGCCACATTTTGCCAGTATTCTTCCCTACTGTGAAATATTGCAGAATTAGGACTGTTTTAATGAGCCGTCTACCATATTAAATAGTTGTGACTTTAATACTGTAGGGACATTACTTAAATTTAAGTATGGGAAAGTATAATACTGACCTCAAATAACTATTTCTATTTTTATTTCTGAACTTCAGGTTTTGTGGGTGTTTGATATATTTTCATCAGAGTACTTTTTCAGTCAATCTAACAGACTCCTTACACAATGAGTTTACTCCTGACTCCCTCTTTTTACACTTAATTAACTTGATTAAATATTTATACTGCTGTCACAGCCTATGTCCCTATCAAAATTGAGGTCCTTTTGTGTTAACGGCTAGGTACAGCACAAACACAGAAGTCCATCATATTAGTTACTTATGAAAAATATTGTTAACTTTCTGTGAAGAATTACTTGTTATGTGAAATATTATTCAATATTCTGAATATAAAATAACCTTGCCTAATATCAAATGCTTTAATTTGAAGGAAAAATTATATAAATTTCCATGCTTAATGACTAGGATGACTGGCTGATTTTGGCAACAGTAATATGTTACCTAAATTATAATTATGAATATTATCATTATCTTCAATCAACATAACCATCTGTATTTAACACAAGGTACACAAAATGACAAATACAAATACCTTTATAACAAATAGAAATTCATATGTATTGTTAGTGGCAAAATAGACCATAAGGCAGGCGTCTGCATTCAGAGGAAGGAAGAGTAAATATGTTTCTAAAGGAACTCATACATTATGCATCTTACATATCTCAGAAGCAAAGCAGCAAAAAAATAAGTTATCCAAGAACACACACAAGAGGAAATTCTAATCCTTGTGCATATTCCTCTACATATACTAAGCTTGTATTATTTCTCACTAAGTTACTGAAATAGAAAACCAAATGAATAAGTTCATAGCAGGGACTGATAGAGCAGGATAATAGTCTAAGTATGGCAAAATTCTCAGTTCTACCAAATTAAAAGGAAAAGCAATAATGTTGATGTAATCCAAATTTAAGGTTACACAGTTTTGATTTAGACTTGTAAGAAAGTGAGAAACAGAGAATGTGACAGTTACTTAAGTAGTGATTACAGATCCTGTAATATTTCAGAAAACAGGTTTTGTTCAGAGAACCTAAATCCCAGTTTAGATGAGGCACCAAAGAATTATGGCTGCTCTGATCATCACCTTCTAAGAAGCATATACTCATAAAATCACTTCATACCACAAATTTTAGTCACAAATCTCCTCATACACCTATACTCAGATTAGGGAATGTATTGTGATTTACAAATGTGTTCTTAAATTCTGCCTATATACCTGGATGCGCTCAATCCATAAAGTATGCTCTCCCCATTTAAAAAGAAGCTCGGTGCACAAACATCTGAAAGAGAATGGGCTTAGAACTGTAATAGAATATGTTTAAGGGTTAAACATGACTAACGCAGCTTGAGAAAAATTAACAGATTGAGATCCTATTGTGATTAGGTGAGTGGGATCAAGTTCAGCTATCTGATCCTTTAGAGCAGATTTAGTATGAACAGACAATATCGATGTTAAAACAGAGATTGGAGGTATTTTCATTGACAGCCACCAAATGGATGAAAAAGGTACTTCCCACAACCTGTTAGAATGCCTCTAAAAAATAAAAGGATGTAGAATTAAATGATGAGGATCTAGGAAAAGAAAAGATTCTGGTCAAGGATATCTGAGCCTCAGTGTGGAAGATGTGAAAGACATGATTGTCCAGCTGAGTGATATCAGTGTCATCTCTGAAAGAAGAGGTAGCAGCAACAGGGAACAGGGTTCATCTGATACTTCTTTCAGTTTTTAATCTGGGGGGTTGGGAGGGGAAGACTAAATACTAATACTTCGAAATTTAAACATTTCTTGTATTTTTAAAGAGAGAAGAGGAACTCAACAAAAAAATGCCTTTTTCCTAAAACGTTCAGAAGAAGGATAATTCAAGTAATTGAACTTTATGATTTTCCATCAGTAATAGCTTTAAAGTCATTATCATATTAACATTTACAAGATGCATTAGGATGAAAATGCACGTGACCAACCTTTGTGTCTGATGCTGTGTCAATATAAGATCTGATTCACTCAAACATGAATTCAGTTACATAAATATTGAACAGTTTATAAAGCTGCAGTGAATAAAAGTTTTAGTTTTGATTCTTTTTTGAATGTGTACAGAAGTGACATTTGAAACCAGTGTATTTAAACTGATACTTTCAGATCATTACACAAGTTCCATCTAGGAAATTAGGTAAGGTATTTAACATTCCTATTCTGTCTTCTGCAAAATCTCTCAATTATGTGTATTTATAAAAAGAGGTAACAAAGTAGAAGGACTCTATTAGGTCAAATGATTTTTAATAGGAAGAAATCAGTAACAGTGTTGTGCATTATGGGGATTGTGCTACTCTCCCTGAAGGTTTTGAAATGTAAAACTGTCCTCATTTCACTGTCTTTATTTTAACAGAAAATCAAAGCTGAAGAGGAAGAATCAGAATGATCTGAAGTGTGGGATGACTTTTGAACTAGTCAGAAAATTAGCTTCCTTAGAACCTAATATGCTAAGTTCAGAGATAATGTCAAATAATAACTATATTGAAACTAATGGGAGTTTTACTGGTGATTTCATTGAAGCAATGTTTTTCTCTTAGTCTTTGAAAATTAGGCACCTTTCCACTTACTCTGGCTACTCTCCTCAGACCTATTTTCAACACATTTTTCAAAATTTGAAGCACTAACTTAGCTGAACTTGAAAAAAAAAAGATAAAAATTGTATAAAATAATGTAATTTAAAGTGGAATGGGTACTGCAACTTACTTCCTTTAAAAAAAGTTAAGCAAAAGAAATCAAAACCAGTTATGCAAAAGACATGGGTGAACAGTATGGGTAATTGAATGGCTTTAAACAGCACAGAGAAAAACAAAACAAAGCAAAACAAACCACAGTCATCTCAAGGTTTGTATTATTTTATAACAGCAACTGCACTTTATGGACTAATTTGGATTAACAATCAGTAATAGACTGAGATTAGATAAAATGTCTCTATTATTTCCTAAAGACAGGATAGTAATTATTTCAACGATATCCTCAAATGGAAAAAGAGCAGAAAATGATGCTACAAAACAATACATCTTAAAGGGAAGGATAAATTTTATGAAGTTTTCATGCATGCGAAAATACTATCAAACATTATTTGACCAGTAATAAAACAACAGCACAGAGTATTTTGGCATCAGTCTCAAATTAGTAGTTTCTAACATTTCCCTCTATTTGCTAAGTAAATAGCTACTACATCTGTTGGAAAGTAGCATGAGAGCTAGAGCTATGAAGACTTCCAAGTTGCGATGCAATTATAAATAATATGTATCCCCAATGTAGTGGCAAGGTTAAATAAATGTATGTTCCATTAGCTATTCTGAGATCTGGATGAAACTAAACACCTCATTCAAGTCAGTAAGTAAATAGAATTACTTTCAGAATTGTCTATGTTTAATGAATTCCCTGTTTAAGTAAGGTAAAACAAAACACATTTCATTATTATAATTCAATCTTCGAGTGAAGAGTTTAAATATAGGGTTACTCTTGAGAGGAAGAAAAGCATCGTTAGACACAAAATACTACTTTGCTAATATTTCTTGATGGTTTGATTGGGGTTTTTTGTTTGTTTGGTTGGTTTGGTTTTGGGGTTTTTTTAGGTAAAATATTCACCATACAAAGCTGAAATAAAACTTAAGTAATACTCAACTGGTAAAATATTCAGAAGGGCTTAAAGGCATAAGATCCAAAACATCTTTGACTGTCAATGTTGCACATATTTAAAAGTGCCCAAGCCAAAAGACCAATCCTTCATCTTTAGATATTAGGAAAAAATTTTTTCGGTTAATATTGCTGAAGATTGTCACTTAGGAAAGGGAGAATTCCCCATTTGGCCTCCTTTCTGAAGAGACATATGTCTTTTAGCAAAACAGGGAAAGACTGTTTAATATCTGAATTCAATGAAATTACTGTCTATGGACAGTGATGTGTATCAGGATGACATGACATTTGTTTTCTCTGTCAACTGCTAGGTCATCAGACTATTAGCTCTTTGTACCAGTTAGAAAGAAAAATTTGCAGCTGCAGGACATTGTAATTTGCTTGAGATTTTCTGATAGTCTCGCTCTTCTGGTATCTATTACTACTAAACTGAAGGATTGATCAGGTTACAGAAGTGCGTAATCACATTACTCTGGCCCACTGGGATATGGGGCCATGCACCACCTCTGTGGAACCTGCCTGCTCCTTCCCTCACTGAGATAGGATCCCTGGCTGGGTCTACAGATGAGGTTCAGTAGTTCTTGCCTTTTGGGTAGACATCGTCTACCTGAATTTCTCCAAGGTTTTCAATTTGGTTTCCCACAGCATCCTCCCAGAAAAACTCATGTATTATGGTCCAGGCAAGTGGCTGTCAGAAGGCACCCAGAGGAGCAGCTACTTTTCAAAATGGCAACCTGACACAAGTGGAGACCCCTAGGGATCAATATTGGACCCAATGCTGTCAAATTACTTAATAAATAATCTGGACAATGGGGTCAAATTTACCCTGATGAAGTTTGCTGATGACACCAAACTGGGTGGGGATGTCAACATTTTGAAAAAGAGTAATACGGCACTAAATCCTGGATAGGCTGGAAGACTCTTATGAAGTTCAATGAGAATAAGTGTAAGGTTTTATAATCCAGGAATACAGCACAGGCTGGGATCTACCCAGCTTGGGAGCAGCTTTGTAGAAAGCGACCTAGGGGTGCTGGTGGACAAGCTCAATGTGAGTGAGCAGCCTGCTGCTGCAGCAAAGAAAGCCAACAGGATGCTGGGTTGCATCAATAACGGTATCACCACCACAGATAAAGAAGTTATTATCCCACTCTATTCAGTGCTTGTCAGGTCACACCTGGTATTCTGTGCTCAGTTTTGGTCCCTGCTATTCAAAATAACTGTGGACAGGTCAGAGATGGGCCACAAAGATGACTAAGGGACCAAGAAGCCTGCCCTGTGAGGAAAGGCTGAGAGAAATGGGTTTGTTCAGCATTGAGAAAAGACGGCTGAAGACCTTATCACCATGTTCCAGTATTGAAAAGGTGGGTACAAAGAAGATGGACACTCCTTATTTAAAAGGAGTCACATAGAAAAGATGAGGGGCAATGGGAAATTCTAATTGGATACAAGAGAAAAAATTTTTTCAGTGAGGCCGATCAGACATGACTTCCCCACGGAAGTAGTGGATTTCTCAACACTGGACACTACTGGAGCTGTAGAGAGTGGTGGGCCACCTTGTCTAGACCATGCTTTTGCCATGAAAGATTGAACCACATGATCCTTGAAGTACTTTCCAATCAGGTATTTGATGGTTCTATGACTCTATGAAGAGTTGTTGTGGACAGTCCCATTAAAGAAGCAGTGAAGACTGATATGGGAATGCAAGATACCTATAGGTACCTATATATGTGCTTTCATGTCCAATCCAAAAATGTTAGAAGAGAAATGGTAAATGAAATGGCTGGTGTTACCGGGCTATTTGTAAAACTGTATGGATTAAATTCTACTTAATTCTCTGAACTAAAACTAAATAAAGTAATACAAACAATTTCCTCAAATATTCTGAAGTACTTTCTGGTCTAAGTTATATATTAATTATGCATTTCACCTTAATTAATTTTCAATATTTGTGCGCAGTCCAGAGCAGATCACTAACAGCTTTCCTTTCATTTTAATTCTACTCTAGCTGATTTTAAAATCCTGTGCACAATGATATTTTAGGTTTATATTAAAGATGTTTTGAGATTCACTGCAGCAACTTGACATCTCTTAATTCCTAATGTAATTTTCAATTAGAGAGACTCTCTCTGGAATGAGGAGAGGGTGTAAAGCAAATCATATCAAATCAGAAGTTCAAGTTTCTCCATCCAAAGTAGAGAAAAAAGAATAACAAACACTCTGAAAAAACCAAAAATATTTTAAAATATATTTATGCTTTACAAATGATATAATACACAAGAAAGAGATGTGGTTAAATAAAAATATATGTATTTTATATTTTTCCCTATTTATCTCAATTGTTCTCTCTTTCATCTATGTATCCTGTTGGCCATCAAACAGTAGTACTTAATACTCACCATTGATTTGATTTTGCTAACTCCAGTTCTAAGAAGATAGCCCAGTAATATCTAAAATGAAAATATCTTTCCATTGTGTAGTAATGTTTATTGTTCTTGCTTCTCTCTCTCAGAAAATGGCAGTACATCTCATTGTTAAAGTACATTAGATATATTTATTTCAGAACTAGCAGACTTTCTTGTCTTTTGACTATAGAAAAAAGTTTCGGAGACAAAAAAATATACTGATTGATTTATATGTAGCTTTCAGATGTAAACCCTTTAAGTCATTCAATTTAAGTGACACTTCTAACAGCTCTTTTCCTTTAATACCTTATCGTCCCATATCAGAATCTGCAATACATGAAGATCCATAATATTCACAGAAGTGTCTATGATTACTTTTTTGTTAACAACATCACCTGCCCCAGATAGACAAAAATTTATACTTTCTGCCCAAGAAAGTGGTGGAGTCAGCATCCCTGGAAGAATTTCAAAGACATGTCAATGTGGCACTTGGGCATATGCTTTTGTGGTGAACATCGTGATGCCTGACTTGCTGATCTTAGAGACCTTTTCCAACCTTAACTATTCTATGATCCTGTGATTTTATGATTTGTAAATATGACTCACACTTAGCAACAGAAAGCAAATACTTTATTGTGCTGAACCCTTCACTGTTCCAATGCACTGCTGAAACTTACATTCCTAAAAAATTCCTCTGCAGATTTTATCAGACACAGCTGAGTAACAAGCACCAATTTTTCCATGTTTAGACTGCTATGATGAAAAGAATGGAGCATTTACTCACAAGACTTCACTGAAAGAGCTATGTAACAGAATATGAATTCTTTTTAAGACTCATAATTGTTCTGTACAAAAATTATCCTAGTTCATGTTTGCATACAGGATCAGATTAGACAGGCCTCAGTATTTATAGATTCAGCAGTGCTTAGGGAATTCATTCTTGTTAGGATCAGCAAAGTCAAGTAAGCAAACAGATTCTGTGGACTGGGTCCCCAAGGAGCTGTCTCCAGCCAGCATGAGAATGCTATAAGCAATTATCAAAGATGTTGTCAAGAAAATGTGAACTGTGGCTTCTTACATCTGAAATGATCATGAGATTCATTTGGACATGATGGAGAAATAAATGACTATGTACTTTTCTAATCATGGATAAGATTCAAAGTACTAGTATTTTAGAGATTATGGAGATAAATAGGGTAGAAAAGATCAGTTTTGCTACGGTGCTACTGTACTACTCAGGAAAATTTGAATAAAATTTCATGTCCACTATTGTTACCTTCAAAAAGTACAATTTAAGAGAAAAGTGTAAAATGAAAGATTCCCATGTCTTTAACAAAAGAAACTTTAGAAAAGTAAATATATTTAGTGGTATGAAAACCTTAATTTTATTTTTTTTGCTGCCAGAAAGTGTTTTCCTTAATTTGAAATCATAGGTGAGAATATGTATTGTAAGTTTACATGCTTTCTTCCAATGTTAGAGGAACAAATATTTGTCTGATCATCAATTCAAGAAAAAATAAAATTAAATAATACATAGAAAAACATGTACATGGAAGAATAAACATCTCTATTACCTTCCTTGTCTTTTAGCAGTGGAATGCTAATGTGCATCATTGAAAATCATATAATCTAGGAAATATTTCAAAGGCTTCCAGTTAAAATACACTTCACAAAAATCATATATTCCAATATTGATTGAATATAGAACTATGAATAGAAAATTAATTCATATGATGTTGGATTTGAAGGGACCCTTTGGCTCATCAAACCTATCTCCATACTAAGAAACTACAATGTGCAGCTGCTGCTACACGTTTTTCAAGCTTTGCTTTGAAAAGTGGTTTGTTCAGCCTTTTGCCCAGACTAATACTGAGAAGCTCTTTCCAAATTTGCTTTTCATGCTACTTACAAAAACAAATATTTCTTACAATTATCCATGTAACTCCTTAGTCTATTCTGTCAATTCACTTTTGTGCCAACTTGCTGTTTACTTCACTCCAAGAGCTGATGCCTTAATGTCTTGAAATAATAGTCTCTTATTCTTTGTTTTTGGGGAATATAAAGTATGAGGGCATGCAAATGGGTAGGACTTGTGTTTGCAGAGCTATGCAGCTGGGAAAAGTGGAGAAGGGCAGATTCTTTTAGCGCAGGTTGAATACACACCTCGGTCTTTCTTGGTTTGGAAAAAAAAAGTGAAAACAAACCAAACACAGAAAATTGTTAATTTTGGAAAGATTCAGAGGAATCAGAATTATTCCCACAGTCCATTCACCAAGAAACATACATTCTACAAAAGATGATGGAATCACAACTGTAGACTACTCCATCATGCACACAATGATTGTTCTTGGTTTTTCCCGTAGGGACCAAAAAATGTTCATTGTAACCACACAAAAGCCAGAATTGTTGCTGAACTGTTTTTTGACATTATGCACGTCCACAAAGGGAGATCACAGTTTATCTTTTTTGCTTTTACATACACTAACCAAAGACAAGGTTTACTACTCAGAACAAAGCAATACATTTTTCATAAAGAATTTAAATAAAATTTAATTCTGTGATTGATAGGTAGCATAAAGGCAAACAAGCGTCCTCTCCTCTATCAATTGTCAAGTAAAATCCAGAAACTTGGGTTCACAAGGTAGTTGGTAACTTGGTATGGTAACATTTGGGGAACATGGTAGAAAAAGGGTATAGTCATGTTTCCAAAAACTGCATTTTACAAAAGTTTTTTAAAAACTTTCTGACAGATCATTGTTTCTTCCTTTTGTTCATGAAATGTTGATAAACTAAATTCATTTTTTCTTCTTAAGATTGCCTTGATTTCTTCCCAGATGAATAGGGCATGACTGAATAATTTATTTCCATCAAGTGAAATATTGCATATTCTTATAATAAAAAATATTTCTAAGGTAGAATCTATCAAACCAGACTATTCCAGTAAAAACATTTTTACTATATTGTATTGAAATATGTTTATTGATTTATATACCAAACAGAAAAATTAAAAATCATGTTTCAGTCTTATCATGATGCAGCTAGCATCTAATATTTCTTAGAGTTGTGTTATAAGATTTCAATCTTTTGACATTATTAAGGTTTGAAGTTAATCTAAATTCTACAACCTCCCAAAGGTTTTCTCACCAAGCAGAGGTATGTATTAAAGAAAAAATTATAGCAAGCACCACTGGGTAGAATATTTTTATCTTAAAATTTGGGAGAGAAAGTCTCCATTTTGGAAATGACAGGTCAAAAAGATAAGATAAATCAATCCCAGTTGAAGTGATAGATATGTACAGGTGTCTCAGAATGCTCTTGAAAGCAGAACTTAAAATCTTTACAGCAAAATCAATGAATTCCTGATGGTGTCAGGGAAATGGATCTTATTAAAATAATCTTTCTTTCTTGATAAGATTTTTTATGTAAGCACTAACCATAAATCATCATGCCACTTTATCCATCTCTTTTTGACATCTTGTAGCCTTAGAATTATCTCTAACAAAGCTTGGACCAAGCAGACATACTCTCAGCAGTTGTGAGAGAGAGATGAAGTGAAAAGGATCACGATAATTGCTCTTGCTACATTTGTAGCAAGAGACATCACTGGAAATTAGACCTGTATCTGAGATTGTCTTCCCAGCCCCTCTACTTCGATTTTCTTTCCTTAATTTATGTGTGAAGTGGGGAGAAGGTATTAGACTATGGAAGAGATTATTTTCTCTCTTGGGAGTGTTTGTATGGTGAATACAGTCACTGAGGTTAAAGGACACCATCACCTCTGTTACTAAGTACCCCTGAAGAAACAAAAGCATATCTAACAACATAACATAAAGTTTTTATGCTTCAGATAGCCTTATTAATTAGGTCTAATACATTAGGTATCTAGGTTGCTTATAAAGCAAACTGTTCCCCCAGAAACATTTTAATTTATTCTCTTTGCGAATAATTTGCTCAGGAACTAGGAAGGAATTATGCTTCTAACATAATGGATTAATAAGACAATATTCAACCAACAAAGGAAATTGAGTACAAAGGTTACTAACTGGGGATGAAACAAATTTTAAAAAATACATAACCTATTTCTCTGAATTTCTAATGTACTTAGGAAAGTGGATAAAATTTCATTGACTCCTTGTGAAGAACTACTATTTCTTGAATACTGCAGGAGATTTTTTGTTAAACAAAGATAAAATTTACATGTAATATATGTATTCATATTTACACATTTATTGAATATATGTATACTTGCACATTTACAGAAGTATGAGAGTTGCTTTATGAATAGCTGATTCTTGCTTATAGGGTTATGTTTACCTGTTTGTTGGTATATGTGTAGATGTGCACACACCAAAGGAAGAACTTATAGAGAAAAAAATATTCATTTCAGTTTAATGAACATCCAGGAGCGGAAACTTTTCTTCAAGGTAAATGCATATATTTTCAGCCTGAAAATTTTGTATGATTATTCCCTTTTAAATGTCTTTTACATAGATTAAATTCTTCATTTACCTAAAAAGGAAAAAAAAAAACAAACCCCTTGATATTTAAATTGGATTCTTGTGCTTTGGAGAAAGCTGAATTATAAGTTAGAAAAAATTAATCACATACAAAGTGAGGTTCAAGTTGTTGATATCATTTGGAATCTGTGACGCTTCTGCTTGGAGAACATCATATCCAGATTTAATGAAACAGTTTCCCAGAATAAAAGAACTTTTTTATCTTTACCCTTCTGTAAAAATGTACACAAACCCACAAATATATATAGATATACATGCACTTATCTGGCCATTCGCTTATCTAGAAAGCTGCTGAGTGACACTTTACAGAAAAAAAGCAGCTGGACAGTAAACAGAACATGAGACACTAGGGAGCATGGCAGAAAAGAAGGTGGCTCCCTGCAACCTAGGCACCTTTGGCAAGCACCCCATCAGCAGGTTCAGGGAGGTGGACCTTTCTCTCTCTTTGGCACTTATGAGAGCTTGTCTGGAAGTCTGTGTTCACTTTGCGGCTCACAGAGTGAGTCCAGACAAAGGTAACTGAAATGGTGAGCAGACTGGAACACCTGGAATGCAAGGTTGAGAGATGCAACTGGTCAGCCTAAAGAAGGGAAATTTCAGGGAAGGCTTTATGTTACCTGATCAGATGAAAAAGTCAGACATTTCTGAGAAGCATACAATGGAAAGGAAGCTGGAAACATTATTCTATCATGGAGTGACTATATCAGTGAACAAGGAAAGGGCTATAGATATCATTTATCTGAACTTCTGTAAAGCCTTTGACAAAACATCCTTCTTTCTAAATTGTTGAGACAGGGATTCAATGGATGGACTGTTCAGTGGATAAGGAATTGGTTGAACGGTCACATCCAGAGGATAGTGGTTAATAGTGCAGAGTCACAGTTGGGACCAATGTTATTTATTATCTCCATTTATGACACATGGGAAGGGATTGAATGCACCCTCAGCAAATTTGCAAATGACACCAAATTGAGTGGGGCAGTTAACACACCTGAAGGATGCACTGGCACCCACAGGGACCTGGACAAGCTCGAGAAGTGGGCCCATGGGAATCTCATGCAGTTTAACAAGACCAAGTGCAAGGTGCTACACTGGGTCATGGCAACCACTGGTACCAGTACAGACAAGGGGGTGAACAGATCCAGAGCAGCCCTGCTGGGAAGGACTAGGGTGTACTGGTGGATGACAGCCTGGACATGAGCTGGCAATTTGCACTCACAGACCAGAAACCCAACCATATCCAGGGCTGCATCAAAAGCAGTGTGGACAGCAGGTTGAGGGACGTGATTCTGCCCCTTTGCTCTGGTGAGACCCCACCTGGAGTGTTGCATCCAGCTCTGGGGTCCACAGCACCCGAAACCGACATGTTAGAATAAACACAGAGGAAGGACACCAAGATGATTAGATGGATGGAGCACTTCTCTACAAGGAAAGGCTAGGAAAATTGAGATTGTTCAGCCTGGAAAAGAGAAGGCTCCTGGGTGACCAACTGAGGCCTTCCAATACCTGAAGGAAGACTGCAAGAAAGATGGAGAGAGACTATTTAGAAGAGCGTGTAGTGACAGGACAAGGGGAATAGCTTCAAACTGAAAGAGTAGGTTTAGGTCAGACATGAGGAAGAAATTCTTTCCTGTGAGGGTGGTGAGGCACTGGAACAGGTTGTTCAGAGATGTTGTGGATGCCCCATCCCTGGAGGTGTTCCAGGCCAAGTTGGACAGGGTTTTGAGCAAGCTGTTGTAGTGGAAGGTATACCATGGCAGGTAGGTTGGACCTAGGTGATATTTAAGGTCCTTTCCAATCCAAACCATTCTGTGATTCTGTGAAAATGAGGAATGCCAACTAGATAACAGGAAAAAATATCATGAGGGTGATCAAACACTTGGAGAGGTTGCCCATAGAGATTCTGGAGTCTCCATCCATTCAGATATTCAAAACTCAGCTGGCAAGCTGCAAGTGATCTTCCCTTCAACGAGCAATCTATACCATTATCTGAGTCTAGTAAAAACTGAAATTTTTATGACTGCATTTTCTGTTATTTTGTTCATTAAAAGGTGAGCATGGCTCTTATTTCTTGTGATGTTATTAAAACTAGGTAGTTGTCAGGTGTAAGGGAAAAGTAAAGTATATGTATAGATATCCACATATTATTAGTGGATATTTAAACGTGTATCTACAGGAGTCAGGGCTTAATGGATAATGGACATGAAGTAGTAGCAAATATTTGACAATATAACAAAATAATGTTGCCATTGTTGGCAAGATTTCCTTTAGCCAGACAAAGATCAAGTGCATCTTAATAAATAATTATCTTTATTTTTAACAGGTAAAAATCACTCCAGGGCTTTTAAGGATGCTGCTGTAAATTCTTTCATATGAAGATAAAACTATTGGTAGGAAAATATGTAACAATATTTAGAGAAGATTCATTCAACAAGATCAGATATTTTAGTACTCAACTCAAGACCATTTTCTTACAAGAGTGAAGGATGGAGCTCCATGTTTCTTAATTTGGCTGGCAGACAACAATGTTGGTAACAGCTCCTAGTTTCTGTAAGTTAACCCAGAATCTGTGGAAACAGCAGCCACAGAACAGTGAACCATTTGAGTCTATAGTGAGAATGATTTTCTTGACCCAGGAAACCTTTTCCCTGGCATGGCATGGAAAAGGGTTAGCAAAAAAATACCAAAATAAAACACCACAGCTTCTCACAAGAGGTTGTTTTGAGGGAGGTTTATGAGTAACATTCTGTTTGCATGCAAAACAAATGAATGATGGAAAGAACTCAAGGTAGTTGGAGACACTATTTTCTTGGAGCTGGGAAGGAGTCCACCTCTTCTAGCTCTGTGGAAAAAAAAAGTATGTTAAATAAAAATGTTGGAGTTAGTTTGCTATATTCTCTGCAGCTTTACCTGGTTTTATTGTTTTGGTTTTTTTAAGTGCTGGAGTATAGGATGAACCATCATGCAATAATGAGAGGACTGTCAAATCTCTCTTTTCAATTCTGTTCTAAATGAGCTATTGACAAAAAAATCTGTGGCTTATTTTGAAATTGGAAAGAAAGATTCATTTCTAATTAGTATTGAAAAACATCTGGTTTCCAGTTCCCATGAGGTTTTGCAAGACAGTGACAGTTAATTGTCATTAATTCTAACAAAGTGTTTCATTCCTAACTTACCATCATACTCTAATAATCAGAAATAATTAAAATCACTTTTACATTAAAAGTTTTATAAGAATGTAGAAAGCTGTTAGTCAATTCATAATGAGATAAATGAGGACAGAGAGTCTTTCTTTGTTCTGCGTAACAGAGATTGAAGCTCATTTGGAGTCTATCACTGGACTCCTGGGCACTATCACAAAACAAGAAATAAATTATAACAGTAGAGCAGTGCAAATTTTACAGCTACAAGCCTGTGCTGTAATTTTTAATGATGTGTGCGAGCCTGCTGCACTGTTCATAACAAATATTCTCACAGTCTCATGCACATGTACTCATCCTCTTTACAATGTTTCTTTCCTTCTTAAGTTTTTTTTAAATCATTGTCAGTCTGCTGCAATCTCATTCCATTTTCTGAAGTTTAGAAAATGAGCTTAAAACCATTTGTTACAGATCAATGAATGAAGTGCGTTTGGGTGGGGGCATGGGGATGAGGGAGAAAGCAGCAAAAGAGGGTTAGCCTTGTTTACTTGACCAGCTTGCATATTTCAGTAACTTGCAATGGGTTTCTCAGTCATTAGTCTGAATGAGTGAGGTTTTCTGGTAATAATAAGATAGCAACATGGTCTGCTAGTCAAGACAGCAATCACACTTAGGTGGAGCTCTGCTGTCTTAATATTATGAAAATGCAAGAAGTCATTCTTCACTTTGTGATCTCTGGAGGTCTTGGGTAAGAACTCAGAGGTCACAGATGACCTTCAAAGTCACAAAAGACAAAGAAATGTTGATGAAAACAAGGACTAAAAGCATGGGTTTCTACTTTTTCCTGAAGAATTAGTGCTCCCTCTGATATCTCTGACTGATCTGTTTAGAATAAAGAGAATTTCCCACTATATTACCTCTACATTAGTTGCACAAGGCTTTCATCAGAACTCTTTTACCACTGAGTACTCCAGTAGCACATACACTGGTGCAGTCCCCTCACACATTTCCAAGCAACAAGCCAGATCAGTTCAAAACAAATATAATCTCTCTGATTTTCGAAGTACTCATTTAAAATATGGTCTATTTAAGTTTTTGCACTAAGGTGGTCATCCAAATCTTATTTCCACCATTTATTTTTGTTGGGGTTTTTATTTTGTGTTTTTATATGGAGAAAGAAAATCACCTCATAATATATTTGCTACAAAGTGTGAGATTAAAGTAAATCTTAAATTCATAAATGACCCCCAACTGAAATCAAAGTTTGAAAATCTGGACTTGGTGTGTCCTGCAGAAAATTACCAACATTCTGGACATTCAGGAAAGTAAGTAATCAAAAGTAATTTAGCTAGAATTTTGGAGACAGACTTTTGTTCTTAATTCCCTATTTTATGATGTAATATGGCCAAAGAGTACTACACAGAACTTTCTTTTATATCTCTCAGGATATTAATCAGATATTTATTTAGTCCTTGAAACATGCACATAAATCAAGGATATTATCTCCACTTTGTATATAAAGAAACCCAGTCCAGGATAGGACACACATCAAGTTCACTCAGCTACCAAATGACGGAACTGATTATCGGACTAATAAAGACTAGAATGGAAACTCAAGCTGTCCTGAGTGAGACCATCACTACTGGAAGTTGGTGTTGGGACCCATGAAAGACATAATTGCTTTAATTCTTAGAAAACAGTACATTACCATAACATTTTAGTACAAAGACTGTTCTGTAAACACACCACTCAGAAAACCATTTTCCAAAATTCTCAGTATAAATAACTGTCATTTTTCCATCTCAAAAGACAGAGTGAAGATTTCTTCTTCCTTTCTCACCCCTTCCGAAGTCTTAATTAATGCAATTCCTACAGAGAATAGTGAGGTGGGAAAATTGAGATCTCTGCTGACCCATTGAATTAAAAGTTTTCTTCTGTTATAAGATTTAGAAACACATCAACAGACATTTTTAAGGCAAAAGCCAATCATATTCTGATCCAAGATGTCCTTTCTTCCAACAATATCGGATGTGCTTTTATTACAACAGGTCACAGACACATTCATACCTTGAATGATTTTTTTAGGAGAAAAAAAAGTAAGACTTTTTGATGTGCATTCTAGAGTTAATGGATTCATTAAAGACATAACTGTTTGTTTTCAAACTATTAAGAATATTTTTTATTTTATGTAGTTCTTTTCAGTATTAATTACTGTGCTATTTTTATTCTCCAGTTATATATTTATGTTTTAGAAGAAGAAAAAAGTGATGTTACAGAAGACATTACTGTCTGAAATGTCAGTTCTGCACAGGATCAAGTGTCCATACCAGAAATTTGCTCTCTGCTGTTTGTCAGATATTAGACAAATATGTCCATGTTTCCAAAACAGTTAATGTCCTTTTTTTACCTAGTAGCAGAACAACAAGTCTATTTTAAGATTATTTTTATTTAGACAGAAGGAAACTCTTCTTCTATACGTATGTGTAGATGGTGAAAGACCATGCAATCTCATTAAGCACTTCTGAGGCATTCTTTTTTTTTTCTTGTATACTGTATCTGACAGTAAGAATATATGGAAACCAAAACAGATACTGAAGTGATCCACACTCAGCAAAGGAAAAGAAGAACATAAAGGATTCCTACACTCAAACTCAATTGTAGATTAAATAACTTCATAGATAATGCCAAACTGAACAGCCCAACTCCTAAATTTAGTTTAAGTCAACAGAAATATGGTAGCTAATGAGATACTAGCTACATGAGCAGTATAGGCAATTATTTCTATATTTCTCATTCAATGAAAACCTCCAACTGATATATTTAAAATTAATTTTATTGCAAAAGGACACTCTAAATTAAAAGTTCCTTAAAAGAATGTCCTTATCATCTACATAATTTATAATATTTGTACTAGGATATCCTCCAGCTCATAAAAATTTAATTATTAATCTCAAAAACACTTGCAGCACTCAGTGAGAAATATAACAAAAATACACTAGTTGCAACTTCAGTCAGAAAGCATACTTTCATACTACTAAATGGAAAATTAGTTGATTCAAGAATTTAAACTTGCAGTCAATATCCTGTATACCACAATTTATTTCACTGCATTTAATCTGTGGAAAAGGTCAGAGAAAGATGTTCTTGAATTTCTCTGTATACAAAAAAGTGCCTTATACAGAAAAAAAAAATCCTGTGCTGAAGTTCATTTCCAATGGAAGCAGAATTTGACTTCAACTGCTAAGTTCTGTTTTATTTTTGTCTTGTGCTGAGATGAGGATGAAATCTACCCTCTCAAATAAAGAGAGTTTATAGCCTCTTATTTATATTTCAACACTGATTGAATACATATTCTGCTTTCATTTAGCTGACATAATGAATCTAATATTCAGGAGTCAGAAAAGAACTCAGTTCTATATTATCTTTAAAAAATGGAAATGTGTTTCTTCGTACACATTTTAGTCATATCTCAGTACTTAAACCTTCAAGAGAAAAAAGTTCATATTCACCAGGACAGTTGGAAAAATTGCACTCTTGCTCACAAAATTTTCAGCTTCATTACTTTTAAGAGTCACTCTGGAGTGCAGGAGACCAGATTTCCCTTCACTATTTACAGTGTGTTACAAATGTCTTAGAATTCGGTCCAATTGTGAAATGTGATAGCAATGAATTTTGAGAGGTTTGAGCTTTCCTGAAATAGGTTTTTCAATCCCTAGTGAATTAGAGATGAGTTTATAATTCTGTTATCAAATCAAGGTAGCTGTATACTACTAGTTGCAATACAAAGGTTAAAGTTTAAGAAAGAAAAATTTCCACCTTATTTAATCAATTAAAAATTATATGACCATGGTGGGATGGTTATGTCTTGACTATTGTAACTACCTTACGACAGAAATTACTACCCAGCACCAAGAAAGACACACAGCTTTTGCTTAGCTTATAGCATAGTACAGACAGTACTACATAGACACACCTGATTTCTCCTAGCCTGTAAACATCACAAAGTAACTGAAATACTAAAATAAAAAATAATTTAAAAATCAGATGGAGCCGATATCATTAAAAAATTTCAATCCAAATATTAAAACATAGGCCCTATAAGTTTAAAACTTTGGAAGGTGTTCCAAAGGCACCCTGTTCTGCCAGTCAATACATGTCTCATATTACATATTCTTTGGTAGATAGAATGTAGAGGGAATGTTAGAAACTCATCTAGAACACTCTAGATTGCAACAGTGTGAGAGTAGACTATTTGTTTAGTGCACTGAAAAACTGTGCTAGCATGAGATTAAAAAAATAGTGTCTGTAACTCCAGGTCAAATGGGATCCTCAAAGAGAATTCTACAAGGATAAAAAAAAATTAAAAACTGCATACAATGCACACTGGCAACTACCTTGTGAGACCTTCTCTGGTTTGCTTCTTTACTTGAATCTGTGTGTAAATGTGTCTGATTAAAAAAAATCTCAGCATCTCACATACCATTTTCTGACATCTCTGAACCTGTGGTCCACATGCTGCAAGCTGACAATCAATAGAAAAATTGAATATGTCATCACCAGGAGAGAAGGAACAAGAACAAATATGACTAAGTAGTAGATAAAATGGTAAAGGGCAAAGTTAGGACTGAGGGAATAAAGAGGAGGAAGGAAAGAGAAGCATTAAAACATTGGTCAAGAAATGCAAGTGAGAAGAAATATTCTTAGAATAATCACAGACTGGCAAGAATGTTTAGCAGGAAAAATTTGTTCTTGGCACTGAACTGATGAAAATCTTTCCTATAGATGTGTATCTTTTCTTTGCTAAGTCACCTCTACATAAGCGGACATTTGTGACATCATTGAGGTAGATGGAAGCCTTAGGCATATCACCTCACCAGCCAGTTTGCACGTGCTAGTTGTGCACCCTGTTCTGCCAGTCAATACACAACGAGGTTTTTCTGCCTTTCTTTCAGAATCTTTGCATTCCGCAATTAGTTTTCACAGATCTTGGGATGTTCTTATCTAAACTTTGGCTTTCTCTGTTAAACCTGGTAAAAAGTTCAAAAATTATTAGGTGTGGAAGAGAGTGAGCATTTGTCATAGAAAAGAAGACAAGTAATACTTGTTCTCTCTGGAAAACAGCTTCTCTTTGAGGGAGGAAGTGAACTACAAATAGCTTATTTGGGATATCTTGGATATCAATCAGACCTTTTTCACTGTTCATAGCTGAATACTGAATTTTGGAAGTAAAGACAGTGTAAGGTTGAAGTGTAAAGTATGTAGATACGACTGAAGAAAATGAGATTCATGAATGAATAACTGATTAGTTTCTGAAAGGAGTATATAAGCTTGTGCCTCTGGGCATGTTAAATTGAATTTACCTACACTTCTGCTTTACACAGTCGGAAATTCACATTAGCACAAAAATTGGTATTATATAGGCAGTATTTTCAGATGACCAAATTATTTTTGTAAACCTGAAGCTATATTGTAATGATACTTGTGATGAAATTGGAAATTTAGATTTCATCTAATACCTTATAAATCCTATCAAATCTTGAGGCTGTAAAAGTAGATAGTGCAGTGTTAAAGAAATACATATCCATATTACTAAAGTTGGTCCTTATTGGGCCACCAAAGAGTTGTCACCTCTGCAACCTGGCACTAAACTGGAAAGCAACATAAACAAATCTCCTGAGGTAATTTCGGCCTGAATTACCTCACTAATCACCAAATCAAATCAGAATGAAAAAAAAAAAAGTAGCAGTAACAGCATCAACTTTCTTTTTCTTTTAACAAGTTCTTTCAAGCAAGTTTTTCCAAGACCTCATATTCATAATATCTCTATATTATAAAACATACAATTTTCTATTTGCTGTTAGAGTCTCATTAATATTTAAATTGAGTTGGTTTTAAGAAAGTAAATGATACTTACCATTGTTGTTTACTTTTTTAGTGTTTTCTGCATTTTAATGGATTCTTTTTAGTGTTTTCTGCATTTTAATGGATTGGTTTTATTACAAAAGAAGTGAGGTTTTAGAAAATGAAGAAAATGAGAAAAGGGTAGGCAAACCATAAATTTAAGAAGAGTTGATGTGAGTGATTTGCAGTCAGTCATTGTGCAAGACAAAGGTTTGGCTTACCCAGCGCTGCTCAAAGCACAAGTACTGAATGAAACAAATGTTTTTCAGGTTTCTTGGCTCTGAGTGGTTGTTGATCATGAGAATAATGTTCAGTTGTGTATCAGCAAATCTAAAATATTATTGATTCAATTGGTCAGTGTAAGTAATAAGTCACATCACGCTTTCAGGCTGCATATGGATGCATTTCCCAATGAAATCTAGACACATGGAAACCCAGGCCACGAAAGAAGCACTGAGCTTTCTTTTCTTCAAGCTGAACAACCCCAGCTCTCCCAGCCTCTCTTCATAGAAGAGGTACTCCAGCCCTTTGATCACCTTCATGGCCCTTCTCTGGACCCACTCTAACAGGCCCATGTCTTCTCTTCTTCTGGGGACACCAAAGCTGGATTTAGTACTCCAGGTGGGAGTCTCACAAGAGCACAATGGAGGGGGAAAATCACCTCCCTCAACCTGCTGATCACAATTCTTTTTATGCAGAATACAATTGGCAATTTAGGCTGGAATTGACTTTTGGTCAATACAAAATGGGTACAGGAAATCAACAGGGAGTTAAAAAAGTCAAGTTGACCTCTATAACTCTCAAAAATCTGAAATTCTAGGCTGACAAATTTTGGCCATAGAAATACAAGGATAGAGATATTAAGGAAATGCATACACTGGCATTGGCCAGATAAACATTAGTCTGAGAACAAAAGTGGTTTCATATTGCAGAAAGAGGATGTTGCTTTTCATAGTCCATACCTTAAAAAAAGGTGAAGTCAGGTGAAGCAAAAAGAGAGATTCTTTTTTTTGCCTCATAACCCAGCACAAATCTGTTTGTACCCAAAAACCTGACTACACAGAAATATAAACACTTTAGAAAGCATTCCTATTAGTATATCACCAACCAATTTCTTTCCAAAGAGACAAATATGTTTTAGGACATCTTTACATTTAGCTAGAACTTAAAGGTTTTTCTCTAACAATAATTGCTTAAGGAAATGTATGAGAACTAATGGTCTTTCCCGTGTGCCAAAAGTTTGTCCCTACCCCAGTCTGCAGATGAGTAGTGTAATCATAAATCTTTATTAAGGGAAAGACACCACATCAAATATCTTCAAACTCTCTTAATTTATTCTGTCCTTCATAGAATAACTTTATTCATTGATTTTAAGATCTAAAGAGTGGTAAAGTAGACGTACAGGTAAGGAAGACAGAACAGTGTGGGAGAACTTGCCACCAAATAAACTACTAAAACTATCTTTTTATGATTTAAGCAAAGACTTTAAAACTGACATCAAAATATTGAAAGAATGAGGAAGATTAATATGTTCTCTGAGTAACATTTCTCATAGTGCAGAAGGTCAAAATTAGGCTGTTTATTTTAGTCAGTAAGTTTCAGTACTAGACTACAAAAAATACAGGTGATTAGTAAGCAATGATGATTGCCTATGTTATATGACTTATCTGTAAGTGTCTTTGAGTGATCGTTAAGGAAGTTCATGTGCTGAGCACAGAACCACATCAGACTGTCCACAAACAATACCACATCTAGCTGTGGGGTAGTCTGTGCTTTGCATCAGTCCCCAGTCATCCAGATCTGAATAGCCATTGGAGTGCGCAGTGTGGCACATGATCTTTCCTTCAGTGGGTAATGAGTGATGCAGAGGTCTAGGGTTTTCATCCCAAAGTGAAAAGAGATCATGGCCATAATGTACACACAAAGCCTATGGTGTGCACCAGGGAATGAATCTTCTATGCAGTATGTTCTTTGGAATGTGTTGCCCTGGTTCTGCAACCAGCTCTGGATTGTCTGCATGTTTTATACTAAACACTCCCTGAATAAAATCCAAAAATAATGCAGCATTTGTCATTCAGACAATTCAAACAACTATAATGCTACTTGATTTCCTATATAACCAGCACACCTCTATTCATGTATTACTATGGTTGCACAGTGTCTCAGATTCCACTGGCTGGGTGAGAAGAGCCCTGTGCCACTGTCTGTGATATGATCCTGTAAATACAACAATAGAGGGTTGAACTCCTTTAGACTGAAGACTGCCTAGAACTCAAGTGTTTGATACGCAGTTCAATTTCAAGATTCCTGTCATCTTGTTTAAATACAGGAAGAGAGTTGCGTTAAAGCTTTTACTTCAAATGCAGTATGGTCCCCAGGATGTACTATGCAGCATACTACATGTGACCAAGAGAAAAAAACTCCAAACAATTAATTATTGGAACACTTAATGAAAAAAAAAAACAAAAACAAAAAACTCCTAACAAACACCCCACCAATAAAAAAAAAAACAAAACAAACCAAAAAAGCGCATTAAAAGTAAGCTTTCTAATGCAAACAAATAAGTGAAAATGAGCAAGGCTGTCCTGAAAGGAAGAGTGATTCCAGTAGAAATGCATGGATTTCTAGTCTCTGAATGTATCTGAAGGCATGAAGCAGGTGCAACCTAGTCAATTATCTCCTATTATCTGTATTATTAAGTATGGTTGTTCATATAAATGATATTATAACTGTCTATCACAGTCCTTTGTGACTCCCGAATTTCTGAAACTCTTAGCAAAGCCAGTGTAACCATTTCTTTTAGTGTAGCTCTCCTGGAGTTCAGAGCCTACTGTAGTGCCAGTGTGGAACACTGTGAGGCCCAAGAGGGAATTCACTGCAGGTGTGCAAGAAAGAGATACCTCCTCTCTCTGTCTGTCACAGGAAGGATGTTAACAAGCCCTATGAGGATTTGGGTCTGCTTATTCTCTTCTGTACTTCTAATTAGGAAACAACCTAAAGGTCTCTGTCAGATACCAGGGAGAATCAATTACCCAACTGGGAATGAAACATTTACATTTTAGAAATTTTTGGCTACACCAAAAAAAAGAAATTAACCTTTTTAGATAACTACAGCCTTTAGAAGTTTTACTTGTTCTGGAAAGATTTCAATGTATTACTACTACTTCCAAGAACCTATAAAAAAGGATTTGATAGAGACCTTACTTCAATGTCTTACTAAATCATAGTCATGCAAGCTAAATTAGTATATAAGAGAGACTAACTGTAAAACCTCAAAAGGTATAATAGCATACAGATTAAATGCTTAGCATATTTCTGGACATATTTTACAGATTGTGTCCTCATAATACAGTGTCCATAAAATGTAATACTTCTGTGGTTCATTCTATACTGCTCTTCTAAAACTTGCAAATTTCCAACTGCTTTCCAGCACCCCTATGGAAGAGGACACATCCATTTTCCAGGGATTTCCTCAGTAAATGAAAGTTCTCACAGCTTTAGTGATACAGTACTCGTTTACATACATTTAAACACAACTGCCCTGTTTTCTTGTAAAAACAGATGTAATCTTCCCCACAGAACAACTTTTGAATATAGTAGCGGACACCAAATTTAGACATCTAGAGGACAATTCTCTAGTGCCAATTAAAGCAGCTCAGAGTATAGCCATCTCTTACTTCCTGTGCTCTGTGCTGGAGGATGCTGAGAGGAAGTGAGAAAACACAGTTCCCCCGGTATGCTAGTGATAGTGCTTCATTCTAATGAGTTGGCACAAGCCAGTACTTGCTAGTCCTGTAGGGAGAAGGATGGCTTAATTTTAACAAGCATATGGAAAGACAAAAAGAAATCTTAGTATAAATCACTAAAGTGGTTAATTAATTAAGGGACACAAACCCATAGGAAATCAAGCACTGTTTCCAGGGATCATTCATATACTTGGCTGTTGCTGTTGTTTTTTCCCCTCCCCATGGTTCTATGAGAATTTTAAGATGAAATAATGAAGCAAGATACTATAATTCCTACTCTTCTTTACACATTGGCTACAGCAGCAATAATGAGAACTTTGGCATTAGATACGGTTCTTGATAATTTTGGAGCTATTGGGCATGATCAGATTCAGATACACTTTCAGAGAGGGATAAAAATCAGGCAATCTCCTAAGTATTCTAATGTTATTACCTTGAGAAGAATTCTTGCCAGATATTGGTTTTCGTAGTGTGTAACCTTTCTTTCAGGTTCAAAATTAAAACAGACCAGATACTACACATTTTAGGAATTGTGTTTAGAAACAAAATGAGGACTTGGAAGTAAACCATTCTTTTTCAGAAGTAAGGAAGTATTTCTGAATTATTTTCATAAAAAGTGAAAATTTCATTTTGCTAATATAGTAAACACGGTAAGTTTAAAACCCATGTACAGCTGGTTTTTTAGTTCAACTTTATTTTCTTGAGATGTCACTAAGTTTACTTTCATTTCACCTTGTGACTGCAACTGGCTTTGTAGAAGCTAGATCAAAATAAGTTGCTCCTTTTTCTTAAAAAGAATATTTGTTAAAAAAAAAATCCACAGACTTAAAAAAAAAAAAAAAGAACAAACCAATTAAAATCTTTCAGCAGTGAAAGTCATGACCTCCTTGTGCTGTTATTTTCTGTCCAGTTACTGAAATGTAGAATCCAGATGTATGCCTGTTCTGCCTTTACAACTGAAAACAAGGGTGACTTAGAGAATTACTTCAACACACCCCTTGTCAGTGCTACAGACCATTAACAATACTATAAATAGCATGATCAAATCCCAAATTGCAGATTCAGTCATAAAAATGTCTACATTTCATGCTGATTCAGAGGGGCAGCAACATTAACTACAATCATCAAGGAATGTGACATCTCCACAGGATTTTCTACAGCTCACCAGTCTGGTGACAGGACAATTGTTAAAAATTAATGGGGATCATCAAATGTGGATAAGTACAGCTTGGCAACTATGAAAGCCATACTTCTCATTTGCAAGTGATAATGTAGTATTATTCCATAATGACAGATTTTAATAGATTATTTAGATTATGCTTCATTCAGGAAACAGGAAATCTTCTTACTCTTTGAAATTCTGACCACGATATTTATTTTTTAAATTTATAAGCCAGAGATAGGAGAAAATTTTACATTTTTTTCTAATTTTTCTCTGTTGAAAGTACACTTCCACCTTTTGTTTATCCATTATAATCCTTCACTTCTCAATCAGTTAACATTCTAAGAAAGTCGAGATCCTAAAATCCAAAGTTTATGAAGAGATTCATTCTGATAGTTAATAAGCAAAATATCAATATATTGTAAACAGTAATTCCCACCTCCATGTCTGGATTTATAAGGAACGATGTGAGTTTTATTGATATATTCTTACTATTTTACATGCCTGTATTTTTAAAGTGCAACAAAATATTTCAACCAAAATCACCAGCCTGACGAAGGATCTACTGAATTACACAATCCAGGCTGGTTTATGCATTGGGGCAGAGTAAACTATCACACTGTTTAGAAGATTGCTTAAATACTCCTGCATAGAAGCTGATCCAAAAAGTATGATCAGATAACTGGAAGGATGATCCTGTTTATCATTATGGACAATGACCATTTGTTCTGAAGTTATAGATGCTAGACACCTGATGTTGTTGTCCGAGAATGAGACTAGACAAGCGACACTTCTTTGTCCATGCTCACTACTCTGAATGTCTGAGGAGTTCCTAATGTTAATGCAGTGACTTGAAGACTGTCAGGAGAAAAAAACCATGTGTGATAGCTGTGTCTTTTAGGGACGAAAAAAAAAATCGAACAAATTTAGCCAATTTGTAATACTTTGAATATATGCAGTGCACATGAGCAATAGATAGAGTCTCCAATGATTCTGACAGCAAGTAAACAAATGGTCATAGAGAGGAATAAGAAGAATCTTAAGCATGAGAGACAATGTTTGATTGAATGTAAAAGATGGAACATGTTTCCTCCTGTTGTCAGGCATGGATCTGCATTTCCCAAACTTTTACATTTCCTGCAAATACCAGTGGACCAGACTGCCAGCAAACACCTGTGGAAGCTCAAAGTCTTGCACCAAATGCTGTCATCAACACCCTTGCCACTGCAGAGATGAAGTCCAGATTCCATCAATTGCAGAAATAATAACTGACTCAAGCGTACAGCAAATAATGAATATAATTATTGTTTGTTTATTATTTATACTACTTGTGGGATTCACTGATACTCAGAAATATAAGAGATCTTAATTAGACAATATTTAAAAACCGGGAAGTTCAACATATAATTGAAAGTATTCAAAGAGGTTGTCTGTATGGAGTGAATTTTCCCCCTCCAGAGAGCGATTCAGCTCATCTATCCAAAATAGATATCTTAATGAGGAGATGAATTCTTTTTCAGAGATACCTCTTTCTCTCCACAGATTACAAGAGGAACCCTCCGGGCTAAAGTTGGCCAAAACTGATATCACCCTCACTAAACCATGTAGGATCGACTCTACCCATTCCCAATGTCACACTCCTGCGTGTAAATACACAATTACGGAAACAAAAAGCACCATGCTATACGTAGGGAAAAGATCTAGACTGAAGTCTCAGAAAGACCTCAAAATCTGAGTTATAAGTCCTTGACCATGATCGTCCTTTAGTACAATCTTTATAGGGTTCCAGGACATTCATTGGACTTCCTTTAAGATTCAAAATGAAACAGAAAACAAAAAGTTGTCATTGTCTGTACTTGGTGAAAAGGATATTTTTTTTTTTCAGCTTGGGTAATGGAACATAAGGAGAGAAAAGTTAAGGGAACAAAACAGACTCTTGAGTCTCACCTGGCACCCTAACATGTAAAGGACCTCAGTGATGAACAACGAGGATGGTTGCAGCACAAGGTTTTAAGGCAGTTTTTATAATTTGGAAGATCCGAGAGGAGTCTCCTTGTAATCTATCTTAGATAAAACAAAAACATGACCCATGGACCAAAGCTTCCAATATGAAAGAATTCCTCTGCCTCTTGTACTTCCTGAAGCTGGATACAAAAGAAAATGCACTGATACAATACTACTTTAATTTGTATTTTCTAAGGATAATATTTCTTTGCCAATTATAGAGGAAGAAGAATTATTTTTAGTTTGAGTTTTTACTACTGGTGATATGGATACTTTTTCAGCAATTGATGTTATTGTCATATTTCTGTCTAGCTGACATTTATTTTTTTCTTTAAGAAATACTAAATGCATTGAATTTTTGTAAAAAAAAGAAAAAATCCTTTTGTCATTTTGCTCAAAATTATCTGACAAGAAAACTGAATAACTTGCGTAGGAGGAATGACTCAAATCTTCATTGTAAGCGTTATTACCTGATGTTATTGTGAAAGTGTACAAGTTGACTCATTCATAGAAAATCAGACAAACGAAATGACCTATGCATACAATCAAGTAACCTCACACTAATTCTACCTTTACTACGGTGGATCATTGATGGAATACGGACTTTACGGAGTATGATCAAGTACAGGACAAGAGAGACTCTTTTCCAGACCAATAGTCAATCCTGCTATGCAGCCCTTGTGCTAGCATTATCATAGTTATCTTTATTATTTTAAAGAAAAAAAAACATAGATCACAACACTAGTTTATGCAAAAAGATATGTTTTTCTTTATATTTTTCTCTCAAACTTAGTTTCGGATTGAAAATAGGAAAAAAACCCACCCATATTTTCCCTGTAAAATGGTCTACCAGAAATTATTTTTTTCCTTTTGAAAGGTTAAAACTGAAGTAGAAGGTCTCGTTTCCTATAAGAAGTTGATTGCTATCTGTTTGGATTATCATATCATTAAGTTTCCTTGGCTTGCTTAGGTCCCTGATTACTATCTAATAAAGCAACATGCATTAAAGTAAAGGGACACATTTACTAAAAACACTCTTTGAATTCTTCAGATGAGAACATTGTGAGCATGTAACAAATGAGCGTTACATCTATATTATATGCATCATCCTGTATTTTAGAAGAAACAACAGTAATTTATTTATATTTGAATTTTGGCTAAACTGAGTAGGAACAGAAATAGTGTGAGATGTGACACAAAGCTTAGTAAAAAAGCAGATAAATGAGATGGACCTATGCAGTGTGTAGGTATGTAACACTGAGGGAGAGGTGAAAACACTTTTTTATTTTAATTAAAAAGTATTGAAGGCATAGCTTCAAGGTTAGTATAAAATAAACTTGAGTTCAATAATGATTAAGCAAGAAGGGTAAGGTAGTAAAATGTTAAATACTCCTCTTCTTTACAGGTCATGGTCATCTCACCTTTGAACTGGAATTTGCTAGCAAAAAGGTAACAAAGCATAATAAATGCTTCACTTTAAAAAAATGTGTTCTTCTAACCCCATCCATATTATAAATATATTGTTTAAAAGAAGTTTGGGATTGTTTGGCCCATTGATATCCAGAGCTGAATTAACAATGGTAAATACCAAGAGCTGTATAGACAGGACTGAACTAGTAAAGAGAAGTGTAATACAGCTGAGAAGCCCTACTGTCTTAAGTGGTGTTTGAGATGAAAATAACTATTACTCTTCTGACAGTGATTAGAGCAGAGCTAATCATAGCTGGATTGAATGACAATATATCTCAATTTTACAAGCACTTGTAATACTCACTGCATATGTCATTATTCAAAACTTTGTATTGTATAATCATGGATTGTATAATCATGGATTACTGAAATAAATACAGAGAGTTCTTAAGTGGCCTAGTGAATTCTAATCACTATAAAGTAAATGTCATCAAGCTTTTAAATTAACTGGAACTTGCTATTTATTATTTCCTATTAGGTACACTACTTGACTAGTTAAACTGGTTATTGGATTCTTCATACAGCAGCCCCTGAACTCCTTCAGTCAATTAAATTCTTTATTGCATCTGATTTGTCAATGTCAGTGTCACTTCTAATCTCTTAAATCCACATTGGTTCAGAAGCTTTAAAATGTACTTATTCTGTTACAAAATTAGGAAGTTACATAGACAGAATCCTTTCCCTCTCCCTCCTCTCTGTGCAAACCACAAAGCTGCTAATAATGCAAAAGATATAAACACTTGTTCTTCAGCCTCTATGTCTATACTCATATACCTACCTCTCTAGAATGAGACATTTTTTAAGACAAGCTGCAGAACTAAGTGGGAAAAACATACAAATAAACAAAAAACTCTGTTGGGTGTTCTGCTACCAGCATATTGTATATTGAACACTTTGAATCTTTGACTCAGTTTCGTAGCACTTTAATCACAGAAATTAGCGAAACAAGGTAACTGTAACTAATTCCAGAAATGGGAACTTTAACATCTTGGTATTATTATTCACAGGTTTTGATTTATATCTGTAAAAGTATTTCAGACATTTTTTAAAGTTGTTACAGTATTAAATTTTCTCTTCTTAAATCTCCCCATTTCTTTGTTCATCAACAAAAGCTAGATTTCAAAGGAAAAACACAGGTGTTAAAGGAAAAGGAAAGAAAATACAGGGATTAAATGACGGTTCTGTGAGATGGTCTTGTCAGCCTAATAACTCTTTAGTTCACCTGAAGAGCAGCATAAACATGCAAGCTATTTATTTCCATATTGTAAAGTAGAGTTTGCCAGACACAGACTTATTTTTCCTTTAAAACCATTCCCTTTCTAAAGGATCACCTTTTTGACAGTAAAAAGCTGCTTCTTACATATTATAGGTATATAAACCTCTGAACTATGAAAACAATTCCCCTCCCAGGTTAGGCACATCACCTTTATTCTGAAGAGAAGGCAAACCAGACCAGACTCTTACCAGACACAGGGAAAACAATTGCTTCAGCTCGATCCAGCAGTGCCGTGAGCGAACAGGCAGCCTGAGAGATCCCTGGGCCTCATACAAAAGAGAGATAATTGGCTTTCACGGAGGAGCTGTAAACATCCATCACGGCGGGGCTGGGCGGCGGCAGGCGCTGCCCCGGCCGAGCTGGGCGCTCCCCGGCGGGATGATGTCAGGCACAGCCCCGGGCGGGCGCTCATTGGCTTCCCTCACCTGGACCGGCCCTTAACCCTAAACTGCCGGCCGCCGACTGAAAGGTGTCTCTGATCATTAGATACACACACACAGGTGGGGGCTTTCTCATTTTTTTCCTCTGTCTTTTTGTCTCCCTTTTTTTTTCCCTTTAATTTTTTTCTCTCTCTCTTTTTTTTTTTTTTTTTTTTTTTTTTTTTTTTTCCCCTTGCATAAAATGAGATTGTACAGAAGCTCCTGCTTTGGGGACCAGGTGCTTGTTGTGACTTAGCTATTGAATGCAGCAATTAAGTAAATTCTAAAAACTAATTTGTCTAAATTATTAAACAAGACCCTCAGGTAACTGCATTTTCATAATCTGTTTACTATATGACAGTAATCATCAAAATATTGTACAGAAGAGTTATTAAAGGAAAGGTTAATGTATGCAGCACCTGGAGAACTCACTTTTTAAATGATTTTGCATTGCCTTCTCTTAAGGCATGAGATTAATAAAGACATACGCTGGAAAAACAGTGTAAATTCAAGAATACTGCACTATTGTAGTGTCAGGTTGATTATTGTATCTTTTTAACTATTTAAAACTAACAGCAAAAGTAAAAAGATGCCCAATTGTACATGCACAGTTATTCTTTGAATGTTAGGTAGCAGTCCAGATATTCTGTACTAGTAAGGTGTGAAGCACTATCAAATGAAGGACATCAAATGTATGATGTTCTAAATATAGTGACATTAAGTATTTTACTATGTTACAGGCAATATCATAAATCATGTGAACTTTTGAGTCAAATCAGTGTTAGAATTGCTTTCCCACTAATGAATATTTTCATCTCTGACCTTTAAGTCACAAAAAAATCCAACTGCTGTGTAGAAAAATGCAAAATCTGATCTGACACACATTTGTATCTTTTGTTCTATATAAACTTTTTTTTAATCTATCGAAACTAATATTTTATTTCAATGAATAGGAATTCAATATTTATTCACAGTAAATTATATACCACATGAGTTTATTTATGGTCTGCTATTCCTCATGACCTTAAAGGAAAAAAAAAAGAATTTTTTTTAAATTATTACTCAGTTTGTTCTCTTTGAAAAAAATAAACCTGCAAAACAAAAGAACAAACAACACTATACCAAAAAAAAACAGGAAAAATGAAATATAATCAAATAGAGTTTAGCTTAATCTGTAAGACATGAAAGATAAGATTTCTATAATAAACTTGATAAACAGCTCTGTTATTTCTTTGTGGTTCTTTCACAATTTTTTAGAGACTCAGGAGATTAAATTCTGTGGACTTAATAAACAGCAGTTCTGTGTGGGGATCTGGAGGCTAACCTATTAGTCAAAACATACTTTAGGCCAAAATGAAAGCCTCTGTTCATTATTTCTGCTCAGAAAACATGGGAGTTCAGATGGAAATGTATATAAAAAAAGATTCATTGTTATTCAAAGTGACAAAACTGAATTACAGATCAGAAAAAATTAATTTGGACAATGGGAATGCCAGCGTTGCTTTTGCTGATTAATGATCAAGGTAAGACATAGTAATTGCTAAAAAGATATGAGTTATAAGGAAAAGAATTATTGATGATATAAAGTATGCTTAGATGTATCATATGTAAAAGTTACATTCTCCTTAATATTTAATGCTATAAATAGTCTAGATGACATATTGTCGACAAAATTTGATTATATTGGCTGATTCAGCCTGAAAAAGTCCCTAATTTCCAGTATTTGGTTAATCTTAACCTGATGAATTAAAGTTCTATACATTTTTTATCTTTATGTAGATATCCTTATGTATCCCTTTATACCTTAACAGAGAGTATCACTCACAGATAACCTGTTAGACCATCTTTAATGGTAGACTGCCATACTTTTACAAAGTCTTCAGTGTTCATAAAGTATGTTCTCCTATAGTGATAATACAACACCTATGCTTTATGAACTAAATAGTAACTTATATTAGTAGAAAATTTACTTAGAAAGTGTAATACAAATGCTAATTTGGAATATTAGTGGAGAATATTTCTTAGTAAATGGCCCATAAAATTTGACATTTTCTTTATAAAATGTCTTTTTTTTTCTGCAGTAATATATGATAAATTAATGTTTTGAAATTGAACTACTTATGAATGTATTGGTAAATTATCAATTTGTTCTTGCTTCAAAAATATCTATCACCAGTATTTTTAAAAACATGTCTGAATTTGGAGATCTATGCTAGAGCAAAAGTAATAGTTGTAGATAACAGAACAGTTCCATGATCCTAATCAAGTCAAACAGCATTTTTCACACTTCCCCATGCTGTCACACATGGGTTATAAGCAGTTTGAAATAGAAATAGTGAAAAAAATTATAAGATTTAAATCAAACAATTCAGAAAAAAAAAATCTGTAAAGTCATTTCTTTAAATGAAAAATTATTTAAAGAAAATAAATATTTTGAATAAGTTACAAGAGCTCAAAGAAGAGTGTGCATGACTGTGTTTAAAATTCAAGAACACAAAATTCTTATACTCCTATCATAGTGCCTTGAGTTGTATATATGAAGAGAAAAGCTTGTTAATTCTCATGCCTGGCACAGACTGTTGTTGTCAGTGATATTTTTTGCCATCATAGTTTCAAATTCAAATCACATGGAAAAAGAAAGAGGGAAAGAACAAGAAAATGAAGAAGTTTCCAATGATTTTCAGTAACTAGCTGTATTTCTTTCTATAACCTAATATCAATCAATGTAGCAATAATGCTGAAGAATCTTACTAGAGTGGATATTTTAGTCCTCAAGCAAAGGGAAACTCAGTTTTATTAGTATATATTTCCCATGAGCTGAAATCATTATTGCATTTAATTGCTTGACAATTACTTCTGTCACATCAATCTAATGGTTAAACCAATTATTTATATTACAAAACATAGTTCTGCACCAAACACTAATTGAAAAACACAAGCAGTTCTTCAGCATTGCTTAACCTATAAGTTATTAATATTGGAAGGTCTAGGTTTAGAGATTTTGGGGGACATTAGAACTCAGGTGATAAGAGTTTTTAAAGATTGAATATATAAGCTCAAAATTATACCTCTAATAATCCTGTTTATGAGATGAATTTCAAGTTAGGTAGACCTGATAACTATCACAAATATTTTTTTTCCTTCTTAATTCAGGTTACAGGAACTACATGCTCTTAGGAGATTTATATCCACAAGATGGCAGCTCTGTTTGCATGGTCACTATTTTTTGCAATACTGAACTTGAAAATCACAACACAGGTTTTTTTGTTTGTTTGTTTGTTTGTTTTTAATTTTATAGTAAGTAGGCTTTTGTACCTCCTGAGGAACTTAAAAAAATCTCCAAACAATCCCAATAGTTATGCACTAATCAACCAGAGTGAAGAGGTAAAATTTGCTAGGTGTTGAGTAGATTATAAGAGGAATGTTTAACAGCACAAACTTTATTTTTAGAGTTTTGAAAGAATCTCCATTCAGACCCGTATGTTCTTCATGCTTCAATTTCTACACTATCAAACCCATCATAGCCTTTGACAGATTCAATTTATAGAATACAAAATATTCTACTGAGAAAAAAGGAAGTGCTTGTATGCCTAATGGTAAACTTAGGTTGATAGATTTCCTCTATAGATAATGATATATTTTATTTTTCTTAATATCTAAACTCATCAATAGTGTTCATTTATTTTACTAAAATCTAATAGATAGCTTTATTTTAAGGTAAAAAATTCTGAGATGTTTATATGTACAGATCAACTACATACAATGAATAACTGTTTGTGCCCTGTAAAATTAATAAAATACAAAAAAACATAAATAGTAGGTTCCAGCTCTCTTCCAGGGCATCACTCACAGCTGAAATGATTAGTGAGAATATATGTGAAAGCATTTTCTTTGACAATGAAACTCAGTAAATTAAAATGAAGTTTTACTAAAAAAATGCATAATTTCACATGGAAATAGTTTGTCAATTGGATGGTCATTTCAAAGGAAACTATTTGGCCTAGCTACCTGTCTATATGCAGTCTTTGATGGCACTTCTGGAGTGGAATCACTGGTCCCTCAGAGAGGAAGGAGTAAGGAATTCTGAGTTACCTAAAATTTGTCTTTGACCAAACCCCTTTGCACACATCATTATAAATCAGTGGATGGGAGCTTATAGAGTGTATTAAATGCAAAACTGATTGATGTGACTTGCCTCTTAATGAAAAAGACTAAAACTGTTTTTAAGTAGTGTGGGGCAGGAGTGAATGTACGAATGTTTATCATGGATCACTAACTTGGGCACTAACTCATTAACAAGGCAGCAAAGCAAAGATTCATGGCTTAGGGGCACATGCCTACTCTCTCAGTGTTTAGTATAACGAAAAAAGCACAACTTTGGGATGTGAAATTCCAACATCATGGTTTGTAACTTAGGTTGCATCAGCATTGACCGGGTTAAGGTGTGCAGCAGAAGAGACGTAGATTAAAATGGTCTAAAGAGAAAAGGTGGTATGATGGAAGGATAAAGGTAATTTGAGGTAGTTTAGACTTCTGTGAAGATAGAGCAAGCTGTCCAGTGCATGACATGAACCTGAACTCAGTCAGTTAGAGCAGATGATTCACTGCAAATTACAATCCCACAGTGACCGGTTCATATAGCCAACTGTAACAGCACACCACTTGTCAGAGCATTGTCTAAGAGCAGCTCTGGTCTTTCATCAGAGAATGTCAAAGTACATTTATGTCATGAAGTTACATTTTCATTCCATAAACTAAACTGTGAAAAGAGTGTTACAAGAAAAGGGTTTCAACTTTTGTCTGCATTTATATGGGGGGGGCGACATTCTATATCAGGATAAGTTGACTGTTTTTTCTGGTCTGCTATGTGAGGGTCTATTTTAATACAGGGATTTTAAAAAATAGGCAATTTTGTATGGATTGGAATAATGCAATAAAGATACCTGAGCCAAGAATTTGCAACATTCTAAAAAAACAATTATGCAAAGATTAAATTTTTACACTGAATAGAAGAATTATCAGAAAAATTTTAAATTTAACGTAAAAATGTCTACAGAGTTAGAAGGCTAAATCACTTTTTCAAAAGTGACTTAAACTCTAAGTTGCACATATCTATGACTCGGCTATTTTACTGCCTAGGTTCAGATATTGCTGGGCTAACTGTGAATGCACCAAAATATTCTCAGAGGAAAGGGCAGAACCATGAAGATGTACTCACTGGGCATCAGTCATGCCACAGAGAGCATGTGGAGTGCCTGTCCTATATGTTCAGTTAAGAGCAATATCATGTTTATTCAAAACAGAGCCTGTTTGAACTGCTGTTGCAAATCAGGAACACTCTCAGCTGTCTGACCTTCATTTGAGCATGACACAGATATCATCTAGATAGATTAAGAAATGTGGAAATATTTTTTTACTGCTCTGATGATCACATCACTGCAATACTTCAGCTGGTCACAAGATGGTCACAAGCATCTCCCTTGAGATGCATCAACCTTACCAAAATGACACAATTTTTTAAATGGCTACAATTTTTCCATAACTGGAATCTTCAGAGAAACATTTTACAAATCTGATTCCAGAACTAGATGGTATTCATACACAAACTCTGAAGAATTTTTGGATCTCAGAATTATTGGATGTCAGGGAAAAAATTTTTAAGAACACAATCACACAAATTTTCTGCATAGCATAGGTCCCAAAAAGTCTTTTGATACCTTTGGAAATCATCCCTTTAGCACCTAACTTCTATAATTGTTTTGAAAATCTTGTATTTATTATTCAATTATGTTTTGACTAATAAATTACTTAATTATGACGCCTACCATAGCCATATGGAAGATTTTGGAATGTTTAAGACGTCCCCTTAAGTTCCTTAAAATGATCATCTCACTCCATGAGGATCAGCACGGCCAAATCAGATATGGCAATGCACTTTCTGAGCCCTTTCTAATAAACAATGATGTGAAACAAGGCTGCGTTCTTGCACCAACCCTATTCACAGTCTTTTGGAGCATGATGCTCCAAAGGGCCACAGCAGACCTCGATGATCAGGAGTGTATCTACTTTCAATATTGTACTGATGGAAGCCTATTCAACCTAAGGCGACTGAAGGCCCACACTAAGACCTTAAACCATCTTGTCCGGGAGCTGCTTTATGCTGATGACGCCGCCCTTGTTGCACACACAGAAGCAGCTCTGCAGTGTTTAACATCCTGCTTTGCAGACGCTGCTGAGCTCTTTGGGCTGGAAGTCAGTTTAAAGAAGACAGAAGTTCTCTATCAGTCGGCACCTCAGGAAGTCTTCCATCATCCCCATATCACCATTGACCAATCAGAGCTCAAATCAGTTCAGCAGTTTAATTACCCAGGTAGCCTCATCTCCTTGGATGGTAAGATTGACGGAGAGACAGACAACAGGTTAGCAAAGCCATACAGTGCCTTCATAAAAGAGTGTGGTGAAATAAACACTTGAAGAAAAGTACAAAGATCAGTGTTTACAGAGCCACTGTGCTGTCTACTCACTTATATGGATCTGAATCATGGGTCATCTACCGCCACCACCTGTGACTCCTAGAACGCTTCCATCAACACTGTCTCTGTACAATCCTAAACATCCACTGGTCAGATTATGTGACCAATACATCTGTTCTAGAACAAGCAGCAGTCACAAGTATTGAGGCCATGTTGCTGAGAACACAACTGTGCTGGGCAGGACACGTCTCAAGGATGAAAGATCACCGCCTCCCTAAGGTTTATGGTGAACTTGCCACTGGCTGCTGCATGAGAGGAGCCCCAAAGAGAAGATACAAGGACTCCCTGAAACAACATCTCAGCCTTGGCCATATTGATCAACATAACTGGTCTACTCTGGTCTCCAGCTGAGAGGTCTGGAGACACGCTATCTTCAACACTGCTGATGCTTTTGAGAAAAGACAATGCAGAAGGAATTGTGCCTTGCAGAGTATACCACCTAAGGTGTCTTTCTGCTGTGCCTTTTGCAACTGGACATGTCTATCTCGTATTGGCCTTTTTAGCCACCAGTGCACTTGTAACAAACATGGGTAGAGCCCTTCCCAAATCCTTGTTCACAAAGCCGAGCCATGATGATGATGATGCCTAGATAAGGCATTTAAAGTTCAAAACCTGAAATGTTATTTGGTAAGTAAAAATATAAGAGGAAAAACTCATAATGACTTCACTCACAGGAGTCAGAACATAACCTAAATTATAATGTACAAACTTCAGAGCTTTTTTTTTCTAATTTCCATTTTGATAACACTATCTATGTGTGTAAGCCCAAACAGAAAGATCAAAAACACTGCTGGAAGTTCTGATTACTGTGTTGGATCGTTTATCCAAAGTAAGGATCATGGGGTAAAAGAATGAAAATAGTACTTTGAATAATAAATGTTCGTTTCTACATCTTGACCTGTAAGATAGTCGAACATCCTGGAGTGGCATTTTCAGACACTACTGCAGTGAAGGGAGGTCCATTAACATTTAAATCAATAAGCAAAGGCAATTTTTGTAGGTCCAAGTCTGAAACACTGGTCTTTGAGAACAGCCCTCACGATCACTACAGAATATGATTCAGGCATCCAGCTCTTGAAGATTTCCAGTGTTGAGCATGCCACATGCAAATTTACAGGGGATACCAAATGCATCACATGACATAGTGACCAGTGCACAAGCTGTACAACCCTTCCTCATTCACGCAGGGATTAAAATTGTTCCTGAGTGTCATCCTAACATGATGACATTTTTAGCTGTTCAGTTGAAAGTTCATCAGAGGAAATTATTCAGAATAAATGTCAGTGTTTGGTGTTTTATCTGGAGATTTTGAGCCAGTATGAAACGAAGAGCTTGTTTCTGTAGCTAGCATGACAGTATACAAAATCATGTCACACTAAAAAGGCAGAGGTTACTGATTGAGGTACAGTTCTGTGCTGACTGACCAAACAACCTTTCTGATGTGTTCAATCTAAAGTCAAATTTGAACTGACAAATAGCTACATTTTTGTTATTTATACACAAAAAGGTTGCTTCCAAACCCATGTATAGCAATATCTAATACAGTCATTGCATTCTTAATATATGTACACTGAAAATAGAGGAAAAATATATTTTAAAAAAGAAGATACTAAGCCAGGTACTTGTCTTCAGTAATGATTGCTAAGGAATAGCAGATATAAGACAAAGACCTTGAGGAGGATAACATATTAAGTGACTTAGTCTTGAAGACACTATCTTCATTCTGACATTGTTTTGAGAAACGGGAGAGGAAAAGGCAGGTGGTGTCAGAAGTCTCCATTAGTGGCCGAAGAGATGGTTTAAAAAACAACAGTGAATTGCTGTTATTTTTATGTTAATATACAAAGTTATATATATGATGTATGAAGCATATAGTATGTTATAAAATACATGTAAGCATATTTAAAAATAGAGTTTCTGATGGTAGTAAAAGAAAATAACAAAAAGATATTACTAGTACAAGTATTCAACATTGTTCAATAAAACTAATTCCAGGGGACAGTTGTAGTGAGAGAAAAAATAATTTCAAAGTAAAAGATGGTAGATTTAGATTGGATATAAGAAAGAAATTCTTTACTATGAGTGTGGTGAGACACTGAAACATGTTGCCCAGGGACACTGTGGATGAGCAGTCCCTGGAAGTATTTGTAGTCAGTTTGGATAGTTTTATCAACCTCGTCTATTGAAAGATGTCCGTGCCCATGGCTAGGCGATCTTTGAAGTCTCTTCCAATCCCAAACATTCTATGATTCTGTGACTTCATGACAAAATCATAATTATCTGCCACCACAGATCATGTTTTGAGTGTTATAATACTGACGTGCAATTTGTTTGTCCTCCTAAAGAGTTAATGTCTTCAGAATTAATATTCAGTAAAGCACAGATACACTTTCATGTAGATTGCAAAGCCTATACAAGATACAACACTAACCACTACTTTATTAAGTAGTCTATTAAAATGATAGCATCTTAGGTTTTAGAGTAATTGCAATAATTAAAGCTGAGCAAACCGTTCTGCACAAGATAGTCAGATGAATTTTAGAGAGAATTTTCAATTAGCCTGCTAGATTAAATCTGTCTTGGTTTGAATCTGTCTTTGTGATTTAAAATGGTAATGCTCTGCTATGTATGGGATTCAGTTTTAGATTAACACTCACAAATTCAGGTATCTATGTATGAGTTAGGAATCTTATCTCACTTTATAATCAAGACAGAACTAATCAATGCAATCATTGGAGCCTAGAAATAAGCTCAGTTTGCCTTAAGCTAGGTATCTATTGCCATATACAGTTGTCTAAAAATGAGAGTTGTTTAATGTTCTTTGAGATGGCCAAGGTTATCTGAATCAACATGTCAATGTAGCTGAAGTCTCCTTTCTGAGAAGTGACAGGTGAACACGGGAGTTACAGGTGACCTGCACCCTCCTCGTCTGAGGTCTGTAGGTCAGGCAGATTACCCAAACATCACAAGTAGCAGAACACTTTTATGTTCAAACAATTGAATAATTCCTTTAGTGGTTATTCAGACCATTGGGAAAATTTCAGCTGTTTAAATATAAGAACCTATATTTGATTGTTGCTATTTGAGAACCATCTGACCTAGGCATAGAGGGATGACATCTCCAGTGATCATAGAATCAGAGAATATCCTGAATTGGAAGGAGCACACAAGAATCATCGAGGCCAACTCCTGGCTCTGCACAGGACAACCACAAGAATATACCATGTGCCTGAGAGTGTTGTCCAAACTCTCCTTGAACTCTGGCAGACTTGGTGCTGTGACTACTTCCTTGGGGAGCCTATTCCAGTGCCTAATCACCTTGTGGGTGAAAAACCTTTTCCTAAGATCCAACCTAAATCTCCCTTAACCTAAACCTCATCTGACAAGTTATCTGCCATCCCAGTGCAGATATCTCCAATACCATAGGCCACTGTACTAGTTTGGGCTGGGGTAAAGTTAATTTTCTTCATGGTAACTAGTATGGGGCTGTGTTTTGAATTTGTACTGAAAACAGTGTTGATAGTATAGAGATGGTTTTGTTATTGCTGAGCAATGCTCGGAACACCAAGTACTTTTGTGCTTCTCACTCCAGCTATCACAAGATAGCTGGTGGTGCACAAGAAGTTGTCAGGGGACAGAGTCAGGACAGCTGCCCCCAGGTGACCAGAAGAATATTCCACACCACATGGCATCATGCTTATCATACAATGCTGGGGGAAGGAGGAAGAGGGGGGAAGTTCAGAGTGATGGCATTTGTCTTCCCAAGTCACCATTATGCGTGATGGAGCCCTTTTTTCCTTGAGGTGACTGAACACCTGGCAACCCATGGGAAGTGGTGAGTGAATTCCTTGTTTTGCTTTGCTTGTGTGTGACTTTATCTCAACCTACAAGTTTTACTTCCAATTCTCTCTTCCATCCCAGTTGTGGGGGAGTGAGTGGGTGACTCTGTGGGGCTTATTTGCCAGTTGGGGTTAGACCATGACAATCACTGTCTCAAGTAATACTGGATATTTTGGCGATTGATTTGAATCCTTTTTGCTGAGGTGAAATAGCACCTTTTCAATGTTACCTAGGATTACCTGCTTCTGTTACTTCCTAAAATAAGCATTTATCTCCTTTAGTCCATCCTTACGCTGTGAGCAGAGATCCTGTTCCTTCCATAATATTTGCATCAATACATATTTTCTACTCATATTCCATTCCAAACACAGAATGAAATTATGAATGTTCCTTATGTGATGAACCTCAACAAACTGAGCCTTAATCTTATTTCTAGGGATGACAGACTTTGTCTGATGTTCTAAAAATAAGGAACACTGGAAAAATAGACTATTTGGAAAAATAGTCCAGGGAAGCCAGAACTTAACAACAATGGGACTGTGAACTATAGTCTCTGTAAAGTCTTGCACTAGGAAAGTACATCTTCAGCACTGTTTTTTAAATTTATTGAAAATATAGTATTATTAATCAACTCAATAGAATGAATCATTTCATTTGGTGGGCTGGCAGATGGAAAGAAGGAGGTTAACATAAACACACCTTTTTATACTGTCTGGATCTCTTATTTTACGTGCTTCTATCCTACACTCCAACTAACTAAACAGCAATTAAAAAAATCAGCTTTAAAAAGAACGTATGTTTTACTTCTTTTTCCTTTTCATATACACTTAAAAACTGAACTGTGAGCTAAAATAATCCCAGTTATTGTAATTCTAGAGAGTGTGAGCATAAATTGCATATAGATCTTGAACTTGTAGATGAAGCACAGGAAGAATGGTAAGCAATAAAAGGTTTTATTGTCTCAATATTGCCTAAGATACACCATGGGAGGAAAATCAAAAGAATAAAGCTATTTTCATCAGCAGGATTGTGAGAATACATGTGCTTTCTGAGGTGGGACTTCTCCATAATGTGTTTACTTTTTAATCACAAGGCTAAGATTTCAATAGATTTAATTTTTGTGAAACAAACATCAAAATATATTTTTATTTGCTGAAGTAGACATTGGGATATCTAGAGCAGAGTGTTTGTTGATTCATTCTGCATGAAACTGAAATTTTCTTAAGAGAAAAATCTGTGAGAAATACCAACATGACAAAATTGGAGTTGCATCCTATGCTAGACCTCTACTGTAAGTTTTTCCCTCTCGTTGCTTCTTTCTGAAAGCCATATCAAGAAATTGTTTTTGTACATTAGCACCTATTAGCACAATATCTCACTGCATCTGCAGTGTAACACTTTTTTGGTTCTATGAAATTATATAATGCACTATTTTAGTATTAATTTGATTGTGTTTCTCTTGCTTGTAATTAGTTTTATGAAATAAATGTTTTGTTTGTTTGTGTATAGGGGGTTGACCCTAGCTGATGCCAGGTACCCACCAAAGTCACTCTATCACTCCCCTCCACAAAAGAATAGGGGAGAGAAAATATACCAAAGGGTTCATGGGTTGAGGTAAGGACATCGAGAGATCACTCAGCAATTATCATCATGGGCAAAACAGACTCAACTTGAGGATATTAAATGAATTTATTAATAACAAAATCAGAGCAAGAGAATGAGAAGTAAAATAAATAATAAAAACACGTTCTTCTCACCTCTTCCTCCTTCCCAGGTTCTACCTCCTCCCCACAGTAGTGCAGGGAAACAGGGAATGGGAGTTATTGTCAGTTCATCACATGTTGTTCCTGCTGCTGCTCAGGGAGGAGTCCTTCCCCTGCTCCAATGTGGGTCCCTCTCACAGGAGGCAATTCTCCATGAACTTCCCATTCTGAGTCCATCAAACAGGCAACACTTCTCCATGAACCACTCCAACATGGGTCACTCTTCCACGGGATGCAGTCCTTCAGGCACAGACTGCTCCAGTGTGGAAGCCCTACAAGGCTACAAGTCCTACCAGGAAAATCTGCTCCAGCATGGGCTCCTCTCTCCACAGGTCTGCAGGTCCCTCCCTGCCAAGGCCTTGCTGCAGCATGGGCCTCTCACAGGTTCACAGCCTCCTTCGGGCATCCACCTGCTCCAGTGTGGGTCTCCTCTGTGGACTGCAGGTGGATCTCTGCATCCTTACGGTCCTCCATGAGTTGCAGGGAGACAGCTGCTCCACCATGATCTGCACCATGGGCTGCAGGGGAACCTCAGCTCTGGCGCCTGGAGCACCTCCTGCCACTCCTCCGCTGACCTTGGTGCCTGCAGGGCTGTTCCTCTCATGTAATTTCACTCTGCTCTTCTCTGGCCACAATCACATCTGCACAATAACTTTTTTTTTTTCCTTTTTAAATGTTATCATAGAGGTGTTACTAGCATTGCTGATGGGCTCATCCTTGGGCAGCAGCAGGTCCATCCCAGAGCTGACCGGCATTGGCTGCCACATATGATGGAAGCTTCTAGCAGCTTCTCACAGAAGCCACCTCTGTATCTCCCCTCAACTACCAAAACCTGGCCAAACAAACCCAATACATTGCATAAAGCCTATCTTTCTTAGACACAAAAATTTGATACAGTCCCTTATATATATTGCTTGGTCAGTGAATTTTCTGTTTTTTGAGGACATGATAGCTATGCCACAGTGAAACATGCTTTCTCCCTATTTAAGCAAAGCAATTGAGGACATGCTTGAAAAAATGTGGAAACAGACCACTGTTTAACTGTGCTGACTTCATGGGTAGATGCTCTCCTGCTCCATATTTACTAGGCTGTTCCCCCTATACTTCTAAAACAAATGTAGACTCACATTTTCTGCATTAACTTTGCTTTAATATAAATAAAATCCCAAATGGCTTCTAAAGTATATCTTATGATATAACCTTTCCTCGGATTCAGCTAATAATTAGCCATTATTTTTTTTATTTTCTACCATACTTTAAGTAACAAAATTATATAAATATTATCTTTTCTGAGTTACCTTATTGAAGTTAATGACTCATATATTCTACTTCATCTGCTTTGGAGGAAATTAATAAAGTTTAAATCCTATTTTATCTTTTCTGAAATTAATAATCTGTATGACCTTTGCTATCTGTCTTTGACTTTAAAAGTAATCTTCATATCTAATTTTGATTTCCATGTCCTGAATTTCTGAACCCAGCTTTGCCTCTTTCAATGAAATTAACAGTTTTTTCAAATCAGTTTTTCTTAATTTTTATTTAAATGAGAGAATTTTTATTACAATTCCCTTGCCATCATTTCTTGGTTTCTGCAAAAGGTTTGAAACAGTAACTGGTTAAGAAATATACTCTTTTGAACAATTAATTGCTATCTAATGCATTAGTATGTAGTTTCTTTCACCTCTGTGTCCCCAGTGTCCCCTTCTCATCCCATAAATTTTTCAGTTTTTAATGATTTTATATTTTATTTGTATTTTTACCATTTTACTTCTGTTTTGTCTCAGTAAGGTGCACTTTGAGCCTCTAGCTACACAGCTTTCCTCCCACATGTTCTCTGTGCACAATCAAATTTGCAGTGTGACTGTAATTCATCCCTGTGGCAAAAGGTAAGAACAAAGTCTATGAATCGCCTAAATCCAACTGAATCCTTTAAACAGTCTTTATATTATCACTGTGCATACAAATGAGACTTGTCATTATAGTTTCCCCAGTTTATTTGTGTGCAGCTGTTAGATATGTACAGTCCAACAGAAGCCCCCTGGGGAAAAAAACCTCCCAACAACCCTAGCATAAACCAGCCAAAACTATCTGACTTTTATGAGCTTTCAAAGTTGATATAAATGATGTGTCTTATTCAAAACAAAACAAAACAAAACAAAACAAAACAAAACAAAACAAAACAAAACCCAATCTTCACATTACTTGGCAGTATGCTTATTGACAAGATAGATGGTTTGTTTTTATTTTTTCTTTTATGTATTCATTTGGCTTAGAATTATTAACATGAACTAAATTTAACACTTGAAATAAAATGGCTTTTGTGGATGCACTGAAATCTGCAGGTAAGTCCTGAGTGTGTTTTAGGAGCTGGTCAAAATGCTTGTTTACTTCATATTTCAAACTTCTGTGATGCCATTTCAGACCTTTGGTCAACTTCTATACTTACGATCTCCTTGTCAATCATTATTTCTTTGCCATGTGATCCTCGTTTGTAAGTTAACATCATGAAATTGATAGAAAATGTCACTGCTGGCGTGACAGAAATTTAAGCTGTGATTGAAATTCTCACTTTTGAAATCACATATTTTCATAAAAATTGCTTTAAGACTACATTACCTGGATGGCTCCTGACTAAAAAAGTATTGCAGAATCGCAGAATCACAGGATCACAGAATGGGTGCGGTTCGAAGGGACCAGAATGAGTCATCAAGTCCAACCTCAAGAACAGACAATTCTAAATGAGAATCATAGAATCATAGAATATCCTGAGCTGGAAGGGACCCACTAGGATCATAAAAGTCCAACTCCTGGCCCTGCACAGAGCAGCCCCAAGAATCACACCGCGTGCATGAGAGCGTTGTCTAAAGCACTTCTTGAACTCTGTCAGGCTTGGTGCTGTGACCACTTCCCAGGGGATCCTGTTCCAGTGCCCAACCACCCTCTGGGGGAGGAACCTTTTTCTAATATCCAACCTAAACCTCCCCTAACACAACTTCAGGCCATTCCTTTGGGTCCTGTCACTGGTCACTGCAGAGAAGAGATGGGTGCCCATCCACTTCCCCTCATGAGGAAGTTGTAGACTGCAATGAGGTCTCCCCTCAGTCTCCTCCAGGCTGAACAAACCAAGTGACCTCAGCTCCTCCTCGTATGGCTTTCCCTATAGACCCTTTACCATCTTTGTAACTCTCCTTTGGATGCTCTCTAATAGCTTTATATCTTTTTTATATTGCGGTGCCCAAAACTGCACACAGGACTTGAGTTGAAGCCACACCAGCGCAGAGTAGAATGGGTCACTGTGGGAAAAAAAAAAGTTAGAAAGAAGCTCTATCAAATTAAGACCTGTTCTTAAATCTGCAGAACTCATGTAAAAATTCCCAACCATTTATTTAGCTTTGCCTCAAGGTGATAAGGAACACATAATCAATAACAAAATGTCAGTTATTTTCTTCAAGTTAGGTGAGGCTGAATCCCCAGTAGATTTAAACTTGTGCAGTTCTTAGTTGTTTAAATTCAGTTGTGTCTTTGTAGATTAAATAAGACTGCGTCAAAATTTAGTTTGAAGTTTTAACTGTGTACCAAAACACGTCTTATGAGTGAAATGTCATTTTAGGTTAATTTGAGGTCATTTAGAAGAAATTTAAAAGATAGATGAGACATTTTTAAATTTTTGATCACCACAAATATTTTAATGAAATGATTCAGTTCATTAAGAAAAGTTCTTTGGGAAGTAATCAGGGAGGAATAGTAACCACATTAAATTACAACACCCTTCTAGTCTGAATGATTTAAGCACAGAGCATTTTGTCTGCAATGGGTTACAGTGAGTAATCGTTGCTGCTTATGATCCTTTATTCTCTCAAGCAGCTCTTTTAAACCCCTCACTCTCATTCACTTTCTGTATGCATTATTCAACACCTTGAAGCATTAGAGAAACTCATAACGAGACAATGATTATGCTTCAAAAGCTTAAAAAGAAGGGATTCCTATCTGGTATTTTCTTATTTTCTGTTGTAAAACACTGTTTTGTACTCGGAACCAGCCATGGTTCATATTTAAAGAAATGTTCATCAAGATTATACATGCTCAAGGACAATATTCTCTGTACATACTGACTTTCCATGATGAATAATTTTCTTCAGCTGCCTTCAAGAACCCTAATTCCAGACATGCAAGTAAACAGCAATACACTGTGATGGTCAGGACTGAACAGTGCTGGTATCAACACAGGAAACGTGTTCCAGCTCTGCGTATCCTTTAAAATGAAAAATATCTTCCTTGCAGGTCCCTACAGGTTAAACAGAATGACTGTTTACTCAGAGATGACTGCACATGAGGAGAGATGTTGGCCTAGATAGGATCTCTCAGTAAAGAGATGAAAATGCCATCATTTTTTGAATAAAACATTTGAAATATTTAAGGTTGGATTGTTTGGTGATTTGTTTTATTTTTTAATTCCTTGAGCCAAATTTCAGCTACTTCTTTCTCATTCTGAATGAAAATAATTTGCATGATTGAAAACAGGAATCGGAACATTAATTTCATTGAAGAATTCTCTTAGAATATATATACTATTTTCCACTAAATGTAATTTCATATAGTTGTCTTTCAGATAGATGGTACTGAGGGATAGCTGCTGAGAGGAGACATTAATTTTCCAGTGTAAAACTAGATTTTAGACCTAGCTAAAACACATTTCTTACAGCTATGTCAAGTCCTCCTTGACTCTTTAGCCTCTGTGTAGCTGCAGGGAAGGCAAATGTTGGAAATTCATAATGAGCTTTCTTTAAGCACAAACAAAACCTAAGAAAATGATTTTTCTAATAAAAAGAGGTCATTTCTACCTACCCATTAAAAAAAAAAAACAAACCTCCAGATTAGTCTTTTGTTCTCAGAAGCAAAAGAGCAAAATACATCTTAGAGATGTGAATATAAAATACTACATAGAAATAATTAATAATAAGATCTGTAGAAACTGTCATATGTACATATGATGCCGTTAATTTAGTAGAGGTTTACATTGTCTACATTGTTTTCCACAAAGAGTGCTGTTCCATTCTGTTTGACCTTAATTAGTGTAATTGATAGTAGTTTTAGAGCTGCACACCATTTTAATCATGTAGTTACAGCTTTCATGACAGAAGAAAAATGAAATAGCAGCTGGGAGTTATCTATTAATAGTGAGAGAACAGAAAGGTAAAAAGAAAGACTGTTCTCTTCTAGGACTTCAGGGTTTTTATGGCGTTAGTAATGAATGACTAATGTATTCTAAGAGGAGCACACTGATCTCCAAGGATGTAATGAAGGGCAGTAGGAGGTAGGATCAATATGAGTTAGAAATTTTGTATCATTAGGAAATCATATAGCTACAAGAATATATAGATAGACCAGAAAAAATGTCAAAGCTTGAGAATATAAATCATGTGTATGTATGCATGTACGGATAGGATTACCTGGGCATGTGTACTAGGGGTTCAGCTCTGTCATAGAGAGTGCTTTAAAGTTTCCTGGAGAAGCATGCAGTGATACAGCAGGTCTCCAGGTTAGAGTGAGAAAAACAGACAATAAATGAGTTTTGAAGTTGTAAGTAAAACATACTAAATTAGTGGATTTGTTCATTAGCTTCAAGTGGTATTTTTTTTCGTGAAGGTTTCTGCTATCACTGTTAGTGGTACTTAGTTTCTGAGGTTGGGAGGCTTTACAAGGAAAGAAAACTTATTCTACTCTGTTCTCTCTGGCACATTACTTTTGCAAAAATTACAATGTAAGGTCAATTCATTCACAGATACTTAAAAATATTTTGTATGTAACAATTACGTTTTTCTTTAAAATAAAAAGGAAAAAAATGAACACAGAGTTTAATTAAAAAGTATGGCAAATAATGTCATAATGGAAAGTGAAAGAATCTGGGGACATATGTCAGTTTTTAACTGCGCATGTAACCATCAAAATAAATAATGTAACATAGTTCCTATAACTTATAATCATACCTATTTCAAAGATCATACTGAAAAAGCTTAGATGAGATACCATATTATTCATAGCACTAAAATATTTTTGAAGTTCCAGTCTTTATGGCTTTTACATACAAACACTGCCAAGAATATGCAACTGTCTTACAGTTATGGGAACAGTCAGATGGTAAGAAAGAAAAAATATTTCTAAAGACTTGTAAACCAAATTCTCATTCTATTTTTTTTCTGGTTTGCAGAATGATTGTTGATTTTTGTCTCTATATTCTTTTTTTACTTGTATTTCTCCTCTCCTATATTATTGCACATCAAAATTAACTCTGACAATAGGGATTATAAGACTTTTACTTCCTAGGAAAAGGGAAAAACCTTCACCCTGTAATTATTTACAAAATGTACAGATACTAAATCTGTTGCTGTTCCAGTTAACAGTATATTGTGACTACATGATGGACACAGTTCTATTTTTAGGTCAAGCAATCAGAAAGGACACACTTTTTTTTTCTGTGTATTTTGCTATGGCATATTTTAATATTGGGTTTGATACACTAGATTTAATACACTAGGGACAATGAAAGTCTGAAAAACAAGAAAGTCCAGGTTACACACAGGATTCTGCCTTTGATGTGAGAAAATACACACAAAAATTATGTTTGTTACATAACTATAAAAAATTGGTACAATATCAGATGAGTTTTCAAGCAATTTTAAGTATACATATTTAGTCTTGTACTATTTACTTAATTTCTAAACATACAAACATTGTTTTCTTTCTATATCTTCCTCTCCACAGGCTTAACTCAAGAGTTCCTTAGATGCATTTCAGAAAATTAAAACTTTAATTTCCAGTGAAAGAGCAATGTACAATAAAACCCAGAGCAGATATTTGAAATTAGTTCACAGCTCTGATGAAGCACAGGACCTGATTTCATTATGATTTTCCCTTCACAATTATGTAAATTAGCATTTGTGATTCCTTCTTTGTATTATAGACCACTCAGTTCAAGTATGTGTAAAAACTTCAGAGATTTACCTGAAACTTATTTTCTAAGTTTCTTGTGGATATTAAATTCAACTTATTAATCAGTCAAAAGCACAACTTTCACTCTATGAACAGTTATGCACTTTTTTGTTCAAAGCCACATTTTGGTCTACAGGATTTAATTTTTTGGGGAAATTGTGAAAATGTCATTATCATCCACAACTGAAGAAAAAAACCCAAACAATAAAATAAGCAACAACCAAATCCCCAAATATTTATGTATAAAAATATATAAAAAAATATATATTGAAATATATATAAATAAAATATCTAATCATAATCTGTAAAAGTTTATACATCCACAATTTGCTGAAAACAAATGGGATTTGTCATCTAAACATGACCTTTTTAAGACTTGTCTCACATACATCAAGTTAAATAAGAGAGATTTCATGCAAATGACTAGTTTTATCAGCAGACCCGAGAGAATTCATAGTTATTTTTTAACTCATTCAAAATTTTAAAGATAACTATTTTTATTCCTCTCCTCATATTTTCCTAATTTTATACTCTTCAATAACACGTTGCATGATAATGTACCTTTTTTTGGAGGAAAGACTGGGGTTTTTTGCTGAGTGAGACATAATGTGTGTTTCCTCATGGATACTTTTGCCATTATGTTCTCGACTACTTTATGTACAGAATCATAAATTGAACTGTGCAACAAAATCTGCTTAGCATGAACAGGTGTGTAAACTCCTCTGCAAACTCCCCAGATGACTTTACTTTCTCTTTCTGGTTGTGGATGGTACTACCTTATATGTACTTTCAAAAATTATTGTGTCAGGGTATTTACTATTTTATCCTGGAATATCCATGAACCACTTTAGACACGTAATCCTTGGATTTAAACTCCTTTGGGGTTTTCAGAATATCTTGATGACTGAATACACTAAAGGTTAGAAACACAGGTTGATTTTTAGCTTGTGAGTATAAAATGAGTTGATTCATATTTCAGGTTTCATATATGAGATCTTTATTATAATAGAAGTATTGTTTTTACAGTACTTCATTCTCCATTCAGTTGCAAGCTGGAGGTATCTGAGACTGACTTATCTTAAAAAGCAACATGAAGAGGATTTTTAGAAAAATATGTGAGGAATTTGATATGTTGGTTTTTTTCTCATTGGATGACTATAGCAAGCACAGAACATCTTTTGTCTGAAAGGTCACATGAAGAAGTTATTTGCACAGTACATTAAGTGGCTGTTGCTGAAAATGTATTTCAACCTTTCCTGAGTGTAATATATTAGGACGAAGTGTCTCAAATGTATTATATTGCATTTTCAACCCAGCCTTCTTAAGCAGTAATTACATCAGAAGATTAAGGGGAACAAGAAGCAGAGTAGGCAAACAATCTGTTTCTAGGATAAATATTTCATTAAAATTACCTTTAAAAAAAAAAATCTAAAACATGCCCTTTGACACAGAGTAAAATCAAACTTTTCAATTTTCAATCTTGAATTTCAATCTACTGAACAAACTTTCTAACATCTTTCTATTTTCTCTTTCTTTCTGGCATAACTCCATCTCTAGCAAATGTTAAATGATTTGTAAAAACTTCTCATATTTACATGATATCCAATAAAAAAATGGCATTTTTTTCCATCTTGTCTGTAAAATATTGTTAACTTTATCATATTGACTTTATTATTGATGATAAGAAGTTGACAACTGCTTCACATTAGGAGTCTAAAAATAAAAATCATGTTTTGCCAAAGGAAAATCCAGTTTCTTGTAATAAAAGAAAGGAGGAAGCAGAAAATTTCAGTCTGTGGGTGATATTTTACGATGTAAGTTGTGCCACCAGTTAACTAGAAATTAAGAATTGATGGTTCTTGACCAAGTATGAAAGTATTGCCTTCAAAAATAAAAAAGACAAAACCACACAAATTATTTTGTCTGGTACACAAAAGATTAGCCTTATAAATAATAAATTTTCTCAGAATCAGAGATTTGTGTTCACTCAATGAATTCAACACTTCTAAAAGTCCTCTCACTGCTGCTACATAATCTCTTTTAACTGAACAATTCATAGAAGGATTTATGGGGAATCAGTGTTGTGGAAAACCTCTTCACTCTGGTTGTTATGGAAAGATTCTGCATTTACAACTGGGCAAGTTATGAGACATAGCAACATAGACTAAAATATGTGTTTTTACATACTTTTATAGGTACTTTCTCTCTACATAGTTATATCTGTATCTTTATTGCCTCTCTTTCCATCAATACTTTGCTTTCTTAATAGGAAATCAAATGAACAAACTTTTGTCTTTTATTCATTGACATCTACCCTGACTTGTTGACATCTACAGGTTAAATGAAGAACTGAGTGAAAGATGGTTTTTTTTGGTAGATATCATACTGGATTCATTCCATTATTTCATGATGTTCCAAGTATTTTACTACCCATTTTTTAATTATTTCTGAACAGCAAGTTGTCAGGTACTACTGTAAAGATTTGACTGGCTTAAAATTTCCCAGGTAACATTTATAGCATTTATAGCTAAAATATCTGATTAAACTCATAATTAAATGAGAACAAGAGGCAGTGGGCACAAACTGAAACACAGGAGACTCCACCTAAATATGGATGAAATCAGACTGAATCTGATGGGGAAAAAAATGCACTTTTTTTACTGTGAGGGTGACTGAACATTGGCCCAGGCTCTCAGCTGTGGACTCTCCATCCATGGAGATCTTTAAAAGTCATCTGGATGTGGTCCTGGGCAACTAGCCTTATGTGGCTCTTCTTGAGCGGTGGGGTGGGACCAGGTGGCCTCCAGAGATCCCTTTCAACACCAACCATACTGTGTGATTCTGTGAAATCAGTGCACAGTTAAAATATATGCTTAACAAAAATCTGAGCCATTCAGCTGCTTAGAATAAGAGACTGGATTTTTCTGTTGGCACCTCCATCACTGCACAGTTAAGCTTTTTTAGAATGTTGTGTATATGCCATCTGGAGTGGTGACTCTGCTTTTGAAGTTGTTGGTCTACTCTAAAAATTCTGTGTCTGTCAAGTCAGTCTCTGAGGATTCCTCATGTGAAATATTAAACAAACCAGGTCCAAACTACTGCATTGTTACTGATGGTGGTAAGCAATGATCCGCTTCTCAGTATTGTCTGCATCTTGTGTAGTTCCTTTTAACCTTTTCATACAGCAAACCAGTCTTCTCCTTTATTAAAGAACATGTTTTTTGCAAAACACCAATATTCCATTTTAGTATTTCTGATTTCCTTTGATTTTAATCATTAATCACAAAATATTCCTCTCTTTATTCTCTAGTAAGCATGTTTCTGGAGGAAATGTGATAGGTCAAGTCAAAGGAGCCAGGGGAGTCCATCTCATGAAAAAGACATGGTATGTGCACATATATGGGAAAGAATATTTTTTCTGGTGACTAGAGTAAAACGATATTAGGTTTTGTGTTTGTAACAGCTTTGTTTTTAAGTATTTCATAGGCATAAGCATAAGACAAGGTACCTCCTTGAATTCAGAGACTTATTATGACTATTGTTAAGAACTATTCTGGGTAGCAGCACATCATCTAGCAAGTGTTAAAATCAGAGCTCTTTGAAAGATGAAAAATACCTTTTCCTCCCTTTCTATGAGCCTAGTCCAACTGGGGATTTTACAAGGGTAATGTGTTTTGGGTTAGTTTGGTTTGGTCTTTCCTTCTTTTATTTCCTTTTTGTGTTGTTTTTTTTTCTCTTCTATCCACTTTTATCTTCTCTTAGAAAATGGAGTCTGCTCAATCCAGATTATCAGAGTTTGAACTAAATTGCTGCATAAATCTTCTAAAGCACTCTTCTGCTTCTTTTCACATCACTGTGATGACAACTAGTCATCCCTCTAAGGAACCTACATATTCTTCATGCTCTAGATCTTCTTGTCTAAATATATTAGGGATAGATGGATGCTTTTCCCTAACTTTTCTTCAGTTTGAACCCACTTGGTCCTCCCTTGTGGAATTGGCATAATTTGTCAGATCTTCCATTCTTTCTTTCGACCAGATGTTAGTAGATAGTGAATTAAGTACACTATGGAATTCATGAAATAGATTGTACTTTTGGGACCAAGTAGGTAGAAAGGAATCACAAAGCAATTGCACTTCCTAAGAAACTGATGAAAGAAGGCAGACAAACAGTGTTTTCTAAGCAAAAGAACTTGGAAAAGACTATAAATTTCTAGAATTTATTAAAAAAAGAAAAAAAACAAATTTCAATTTACTGTTATTAAGCATGGTGTTTACTAATTGAATAAATAAACCATCATAGAAACACACATTTCACTTGTTGGGAGTTCAGACAATTCAAAGACACTGGCACAGCATTATTTCAGTATATGTATTGTAATATGATCCTTGACTACATGATTTCATAGCACTTCTCTATAACTGCCTGTTTCCAGTCATCTTAGTACATCTTTGGCATCGTCAGACTCAACTTTTTAGGTGTAGTCTTCTCAACTGAAGTTTTTGATTCAATTTAGCTCCGGGACCTGCCTCTGTCCTAGCTATTGTTGCATACTTGTCCCTGCCCCATCATGTAGGCTGACCATATAGCTCAACCTCATTCTCCCTGTTGCTCCTAAACTTCAGAAACTTATGTGTACTTTCTAAAAACTAATTTCTTCCTTGATTTAGAGACACAGCAAAAGTGGGTTCCTCTTAAAAAAAAATCATGAAATATTTCCATACACACAGCTGAAGCAAGAAGAGATCACACAACTGAAGGATGAATAGCTATAAATTCTATATTAAATGCAAAAAGTTATGTTAATTCTATATTAAGTATGTACCATTAAAATCTCAAGGTCAGTCAAATTCAATATTTAAGAGTTTCACACATTAACAGCAACTTCTGAAAACAGTATAGAATATATATTTAATAGAAAATGGGATAAAAAATGAAGCATGTACAATGTAATATCCAACAGACAATACATAGAAAACATAGGGTAATAAGCTAAAGAAATCAAGTAAACAAGTAATTAGATGACAACACCACTATTTTTTAGAAACAATAAAGTAAAATTTAAAAAATGTACTAAAAGGTTGAAATTACAAAAAAAAAAAAAATCAAATGAATATTACCAAAAAATCCTGCAAGTAATTCCCTTTCATTCTCTAGTAACAGGAACATGTGACCACATATACATCATACTTATGAACTCTTCAGAAACATTTTACTTGAGAGAATGGCTTCAGGATAGAAAGGTAATTATCCTAACAGCTGAAATCTTTAGTTTTCAGTGTTATCATAAACTTTAAAAAATGCAGCAATCTCTAAGCTGAAACATTCTTCTTCGAATTTTCCTCTTCCTGATAAAATTCATATAATTTAAATTCACTCCTAGTTTACATATAACTATGCATATATAGAGATTTTATAATAGAGAACATATGTCTGATCTTTCTCCATTAGGCAGAATTGCAATATATGATGGTCCAATTTGTTTAATTCTTGAAGTATATTTAGATTAAGTAATTAATCCTAACACTTGACTACCGATAATTTTTTGTATGAAGTCAGGCCATTTTCATAATAAATGTTTGACATATGCTGTATGTTTTACTGGCAACATTAATGGGACTATAATGCAAACAGAAATCAAATACCATTGAACAAATACATAACCCCCCCATTTTTTGTAGTATCACAGATACCATAAATAGATTCTTAATCTATATGTAAATTAGATTATTTCATACTATGAAACAGCAGTAAACAACTATTGGAGTGTTTTCTTTAAAACAGCTTTTAGATGCCTGTAAAAAAAGATGGCTTTTGTACATAATCTGTGAACCGCAAGACAAAACTTTCTCATTCTGCTTAGTTTAGTTTAAACTTTCTCATGGTATTTTTATTGGGGGATAACTACAGATTTGAGGTCTTCTGAATCTTCCTAATGAACCCATGCTTGCCTCTCTATATAAAGACTCACAGATCTGAAATTCTTGCAGTCACGCCTAAACATCTACCTTTAGAAATACATGAACTATTTTGCAACATCAATGGCACCAATACTGTACTTCACGGATATTTCACAAACTGTTTTTATAGTGATGAACAGACTTTTATATCTGTAGAAGCACAGAACAAGGAATAAATTGTAATCCATCCCTTCACTGCAAAGAGAACTCTGCCTCACTACTACATGCATTTCCTTCAGCTTGTTTTTCAAGCTAGTCTCATCAGCAGTGACCAAGCCAATCTCTTTAACTTTCCTCATGTATAAAGCAATTGTTTTCTGAGTTAGCAATTGTTTTCTGAGTGAATATCACCTTCTAGCCTCCTGCCTCAACGTTGCTAAAAGGGAGTGAAGTCATTAATTGTTCACCAGTCCTCCTGTGGTTTTCCAGAGTTCACTTAGAACTGAAAAATACCGAATTACATCAGTTGCATTATGAAGGTCACCTCTTGATTCTTTGTTTTTCAACATATAAAAGAGGATAAATTCTGTCAATAACAACTGAACAGCTGTAATCTAGTCCTCCCCTGTCTGAGTGGTGATTTCAGGTAGATTTCACCCCTAGACAGACATTTCTGTTACTTAAATACAAATCTGATGCGCTAAGCTGTAGCTTCTGAAAACTGAGTATTTTCCCTCCTGATACGGGTTCTGAATGGGCCTCTGTGGGCATTCAGGACCTCTGTGGGTCACATCTAAGCAAATGTGTTTGCTCTTTAAGCATTTGGAAAATATCCCCATTTGGGCAATCCTGTCAGTTTTAGTCTGGAGATTCAGGGTAATTTAGAGAACAAGATGTTTATATATTAGTTACATTCAGTCATTCCCAGGAAAACGTCAACAGAAAAGAAATATGTTTGTTAGAACTATAAATCAAATATGATAGATGAGAGACCTACAGATGGACTGCTAGAAAAAAACAAGGTAGAGTTTCTGCAAATTTCTGAAAGTAAACAGGGTTGGTTTTCTAAAGACAGTTGGTCAAACAAAGTTCATGAACAATCTACTTACATTCCAAAGGATATTAACTACTGAATACTAGGAAAAAAAACCACAAAAAAACAACCAAATAAAAAAGGGCAAATAACCATCCCACTACACAGAAGAAAGTCTTCTATGTATAAAAGAGGACAGTAAAAAAAAAAAAATAGATCCAACCTTTACGATCTAGTATGAGTGTAATATAAATTTTAATTTGAAATGTTTTCCTGACTGCATGTATGCATTTGCAAGAATGCAACAGGTATACCTCTATGAGATATAATTTAATCTGCCAGCTATTTCTAATCATATCCTTTTTGGTAGGTAAAAATTGTCAGCGAGAACCTGTGTGTGTATCAACCACTAACTGACAGTTTGCCTGCACAAAGGCAGTCTGAAGATGACCTGTATTACTTTTGCAATACCATCAGCATAGCACACTTACAGAAACTGTCCTGTAGCTATTTTAGACAATGGTGTTTCAAAAGAAAGGAAAACAGACAAACAACAACAGATAAAATTAGAATTGCTTGCTTAACTTCACACGTAAATATTTTAACAACATTTTTATTGAAACACTGTAAAGTTTTCCATATATAGATTAAGGCTTCAGTATTTTATTTTAACTTCTGACAGAGAAAGTAATGAAGACATCATCATGCACTTATACGGAAAACCATTAGCCTTGGATGACACCTGAGGCCAAGCAAAGAAATAAAACTGATAGATGAATCTCCCAGTGCTTACTGAAAATAACCCATCTGAACACAAATATAACACAGAAATAAGGTGATGGTGAAAAATACAAAACTTTTACAATAGATATTTTCTGTAAATGGTGCATTTTTGGAACCCTACATTTCCATTCTAAAGTTCATTGTAAGTTTTATATCCAAAATATCTAAAAGTTGTCATAGTTGTATATTTTATACTATTCTTTCTTCCTCCAAACATATAGCTATATAGAATATAAAATATATAAAATATTAGAAATATAAAGCTTCTAAGATATCAGCTTCCTTTATGAATTGTGAAAAAACATAGATATAAGTTTAATTTCTCTAGAGTTGAGAGACATATTTTCTCTTTTGAATAACCATTGCCTCCTTTTGCAGGAAGACATAGATTACTTAAATATTACATTAGTTATTCGGTATAGATTAAAGAAATAAACAATCAAACTTTCTTACATAAATGTTCAATTACTAATGACACAGTCTCATTTAAAATACAACATGCAATGATTTAAAATGGCTTTTATTGTAAATGGAAATAATCTTATATGTCTTGAATTTATCTTCTACACAAATATATGAAGTAGAATATATTTAGAAATAAAAAGCTACACATACATAGTGGTATACCAGCAGAAGAGCAGAGCAGCACTGCGGATGCAAAATGTTGTTAATTTTACACCAACAGTAGCATGGAATATGTGGTGTGTCCACCAAAATTTATGAGTTGATGAATAAAGAGTAACCAGAGAGTTGCATTATGTCCATAAGACCTCAAACCTAATAGTAGTCTTGGAGTGGTCACTGGTTATTTTTATAGTAATTTTGTGAAGCACAAATAGTTAGAAGATTTCAAAGAGCCCAGATAAACCCCCACCTACCTTGTCCTATGACATCTTTGTCTAAAAATCATGACAGTCTACATTGTTACATTAAAAACTATTCCCAGTCACTTCAAAGACTAAGTATGCACCTTGTGAACATATTCCATATTAAGGGACCAGCAAAGTAAGCTATATATATATCCACATTTATGATCTAAAGTCCTTTCACTGAATTGCCCTCTCTCTTCAAAACATATTCTTTAATTAGTATAAAATGTCATTGATTTTATTAAAGTTTTCCACTAAGCCATACTTGCTATAATGGATATGAAAAAAAAAGCAGTGTCTTACACCTGAATGACGTGTTCAAGTGCCATTAAATTTTTGATTAAAAATCATTGGTAGAGGTTGTAGCTATATTCCAAGTAAAATTTTCTTTTGTTGTATGCAAATAGTATTACAAAAAAGAAGTGGTCAAATAGGATGAAAGGCAAGATTTCAACTGTTTTTCAAGGCAAACAATGTTGATGAATATCAATATCTGCCTTCATGAAACAATTATGTCTTTAAAAATTGCTGGAGAAAAGAAAAACAACACACAAAACAGATGAGAATAGTCCAGCACTCTAGTAACTCCCTCAAGGGAACAGATATTAAAATGAAGCCTGAGTAACACTATTAATTACTTTGTAAATTCAGTAAGTGATTCATGGTATGATTTGATCTTCACAAATTCCTTGGGGCAAAAATTATGACTTTGTTCAGTTTCAGGAAGTGAATGATTTTGCTATTGGAAAGGAAACTGTTCCATTTTCAGAACAATTTCCAAGGCTAAGCTCCTCAGCACAGATTTTCAGTTGTTCTTATTTAGTTCCTTTTTCTTTTATACCTGATTTAATATATTGACCTACAGATTCAGATTTATTCCTTCATTTGAATGGGATTTCTTCTGTGTTTTTTTTTAAATACCTTTGTATCCTACTCTTTACAGTAACTTATTTAATAACTTTATTAAACTAGTTTAGTAAAATGAGATGAAAGTAAAAAAATTATATATATACATATGATAGAATGGAATTGTATCTGAGATTAAAACTGATCCAACAATGACTGTGGTTGTTAACATAAACCCTCCATTTATGGTGAATCATAAATGTCATTTATGGAAAATATTCCACTCTTTTTTTATTCTGTGAAGATTACTGGGAGTTTACTCATTTTAACATCTAAACACACTGAGATATTAAATTTGGTTATTATATCAGCCAACTACTATGAAAAATATACAAATACATCATGGGAAAGAGGTTCCCATTATCACATTGTGTAAATTCTTCTTGTATTTACAATGCTATTGAAACTGTCTGTGGATATCTTGCCTTTAAAGGTATGTTTCTTTATAATATAGTTATTGCTACACACAGAAATTTCTTAGAGCTTGTTTGTCATGGGAAAAATGAGAAATGTCACATAAAATTCCAATACTTATATATATTTACCTCCTTTTGTATTTGAGAAGGATTTCCTCTAGAGATGTTTTGTTGGAATTTTCTGTTCTGCACAACTATTTATACAATTAGTAAGCAAACCCAAAGATGTACATGCCATACAATGTAGAAACTTTGTCATATTCACCAGTAAATCTCTGTCTTTCCTATACGTTTTTTTACAAGTATCTTATTTCCATTGTTGGCTGCTCCTACTCCTAGGAGGAAAAATCAAAACATTGTGTGCTTATAGTACTGCCCATTATTCACACTTTGTATGCAATCAAATAATTAGCTGCAAATTGAGCAATTTACATAAACTACACTACAGTTCAACAAAAGATGTTGTGTAGAAGAGAGCAGCTTTAGCATATGTGACTCAGAAATGTGTCATGAATCCTTGTTTCTGCATCTTTTCATCTGACTTATTTCTTTAATTGCTCAGTTACAATGCTCAAGGTGTTTGAAACAGTTTTATACAGTGATGCGAGTGTTTCTTTTAGTTGCATCAGCTTTCTTGCTAAAAATAATAAAAAATTGCCTATTCATGTTTTTCAAATAAGTGTATGGACTTTGTATGGAACAAAAAAATCCAGGAGCTTTAGTGTCAAGAGGCGATTTCATATGAAGAATTTGGTGGAAATACCAACTTAAAATACTTCATCTCCTTCTTGCAATGGTGACAGAAGGTGGAATTACTCATTTTAAAACCTGCATCAGTTTGCTGCTCCCACTCACCAAATGACTCCACCAGTAGCTGTTGCCAACAAATGTGGCAGGTTAAGGATGCATAAACAGTATGGATGGAATGACAAACAGTAGTGGCAGGGAATGGAAAGAAAAGTGGGAAAATCTTAAACTGCAAATACTGGATATTTTGGATCAATAATTACAGCAGAGCATATTTAATGTAGTGATCAGTTCAACAAGTATTTGGAGGGCAAGATGGGGAAAAAAAACTACAAAGGTTTTCCAGAAATACTTTGATATAAACATAGAGAGTTCGGAAATGCCTGACTTACCCTCCTTTCTGTGTAGTGATGAAGCTAGATAAGTAACTGCACTTTTCCACTGGAGTTCATGGTCTGTAAAGCTGTCATTGCTGACACTTGGCTGATAGCACTGGGGAAATGACCACTCACAGCTCAACAAGAATGCAGATTGAATTTCTTTGACTATGGGTGTCTTGGGACCTTGCTGAACATTTTATCAGGGAACCAAGTCCTGTCAGTTCTTAAAACAACTGGAAAAACTGCCCCGTGATACAGATCATACTCTACATATCTTTTAGACTACTAATCTCAATTCCATTTAACAAAAACAATAGTAACTGAAGTGACAGCTATACTAATTCTTGCTGAAAGTATATTTAAATTAACTTGCATTATGCATAATTCACTGTTGGAAAAGCCAAAATTTGATTCTAGAGTTAGTTGAATTAGTGTGAAGAAAATAATTAAGAAATAATGAACTTCATGACTAATTTCCACTTTAGCTGGAATGACTTTTGGCACGCAAAGACTTCTTTGGAAATTTTAAAACAAGTTAAACCAAATCAGAAAGATTCCTACTATCCCCTGAAATATAAGTATTTCATATTTGCATTACGCAGTTGTTAGTCTAAAATTGGTGAAATGCTGCAGAAAATATAAATATGCATTGGAAATTTAAATCTGTTTGAAGAGGCTAGCATTTTGCCATTAATATTCTGCATCTCTATAATGATCAAAATTCACAGCCAGAACATTTTTGTAGTCATTCCCCATAGAGAATATACACTCAGTAGAGCTATGACTTTTAATTATGAGCCTAAGTATAGTAATAATCTAACAAGGACTGGACCTTCCACTATGCAAGAGTCTTGGTCTAAACCTGAACAACTGCAGCAAGGGGAGTGGGCACCATCACGTAAGGCATTGAAGCAATAAAAGAGTAGTAATATAATTAAGAAAGTTCTGGGACTGGGTTTTAGTTGGCAATTAAATAATTGAACAGTGCTCATCAAATCACACTGAACCTCTGCCAACAAGCTTACACTTTTGATGGCTGGAGAAGTGGTACCTGTACTTTTGTTTTCTTTTTTAACTTCAAAGGAATGCAAGGAAACAACATCATTTCTAAATCTCATTGCAAGTGACTATACTATGAAGCTGAAGCTGAAAAAATAGCATAAAGAGGGTCTGAGCAAAGTATCTACCAGAACTAGGACTAAAATGAGATTGAATTCAAACACCTAACTTGACTTTTCTTATATTAAAATAAAAATATGTAGCTCACTCATATGCTTTCAACTTAATCAATTATAAATAAAGGGAAAAAATAAGTGTCTTAAGTAAATCTACACTTCTGTGAAGATAGTGTATGCCTCTGATGCAAAATTTGTTCACCATTCCACCCTTCATACACATACACTCACCTAGGTAAATGTATTAGCTATTTAAAGTTAAAAATATTATGAAAACATGAAGATAGGGAGATCTATTTGAATAACACTAACTGAATAATTTTAAAAACTCCTTTTGTGTAGTGTAGTGTTGATGATGTACAACTGTAGTTTAAAGTGCTTACAATTTAATGGTATATCATGTTACATAACCTAAATATAATATATACTCTTATAATTTGTGTTTTAATGTGTATATGTGTATATATATGTGTGTGTATGTGTGTATATACATATATATATATATATATATATATACATACTATAATATACCTAAGTATACATTATACGTAATGGAAGAAGGTCATGTAGTTTCAACCCCCTACCATGGGCAAGGACATCTTTCACTAGACCAGGTTGCTTAGAACTCCATCCAACTTGGCCTTGAAAACTTCCAGGTATTGGGCATCTGCCACTTCTTTGGACAACCAGTTCCAGTGTCTCACCATCCTCACAGTAAAGAATTTCTTCCTAGTATCTAATCCAAATCCTCTTTCAATTTGAAGCCATTCCTCCTTGTCCTGTACATGCTCTTTAAAAAGCCCTTCTTCATCTTTCTTGGCATCTCCCTTCAGGTACTGGAAGGCCATAATTAGGTCACCCAGAAGCCTTCTCTTTTCCAGGCTGAACAACCCCAATTGCCTCAGCCTTTCCTCATAGGAGAGGTGCTCCATCCTTCTAATCATCTTGGACTTGCTCCAACACTTCAATGTCCTTCCTGTGCTGAGGGACCCCAGAGCTGGATGCTGCCCTCCAGGTGAGGTCTGATCAGAGTGGAGAAGAGGGGGAGAATCACCTCCCTCGACCTGCTGGCCACACTGCTTTTGATGCAGCCCAGGACACAACTGGCTTTCTGGGTTGTAAGTGCACATTGTTGGCTCATGTCCAGCCTGTCATCCATTAGCACCCCAAAATCCTTCTCGGTAGAGCTTTTCTCCATCTCTTCATTCCCCAGCCTGTATTGATACGGGGGGTTGCCCTGACCCAGGTGCAGCATCTTGCACTTGGTCTTGTTAAGCCACATGAGATTTCCATGGGCCTGTTTCTTGAGCCTGTTTGGGTCCCTCTGGATGGCATCCCATCCTTCAGGTGTGTCAACTGCACCTCTCAGCTTGGTGCATTTGATCCCTTTTCTGTGTCATTAATGAAGACATCAAATAACACTGGTGTGTGTGTGTGTAAATATATACAAAGATATATATCTCTCTAACCTTTTAAATCATAAACCAAGCAGAATGTATGGAAAAAATATAAAACCTCAATAAAATGAAGAAATCATACAGGATTTGACAATACACATAGGTATCACCAGTGCTTTCCAAAGGTTAGAAAATGCAGTTATGACTGATAGAGCTCCATCACAGTAAAGTCCTGTGCATCCTACTTTTCTTTTGAAGTTCACAGAATTGGTCTTTTCTGTATGGACAGTATTGGAGTGAGTTTTCCAACAAGTGGATATTAAGAGAATGATTAATTATCTATATCTTCTATATCCCCCTGAATATTGATTTCTTAAGGCTTACATTTCTTCCAACTTACTTACTTCTGGTATTATAGAACCCTGTTCTCACTCAACCCTCAAAACTTGGAATCAGTTTTCATAATTGTGCAGAGAAATTTGCATTTCTACCCAAATGGTTGGCTTAGCACTTTCAAAAATCTCAGAAAGCAAAATCATTTGTTTTATTTATAAAGAAATCCCTTCAAACAAGGAAGAAGAAAATAAAATTAATTCTCATGAAAAAACAGAAGACAGTTTTCTATCGAAAAAAACAGTTTCCAATTACTTCTTGATAACACTTGGTACATACCTCAAACACATTTCAGCATCTACTTGCTCAGTGTTGTGTCCAAAGGCCATGAAAGCTAGACATTACTTCAACGAGCAGCTTAGAAAAACAATGTCTACAACTTTTCTCTAAAGATCCACTAACCAGTCAAATATGGCAATTTCCACAATGCTATAATGCACAAAATTAAATGTCAGATTGTATTTTCATGTAAAACTGTATTCTGATTAAATAATATGACTGCTTAAAGTAGAAGTTTCAATTTTTAATATTTTTAATTTCATGCAGAAACATGAGAAAAATAAGCTTGATTATGCTCACAAAATATTATTTATATTGTAATAATTGTTTTCTGATGCAAAGAATAAATAATGTAGTTACCTACAAAGTATTAATTTCCTGCTCATTTTGGGAGTCTCAGAAGAAATCCATCTGAAAACTAACAGTGCAAATTAATGAGAGAAGAAGAGCAGTCAGTAAAAATGCAAAATGCTCCTTTCTTGGTGTTGTCATATGCGGTATTGTATCCGGTTTTTTATAGGATGTTCACAAGAGGAAATGACTGGTCATCTAAAAGGACTGTGCAATTAATACTTCACATAATACTATGTATGAAATATCACCAATGTATCTGAGTTATAGAAAAGCAGACTGTGTGCGGGAATGTGCAAAAACAGGTCTCTAATGGAAAGATTTTTCAAAATCTCTGTAGTATAAAACGAAATAGAAGTGGATGGGAAGAAGAAATCAAGCATTTTTAGTATTCCAGCATCTAACAACAAATGGAAAGCCAGCTTTTTTGGCACAAAAATTGAGGACTAAAGTACTCCATCGCTGAATGATAGAAAATTTGCTGGACATTGTTCTGTGGTTTGTTTTCTTTTTTCCCCCATACGAAAAAGACAGCAAAATCTACCTTTCTGTGAAAGTAATTTTGAAAGAATAAAGCTTTGATGATGACTTAAGATTCCAGTAGAAGGCAGTGGAATTAGAGTTATTTATCAAAGTATGCAATTATCATCTGCAAAAGAAGTATCATCCACCTTCTTCCCTATTTATTAATTGCAACAAACTGGCTAGAGGAGTTTGCAGTTTTATTTGCAATTTTAGAGTCAGAAATTGGCACTGGTACAGTTTATCAGCAGCTAAGCATTCTGATTTCTTAATTGTGAGAGAATTTGTGCTATGCATACATAAGTAAACAGATGTTACAAATTGAAATTGGTCGGGATTGATATTCTGACATAATCAGAATTTAGATTTTGTTATGGATAGATAGATTTGACTATGGGAACCTCAGCAAAAGTTATGGACCATTTGAAACCTGCTTGATTTTGGATTAAGGTCAGGTCAATAGTGCCATGATATGTTATTTGATAAGGGGGTAACTAATGTGAAGACTAGAAGTTTTAAAGTGTTTTAATGTAATTTTGAAAAAGAGGAATGCTTGCTTCAGGGTTGGATCTACTACTGAAAATAAGACACTTTTAGCACCTGCAGTTATTGATAGCGCAAAGATTGTCATATCTGCCACACTCAGTCATTTATCAAACACTACATTTATCAAACATTACATAGGAAAACTGCTGATTGTTTCAAGGTTACAGAGAATGCATAGAAAAAATGCATGGAGAAGCCTTTGAACAGTCATCTAATCCAATAGTTTACTATAGTAAGTATCAACTGAGTTAAAAGTACCAACACTGTTAAAGCATATGATTATTCATATTTTTAATTCCGAACTATTAAGAACTTGTATATTGATAACATGTAAAAGAATTTGGAGAACAGGATCTGGTATCTTGAATATGGAGAGTTTATTGTGAATAGAGTTTGAGAATTTAGGGAGATAAAAGAAGATTAAACAATTGATCATTTTGATTCTGTATATACAAAATAGCAAGACAAAATCATGACAAGATACAGTTAAAAAAAAAAAAAAGAGAAAAAAACCCAGTTTTTCTTACAGATGATAAGTTATATAACTTGAAATATGTGAAGTAGAAGGATCTTGTAGAATAAGAATCATTGTGAGCGTGAAAAAAGAATTTTTGAAGTTAAGGTTTCTGATGAAGAATTTCAATTTCTTCTTCCAAGACTGAGGCAATAGCATCACTGGGAGAGTTGATAATAAGAGTTGAAATGTCACAGAAAATTAACCTTTCAGTCATATCTGTAAGGAATTGGTGAATGTCTTTTGACAATGTGATATCAGAATGCCAAACTGAATGTCCAGGACTACTTACTAGGTTGGAAAGGAATGAGTCATCTAAATGAACATAAGGATTATCTAGCACAGTATAATTTACTCAGGTGGTTATGTCATGAAGGTCAGGCACCGGCACTGATTGTGAGACAATTTTTCAAGCACACTAAAAGAAAAGCAAAATTTAAGGTTAAATTATAACCCTCTTGGATTACTTGATAATACTTTGTGAAATATTAATTTCATATTTGAAAATGTACTGCATAACCACAGAATTTGAGTATATTATTTTGATAAAGTGCAGCTGTAACAAAGACTATTCTATTCTATTAAGTCATGTTGGTAAGTACTGCCTTTCTGCATTGTATCCATGGATTATATCTAACAACTCACTTAAAAGGTAGAGTTGCCAAAAAGAAAAGTTATTAAACTCTTGTGAGCTAGGTCCAAAGAACATTAATCCTACTTGGAAGTTATCACCAGGGAAAAGTTAAGAGATTTATGTTCAGGTCATGATCAATATCCTTGTTTTAACTAATGGAGATAAACTCTGTCTCCTCTGCATCTGCCAAGGAACTTAACCTGAGAGAAAAAGATAAGCCTTACTCTTTCAGATTTTACAATTATAACATGGTTAAAAAAAGATTTATGTGAGAGGGTGTGACTGAGGGAAAAAAGATGTTTTACATAAAGACTTATAACTCCCAAGGTATAGGTAATCATAGTCATAGTTCTTAATCATGAACTGAATATACATGTATATGTTTACATGTGTACAGAAAGTATTTGGGAGATCCAAGAATGAACTGAGAAATTATCATAAAAGTCAGGTCTAGTAGCTTTTCCCCTCTGAGGATTTGCTTATTGTGACAGAGTTTTCTTTCATGAAATTAAGGTCGATATGCCCTGAATTTTTGTTACAGTTAAATTTCATGATCAGTTGAGAGAGAAGTTTTAATATTTAGCACTCCATTTTTATTTGTATTTCCTAATACCTCACAAGAAAATATTCCTTCACTCTTTCTTTATGTTTTTGTAAAAGAAATAGGAGATGAAGGCTACTTTTAATAATTAGGCAGAGACATGATCATATTTAGTAAACTACAAAAATACCCTTTTATACCAAACTAAAACACTATGGACCTAAATAAGATTAGAATTACCACTGGTTGAAAAAAAGTCATGTGTCATGAGAAAGTAAATACTAAGAGGAGTGATACAAATAACATTACCAAATGTAACTTCAGGCATGAACACCTCTCAACAATGACTAGTAGTTGCACATAGAATCCCATTTATTATTTATTTATTATTCCACAGTTGTGGAATAATAAGAATTAATGCAAAAGAGGCTGAAACAAAATCAAAGACACGCATGTACACACCCATTTTAATTCATGTTCCTTCCAACCATGTCATATTTGCCACATATTATGCAACCATACGATCTTAAGCTCTGCCAGGGCAGGTTTAGGTTGGATATTAGGAAGAAATTTTTTACAGAGAGAATAATCAGACATTGGAATGGGCTACCCAGGGAGGTGGCGGATTTATCGTCCCTGGAGGTTTTTAAGATGAGATTGGATGTGGTGCTTAGTGTCATGGTCTAGTAACCATGGTGGTGTTAGATCAAGGGTTGGACTTGATGATCTTGGAGGTCTTTTCCAACCTGGTTGATTCTATGATTCTATGACAACATACAGATAATTTCCTTTCCCTCCATTGGACAACATGTGTACAGGAACTTTACAACCCCATAGGGGAAGTAAGAATACAACTTCCTATTGAGCTATGTGCAGACATAAAAGCAAAAATATAAAAGTATAAACATCATCATGAATGAAAATTATTGTCAAATTTAATAGCGCTGATTAGCTTCACTATGCAGTACTGCCAGCTGTAAGTTACATGGACACTGTAAGTTACAATGCAAGAGATTCACAGCAAACAAAGAGAGAAGTTTACTTTCTCATTTGTAAATTAGATGCTGGGTCTTCTAGTGCTTACGATTGTCTTGTAGACAACAGTACTTCAGGAGCAAAAGCATTTTACAGAACTGGGTATTATTTGTTCAAAATCTTTGTGATAATACAACTTTCTGTCATACTATTTCTATTCACCTTTTTCCAAAGAGGTATCTGAAATAATAATGAAGAATTTTTTAGATATGCTAAATGTAGCATCAGATGATTTAAGTGGATATTGTTAAGAAAGAAGATACAAATACAACATCATCTTGTCTTCCACTCACTGAATTTCAGCTGTGGTCTCTGAGTTGAACCAAAATCCATCAAGAGTCATTAAAATATAGCATATGTAGCTCAGTACTGAAAGGTACTTTACTCTAGTAAAGTACAGTTCCTCTCAAGCAAATAGCAATTAGGACTTTCTTCAAAATCCTACCATTGCTTGTCTTACCAGTTTTTATTGTCTAAAGATAAAAACTTTAAAGTGACTGGTGGGAATATTAAAAAGTTTAAAGATTTTTATTTAATCCCTTTCAGCTGATGACCAGCCAAAATATGGAAATGTAATAACCCTGATGGTAGAACTACATAGACAGACATCTATGCTACTTTAGGTCTCTTTCTTTCTAAACCATCTATGAGTTGGGTAGAAATGCATGGCTTAAATTTTCCCCCTTCCAACAGATTACAGGGTATGAATTTAGGCAATTGCTCATCTGCACACAGAGACTTCTGGTCTGTGCTTCTCCTTTGACATGTTCTTCAGTATGTATGATGTGCAGCCAGGAAGGAGAGAGAAAGAATAAGCGGATGGTAGCATCAGCAAAGATGTGAACGAGGCTGAGTTTTGGCATCTTTTAGACTAAGATGTCTTGTTTTATGGGTGCATTGCTGAGTGAGTGTTTGATTGAGGGCAATGGTTTCTAGAGCTATAAGTAGAAAGGAGAATTGTAATACAAGTACAATGATTGAAATCTTTCAATGGATAGACAGGGATTGAAAGTCATTTCTTTGTTATTTACTTAGACCCACTTACATATCTATTACTCTTAGTAACTTTAGCACCAAATGCCCCCTTTTCATTATCTTAGCTTTGTAAAATTTCTGAAAGCCTCATGCTAAGCAAAAGACCCAGAAAATACATTTTTGGAATTGGCCTCAAACGCATAACAACATTTATTTTTTCTAAATTCTTTAACAATCTGCCATGTAACTTAGATGGATGCAGGCAAGAAACACAAAAATTGTTATGTCGTCTATTCATTCATTTTAAAAAGGAATAAATTCTTAATATGATATCAATGCTTAATGAGTACTTTTGTGAATTGTTTCAGGTAGAAGAATCACACATTTTTATAGCAATCTAGACTTCCTAAAGTCTTGCCAGCATTACTGTAATTTATTTTATAGTAAGAAGTCAACCTCTTGAAGCAAATTTCCCAGAAAGCACTAATTTAAAGAATTATTTTTTTAAAAAAAGGATCAATTTAAAATAAAATTATATACATTATTAATACATTTTTATTTATGCAACTAATAATTATAATGGACTCATTGTCACCTAATTAGACATATCCAGTATCAGTAATGACTGACACCTAAAACCTGGTTTTAAAGAGAATGTTGGTGGTGGTGAAATTGAGCTCATTGTTCTCTATTCGATAACACAAAATGGTTTTGAATGAGATCTTGGATTAACAAAATATCAAAAATAAAATTTAAGTACGATTGTATCTTAAGATATCAGGAAATTAATCCTACTACATAAAGGTTTTTAAAATAAATAGGCCATATTATTGATTTAAAAAGCATAAATAAACCTAAACAAAAATACCCAAATATTTTTTCATTGTATCAGATTGTTTTTCAAATTTCCCCATGTAGCAGAAACAGGCAAAAGGAGAACCAAAAGTTAAAAGTTGACAGCAAAGAGTTGCAGAAGTGTTTTATATTATTAAGTGACTGGACCATAAAATGACAGAAGAAATTTAATATTATCAGTGTAAAGCAAAAATTATGGAAAAAAGTTCATATTTGTATATATATGTATCTATAGATAACAGTGGGTTCTAAACTAACATCTTCAAAAAAATATTGGGATCATTGTAGTTAATTTTATGAAAACAGTTGTTCTTAGCAGCAGTTGAAGTTGTGAGGTATTGGAAAACAGGAAAAACTATAAAAGAAACATTGCATTACTGCAATGTTTCATAATTGAATAATTCATATGTATTTTGAATGCTGAAGATCTTTTAGGTTTCGCCAACTAAAAGAAAAAAGTGCAAGTAAAAATTAAATATAAAAAGACTTGTATATGAAGAGAGATTAAATCAACTGGGATCATTTACCTGGAAAAATAAATGATTGGAGGAGAATATACGATTGCAAAAGAAAGAGAGAGAAGTGTTATTTACTATTTCCCACAATACAAAACCCCAATAAATTCAAAAGAAATATTTGAAAAAAAATTCTTGAACTGAACTGGAAGTTGGGGTTTTTTCACTCAATGTGCAAATGAGTTGTGAAACTTATTGGCAACACGCTGTGGCAATAAAACTGCTTTTGCACTTATTAAGTGATATCAAACATGAGGATGCAGAAACAAATTTCAGTTCAGAAGGTACTGAGCACAGGATGTCAGAAGCTGTGAGGTTAAACTGAGTGAAGTAGTAATTTATACTTGCACCCACAATTGACCACTGTCTAACACAAGATGTTGGACTAGAAGTCTTTTATCTTGCCCATTATCATTTCTTTTATGATCATTTCAGTCTGAGCCTTTCTTGAAATTAAGCATTTGATTGCTGCATTTTTAATATGGGCCTGTGTATGAATAAAATTAATGAACTGAAAACCATGAAATTTGGATAGCTCTATCTGAGGCATGTATGAAAGACTTGTATCGTGACTTAGATATTGTTAATTGGATGACAATCCTAAATAGTCACAGTGTTATAGAGAGTGATAAATAGAGCTGACAATGAAAGACAAGGCCCACATAAATGATTAGCAAAATCTCTCCCTTTGACATAAAAGTACAATCTGAGTGCAAAAACTTGGTTTTCTTAATACATGCCATTTAAAAAGATGTATACGTTGCCATGGTAAATACTGTATTCTGGTTTACATTTTAAGATCATCACAGAGTTGAACACATGAGCTAGGAGATTTTATGTTTGTAGAAGTGGCAGATTTTTTTTCCTGCCTAAAACTTGCAGAAACGTGACAAACTACAGCTTCAGAGTTTCCTGTGATTCCATTCAAAGTATTACTGCATACTTGAAACATCTTTGCCTGTGTAAGTGAGAAAGATAAACTAGTATTGACTCTTGTTCTGTAAGGAAAGAGAGAAGTAAAAGACCTAAAGCATTGCTATGGCATTTATTCCATCAGTGCAGAATTGTTCCCTGTTGTGTATTTCTGGCATTGGACTAGTCTGCTTTAAAAGACAAAGAAATAGGGGGAATCCTATTCTATAGTTAAAATGAATATATCTTAAAAACTTTACTCTAGTTTATGGTTCTATTTTCTTGATTTCTATCACATTTTTCCTGGAAATCTCTCCTTGACTGTTCATTAAGACCATACAAATTGCTATTCTAGAGGAAAAAATAGCAACAACTATTTTAAAAAATAAATTAAAATACCAGTTTTACTATATTTTAAATCATAAAAAATTTCAGCAGAATCCTTGATAGTATGTCTTTACATATTCTGAACTATTAGTGTTTTAGGGTGAGTTTTAATGTGTTATCTTTCTTTGCACTCCTTGTACGTAAGGGAGTCTGAAAACTCAATTTTATGGTAAGGTTGCATAGTATTTATCTTACTGTTTTTCAGTCTGGTTGAAGATGTACAGAGAAACCTTCATGACAATAGTGTATATTCTTTTTTTTTTTTTTAGAAGCCTTAGAGAAACAAAAAATACTGCTTGTGTTACTATATTTATATATGAAAAACTTATTGATGTATCTTCCTTAGACTGAAGAACACTAACTGGTTCTAGCCTATTGTACCTCACTCTTTGTCATCTGCTGATTTGCCAAGAGAAAGTAGATTTCATACATAATGAAGCACATTTTGTGGGGGTCCCTTTTCCTATGAACAACTCAAGACAGAATTTGATAGAAATAAATCTTTCATTCAGAATAATATAAGTCCCTGATTCCCAAAGACCCGATCTAGGAGGGAAAAATCAATAAACCAGTATTTCCTCCAGCCCCACGTAAGAGAATGACAGTCATGGTGCTTTTATAAAGTAAAACAGCAGTGGTATGTTCAGTGAACAGATCTTTCATAGGAATCCTAATAAAGAAAAAAAGGAAAGAAAAGTTATGGAATGTTTTCAGGGAAGTAGGGAGGGCAGTTTAGAAAAAGAAAGGAAAAAGTACTTAAATGTATTCTTAGCTTCATCAATTGTTGAGACTTTTCAAAAACAATACTGTCTACACATTTAATAAAATTTCTTACTGAGAAAGACAAGGAAGGGTATCTTTTAATTTTCCCCACGTGGAAAAGGTAGCAATAACTAAGCAGTTACTCATTTCTATGCATTAGTTGCTAGCCGCAAAATCAGCATGCACTTATTCTTACTCTGAACTAGCTGTTTATCTTGGGTGACTAGAAGGACAAATATATATATATTTATATATATTTTTATATATATATATATATATATGCAATTTTTATGGTCATGCAAAGAATCATGAGGTATTCTAGTGAAAAAAGGGATAATACAGGCATTGGAAAAAATGGAGGATACTCAATGAGAACAGAAATGGAAGTGAGTATTCATTGCCAGTTATTGCAGTTGGGAGGTGTATCACACACATACAAAGAAAACCCTATGATTAAATGTGCTAAGCATAAAATACCCTGCTGTGTTTATTTTTTTCTTCTGAGAAAGGAAGTCAATGGATTAACAGTATATGTAACTATATGTAGTTGAGAATAAAAGTACTTATGTGGAAATAATGTTATTATGATTAATATAAATATGAGTAAAGTTAAATAAGTGCATTGGACATTAAAAAAAAAAAGCTATTTCATGAGCACACAGAAAATTCAGTCTGTGCCCATCACCTCTGGTCTTTTTCACTGGACACCACTGAAAAGAGGCTGACTCCATCCTCTTTACAACTTCCTTTTGGCTATCTATATACACTGATAACAACCTCCCCGAGTCTTCTTTTCTGTAGGCTAAACAGCCCCTGTTCTCCCAGCCTTTGCTCATAGGAGAGATGTTCCAGTCCCTTAATCATCTTAGTACCCCTTTATTGGACTGCAATATCTCCATATCTCTCAGTGTGTAGCGTCACTGGTGAATAAAGGGCAAGGATCCCCTCCCTTGACCTGCGGATGATACTTTGTCTAATGCAGCTTATTATACCATTCAGCTTCTTTCCAGCAAGGGTACATTGTTGACACATTTTCAGCCTCATGTCTGTTAGGATCCATAGGTCCTTTCCCTCCAAACTGCTGTTGAAGTGGATGACTCCAGCATATGTTGGTGCATGATTTGTTCCATCCAAGGTGCAGGACTTTGAACCTCCCCTAGCTGAACTTTATGAGGTTAAGCATCAAACATTCTTTCTCTATATGTGAATATGTAGATTTAAATAGCAGAAGAAACAAACAGTTTGAAATGCTGCCTAAAGAAAAGTGCCAAGTCATGAAAAATTAACTCAGATTTATCACTATACTTCAGGAGTTAAACAGGGCTGGTAGCATGAATACTCCATGTTAATAAAATGAATAGTAGTGAAAGTCAGTCGACCAAAGCATCAATCCTAATGGAGAGGCAGAGTTCTATGCTTAGAGAATGCTATAACTGAGAGTTATGGTCGAGAGTTGAGAGTTGAGAAGGCAGAGACAGATATAGAAGATTGCAACTACATTAGTTTAAATTTCTTTCATTGCCATTACTAGTAAAAATGACACCAATAAATGGATGAGTGGTTAAACAGCAGGGCAACCTCAGTAACAATCATAACCAACTGAGGACCAGAGAGTCTTTATAGTGTCACACCATAATTTAATTAACTTGAGGGCATCGAAAACCTCAATGATTTGACCAAGCTAACTTCCTAAATACATTTTCGACATTACACTTACAAATAAGCCAAATATTCTGTGTGATTTTATTGGGTTTATGCAACTACAGTTTTTCAGTTGGGGAGTTGCAGTGGTGGCCTTTGTGAGAAGAGACCAGGGACTGGCTCCACGTCAGATTGAACCTCTTCCAGTCTGTTTGAAAAAGGACCCACCACTGGCCAAAGCTGATCCAACCAATGACAATGGTGATGCCTCTGTGATATTATATTTAAGAAAGGGTAAAAAACACTGTGCAGGAGTGGTGAGAGAGGAGTGAGAAAATTATGAGCAACAGCCCTGCAGACACAAGATAAGAGAAGCAGGAGGTTTAGGGAGGTGCCCAAGTACCAAAGCAGAGATTTCCCTGCAACCTGTGGAGAAGACTGTGGTGAGGCAGATTGTCTCCCTGAAACTTGTGGAGGACCACAGTGGAGCAGATATACACACTGAAGCCTCTGGAGGCCCCCATGCCACAGCAGGTAGATGTGCCCTGAGGAAAGCTCCTGGAAGGAGCTGTGGCCCATGGGAGACCCAGGCTGGATCAATCTGTTCCTAAAGGACTGTAGGCTGTGGAAAGGTCTGATGCTGGAGCAGTTTGTGAAGAACTGCAGCAGATGGGAAGGACCCCTCTTAGAGAACCTAATGTCCACTCTAAACATATACACAATTTCTAAAGCAAAAAAAATCTTTTGTTAGGTACTGAGTTTAAAGTAAAAATACAAAAATATTTCTCTGATTTATCTACAGCTATTCAATTCAACTGAAGAACTAATTCTCAGCTCAGCTCATATTCTACCAGCAGTGTCAGATGCTAAGTATTTCTGAAATATAAGTATGTGGAGCAAAAAGAAAAAGGCTCAACTTCCTTAACTACCTTTTCTGCCTTTTTTTTTTTAATTTTTTTGTTTCAGTGTGAATTTAAATGTTTATGGGGAAATTCAGATATCATGGGATTGAAAGCAAATTTTCCAGAGACTTCAACAGAAATTAATTATTCCACTTAATTTACATAATGATGAACAAATTTGCTTCAGGAATCACTAAAAATAATAAATAACTGTACTCCTTCTGTGAAGTATTAAAAGAGCTTTTTTCAACTGTTTAATGATTTATGAGGGAGTGGATAGTATCTGGCCTTTCTTATTTGAAAAAAAAAAAAAAACAAAAAACTGAAAAAATCAAAACAGTTCCACCAGAACCGTAATGTTGAGATTACTAAAAATGTACCTAAAAAGAAAATATTCAAACTATGTATCCAGTTTATGAACCTATATTCTATAATATGAGTTTAGAAAGTAACATGTTGCAACTGTGGTGACAGAAACACAAACAAATGGCATTATAGCAAACGGTTTCACAGTGTAAATTTTACTTACAGAAAGTATGACTGATGTCTTGGAAATGTTGCATTACTACATTGTGTAGCAGTTTGCATAGAGCAGCAATAGAATGAACTACTTTTTACTGTGGCATATAGTTTTAGATCAGTTAAATGATTCAGTAACTTACCAATGTGTTATATAATAGCTATACATACAACAATTCAGTGTTTTTATAATGTAACCTCAAATAAAAAGAAATGCTGTTAACTACAATAGATAATAAATGTGTTATATCAGAGACAATCATAGAATAAATAGTCACTAAATGATATAATTTAAAGACAACTGTGTAGTTGTAAGTCATGTGGAAGATAGTACTGAATTGAGATACACATACATAATGGTTACAATGTATGATCTTAGAGGTCTTTTCCAATCTGAATGATTGGAAAAGAAAATTACATATTAGACGATTAGATATTAATACTGGCATTCATGGTAGCCCATTAGACTGAGATACATTTTTTCTGGATCTAAATTCCCTGTTAGGAGACAGACTGCAACTCTTTTGCTTTATTTTTATTACCTCTCCAACGCATCCATAGCCTGTCACCTAGTGATGTGCATTGCAACGTACTGTAAGAGTAATAATCAATGAGTTCAGGCACAGACATTTTCTGCAGTTTTCACCTTAGGTCCAGCCTCTCCAGTTTTCTGCCAATTTTCAGAAAGTTCACACACATGCACATACACATAGACATGCACTCAAATCAGTATGCTCTCAGATGCTGAATACAGTAATCCTTATTTAGACAGATAAATGGAATAAATATGTTCAACAATGACCTATACAAAATCCAGATTTTCCTTATTAAAGTAATTATTTATGCGCACGTGAAAATGAGATATACAAGTATTGGATATATGCAGAATTCTTCAGAGAATTCTTAAAATGGCATACAGTTTGCATAACATATTTGTGTCTATACAAATCCTGATTTTCACATCAAACAGAAGGGAGAAAAATTTTTTAAGAAGTCTTTATTGCCGTGCCAAAACCTTCATCTCCAAGGCCTTGCACAAAGCTGAACTAGTCAATTTGTAATTAAATCTTATAGGATACAGCAGTGATACTCATTACAGAAAAGGCATTTTATAGTCAGCAATCTTATTTTCAACTAACAGGATGACACAAAAGTCACAGTTCACAGAAGCTTTATGTCTGTTATTTCATGCTGGAATAATACTGCACAAACCAATTAGCCAGTGTAATAGTGTCAAGATGTATTTAAAGAAAAAAATGGATCTGGCAAAATGCCTCTGCCTTTCTCATATTTATAAGGACAATAGCTTTACATTTGAAGGGCCAGCCTTTTGGGGTACTAAGAAATAAATCTCTTAAAGCACTTAGACTACATATAATTAGTGTAGGATGGTATAACTCCCATTCCACAAATAATTTTTTTTTACAGTTGGAAACCAAAACTGAATTAATAAACCAAAACTGAATAAAAATTATTAAAATTAAAGCCCTTCAGTTAATGCATCCATTAAGGTGCATGGAATGAGAGAATACAATGGTTTTAGCAGACAGCCGAACTAAGGCAGCAATGCACTGGTGGTAGTCTGAAGGTTTTTCACATCCATAAATGCTTATAAGCATGACCTATTTTGGGGTTTTTTTTTGTCTTTTTGCTTGAAAGAAAACTCATTCAGGAATATTACAGAAAAAGGAGGGGAAATGGGAGAGAAGGAAGATTAAAGGACTAATGAAAGATTTGAAGGGAAATGAATTTACTACCTTAAATTAAGTACAAAGTTCTGATTCCCAGAAAACTTCTTTCAGCAGATTTTTGTAGATTTCCAGGTAACTGAGATCTGTATAAAGTTTTACAGAGGAGTGTTGAATGTTTGTACAGCACATCTATTATTCAGATCTGTGAATAAGGATGCCACTGGATTCTCAGAAAGCGACCGATTCATGCAAGTTCTACTAAAATGAAATTATAAAATTCAGTCCCATTTTTAAATGGCAAGTCAATTTCAAAAATAATAAAACTAAACAAACAAAATGTGTCAGAAACCATCACATGACAAATCTCTGTCCTGTGACCACATGATGCAAAGAATTTCATAGTGCTGCATCTCCGTAAGCAACATCAGCAACTGGAAGTATGAATGGAAAAAACTATTTCATCCCAGATCCTGATTACTAGCTCCTCTCTTTTTAGTCAGTGTGGAGGACAATTTCAGTCTAAATCTGTAGATAAACCTCATTTGGATATTCACTTTGCCTCTCACTTCTTTTATCATGACAAGGAATTTACTTTAGACTTTTATCGAAATATCAACATATTTACATGGCAATTTCTAATTATATTCTGCTATGATGGAGCAGTGACACTTTTTCCTCTTTTAAATATTCAATACTGTTTTAATTGGCTGAGCATTTCAGTTTCACATTTAAGCAAAGCAGTAATTTTTTATATATTCAAAAGGGACAACCAGGTATATTTGTGAACACTAAAGGATGCTAGTGTTCACAGGATAACACAGACCAAAAAACCAAGACAACTGCAGAAATGAAAAAAGTTAAAGCTGTTTTCAAACATGGAATTATGGAGGAGCAATTCTACTTCATTCAGCAGGCGGTATATACCTTCATCTCTTTATTTTCTTTAGAAAGAAATGAAACAACCAGGCTTAAAGAAATAAAATAATGGAAATATTGCTGTGGAATTGCCAGATAGCCCATCTTTCTGATAGTTAATGGAGCAAAAGAAGAAAATGGAAATTAGTCAGTGAAATATGAATTTCTACAACTAGCACTCTAACTGTAATTTTCTAGATTACTGCTGAGGTTCTAAAGAGCTAAGAAAATCAGGTACATTTTTTTTCATTAAGTAGCAATGTAGTTAGAACAGATAAACTTCCTTTCCCTTGTGCCCAGTTTTCTTTTACTTTTCACGCATTACATAGAAAAGAACACATATGGGATAAGAAAATTAAAAAAATCCAAACCCATTAAATGAATGACACAAGCACTGAAATGATATCTATGGTATTTAGGTGACATTTTCCAGATTAAAAATGTACATAAAAATGTTAGCCAAATATTTTCATCTTAAAAGGAAAAACATTGTACTGTGTACAGATTTTTTGGTATTTAGCAAGTTTAATATCCTTAGCATTACATGCTCAGAAGTCAACTAATACAGAATGTATTACATTTCTAAAGGAGAAAAAATGTTGGCTTTTCATGGGATGCTGTTTCCTGTTCAGTATTTGAAACTCATACTTGATTTGTAAGTGTTTAACTAGTTTCTGTTTTGTGTTCTTTAAAAAGAATTATGAATTTAACAATTTTAAAAGAATTATGTCTCCTTAAATGCTTTTAAATGCTGTATTTGTCACCACTGCTTATTAGATAGACACAAAACATTCGAGGTCATAATTTGACTTACAGATTTTTCATTTAAAATACTGTGAATTCTAAATTATTGATCTAATGAACTGTCTTTCATAAAGTCTTAGTAAGTACTAATATAATAAAAAATTCATTTTATAGTGGAAGTGGTGGGGAAGGAGATACAGGAATAATTTTTAATCCATGCAGTATAAAGTCTGTCATTTGGTTTACAATAAACTGTCCTTGTAAAGAGGAAAGAAACTAATTGCATTTGGTTTATGCTTCATCCTAGTATAGAACATTCACTTCTCAACTGAAAATAATGAATTGATTTCTGGACATATTTGACTACTATAAAGACTGAGAGTAAAAAAATTGTAATATACCAGAAATGTTGTTCTTATGTTAGAGTTTACATGTCCTTTATCGCATTAATTTTATACCACAAGTTGGGAAGAGGCAGCAAAATATAACAAAGCATCTTTCTAATACTCTGTCCTAGTTATAGGGAAAGGAGACAAGGTTTAGCATTAGATGGGTGTGACCAATTATGTATTCTATCCCATTTGGCCATTTTTGATGGACTATCTCTTTAAGCACAGGAGGCAGAACTGTTTCTGTTGGGAGTTTCTTCATCAGCTGTTACTGTAGCCACCACTCCTACCAACCCAGAGGGGAAAGATCCTACCAAGAGAGAAGGGCCCACCCTGCCACAAGCTGCTTCAGGTGTTTTTCTTTCTCTAACCAGTTTTTGCCACGGCCGCAGACTGGCACCATTACTTTTTGCACTGCCTGTTGCCTTTGGCTCACCCCACAGACCGAGTGAGAGCCTGCAGTCTGCTACTGCTGGCTGGTCCCTCACCACATACGGAAAGTAAGTTGCAACAAAAATATAGTTTGGGTCAATGTGACCTTTATCCATTGAAAATGTGCTGATTGACTTTTAGAAAAAATGCATTATTTTAAAATTAAAGGTTATTCACTTTCAGGATCAGAAGTTCTAGAAGATTTTAGGACAGTCTTAGGCTTGAATACACCTACACAAAAATATGCCCTAGATTTATCTCTGCACATTCCCCTGACTCCAAAAACAGGATCTAGTGACAAAGAAAGAAATTTAATCTATCTTTAATATATAATAATTTCAACAAAAACCATTGCTATCAGATACTGAAAGACTCATTAGGAATCTTGACACAATCATTAGTTGCTTTTCAGTGGCTATATCAGTTGGAGACATAAACTAACCATTGAATGATTGTTATCTCTCTACATGATATTAAACAAAAATTCAACCTTTCCCAAATAATATTAAAAAAATGTAATCTAGAGTAAAATCTCTTAATTACTTGGAGGTTTCAGCTGCAAAATTCTTGATAGAAATAGATGTATGAATACTGTTCCATCAGGTAGCATGGTCTTGACGACCCCTGAATGTGACTTGCTCCTAGTGGAAAGCAATTTAATGCTCTACTGCACATAGAATAGTATATATGAATGAAAAAAGAATTCCCAAAATAAACAAAAAAAATCTCCCACCAAAACAATTACTGACAGGTACACCTGAATAGGACTGCTTATTAGTCACTTGTCTGTAGCCAGGCAAGATTGTTTCACCTCAGTTTAAAAGATAAAGACTCACGGTAGGCTGTCTCTGCAAGTTCTCATTAGGCAAACAGCCTCCACTGTCCATTAGAAGAAAAGTCTCCCTATTATTTAAGGAAATGTGACAGCAATGGAGGTGAAGTGATGGCAGGAAATTCATCAGTGCATTACTAAGCTTTTTGCTTTCTACAACTTTCACCGGCTCTTTCCACTATTTTGTCTGACAGCTCAAATGCTGCAGGGTTGTAGTCACGGCAAAGGTCAAGAACAACAGCAGGGCTATAAAATGAGATTCTTTCGGGGGGGGGGAGGCTTCCAAGCACAAACAAGTTTATTGAGCACAAGACAATGAGATGAGAGCTCACATCTCAACAAATTTATCTAAGTAGCTGCCACTATTTTTGAAAAAACATTAAGAACCTTAAAAAAGATTTAGAACTTTTACATACTCTTGCTGTGTATACAAATGTGTTTTACTAAAGACTAATTTAATTGAGCATGATGCTCAACTAAAAAATAAACAGAAAATGCCTTCTTCCTTTAATAAAGACAAGGTTTGCAATGCTACAAATGTCAAGTTTAAAACTAAGAGTTTTGCTATGTCTTTAGTGTTTCATAATCAGTGGTAACAATAAGGTGAATTTGAATTACCTTTCACAATGTCCAATAGTACTCTTATCTAGTCAAGGAACAGGTTCAGTGTCTGAATAAAAAAGCCACAACTGAAATTTCTGCTAAAACAAAGAAGACGAAGATGGTATCTTAGCTTCCTATTCTGTCAAAACGTTGATTTTTACACATACACATATTCAGTGTGTGCAAGGAAAAAAAGAATTTAAAAAAGCATGATATAGTCTCTGCATGCAAATTCATTCAGATATGATTTTGACAATAGACCAAAAACTGACTATTGTCAGCATCTGACTACTATTATAATGCAGACATTATATTAAAACATACTCAAAAGCAAGTCACCCATTAAACGTTATTAGGCTAAAACACCAATGGTTTCAGATATATGTACAGTTGATCAACATTTTGCATTCTCCAGATCGTATATTAAAACATTTAATTCAAGCAAGAATAGTTGTAGCAGATTGACCATGGTGGGATAAATAATTTTTATTCTTAAAGTGGTTATATGTGATTAATTTTTCCAACTAGTCCCCACTCATGCAGATAACTGTACAATATGTTGCTGGATGAGATAAATATCATGTTTAGAGACCTGGGATTCTTCTGATTTTCATTTTTAGGTTTCATACTTATATTCAAGACTAGATGAGGTGTTTAAATTGGGAAGCTTGGATGAAAAATTACGTATGTTCTGTTTTGAACATACGTCTGTGTTGTTTTGTATTGTTATTCAGAACATCTAAGGAAGTACATGCTATTATTCTATCTTTATTCTGCATTCAGACAATAATAATAATAATAATTGTAAACTATTCATAATTATTTTTGAATTTGAAATATTGTCATAAGCTATTTCAGGCAAAAGATCTGATTTTGCAGAGAGAAACTGAATTAATTTATCTTGAAACTGCTTAGCATGCATTGATTTCTATTGCATTGTCTGCCAAACTGTTTATCATTTGTCACCATAATTTTATATGTGTATACTGATCCCCCCATAATGCTTAATGGAGGTACAGAGGAAAAGAGAAGCAAATGATCTACACAAAGAAAGCAGTGAGACTGATGTACTGAATAGTCTTTAGAGGAAAAAGGAAATCCTGTAAAAACACTAGCAGAATAAGTAAAGGTTTACAGGAAAAAAAAAAGAACATTTTTAAAGAAAGTCTCAATAAGTGATATCTAGAGTGGTATAGTGAAGAAAAAAGTACTGTATCATTATCTAAGGTTGCTGTAAGAACAATATATAGAGTAACCAAATCTAATTAGAGATAAATATAAAAGATATAACATATTAAATAAAAAGTATTTCTATCTCTAGAATAATTTGTATTATTCAAAATCCAGGAAGAAGTTCCACTTTGTGTCAAAGAAGATTTCACACACAGAATTTCGTAAAACACTTTACAGTATATTGGTAATTTTTCCTATTGATAACTGTAAAAATACTAAAAAATCCCAGAAGATACAAAATCATACAAAATATTACCTGTTCATGTTGGCCATATGAATCCAGATATAAAACTAGTTAAAATATTTTAAATGTGTTTATAAATACTTCAATTATAACATTTTTTCTTTTCCATGCAGAAATTAATGTCTTTGAATAAGTAATACCAAGCTATGGCTAAGACTCCATGAAAAACATTTTCCTAGGTTGCAACACATAGAAAAGAGATATGAAATTGAGATCATTGGCTGAAAAATCAACTTCTTGGTTATCTGGTTTGAGAACCAAGGCACAACTGATTTCTAGTAAGACCCTCAGCTTTACTGTGGGCCTTGATAGGAAAAAATTAAATAAATGCTTAAAAACATGAACCGAAACTTTTCCAATTAAATTCGGTGTGCTTATTACACATACAGTTTAGAGTGAAGAAAACCCATATCAGAATGAATCCTCAGCAACAGTGTAATTGCTGTGTGTCTTGCAGCAAAGTTATCTCCATTCTAGAGTCTACAAAAGGAGGGTCCCCATTTTGTCTCATTCTTAAACATATCCCAAACAAAAGTAAAAAATGTAGTTACTGCAAAGGCAATAAAAAAGAATGATACAACCTGCTAGACTTTTAAAAACAGAAGTACATTTTGATAATAGGGATGTAAGTCATCCTTCCCCTTTAGCACTGCCTGTTGTGAGACAGTTTTTTTGTGACCAGAAGTCAGACCCACGTGTCCCATTTTGCTTCAACTACTCAACACAGAGAAGTATTCATCCTGCTTCAGTGCACACCTCAGCCTATCATTGAACAATTAGGCATAAAAGATATCTATAGAAGACTGGAGGTGTAAAACATAAGCACAATTTAGATTTTCTACGTATATCACCAGTTCAGTAAAAATGCTTAGATTGTGTGTTATAGGCACTTACATAATTATGTTACAATATTTACATAAATTATATCCAAAGTAGTCATATGATCCCATACTTATCGGATGGATTGACCTTGCCAGGTGATGACCCAGCTGCTCTTTCACTCCCCTTGCTCAACAGAACATGGGGAGAAGAGAAAGAAAAGCTCATAAGTTGACAAAACAATAGGGAGCCCACTCATCCATTACCATCATGGGCAAAACAGACTCAATTTGGAGAAAATTAGTTTGATGTATTGTCAATTTAAAAAAGACTATGGTGGTGAGAAACAAAGCAAAGGCTAAAATACCTTCATCCCCAAATTCCCTCAACTTCAACTGTTCAACTTCAGTCTGTCATTCCCAACTCTTCTACCCACCCCATGTCCCCAAGCAGTGCAAGAGGAAGATGAGTGGGCGATCAGTCCACAACAGCTCCCCTCTGCCTCTCCATTCTCCTCACACTTTTCCTCTCCTCTGGCAAAAGGTCCTCCATAGGCTGCAGCATGGATATCTGCACCATCATCTCCCTCTTTCACAGGTTGCTGGAGAATCCCTGCTCTGGAGCCTGGAGCACCTCCTGCCCCTGCTTCTTCACCAGTCTTGGTGTTCACAGGGCTGTTTCTCAAGTCTTTTTCCCCCATTCCACTCTCAGTGTGGCATTTTGCCCTTTCTAAAATCTGTTTTCCCAGAGGCGCCTCCACCTTGGCTGCAGGCACAGCTGTGCCCCGTGGTGGGTGCACTGGAGCTGAATGGATCTGACTGGGACAGGTTCACAGCAGCCACAGCCTCTTCTCAAAAAGGCACCTGCTGCCAGCATCAGTCCTGTTCAGCCATATAAACACATCCTTATCTTTTTTATTTTGTGTCATCAAAGATACGTCTTATACACAGGAAAACTAGAGTGAAGTGGAAATTGAGATCAGATTTTAAAAATTTACATCACTGTACTGCATAAGGTAAATGCACGTAGTTTTCCCTTTTCATCTAAAGAACTTTATTATGTCAAAAAATTTGGACTCTTTCCTTCTCTCCTTGCTGCCTAATTAATTCTGTCTGCTTTTATAATTTCTTTCACACTTCATATACCAAACTTCCTGTTGTTTCTTTACAGCTGATTTTCTGATTTAACATATTTGAGGAACTGAAGCAGCAGTATATATGATAAAACTGAGTAAAAGCATTAATTGAGCTCAGACATTAGTAACATGGATAGTGTCTCATCTGAGGCTGCCAGAAGTATCATGTGTCCAGTTATTTCCAAACTCGAAAAACATTTTCAATCAAAAATACTGGTCAGTGTAAAGACAATTCTAGTTTCAAAAGCATCTTTTCACCTTTAAAGTCAAATTTTCACAGAATTTGCATAGAATTCTTTCTTTATATTGCCCACAACTCCATATTCAGTCCATTTTTCCATACTGCCAACCTGCTTCATATCAGCTTCAGTTAATTGTTCATGTCTACCTCCAGGCTGAATGCAAACCTGAATGCACCCCACATCTTGAAGATAATCCTTTCTGGTATCTTATTTTAGTGATACAATTAGTTATCCTTCTCAATATATCCACTGACATAAAAAGTAAAATTATAAATATAACAAATAAAATGCCTGCAAACTTTGTCAGCCCCAGTGACAGGAAAAATATACCTAAAACTGTAATACTGAGAGTATACATTTTAATTTCTTATGAGCACTACTATGGAGTAGAGAAGCATTTAAAACTTCTATAGATGTGTCATTGTAAGGACAGAAAGTGCATCTTTTATTAAATAAGAAAAAAACATAGTAGTATTTACAATATTATGTTTTTGTGATTAATACTGAAAGCACGACTAACTGTAATACACACTGTAGAAAAAGATTAATTCAAACTTAAAATTCAGTCAGAAAATAGTATTTAGATCAAAGAATAAATAATCATTAAAGTGACAACAAATGATAAGATATAGTGAGGTAATTCTTCAGCGATTTTAACATGACTGATACAACGAAATAAAAAATATACCTCAATTATATAAAGAACTAATATTTGTGGTGAAACTGACCCTATTTCAAGAAGCTTTAGTACAATTTGTAGAATAAATTAAAGATGGCAGTCATGAAATACCTAAGTTCTAGCAACTTCTTAGAGGTACCACAACTTTTTATGATTGTTAAATATTTAACTATATTTGTGGCAATAGCATCAATCATAAAAATTCAGTCTGGTATGTTTGCAAATATATAATAGCTGTTATCATAGTTATTTACCATTTTGTGCTAACTATTAAAAATTAATTTCAGATAAGGGTTGTATGAAACGCATAATAATACATAAACCAAGATGAAATCTAACTTCGATGAATTTAAGGTATTGCAGGAAGTCACACAAACCTCTACTTAACAGTACTCCATTCTATACCTGGGAAGAAGACCTTTAGCTTTCTTTTATAAATAAAAACATAACTTTATAACTGAAATAAATAAATTAGATAAAATAAACAAATAAATACTTAAAAATAAATAAAACACCCACCTAAAAATATATTTTTAGGGTTTAAAGGAACACAGTTCTGTGTAGTTGGAAAAGTATTGTAGTAAGAAGTACATTATCTGTGGAAAAAAATGCCAATGGGCTGGATTTAATTTTTTTCAATGGATCTATATCAGGAAGTACCAGAACATCACGTTGAGTAACTTTGATAGTTTACTGAAAAGTTGCATAAGCTAATAATCCATGGCTGTGTGACAATGTCAGTGTCAGTGATAAGTGAACACAGCTTGCTATGATACATGCTGTATCCATCTGCAAGTTGGAGTTACCTCACAGAACTTTTTTAATATCAACTAAACAGCCATTCATATTTCAATTTCAAAGCTCTGACCTACGGATAAGCATAGTAGAAGGCTGTGACAACAGATGAAATTTAAGCTTTGTGATGATGTTATTCAGATATTATGACAACATGTCTCAGAGAACAAAAACAACACCCCAAATTTGTGCACATGTATATGTTAAGAAACATTACTGTGTCCTCTATCTTTAATACCATTGCAAGTATCTTGTAATATCTTGAAAGCACTAAAAAAGAGTAAGGATAACTAGATTTCTCATTTACATGAAGTAAATTCTAATATAAATTTAAAACATCTCAATGTCAAGGTTCACAAAATAGATGAGACAATTTCAAGACATAAAAACAAAAAGCAGCAAATTAGTTAAACTACATAACTTTTACTGTCTCAGGCAACTTATTCTGCTCTTACTTTACAAGAAAAATACTTCATCTTCAGGTAAAGCTATACAGTCAACCAGAATGATACTTGTCACATCAACTTTTTATTCTTCCACATCTGAATATATGATTGGAAAGAATGACTGAGGAATAGCTTTTCTCACACAGGAGAGTAGATGAAATATAGATCTTCCTCTCCTGATTTCATTGTTAGAATCTGAAAGACATAGAGCAGAACAATGGCTGCTCATTTTTGCTAAAATCATGGCTCAAAGATAGATTGGCCTAATCATTTTAAGCCAATGACAAGAAACTTGATAGTCTTAAAAGGATGAGAGAAATTACTTCTGGCTGAAGATAGCAAAGTGGGTGGATCAGCCTAACAATAGTTATCACAGTTCTTTCCTTAAACTATCTGTAAAAAAATATCATTTTTTATGGAATGCTGTAACAATCCAATAACTATGAAAAATACTTTTTCTTGACTATATTAAATAATAGAGATTTATTAAGAATATCAGAGAACTCCCTAATGTTCCAATAATATCAGTGCCCGCACAGGAAGTTTTAATTCTTATGTACCCACTAGAACATTCACAAATATACAGTGATCTTCTTATTTAATATTATGCACAATAGGGATTAGATAGTCTCTTCCTAAAAGTTTGAAACACAATTCTGATACTGTGTCTATTTTCACAAGTAGTGGATGATTACAAATGGTCAAAGCAAAGAAGACCCTACAGCTAAATTGTGTTCACTTGGATAGGAAGATTTTTATGGTGCTATAGTTAGTTTGACCATCTGGACTAAATACAATCCATGCCAAAATCCCACAAGGGCCAAGAGCTCTCTCCAGGCTGGTGACAGTGGAGGCAACCCATGGTGGGAAACAGGACAGGTTCTGGCAGACACACTTTCCCAATCAGGAGCTGGCAGCCAGAGGGCACTGTGGCAGTCTCAGCACCTGCACTGAGCAGCTCCTTAGAGAGGGTAAGGATCTGACCTAGTGAGGGGAACCAGTGCCTGATACAACCCTGGAGTGACTGTACAGATCTGTGGAGATGGACTCAGGACATCAGCCCACAGATGGAGTGGTATGAAACACCTTTTCTCACAACCACAGATAAAACTACACTTGAACCTTTGGTGAGCCCAGTAGAGAGAAGCTGGAAAAGAAAGAATTAAGAAAAATGAAAAATACAAAAAAAATAAAATTATAGTAGCCCAATAACAAGATACAGTAAGTAAGGAAAAGACAAGAAGAACAGGAAATTATATCAAGACAAGAAAAAAACCCTCTGTGGAAGACAAAAGATTTAGCTGTAAAACCTGAGGGCTGGTGACTGACAAATTAGTTTTGTCTTCATATAGAGCATTTCAAATATGATGAGAGTTCTCAGTGTTTTGAAAAGTTTCTTTTTGTATGAGTGCTTGGTAGGCACTGAAGTAAGTGGTACAACCCCTGTATTTTCAATTCTCCTGTCTGCCCTACAAGAAAGAACAGGGTGTTCTGCTGGAATGGATTTTCCAGTTTATTTTAGTCTGAAAGTAATCTTGCTTATTATATACTTTGTAGTCAAAACCAAACACAATAAATGAGAAGGTTCGAGAGGTTTATTTCAGAAGTACATTACTGCTCCAAACTAAAATGTTAATGAAGATTCATCTTCTGTCAAATTTTAACTTTGGGAAAACTAGAATTAGTACTAGACAACACTCCCATCAACATCACTTTTCTCTGCTTTTCTGTTGTAGGGTAGTCTCTAGAGAAGCTATGAACTGTCATCATCTTGTAAAAGTATGGAATTTATGAACTATATTCAAATATTGGCAACACATACTGGCTCAAAGTCATGAAATTTGGAGAGCACAAGCAAAGCATATTCAAAAGGAACAGACCCTAATATCAGATGCTCTAAAAGTGCAGAATGAGACAAATACAAAGGGACGTAAAATATCTCAGACACATTAAAGAAGAAATTGATCAAGCGGATAGGAAAACTGCAAAATCAACACAATAAATGCAGTAACTTTAAAATAAGCTAACTCATCCACATAATGAGATATGCTTTCTACTCTTCCTACTTTCCACCTTTGCTATTATTTAGTTTAATGTCAGCAGTATATTATTTATGAATATGCCATTATGAGGCAGTATACATAATTCTATTGTTAGATACTAAAAGAATGAAGAAAAATTACTGTTTTCTACTTCCCTACTTTTTCTTTCAACTCCCTGTTAACCAAGCAAAACTTCAATCAGGATAGTAATTTAAAAAAATATCAGTTAGTAAAACCAAAACCATGAATCTATAAACCTAGTAGTCATAAAACTACAGTCAATTATTTTCAGTGATTCGGTATGACAAAAAACCCCACTCTCTATACTCTATATCAATTTAGAAAAATGTGTAGCTAGCTGAACGTGAGACATATTTGTTTTCCTGAAAATATTAGGCAGTTATCTAAGAAAGTAGAGACACAGTACTCCTTCCTAGTAAATTAAATTTTCTGACCTCAGCAAAACAAGACCACACACAGATATATACATTCTTATTAAAAATTAGGCAAAAACTCATAAATAACAGTGTGGACTTTTTGAATATGTAATTCCCAAAGGTCTTTTAGAGAAATTATATCTTGAAAAACCATATACTATTTAAATTCTTGTGGTTACTTTACTTCAGTTTCTGTCTGCAAATGGTCTGCTCTGTCCCTCTGTCCAACAGTTCAGTGTATTTTATATTTTGTTTGAGAGATGGCTGCAATTTAGAATTGGATTAAATAATAACCATTATTCCACTTTATGTAAATTTGAAAAATACTTTGCAATGAAAAGTATTTCACATTTTAACATGTGAAATGATACACAGGTCATTGTCTAAAACGAGTTTGTCTTTTGGAAGACAAAAGATATTAAAAGAATCGGGGATGGTGTTATGTATTTCCTTACCAGAAACAGAAAGCAGGACATACTTTTTTTCACTGTCTCCATTATTCCTGGTTATTTCCAATGACCCTCTAATTTATTAGTTGTGAAGAATAACAAAAACTTAAACATAATTTTTAAAGGTAATGTAGATTGAAGACTGATCCACAAGGGTCTGTTTTACTTCACTACCAATATATGTAAAAATCTATTTTTACACAGAGCACAATCCTTACAACAAGTCTTGATATCCAGAAGGGAACAATAGTGGCGGTCTGTGATTTCTGTTGCATCTCTGAGGATCTTTAGAAGTCTTATCATTGTAATTTCAGTTAATTACTTCCTGACAAACCCTGTCAAATTAAGTAATAGCAATATTCCTGGTTTATATGTTAGGAAAAGAGTTATCCATATCATGGTAAAATTTGATATAATATCTGATTTTTTTTTGAATCTAAAAAAAATATTTCCTTTATTGCTTAGCTGTAAAATTCAGGTAATTTTTATAATACAGGGATTATATGTAGCCATATGTATTACCTGTTCATTTACAGTACTTTTTTTTCTGTTCAATTTTCCAGTGGGCAAAGTAGTATGTAATTTTAGAAATACTACTGAGCAAATTATTTCAACCAGTTGTATAGAGAGGGAGAAGTGAAAAATGTCAATTAAAATACTTGTATAGATACCAAGAATGCTTGTAACTCTAATAAAAATGTTCAACTTAATATATATCTATATATATTTAGAGACACTACAAACACTCTAATGTTAAGTATTTTATTTTGTCCATTACTAAACTAGACATCTGTCCTTTTCTGATATTTGGAATTGGTTTCCATTTTTAATTTAGTTTCAATATTTAGGATGTGTTAGTTATATTTAGATCACAAATAAATAAACCACAATATACACATACTATTTTTCTGTTCTTCCCCAGAACTGTCAGCAAATTGATAGATATAAGTAGAACTAGCCTCAAAAATTCAAGAAAAACATCTGCAGAGCACGTGCTCTGAAATTATTTTAAGAGATATTCACTTTTTTGAGATTGAGTTCTGCCTTCCAAGTAAGGGAATGCCTGCTTTGCAGCTTGGGGTTAACCACCTCTGTAGAGAAACTCTTGTGCTTAATGTTTCTCATTAATTAACTTCAGCCATACCCTAATGGGAATATTAGGTACATAGACTCCAATTAGTCACAGAGCAAGGTAGAGTATTTTGTCTTCAAATTGTTTTGCAAAGGAGTGTACTTCTCTTCACAGAGAAAGGTTATTGCCTGCCTACAAAGGACATCTGCTTGATAACAGAGTATATAGCTCCCTAATGTCCAACTTTTGAAGCCTCAAATAGAGTATAACTTCCTTTATAATTATGAAAATTGAGAAAAGGTACATTTTCATATTCAATTGACTGTACTTTTCAGAAACATCAAAAATCATTTTTCAAGGGTGTTGGATACAAATTTCTGGACAGCCAATCCCAGTCAAATTTACTTGTAGGCTTTCAGCTAAGCTGATGGAACATACAGATTTGTCTACATTATAAACAAAATGTTCAGAATCCACAAAAATTATCTAAACAAGAATTACAGATAATAAGAGAAAATATGTGCAGGTAATTCAAAGATGATGACTGTATTTCTGTATATCATTGGCGTATTTTCAAAAAATTGTCAAAGTTCTGAAAGGCAAATGTTGTTAGTTTTAATTCTGTATAATCAGCCTTTTGAATTCTGTATTCAGGTCCTTGATGAAGAATATTCTTAAATCTCCAAGTTTACTGCACATGCAGAGAAAACAGCACATCTCACACAACCAGTTAAAATGGCATGGATTTATTTATGCATATAGACACAGATTATTAAATATAATTATCTATCTAGCCATCAGCTTCATCTAACATAGTTCCAACATTTTAATTGGAATTAAGACTCATGAGACTGTGCCTTATTGATTCATTAACAACTGCATCAAGTGTACTGTCAAGCATAAGGCTAAAGTTTGCATACTTCAAGCCTCCAGAGAGATTTATTAATAAATTACTTCTAAAAAACTCAGTGTAGGTCATTATTACAATATGGCATAGAATTATTACATATGGTTTATAAAAATAACACAACAACATCTTTGGAAAAATTTCCAATTGTTGAAAACAACTCTCAAGGGAGGAGATTGACAAGTTATATAAAAAGACAGATGACACAGAGACCAGGATCTGAGCGGCTGAGACTTTCTTGCACTTAGACTGTGAGGGTATAAAACCTATTGGTTCCTTTGTTTGGGGTCCCTTCTAAGAGGCACCCAGCTCAAACTTTTATTTTGTTTCTTAGTTATTGCAACAGTCTGTCAATATTTCAATCTGTTAAGCAAATACTGATATTCATCATTGGCTAATTTGAAAAATTAAAGACAACATCATTTTTCTCTGCTTTTGTGGGAATTTTCTTATATCCCATTAACAAGCTAACACCTACTGAATGCCAAAAGGTCAGACTTAATAATTTCAGGTTCCTGCCTACAGTTCCTTTGTGCCTTTTTCCTTTCACATGTGCCAACCACATGCTCACTTAATGAACCCCTTCTTTACCTTATCTCACCTGGACTTTGTCTCACTGTTTTGAATCCAAGACTTCTGCTTGACATTTCCTTCACCGTTTCATTATTTTTATCCAATATTCTCCCTAACTATCTTAGCTTTCATTTTTCTTTCCAACAGAAAAAAACTTTAGAGAATACTGTATACAATGCATGAACTAATGCAACAAACACACTTTGCAGAAGAGATATCTTGAGTTAGTTACCTTTCAGTAGACTCTGTTACTTATCTGTTAATGCTGCCTTTTACACTGTACCCAATGTCATTTTACAGGAAAACCATTTCCCTCACTGATTTGACAAATCAGTCTTGAAACAATGCTTTTAATTACTCTGTTTGAAAGAACAAAAATTAAAGTTTCTTTATGCTCCAACATTGTAGAAGCAACACAATGAATAGTAAAAGAAGAGCAAAATCATTGAAACACTGTTTATTTAAAGAGGTAACTATACAGCTAACATGAGTCATTTTATATTAGTAATTGTAAAATGTCCCTGAGTAACACATTTTGAAACTCACATCTTAAGTTACTATGCAATGATTTCTCTTGTTGACATGCCCCAATTTCATATCTTTGCTTAGGGAGAGGTCCAGGGCTTTCTTCACTTTTTTTTGCCCTAACATTGACAGCTACCTCAAGAATGATAGTTCAGTGGAAAAGCCACATTAACTCACTTCTATGTCTGGAAGAACGAAAAAGTATTTATACACCTAGACCCTTTTTGTTGTTTCCTATAATCTTGGTACTTTTACCCCAGCAGACCTCTGTTAATCAGACACAACACCCACGTGGATAACGCATCCAAGTTCTCTCTCCATGGCATCCTAAGTGTAAAAGTAGGATACCGTGAGTACAGCTTTCTTGTTGCAAAGTGAGAATGGCAGCCAACATATGTTCACTTAGCTCATGTAAAATGAAAGTCAGAGAAGAAAAAACTAAAACTACAACCAGTTACAGGATTTATGATTATTTCTCATTCCCCAGTTGAAAAATGTCATGACTGGTATTTTCCTCCTTGACATTAATTTTTTATGAATACAAAAAGTTTATAAAACATTTGTTAAGAAGAGATTAAGGGAGTCAAGCATATTATTTTAGGTACTGTTTTAAGGACATTAAATTATCAAAGATGTTCATATTAGGCTGGACATATGACATCCACAGAAGATTTCTATTCTTCAGTAAGAACTAATGGTGTTCAGACCAGGCAAGGCATTTAAGATGTTGCTAGATATCTACATTCAGTCATGAATATTGCACTCAGTGTCTCATGAATCAGAGGTCATAGTCACAGTAGGTTGTGAATATGTGTTCCTATAAAATTGAAGTTTTAAAAAAAAATTAATCTCCATTTATTATTTTTTGAGGTAAACCTAAGGGAACATTCTGGTCACATATATCATTTTACTCCACGCTCTAATTCTTATGTGCACAATTATTAATATAAAAAAATATTCTTATAATTGAAGCATGTTACTTAAGTCACTGAATATAGTATTTTCAGCAGTATTAGTCAAAAATCATATAAAAAACCCAATTCACAAATATTGCCTAAGATTTTAACAAAATTATAAACTGAAGAGACAAAGAAAAAAGTTAATATGCAAATTTGTTAATATTATTTTTTTCCCTCTCAAATTATGCTAGCCATTACATGACTATCAACTACTCTAGTTGTTTTAAAGTGTTTAATATAAATAGTCTAGATTGTTCATAAAACTCTAATTTTCTATAATCCCATTTCCAAATTAAAACTGTAAATCTCTATCTTTATTGATCCCTTTCTAACTTGAATATGTTTTTAAATCAACCAGAAGTCATTGCAATAAAAAACTCAGGCTAGAGATTTTCATTATACAAAAATTGTGTTTGTTGAAACCTATTCTTTACCTTTTCACAGATTAAGTGTGTCAATGTCAAGGAACTTCTAAAGACTATTAATTTTAATGTCAAGCAATGGCCTTCTAGTATTCAGAACAATACAAAGTTACTAGAACCAAAATTCCATATTCTATTCACATACGCAACGAATGAATCATAATCTTCTTAGGAACAAGAGCTAATGTGTAATCTGATTAACTGTCATTTGTTTGTCGGTTTGAGTTTTTTTTTTAGGCTTTCAATTTAAGGATTTGGAAGAATACTCTGATCTTTATTTACAAATAATCCATGAATAAAAAAATCACAGCAATGAGAGATGCAGCAAAAATCCATTTGGCTAATTCTTCCACAATCCCGACATTGTTAATAAAAGCCATCAATTGCTTATCTAAGATACCAAGTGAGTAATAATAATAGAAGTAGTTCAGCATTTGGTAATAGTGCTTTATTATCAGATCTGCATAATGATTCTCTCTAGTCATGGAAGAAAAGATGAATCACTAGAATAAAGGAAATCCATCCATTATGCAGAGATGAATAGAGCTAATCCTAACACACTAGCTCATCAAGTGCTGCAAATACCCATCCCAAATCTGGACTGAATGTACATACACTGACTACTGACTGGACAACTACAACATTGTCTAGGTGTGTAGAAACCCACGTCCGTTAAATAAATGAGAAAAATAACTCTAGTTCTTGGATCTAGTAAACTGTTTTTAATCAAATATATTTATAGTACTTACAATTTGAATTGAAATTTCAATCTTTCCCCCTTTAATCAAATACATGTGTGTTCTAGATGATATTGATTCTAGGAAACCATTACATCTTTCTTCTATTTATTCAGTGTAACGTTAAAAAGATGAAAAGAGGATTACTTGAAGTTTGTATACTTTAATGTAAGAGAAATTTGGTTTACAAATGGGGGTTTTTTTGAAATAAAATGCTTATAAACATCTATAAACCATAAATAACTTAGCATCACTATTGAAAGTGAAATTGTATGGGGAAAAATAAAATATTAAAGAGTATAAAATTGGTAATGCTGAAAATATTTCTTGATGTAACACTAAAACAAGATAACCAAAAGTTAGAATTAAAAACACTTGTCCTGAAATTTACCATTTGCAAGTCCTACTGACATTTTAGAAACTTAATTATTTAAGTTAATTGAAAATTTAAAACAAAAAAGGGGTTTAGAAAAAAACCCTCTACATGTAAAATGGGGTATTTGTACAATGTATGTTAATATATACAGGAAACAGTCATGCAGTTTTCTAGAATCAAATAGAAAATTTATTTACAAAGCTTGAAATTTTCAGTACAGAAGAAAATATTTAAATGTGTCAATCATGATACCTTTAAAGAATAGTTAAGACTTCATTCTTTTGAATGCTTCTCTTAAAGCATGGTGTACTACTTGAAGATCAAAGCAAATATTTGTATAGAATTTATCTGGGAAAGAAAAACTTTTAATGATTTTCTTTATGGCTTTTTGTTTGATTTTATGTTTTTTTGACAAAAAACCAAATTGCTTTCATTGATCAAAATGTTAACACAGGAAAACTGAAGAAACTAGGAAACCTTGTGGGAAAGGTGAAAAGGAACTTTTGATTCTCAAAATTCTACAAACTTTTGATAAAGTGGTTCCCAGAGGAGACTGTGGTGGGTCGACCTTGGTTGGACGCCAGGTGCCCACCCAGCCACTCTGTAACTCCACTTCCCAGTAGGACAGGGGAGAGAGTAAGGTGGAGAAAAAACAACTCATGGGTTGGGATGAGGTGGTTTATTTAAAGCAAAAAATAAAGTGAAGCTTGCACACACAGAAGTGAAAGATAGCAGGGTTTATTCTCCACTTCCCATGAGCAGTGATGGTTGGCCACTCCCGAGAAGCAGGGCTTCGGTACATGTGGTGGTTTCTCAGCAGGCAGCCATCGGACAGTGAATGCCCCTCCTCCTGCTCTGTGCCTCAGCTTTTATATCTGAGTTAAGGTCACATGGTCTGGAATATCCCTTTGGTCAGTTTGGGTCAGCTGGCCTTCTTGGGTTCCCTCCCAGGATCTTGCCCTCAACCAAGGAAGGAATGTTACAGTGTTGATGCTGTGCTCAGCAGTAGCCAAAACACCGGTGTGTTATCAACACCCTTCTAGCTGCCAATGCAAAGCACAGCACTGTGAGGGCTACTGTGGGGAAATGAATTCTAGCTCAGCCAAACCCAATACAAAGACATAAGCTTAGAGCTATCTTTTTATGATCATAGCAAAAGAAAATGGACACCAGGGCCAAGTCTAACAAGAACTCACTTTGGTTGAAGTTATTCTTGGTCCTGTCGTAAGAAGGCCAATCAACACAGATATAGTGGGGTTTTTTCTGCTCTGTCTTTAGGGAACTGGAACAGACTTCTACTTTCTTCCCAGTGGCTGACATCTAACAGGTCTGATGGCAAGAGAAACATTTGTATCTTCTGCAAAATGCTAAAAAATCATGCCATGGCACAACAGCTGAAGCTGAATTTAGGTGCATAACTTTGAACTTTTGGCATTTGAAAAGTACACTTGGATTTTTGCTTTATTCAAAGCAAACTATAAAACCTCTACAAAGAAAGAAATGTGATTCACCCCCGTCTCAAAAGTTACTGTAATTGTACATACAGTTCCTTCATATCTGAGACAAGTCAGACATCCTAGGATTCTGTATTTATGCTCTTACAGTAAGCTGTAATCACTCTGGTGACTTGCAAAGACTTACAATGGCAATTCAAGGTCTACAAGGGTATTTAATACTTTAGGTACCTGTAGCTGTGATGGAAAGAGTTACCTCTAGTTAACACATGTAGCATGAGCTACATTATGTACAATCACATGCATGTGTTGCCTCATACATAGATTTATATGCATTACTAAAATAAAGATAAAGTCTAATAGCTTCTCCTTGTATATTGTAAAAGCAAATGTACCACTAGTGAAGAAAAATGATTGAATACTATATGGATTTTAAATTAAGATATTTTAATTCAATAACACTATAAATCCCTGGACTAGATAAAACCCTAAAGGCAAAGCTAAATAGATCATCTGAATCTTGCTGTTGTGAATATTTGACAGAAAAATGCAGTCAAGAACTACAAGTATTGGTTCCTAACTCACCTTAAATTCCAATTTTTCTGCCTCGACCTTATGCTGAGGTGAGGCAGAAAACAGCAGTTGTACTAGCAGTTACAGTGTTGACAAGATAAGCAACAAGGTGGAGATATTTTACTTGCCTCAGTATTTTGGAAACAAGTATCCACCTCTGTGTTTTATTCATAGGCTTCTAAAAATAAATAATAATTATTATTATTGCCTTCTATTTCACTCACTGAAAGCTGAGTTAATCTGACTTCCTGAAAACTGACTGATTTTAAGTATTCAATAAGCAAAAGCACCTTAGAGCGCTCATACAGACCTAATAAAGATATGCATATTGTAAACTTTCTCATTCTTCGTGTAAGAAATAGGACAATGCCTTTGAAATTAATTTGATTAACTGTTTAAGGCAAATGTCTTAAGCAAATAAATTAAGCTGAGAATACTAAGGAAGCTGTCGGAAAAGAGTAACAGGAGCATATTATTCTTCTAGTCTTTAGGGAAAAAATATCTTGTTTTGTTTTCTAATTTGTAGCCAGTTTCTAAAAAGTAAAGGTTTATTGATTTATGAATTATAAATACAGAAGGAACAAGTTAGGGTTAAGGTTAGAGTTACATATCTAAATCCCAGTCAAATGGGCCTCATTTAGTGAGTTCTAATCTGAACGAGATCATATCTCTGCATATGGATGGAGATGAAAGGATACCTCATTTTAAAAATTAAAAGCATTTAGGAATTTTCCAAAGACTTTTTTGGCTGATGAATCAGTTATCTATAATCTTTTTTAAATGTTATGTCTTTAAATTGTATCTAGTTGCATTCTCAAGATATTTGGTAACATTGTAACCTATTATTTAAGTAGCTTTCTCATCAACTTTCTGCAGTCAAGTGCATGTTTCTAGACTGCCGTTGCGTTACTGACTTTTCTTTTTGCTAAATCTACTTTCTTTGTATTAATAATGCAATTTCAAGTAATTTTTAATTTACTATGTTAAAGTAAATTTACATCACCAATTACAGTAAATTCGAACCACTAATATAATTTCTAATATCATTAATTTGATGCCAACAGTCTTCCTGGTTTATCATGAAATTACTTTTTAATTGTTAGTATGAACACATCACCATCTACCTCTTACATAAAGTCTATAGCTTTTAAATATAGATTTAGCTTTCCAATTACTTGTTTATTTCAGACAATTCTATGTTATCACCCTAACTGTAAGCATAGTGTTTATTTTCTAGAATCAAAATTATCTGTGTTATTAAACCATATATATATCCTTGGGTTGGATCAGAGATTCAGTTTGAACTGAGACATATACAATTAGAAATACATATATGAGAAGTGTCTAAGTTCTCTTTATATTTAACACTTCTAGGTGGTAGAACTGATGTAATGATTGCCCTGGCAAGCTGCAAGTCAGTTGACTAAACAGAGATATCGAAGTGACTCTAAGTCTCTTTATATTTCTCTATATCCTTTGACATATGTTGTAGTTAGAAATACTGTCCTTTAAGAATGTGAAGCACTAAGCTTTTGTAAGCTAGATCTGAGTAATGACACCATAAGAAAACCTTGGGATGTAAACATTTATAAGAGGATTTTTTTAAACTCTTATGAATATGAGAGGTGCCATTCTCTATGTCACCTAAGAAACCTTATCAACGGTTTGGGGCTTTTTTCTGAAGAGGAATAAATTATTGCAAAATGACTGTGACATAATTGCTAATTTCTGTACTGCAACTGCAGCACAGCTTTAAGGCAAGAAATGTCAGTGAAGTTTATGTACATACGCAGATGCAGACGCACATATGTAGATATTTATGGATATATTTCTATATAAATGTTTGTCTCAATATAGACATATATAGGCATACATATAAAGACATATATAGACATATATAGATATATATAGACATATATAGACATATATAGACATACATATAAAGACATATATAGACATATATAGACATATATAGACATATATAGGGGGGTGGTGTTGTTGTAGGGGTTTTGAATTGTTTGGGGTTTTGTGTTTGGTTTATTGTTTGTTGTTTTTCTTTTTTCAATTGGGTTGTTGTTCTCTTTTTCAAGTAGGGTGAAAGTGTGTACATAGTCAGACATGGCTATGATAAGACAGTCATAGTTAGAACAATTTCACTGTTAAAAGGGAAGTTGATAATAAAGTCTTGGCCTTCACTTTCTGTTGTAACAGCTTAATGAATACCAATCAGAACAGGGACCAAAGAAGAGAGAGGCAACGCTCCGATGTTAATGATGCCATAATTCGGAAATATAGGATAGAGAATTAATGCTATTTTTATTTTGCTTGTAAATGCATCTGGTTGAGCCCAAAATTTATGGTTATCAGACACCTAATGGTCACCAGAGACTTGACAACCTAAATTGCTTAGGTCTAATGAAGATAAATAACATTCTAGACATGGATACATTCTACATACTGGAGAGAAATTGACAGAGATGTTGTTGCCAGGCAACCTATCAACTCATCCCCCCATGTAAAACATGCATTTCCTATGATTTTACTGTATGTGTAGCCAGAAAAAGATGGAGACGGAGGGGGGAGGGGACAGACACTAGTATTCTCTTTCACTAAATTACTAATGTGGAGGAATGTGTCAGAAAAAAATCTATATTTACTAAATAATTTTACTATGTTCTTAAACACAAGGTGATCATTCTTTTTTATGTCTGTTGGATATAAAACAAGGTAAGAAAACACAGTCACCCACTATTGGTCAGTTTTAAAAAGTTATATTGTACATTTTAATTGAATAATGATGCTGTCTTTAGTGATTTATGTTGGTAGCTGGGCAGTTTTGTTAATACAGTGCCAGTGATTTTCTGTAAATGGATGAAATTGCATTTCATCTCTTTCAGTTCAAACAATAAGGCTAAAGGATTCAGCTCTACCATCATTTTTTCTGTGTGCAACCAATTTATGACAGATTTTTGTTTTCTGTTTTATTCTCTTTCTCTTATTACAGAATAAGTCTTTGATTGTTCTTGTTACATAGGGTTTTCTAAGCTCTATACAAGTACTTCATAAGCTTCATAATTAAGATTTATTTCTAACAAAGTAAAATTGAATTACCATTAAGAGAAGTGCATAGAGCTTAATTATATTCTTGTAAAGCTCAGAAACCCATCCTGTAACAATCATTTCTCTAAGAACCTGCTCTTATGTTTTCTTGGTTGTGCTACAACATCCCCAATTAATGCACATTTGAAACAGAATGAAGAGTGTTAACAGTAAAAGCATATGTAATTTTGCATTCCATTATATTTTGATTCTTTGTTTTAAAAACTACTTTAATATACTTTATTCCTGCATTTTCACGTAGCTTTTTGGTGACAAAAATGAAACTATAGAAAAGCACCACCACACTATAGTTATAGCATAACAAATACAATGAATTTAAAAGTAGTTCGGCTGTGTGCTTGATACAGAAGTGCAGGCTCTTTGATACTGGCCATGTTGGTCTTCTTGATAGCAATCACAAACATTCAACATGCTTAAGATGCTTGGGACATGTTTCTCGATTTTACACAACCCAGACTCAAACTTTAAATTTTCGTCACAGCTAATGCCGAGATAGATAATTGGGAAAATTCCAATTTAGTAATCTACAGATCAAGCAATGACACCACATGCACTTATATTTTCAAGAACCTTAAAACCAAAATTGAGATAAAGTACTCAAAGAATTGGGGTTTTTTTTGATTCATTTTTACATTCATTGCTTGTCAGCATTTGGGCTACAGAACAACTGATAAGTTTATAAGCACTTTACAAAGAAAGCACTACACAAAGGTTGGTTCAGTGCTGTATCCAATACTGGATAGGAGAATATGTAGAACCTCCTATAAGTTAAGTCTCTGTATCCTCAAATTTAGAACTAGGTTTTGTTGTTTTAGATAGATTTCAGTTTTAACTTCAGATGAAAAGTTTATTCTTTTTGTAGCAAGAAATAGCAACAGGAATTATACAGAAGTAAGATACTTTTAACATTTTTATTGCTGAGGCAAGTAGGTGACACAGATATATTAAACAATGTAACAGTATGGTGGAGAAAAGACTGTGAAAGAACTGCTTCGTTTCAGTTACCAGGTACAGTAATAGCTCTCTGGAGGCTACAGCCTTAAAGGCTACAAAAGATTTGGCACGTATAAATTCATAACGAGGTAGATATATAGTCAAAACAGCAACTTTGTGAAAATATTTCCCATATAAAGATTTTCATAAAGACTGTGTTTAATTTATTATATTGGTATGGGTGGTGGAGCAATGTAATTCACATTTGTGTATTTTTTAATGCATTTTTCTTCCTTCTTCTACCTAACATACAAGTTATATTATTTTAGGACCTATAAGTATTCCAAAATATAATCTATCATCAGTATCTTAATTTTATGATAACCTCTAGGCTATTAATTTAATTCTTTAATTTTTTATCAAAATAAGAAAGGAATAAATGTGTTCAAATTATTGATTGATATATCAAATTAATTCCTGATAATAGTTATACTTATTGTCCTTACATGATATTATTCGGAATTAAACATTTTGCTCATATTCAGATTCTCTATAGTTAGAGTTTGTCTGTAACTCTTAACCTTCCATTTATCATATAATAGTTTGCTTCTTACATGTGTAGAGTGAAGAAAATGAAAGAGATTTAAAGTGATAATATGAATATTTAAAAGCATAACATAACCTGACATCAGGATGATGGAGGATGTGGATTACATCCAGAGGTGATTGGATGGGATGTGTAACAGAATTAAGTAAACTAACATTAGGTATATATATATGTATGTGAACTTGGGTCTTCTACTGCAGTCAATGAAAGAGCCAGAAAATGCAGTTGGCAGAAACAGTTTTGATTTGTCTGTCTCAATATTATACATGCAATATAGTTTCCTAAACAGAAATGCCAGGTACAGCTGCAGCACTGAGTGGCTTCTCACTCACGCCAGACTGGGGGATGCAACATGGAGTATATGGAAGAACTCAAAACTTGCTTGGAATGGCAGCCAGAGATCATGTCACACCTTTTATGTTGTCTAAAACTATGTTTGGCATAGTTGGACTATGCCTTACGAATCAGAGCTCTCTGGCTTCCTCTGGTAATGTTTGTTAGCTATCAGGTGAGTTTTTATGTTGATATGTGAATGTACATACCTAAATTTAGCTGTCACTCTTAACTGAATCCCACGTTGCAGTCACATTCCACACATAAATTCCAAATTCTTCTCTTAATGTAAATGTCAAAGGTCATCCACGTTGAACTAATAAAAATAATGTATCTCTGCAATACCTATTGGGTACTAATATAACAATATTAATTGCACAAAGGGTTTGGGTTCATAAACACAGCAAACAAAGTCTAAATGACCACAGACTATGAATAATCAAGAGGAAAAGAAACTCAACAGTATAATGGATTGCCGAACACACTGTTCTATCCAAATCAAAGAAAGATATGGTTAGAATATTGTATGATAAAAATTATAATGATTAATGCATTCATAGCTGAATTCTGTGAAATAACAAAACCAGCACCCTCCTAGGGTACAAATGAATTCTATGCAATTCAGCATAGAAAAAAATCTGGTAACTATACATTATTTAGAATAAAGGTATACAAACTCAGTCTTTATCCATATCTTTATTCCATCTCTCTGTTATCTCAGATATTAAGGGGGATAGACTGCATAACAGAGTATCATTATTTTTACAGATAGAAAGGGAGAATATAATTATTATGAAAATATTTCATGTATTTTTATTTCTTTTAAAGTCAGCATTTTATTCCCTAGGATTTCCCTTCCTTAAGAAACTAAGTTTAACATGCACTTTTCATTACTAAAAGAATGGGATGAAAAGAAAAACAACAAAGACATTCATATTTTTATATTTATATATTATAAAAGATGATAGATCATAGATTAAACAGACTACCTAGAATACTGCATATACGTGTATAAGTATACATATATGTGTATACCTGCACCTGCTAAATGCCAAAGTGCTTTTAAGCACTTGCACTTCCAGATTAATTTCAAAGGTTCCAACAATGCTGCATGTGCTGAAGAAAGACAGTCGTGGGTATAGGATGCAAAAGGTCCACTTTCTTAAAAATTTGTTGTAAAAATTAGTAATAATTGCTACATTAATTTTTCATTCCTTTCTGCTTTCAGAACTAGACATTTTCTCGGAGATGCAAAGATTTAAAACAAAATTTAAAAACATCTCTCAAATAGGAAATCCATGTGCATGTAAGTATTTATGGAAACTCTTAAAATTACAAAATCTAGAGTGATTCAAGGTTTTAAATGCAGTGCTGAAGTAGTGATGCTAATTTCAGCTAGCAACTGACCTTTCACCAATATACATGAAAGTTTGATTATGCCCTTGCATCACAGTGTATTGTGCCTGAACAACTTATATAATCATATCACTCTTGAATTTACCAGCATTTACTCCTTATCAAGTCCTAAGTAGCTCCTAAGGATCACTCTTTTTTTCAATATTTTCACAAAACATTTTCAAGAGTGGAAAGTTAAAGAACAACTTTGATTTGTCATAATTTTTTAGTGAACAATGAAACAAACTAAACTATTTTCCCAGACATTTGTGTTGGTTTTGCCTATAACACCTCTGCTTTCTGGCATCTTCAGTTTACCACTTTGCTTCTTGCCTACTTTGTGAGTGATTCTGGTTCCATCTATGCCCTTTTCCCGCCTATCACCTGGGAAGGAGTGAACAGGAATCGCCAAGGTCCAAGTCAATCCAAATAATCCTACAGTTCAGAAGGAACAGATAACTCCTGAGCTCCTGAAGCAGGTTTTTTTTCAATATGGTATTATTTTTCTTTCTACCTACCTGTAAATTCTAGAAAATCAGAACCATATACTGGTTTTGAGATGTGTAGTTCTGTATCAAATTGAGTTTAAATTGGACAGCAGGTAAAGGGTTCTTAGGGAAAACAGAATGCCAGATGGATAAGTGATTGCACAAAAACTTCTAAATGAAGCTGGGATAAAAAGTAGAAGATAAACAACCATAAATTTTGTGGATGTTCAAAATAGTATCTTCAGCATTCATACTCCTAGGTAATTTCTAAAATGTCTTTTAAAATCATCTTTGAAAAAACAATACCACCTTTCAAACCATACAAGAAAGTCCCAGGGGACTGAATTCAGCTTTATGAATTTCTGTTGTCTGAGAAAGTCAAACATGGTTTGTCTGTAACTGCTCTGAGAGTAGGGTCCTTTTAAATCTTTTCAAATTAAAAAAGGAGAAAAGGAAAATTAATATTACCTATAAAATATTTTTATATACATGGAAGGGGGTTTGAATTACAATTTTTTTAGGGTTAAAATTCAGTGATTTTTCCTGTAAAGTTAAGTTGAAACGAAAATATATGTAAAATTAGGTAATGAACTGAATTCAAACCCGGTACTAAAGATGCTAAACTTAGTAAATGCTGAACTTGGATGTAAAGTAAGCAATTTTCTGATATAAAAATTCTCAGTAAAAGTTTCAAGTTATCATAAATTTAAGCCGTCACTTTCAAAGTTCTTTTCTTCTCTGGAATCAGGCAAGGTTCACCCTCCATACTCTCCAGCACTGCCTTTCTCCATTGTTCAGAAGTTAATGATTGAAGTGCTTCCATGAATTCATGAAGTTATATCTACTAATCAAGGATGAATTGTCTTAAGCTCTGAAGCTGAGGACATATAGAGGACTTTCAGGCAATAATTTTAACAACTTTTCCTATTCCAAAAAGTGATTCAGCTGACATTGAATTTTCAGAGATATTTCTCAGAATTCCACACACCTTGGCCCAATACAGAAGAACTTCTGAGAAAGAAAATCATGTGCTAATTTATTCTATCACAGACACACTGGACAGAGGTCTCAAACTCTAGAGGTTCTTCCCTGTGACAAAGCTTTCAAAAAATTGCTATTTCCTCCTCTCCTAAAGAAATGATGATGTCTCTGATAAAATCAAAGCATGTTTGTACTGTATAAACTTTGCTAAAGAAGTAGAAATGCTTGGTATTTTTTTCATTTCCATCTCGTCATTCTTTGTGAAAAGGTATGAAATAATTTTTTGAAAATAATTGAAAGAAAGTCTAAATTGGATATTAAAAAAAAATCCAGCTTTAAAAAGTTGGAAATAGCACAGTAGGTCTCCAAATCACTGTCTTCAAGTTCTTTAAAAATACAGTATAAAAGCCAATAGTCATTGCTTTTCATCTAAGACATGCTTTTTCAAGCACCTATCTCTCTCTGAACATCTAGTCACAGAATCAACTCAATATCAGAAATATTTCTTAGCTTTTTTTTGATTTATAAAGTCTGGGAAGCAGCACAACTCTGCAACAACACTGGCCAAAGAGAAAAAAAGAAACAAATTAAATAAAATCAAAAGAACACCCCCCCCAATAATCCTGAACCAAACCAAACCAAACCAAAAAAAAACCAAAAAAAAACAAACAGACAAAAAACCCCAAACAAAACCAAACAAAAACACAACAGAAAAAAAAAAAAACAAAAAAACAACCAAAAAAACCCACCAAAAAACCCCCCCAAAAATTTAAAACCAAAACAAAACAAAAAAAAAACCAAAACAAATCAAAGCAACAATAACAAATCAAAACCCAATTCATTGGTCATGCCTCTGACAATAAAAGGCATGCAGTCTACATTTTTTACAGCCAGCTATTGGTTCAGTATGTTCAGACATCACACAACTGCTCTCATTCTGTTTAGAAAATAGAATGCATCCAATATTTATTTGTAAATATAATGGCTTTGCTGGTATCTTTCTCAAGCTGTAAAAGCTCATCAATATTAGCAAAGTTAGGATATATACATCTAAAAATTTTAAGTATGTAACAATGCAAACACCTTGTTCTACTCTTTTTTTTTCCCCTGCTGATTCTGGTTTGCTTTCTTTTATACTTTGCTACCCCTGAACCTGTTGTTAATATTTCCTTTAATTGCACATACTGTGTCCTTCATCTTTTCAAATACACCAGAAAAACCCTGAAACTCTATAATCAAACATAAATACGTAAGTGTATGAAGAAAATTTGCAAACCTTAAACAGCTTGTTAGACACGTCATTAAAATGCTAATTTAAAATAAATGGCGAAGTTAGGATTAAATGAAGTTACCTAAAGTATGAATTATGCATCTTTGTCAAAGTCACTGAAAAGTTAAGAATTTCACAGGAATCACTTTCAACTAATAATAGTATATACTTGACTTCAGCAGCTGTCCAGGGAAATAATGCTCTTGGACTGAATGATTCTGACTGTAATTTATAGGTTTCAGAAGCAGACGGTCTTCAGCATACTCTGAAGTTACAGACTTATCTACTGCATCTGGAAAAGTATTCAAAAATCTTAAAGCAAGAATATATTTATTCTATAGTTGTTGTTGATCTACTGGAAATAGTAAGGATATAAGAAAAAAATCTTCAGTGATGGCATTCAAAGTCCATCTACTCTTTTCATTAAAAATCCATATGTGCAAATTACAGGAGTTAGAAAAGCTGATAAAGTAAAATATCAGGTTTGCATGTTCTGTCACATAGTTCTTTGGAAGGATGGGAATTTCAAAGACCATAAAATACAAATATTGTGAATAAAGGGCCATTTGGTGTATTTCCTGATGAAAACGAATTTCCTAGATTATAGTTACTGCAAAGGAGTAACATAAACTGTTAGTCTTTGGAAATATGACTTCTAGGTATGCATGGAATTAAGAAGGATTTATATGTGCAATTAGAGTAATAGGACAGTGGATGCTACCTGTGTCTTTTTCAAGAGGCTTAATAAAGTAAAGACACAATCTTAACTTAAAGTCTCCTCACAGTAGTAAATGAAAAAAAATTAAAGACTTGAGATTTGTTAAATTAAGGTCTTGTGTTTAAGTTACGTTACAGATAGACGATACCTTCCCAGGTTGAAAACATTTATTGCTTTCTCATCTGCACTTTCTCAATAATGTTAATATCGCAAATGATATGTTTTGTGAAAAATGTCACGTTAGTAAGTAACTTGAATTAATTAACAACTCTCTACTCAGAAAAACAACAAATGCTGCAATAATAACTTAATTTCAAAACTGATAATGTCATCACAGTGAAATTTCAGGAGTTTACAGTTTTAAGTCTTGTCATCAGCCCACAGGGAAACTGTTGACTAGAAGTCTGAGACTGAAGATGGGATATTGATGATTCGTGAAGGACTCAGAAATACAGTTAAGAGGTAATCAGTCAATCAAAGACAGCTGAACAGACAGTAATGCAGAAAAAAATACTGCAGTTATACTTTTAAACTAAGCTTTCAAATACTTCCATGTTAAAAATTATTAGGATGGAGAGGTACTTCTACTTCTAATCAAAAGGTCAGGGAAGTGAATAAAAACCCTTTCTGTTCACATCAAGTTGTCTTTCAATCACTCCTTTCTTTGAGTACAAACAGGTTTTCCTGTGACTAACTTTTGTAACACAGGAGTCTTTTAGTTGTATTCCAAGGTTGTCTAACATACAGCTATATCTAAGTATTTACACATTACTCCTTAAGGCTATTGGATGACAGTGCCCCTTTGCATTCAAACTGAGTAGAACAGATGGTGAAAAGCTTAGATTAATCTTATTTGGCTTTAAAATTACCTCAGTATAATAGTAGTTTAGTTTACTAGAACAGAAATTCATGATGCATTAGAACTAATTGCCAGATATAAACACTCCTATTCTCAATAGATAACATTTTCAGTAGCTTTTTTTTCCTTTAAGTGAAAATTATGAGGATTTCAGGTATCTAAATTAATGAGAATGATTCAGAAAAGGCACTAATATGTTCTGTTGCTTGAAGCACGGCTCCACATTATGAAGTGATTGGCCAAAGTTTCAGCTTAATGTATTTTTGCTCCTCTCTTGGTCTCTATTATGAGCCCCTGCTCCTTGTCTGAGAAGCACTACCTCCAGTGCTTTTTTTTCAGTCTGCTTTTTTATGGAATTCAGTTATGAACTTGCTTAAAAAGCCCAAGAAATGACATCCCACAGATAATATTAGCATATCTCTCAGGGCAAAAGAAAGCTAAACTAAAACTGAACACCAAGTAGTCTTAATTAGTTGTCTACATTTTTATAACAGTGTAGATCCACTGATATTGTACTTTTAGTTGACTTCCCACACAAAGCTGTATGATATTCACCTCTAAAAAATGCTATCTAGCCAGTAAAGCAATTAAGGAGGCTGCAAGGAAGAAAAAAAAAATACTATCCAAAAATACTGTCCATATTTATGATTATAATGCAGAGATGGTATTCAGGTGGAAGTGGAGAAGATATAAGGTTTTGTGTCACTTCCTAAGGGCAATTTCAGAGTGACCTTATTTTTTAACAAAATAATAGTTTCTGGGAGTGGCGGCTTTTAATTTGACAATAGTGGGGCCCCTCCCCAATAGATCTTGAAACATAAATCTTATTTTGTACTTCTACTAAGCATAGCTAAAGCAGATACTGGCCCCAAGCCTGCTACCACCACAAGGAAACAAGAAGCTTTCACTGAAACAGAAAATCTGTTACACCTGCCTGTTGAGATCCTCATCAGATAAAAGAGGCTTTAGTAGTTTCTGGCTTGATTGTTGGGATATTCATTATGGAAATAGGAGACATACGTTTAAATCCCACAGACTAAAGACAGCTATTTTCAGCTCCTGGGTAATTTGTCTAACCACAGTGCTTTTGAAGTAAAGAATAAGTCATTCACTATACCTCAAAAATTATATAGATACCTGAGCACATGGAAATATTTTCAGTCTCTGAACATACATTGAGCAGCAGTCTTATATGTGCATTGATATACCACAGTCCAGTCCAGGTAACATTATGAAATACGCACTTTTCTTCAGAAAACTCTAGAGAATCAAAATACCAAATAAATTCCTAGAAGACAAGTGGCAAAAAGACAATGAAAAGCTAAAAAACCTGACCTCAAGATTTTTTTTATCAAGAAAATTAGGCTAATATAATAAACACAACACTGGTGTTGCATGAAGATGAAAGAACCAGAACCAGTAATAAACCCTCAATCTAGCTTTTAATATAACTATAAATTTTTGCCCTAAACATGAATAATCTTTTAAAAATACTGTTTAATTTGATTTAATTTGAATACATATTAAATTTACATGTACATTTTAATACATATTAAACCCTATGAAACTAATGAAGGCTACAGAATCATTTATGTTATCTCACAGAAATAGCAGAATTAAACACTGTCTCTCATCTTACCAGTTTTTCAGATAGACAATGAGTGAAACAAAGTCATCTTAATGAAATGCAGACCTGAAATACATAAAGGAGTAAAGTGCCAGCACTTTCATTTTGAATTGGTGGGTATTTCTGAGATAAGAAACTGTGAAAAACATAAATACTAACTTCTTGTGTAAGATTGATAGAATCAGTGTGAGAATGAGAACATATTTTTCTTTATTCTTGGTGTAAATAAGATCATTATTTCATCACTTTTTTAACTGTGTTTTTGGCTGAAGAACTCGTAAAACCCCAGCCAGCTACTAACACATACGAGTTCACTTTAGGGTAGAGTGAAATAATTAGATATGTTTCTTTGGCAAACAGTACAGGACAGAGAGATAAAGGCATTTCCCTCTTGGTTAGAAGTAATTAAGTATCCAAGTTATAGATATGCAGACTTTTCTCTGGGGATATTTAAATTGATTTCCAAGTCACATGAAAGACAAAAGTTCTCCGTCTTAGTAGTGAGAAAGAATACTGCAGTTGCTCATGTCTGCCCATATCTGAAAGCCAGTTGTAACATAGGTAAGAACCGCTAGGAAAAGTGCAAATGCATAAACTGTATCATGACAGCAAAGGTACTTCAGAGGACTGCGTTCCCATGTTCCAGGGAGTCTTCTGACTAACATGTAGAATCACATCCTTCTTAATCCTTAGTATGAAAGGTTATGTTACGGTGTGTCCTCTCTATATATCATTCAGGTAGCAAGAACAAGGAAGAAAATCATTATGTACTGTAATGTTTCTTGCTGCTTTGTGTTAGGGAAATGCTGAGAGACAAATGGAACACAATTTTTATAAATAAGTCTTCAATATTTATTATTTTTTTATTTTATGATAGGTATTCTAAGACATTCCAGACAAAATTGGACTGTGTACTGCTAGTTATTCAAAAGATTTATGGCACAGAGCCTTCTCTTTTGAAATTTACAATCTAATTATAAGAGAAAATGGATGGATACACTGTTCTGAAAGAAGTAAATTGTGGGTACATGGGTATGGATCTTATTTTACTCTGCCACATGTCATAACAGGTTGTATATTTTTTCTCAGCTACATGTCTTAAAAGAAATAAAGTTGTAATTACCTTGGCACAAAGCTACTATTTAAGAGAAAGGACAGAGCATCAATATACTGCTTCTTGTTTTGATTTGTTCTGCTTTACTATCAAATTTAATAATAAAAAGTAAAGAATTGAGAAAGGTAGAAGAAAATATAGGGAAAGGAGGAATTCTTTGGATGGTTATTCAAATGAGTCAAAATCAAAGGATATGATAAGAAACAAAAATGTTTCACTAATTTCTACTGAGAGATAAAAGGCTACATAAAAGCTAATTTTGGATCAAAACTAGATCTAATCTTTATTTCCTTTATGGAATGATAAAACTTCAACAATCCTCATCATATATAATTTCAGCATGGATTGTTCAGCAGTCATTGTCTTAAAAATGATAAACATAATTCCAAAATAATGCCTTATTCTTAATAAAAGGCTCAAATATTTATTCTTAATAAAAGACAATCATGGACTAGCCAAAATGTTATCATCTTAACTGTTCTTGCTTGCAAACTGCACAATCAAGTGAAAACTTCAGGTGAACTTCAGTAAGGTAAAGATTTTGTGATGCAGAATAGCACTCCTATCTTTCAAAGTAGAAATTGTGAGACGAAAAGAGCGACACACAAATTCTTATATCTCATTTTAGCTGAACAACTGTACAGTCTCACAAATAACTTATTGACCTTGGAAATAAGAAGGGCAGCAAAAGTATAACATCAGAAAATAAGGGCTAGACTGTTAGGAACTGTGTGTAATTTTTTTAACATATTATTAAAGGATTTCTGTAATAATTTCTTTATTTCTGTTTTCTCTCATAATTGATCTGGAATAATACTTTTTGTTGGTTTTGTTGTTGTTGTGGTTGTTGTCGGTTTTGTTTTTTGGTTTGTTTGGATATCATTGAGACTAATATTAAATTCTTTACTTTGTGTATAAAGTATGTTTCCCTGGTCCAGCTAAATTGCACAATTTGTAGCAAAAAACCCCAAACAACCTGATTCAAGACTATGAGATCCCTAAGCTGTAATGTAAACACATCATAACATCAAAATAAAGAAGACAATTCAATACTTTCCTTGTAGTTATTCAACTATTTGAAGGTTACTTTTCTAAAACAATGACAGGAAAAATAGACAGCCAACATTTACTAACACTATCACAAAAACTAAGGGACTATGACCTTAAGAAGGTGTAGGCTATCTTCCAGTTTATAATCTATGACTGAATTTATATTTGCAGTCCATATATGTTTTGCAAAACAGCAATTACTCTTTCTGTATCCTTACTGAAAGAATATAGTTAGCATAAATGTGGAAAGACGCACGGAATATAACACATCAAACACCACTTCTGAACATAGAGTCCTCAGAGAAATGGAGAACGGAAGAAAAGTGCTGAATTAAAATGGAATTAGAGGTCAATCAAAACTTTATGCAACAATGTATATTGGCAACTTGCAAAAGAATTCAAGATACCCAAAATGGAAGTAGAAAAAGAAGGAAAAGGTTTTGTAACAAACAAAGAATAATAGATTTTTAATCTATTAAAAAAATTACATATTAATCAGAAAATGATATGCAAATTATCTAGATAAAAAGAACAAATAAGGTACACTTTAATATTATATGAAATTATCATTGTAAAATTTGGTCTGACATAAAATTCTCAATTCTCATCAACCCTCTTTAATCCTTTACCACACATATGATTTATTCCTTCTGTGATATTTCAGTTGTCCTCTAAAAGTTTTAAACTAAATATTCATTTTGTATTCAATTTCTTTGAATTGAAGAATCATTGTATTTGAAAAAAGAGTACAAGAAGAAGATCTTCTTCACTGTATGTGCATTATATTTTTATGTATTTAACTGATAAAATAGCAAATACAAACCCGTTAGTTTCAATGAGCTTTTTACTTAGATTTCAGGATTTAATACAGTGATGCAGTGATGAGGTTTAAATGAAGAACTGCCTTGTGCAGACTGCTCTATACCAACATTATTTCTACATTATAAAGTTTACAGTATCATTCCAACACATTTTTAATTTTTAAAATTTATTTTATAATGACTCTTCTAATTAAAAAATATTCACAAGACTCCTCTTTTTGTAGCACAAGTAAATTTTCTTTCTAGTTGTTTTAAGACATACTAATTAGACACAGTTCAACCTGCTTTCTACAAAATTATGGATGACATTCAGAGAATGTCAGCTGGGACATCTAAATTTGTACACAGAAGATGAAGAAATATGGGAAGGAAAGGTACTAATGAGTTTTAGTGGAACATCCAATATGCTACCAATGTACAGGATAGATTTTACTGTAAAAAGGGATCTGAAGGGTGTTTGGGTGTGTTTTTTTTCAACAGCAACAAATTAAACAATATTTGGTGTTCTATATAAATTAGTGAATAATGATTTTATCACAGTTATTTAACCTGCACAAGAACTGGATTCTCAGAACATGAAGGGTAAAATTACTTATCACATTCTTTGAACCATCCAGTGATATACATTTTATAACAGACCATTAGAGGGAATGTAGTTTTTGACATGTCGATTAATCTTACACTACCAGTGTTTTTTAAATGTTTATCAAGGTACTTGGAAATTTGGAAAGGCTAGCAGAAAGAGATAGTAAATTTAAAATGGTTTATTTTTAGATTATTACAAGTGGGATTATTTGAAGACAATTAGATACTCTGAACTTCAGAGAAAAATCTACGAAGTAAAGATGTGAAACTTACAGTTTTTAAAATTCACTCTATGACTGCTTAATCAGAAAACTCCATGTTAACGTGTACATAATAGTAATAATTGGTTCTTCTAGTGCAGAGACAGTGAAAACAGCAACACAAAAGTAATCCATCTTCCAAATCACATAATTACTAAGAATGTCAAGGCTTGGGATTTGTCAGTGATCACACTGTCTCTCATTCATGTCTAAATAAATGCAGAGAATTTATAACTGAGAAAAATAATTAAACAGGTATGAAAAAATTGCTTCCAGCCCAGTTTGCAATAGAACTCACATACCAGCATAGTTTCTCTAAACTTAAAAGCACTCAGGTTTTTTTATTCTGCCATCCTCTTCAATGGATGAAAAACGAGAGATGCAAATTCTGTTTTATAATATTTTTCCCACTTACTAGACAATCTCATGTTCTATGAACTTTGAAATTCATAATTCTAGTTTTTAGTATTCAGAACTATTCAGAGATCTAGAACTGTAAATCAGAGCATGCTGATCCAATACCACATGGCTCCATCTAGACTTGCACTGCCTCCCTTGCTGTCAGCACTACACCACTGATTGCCTGGCATTACAGTGAGACCTTTCATAAGCTGCAGGGAAAATTGTCTCCTTAATCTAAAACTGATTGCAAAATAAAGATGATATAAATCCAGATGAACTATATCTGACAAAAGTCACAGAAAGAGATTAAATGATCCTTAGAACTAAAGACACAAAACTCGCATCACAGAAATTTCTGAGCCAACTCTCTTTTATCACTGTTCATCTTACCTTCTGACTCCCTCTGTTTTCCACTAGGCTAATGAGTACCATGTTCATTTCTTATGTGTTTGCGATGAACTCATTAAAGTAAGAACTTTCAAAATATTAAAACCTTCCGAAAACTTTTGAATTTGAAATCTCAATACTCTGTCTCTCTTTCCAAATAGTATGAAAGAAAGCTGGAAGAGAGATCATTATGATTTCTTTGTCTGTCAAGCAAAGTCTACATTACATTTTCTAAGAGAACAGCTAATGACCTCCAACCTTTCATTTAGTCCAGTGGAGCAAGTAAAATACAGCATGAAGTAAAACCACCCAAGATGTTTGTAGTGATGACCTCACCTCCATTTTCTTCTGAAAAGTCACTCTAGTGAGCTGAATTAGACCACCTTGCAAGTACTTTGAGGAAAAATAATCACTTCAGACTGAATTTTAAATCAAAAACCCTCCCAGTTGAAGAGATATTGTGGAATCATTTATAGCCAAAGCAGTATTTCCCCTCATTTAAAAATACCTTTTCATGTTTTATATTATATATTGGAATATAAAGCAAGGTATTATTTTACACCTTACTATCTTTAGATGAGCAGAGAAGAAAGTTCTTAGTTCATCTATTGGACAGTTTCAAGATGTGGAATAAATTACCAAATTATGTCAAACAGTGTAGATATAACTTTCAATTTTACTTTCTCTAAAATCCAAAGCACACTCTCACAAATTTTAGAACAAGGATGAGAACATGAGTAAAAACCAATCTGGGTTTAATTTCTTCTGTAGTCTATATTTTTGGTAGTCAGCAGAGGGACAGGAAGTTAATTAACAAGAATTGTTCCCAGAGCTCCGTTGATACAATTAATAATATAGGTATACACAGACAAAAATGATGAAGAGGAATACTGAATTGTCTTATATGAAAAATGAGGGGTAAAACCCTTTCGTAACAGAAGTTTTGGCAGACAGTATCCTAGTCTGTGAAAGAACCTCTTAATACTTTTGCATCTAGGCGAAAACATATAATGCTCCATATAGATTATGAAAAGTTATTCTTATACAATTAAAAGAATTACACTTATTCTAAGGTGCTGGTTTTTGACAATAGGTTGTAAGTCTTTGCTTCAGGTAAACTATAGGATAGTCATTTAATCTTGGATAGTTATCGATCTATAGCTAGTGCTTCTCCACACACAGAATTCTACTGTCCCTCATCATTTAAGGGTTGTATTAAAGATGGATGAAGAACTTCAGCTGAAACCCAGAGGCTGCTTGGTCTTTGAATAATTTCTTATTTCCTGTAAGAAATCTGAAACAATGGGTCACTCAATATATTTCTTATGAGGTATTTTGGTTTTTTCACTTCTGTAACAGCTACTCTAGAACTATTCCTTTTTTGCCTTGAATAACACAAAGTGTTTTAACTGAACACTCTTAGGCAAGTGGGTTTGCTAGTCTCCTGTGAACTAAAGCGTAAACAGCCCCTCAAATCAACTTTTCAAACAGCTATAGGAAAACATTAGCAGATATTTGTATGTGAATACATTGCAACCAAGACAAAATAGCTCATATAGTGATATTGTTCCTAAAAAGATAAAGCATTTGAGTGATGCTCCATTACAACACTAAGATATAGCCTCAATCATCTGAGCAGCTACACAATCCAAAAGACATAAAACATACCTCTTGCAAAATGCAAGCAATTTCTGAAAATTTAGGGGGGTTGTTGTTGCTTTTGTTGAGCATCATAATTGGCATGATATTAAATAGGTCTAATATTTCAATTTTTTTCAAAATTGTAGGAAGAGCAATCTAAAATGTGTGATACTTACAGGCAACAGCCCATGAAGATTGAATTAGAGAATGGGAATAGAATGTGTCCCCAGAAAGGGGTCATTTGTTACATATTTGCTGACATCATACAAAAAATCTGCAGCTTGAAATATGGAGGTAAAAGAAAAACCAGTTATATAGAAATGAATATATGATAAGTGACATGAGAACAATCTCTTCAGGAGTGCCACATCATTAAGATAACAGAAGTGACCTTGTGGAGTAACAGATGGATGAGGGCCTATAGTTGCAGAAATGATAGGAAGAAGACATGGAACTGCAGAGGCTCCAGGCTGATAAGTTTTGGAGATTATTTGTTGTCCAAAAGAACCAGTGACTGTTCCAAGGAGAGAAAACTACATTAAGATATCAGGGAAGGAGAAATATGAAGGTCCTTGTCAAAAGGAAATTGCAACCAAGTAAAATCAGAGCTGGACATGACAAAACTGTAGGTCAGAAATCTTGGAAAAAATCATAACTTTCATCCTTTCTAGGGGTCTTATATAGAAGCTGTCTCTATTGATACATTTCCAAAATTATTTCACTTAGCCTGCACAACTGACCTAGCATATGCAAATTAAAACTAAGCATTTTGATTGAGATCATGACATTTTGAAAAGTGAAGGAATTTTAAAAGTATGAAATACAATCTAAATACTTAATGTTCAAGCTATTTTAATTGATTTCTCATATTAAAGAAAGAAAATTTGCTAAAGAAAGGAAAAATCTGTAGGAAGTATTTAACAGGAGTCATGTGTGAAGTATAAAATAGGGTTTTATCTTCAGTCTGTGACAAGAAACTTCATATTCATGGACCAAAGCTAAAAATTTATATGTTGTTGAAGTAATGCAGTACCCAAATCCCTGAACAAGTATTCAAGGTATATTGGAAAATATTGGAGAGGAAGAATTAACTCTTTTGCAGGAGATTATGGATGATTGTATCAAATTAATGACATCCTGGTGAAATACGTTTCCATCAGGAGCCAAGAAAGAAAATACTTTGCCCACAGGTAATACTAATAAAAATCCAGAAACAATAAAAAGACAATGATGCATATAAGTTTTATTGCTAACATAGCTACTGAAAAACAGAAATCAGCTAGAGCTAGCTTTGCCACACAAGTGATGCTCACTCTAAGAGTTTCCAAGTCCATCGTAGCTCATCATTCCTTTTATACTAAATAAGCACTGCCCTTTGGAATATCTGCTTCCTCCCTTTAAACACAGCAAGAGTACCCTTGTGACAGGTTTGAAACAACTCCAGTGACAGGACCTGAGGGAACCACAAGTTGCTGTGCCAGGAGAGGTTTAGGTTTAGGCATTAGGAAAAGGTTCTTCACCCAGAGGGGTGTTGGACAAGCTCCCCAGGGAAGGGGTCAGAGCACCAAACCTGTCAGAATTCAAGAAGTGCTTGGACAGAGCTTTCAGGCACATGGTGGGATTCTTGGGGTTGTTCTGTGCAGTGCCAGGAGTGGGACTTCGATGATCCTAGTGGGTCTCTTCTAACTCAGGATATTCTATGATAAGTTATTCCTGATAACAGGTATACCAGGGTCTGAGAGAGTTCTTGCTGAACAGATTTAGAAATGCGATATTGTATGGAAGACATAAAAAAAAACACATTTGAGAATCAGGAAGAACCTATGTCCTGTATTCAGTGAGTCTTTTTTAATTTGAGGCAATGAAAATGCTTCTGAGGAAACCAATTTCTCAAATGTACTACAGGCAGAATAAGATCTCGGTTTTCAAATATTACAGAAAATGGTTACTGTGGTAGCATTATCTGTATGGTCACATACAACATATATAGAAACAAAATGGCTACATACCCAAATCCAAGCTAGTTACATCAAAAGGGGAAGAGGACTCAGACCTCAGTGGTATGTAAATCATGGCATATCAGGCCATATAAACATAATGCAATAAAGTTTGGCATAATAACTTGTACATAATAAAGACATTATATATTGTATTATAAACACCTCAAAAATTATAAACTGAAGAGATACTCTGCCTCAAAAACTGAATAAAATTCTAAAAAAGAAAGGGGAGCAATTCAATTCTTGTTATGTTTTTAAAAAACTGAGATACATTTTGTGAAACCTTTCCTATATTAAGAAGTATATACGAAATTTGAAGGTCAAAGTCTAAACAGACCAAAAAAAAGACTGTAAATGTGCCTGAGCCATCTGTTCTATGAGCATTTTAGTGTGAGAGTCTGGTTGCCAGATCAGAGCATAGGAATAAGAATTTCTTGAATGCCACAAACATGTCTTCCTAAATTTTACAAACTCTTCAAAGCACATGTATTGATCTGTGCTGAATGTTGCTTTGGCCTTCCACAGTAATAGTCTTATAGGCTGATGTACTATCATTCTATTTTATTTTTAGAAACTTAATCCCACAGAAATCAAGGAAGCTTCACCAGGATGAAATTGCAGTGAAGTAATAGATTTTATTGGTCAAAATAGGTGAAAATACAAGGAGTTTTTTAATACTGAGAAGAATATTATGTTTTCTATAATGTTTTTTAATGAGACAACCCAGAAGATTTTTCTTTCAATTTGAATAGTCAACAAGTTATGAAGAAGAGATATCAGAACATAGTTATAGATGTTTTGAGGAGAGAGAGGGAAATAGAAACACAAAGTGGGATCAAAACTCAGTGTGTCACTGACTGGTAGATGGACCGTTATTAGTGTGCCACTAGTTCAATGAAAAGAAAGCATTTTAAAAACAGAGGAAAAAGCACAATTTTACTAATAGAAATTGTGAGGTACTAGAAGGTAACAGTGAAGGAAAGGTCAGAATTAGAAAAAAAGTAGACTGAAACTCTCTCAGAGAAGTGGATCTCCAGGAAAGATGAGTGATCGACAATGCTAAAAGAGGCAGTAATAAACAATAATAAACATGAAACAGAGTTGACAGAAAAAGTAGGTATTTATTTTGCTTAGGGCACTTTAGTTCGCCCCAAGACATTTAGAGTTCTAATGCAATGTTATGCACGACAGCAACAATAAAATATCATTGACCTGTATCAGGTGACATAATCCGGTACAGCTCTTCCATTAGCAATGTAAACACTATGATTCATAGTACGTGAGTGTTGGGTGCATAAAAAGAAAGCAGGAAAGTTCAGACTGCCTTTTACAGTATTCAAAAAGTATGAATTTCTACCTTGCCTTCCTTACTTTCCCCACCCTCCCTCACAGAGATATCATGTTCCAAGATTTGATTAAGTCATTTGGTAACATATAGCTCTCTTCAGGTTATCCAAACATAACGAAGTAAACAGAAAAAAAATATACTAGAATGTGTATGAATCATGTACCGATCTAGATAGTACATATTTTTGTGTGGTATTTATAAATCAACCTTTTCTATGAATCCTTTTCAGATCATAAAGCTAATTCACATACATTTATAGAAGGAGCATGGCTGTACTTTGTTCAAAAGATGACCTCATCAAACAGTAATGTGCACTCTGCTGCCCACTGCAACCTAGATGATGGAAAAGAACAAAAATCTTAATGGACTGGAACTAAGGAGGCTTTTGTAACACAGAAATGTGTTCTTAAGAATATGTTATGCTTATTTCTCCTTAGTAAGCTGTGAATAGATCAGATATATCGCCAAAATTTTGTAGACTATTGTTGCAGTTTTTTAAATCTTGAAATTTGGATCTTGTTTAAAGGTACCTGGTGACATATACACCTGCATCAGTACTCTATTGGTATTCCGATTTTTTTATTCTATTCTATTTTTATTTCTGTTGTATATTATTCCAAGGCTACTGTGATGTGAATGTTTCTGAAAACAAAAATACACTCATATCAGAAGAAATAAACTGAGGAAAAAACAAAAAAAAATTATTTTTTTCTATTTTTGAACTTTGAAATAAGAAGAGTATTAGGCAATCATATCACACACAAAAAAAGTTCAAATTATGATTGCAAATCAAAATCATGTTCTTGGACACCCACTGAAGGGCTCTGGTATCCCTTAAAACTAAATTTTGAAAATTTAAGAGTGGTTGTTTTTTGTTTGTTTGCATTTTTTCTTTTCTATAAAAAAATAAATACGGAATTCACAGCTATAGAGTCTCCTTTCTTTAAGCTGACTTCTCTACTTCCTGAGAAGGAAAAAAAATTACCTCATTAATAAAAAGGCACTCTTTGCAATATCATTTAATTAACTTTCCTATAATAATGTCACTAGCTGAAGTTACAGGGATTTTCTTATTTGCAAACTTTTCATATTTAGGTACAAAATCAATCAGTAATAAAATGGTGTCATAAGAGCAGCAAATTCTTTTTTCTTGACTACAATAGATTAGTTTAAGGGAGATTAATTTAGTGCATTTAAATAATTCACATTAGTTTCACTAAATGGAGTGGATCCAATTTAAGGGAAAAATTTCAGCATGATAGTGAAATAAAAGAAAAAGAATACATGTTGGAAGTACAGTGTTAAAATTGAAGACTTCTAATAAAAAAACCTGTCTGATAGAGGGTAGACATGATGGATTTTCTGAGGTATTAAATAAATTCCTTTTCAGTCAGTCAAAGCAAGATATGGATGCTCAGGGATTTGAAATATGATGGTTAAGACCGAACGTGAAGCCCAAAAGTATGTCCAGTCTTGAAGAAATACAAAATAAACCTAAATAAAATTTAAAAAGAATTTAAATAGTTCTGAAACCATGAGAAGGTAAGCTTGTTGATTTATTCAAACCTTATTTATTCCAAGTGTGGAGTAAGGAAGACAAGCTGGTGCAAACTTCAAGTATTTTCATGTAAATGATTACGTAAATTAGTTGAAGCTCTCTGGTTCCTGAAAAGTTGCCAGTGTGGCTTTTTCTGTTGTAAAGGTTGTAATCTGTTGAACTAGACAAGGGGAGCAGACCACAGTTTAAATGAAAGCCAGAAAGAGCAATTTAAGGAATTAAACTACAAAAAATTAGAGAAACAGTAACACCACAAATGTCCTCTAGATACACATATTTTTTTCCTTCATTTCCTCATTATGCTCCTTAGTTGTTTCTAAAACACTCGCGTGATACTAATGTTAGGTATGAGCTCTTCCTTCTGTAACTATTTTCAGGTCTCTATGCACATTGAGAGAAGTCTCTTATACATAATGAGTCTTATTTTTCACTACATTAATGAATTTTTGCAAGACTAACAGCATACAATGTTTGTCTCTTTTTCCACCAAAGTTCTTGTGCCTTTTTTATCCCAGATGACAAAGTTGTTCCTGTACTATTGTCAACTATGTCAATTGTATTCCTGCCCTCTACATTACCTTTATAAAGAAAATTAAAAGAAAAATGTATATATATATTTCCGCTTTCTTCTTTCTATGATGCATCTAAAACATATTGTAAAACAAATAAAAAAATTTTAACTGTAGTTTATCTCACCTCAACCTACTTTCTCCCTTATAATGTACATGCAGGCACACATGCTTCCTCACACATCCATTTCCCACCCTCTGTTCAGTTAGTCATCAGGAAGCAAATGAGATCGAACTAGAGTAGAGATGACAAGGGTGAAGCTGGAATGAGTGACTGGAAAGGAGACAGCCACTGGAACATGTACACAAGTTGTAGCATTTTTTCCAGTTTCATGGCACAAAAATCAAGGACTAACTACATATAAGACACTCTGTGCCTGAAGACTGTGGATGTGCAAAACAGATGTGGCAGACAGTTCAAACCATGAGAAAAAACATGCCTAAAAATAACCTATGTGAGTCTAGCCACAGCTCTTGTTAAGGAAACTTCCCAGTCTGACCATTCATGAGACTCTGGCAGTCACACTCCCAACGCCAAAGACTTTCACTGCTGAGACAAAAGTCTCTTCACAGCAGCTCCAGTGACCCAACAAAGGTCCCACTTGATTCCTGCACACCCCACTCACACACAGTCAGACTGGGTTTTCTGACCCATTTGACCCCAAGTGTCCCACAGCAGAGTTGTCAGATGTCTCGTTCCTTAAAGACACTTATTTATTCACAGCGCTGTAACACAGACACAGCCATAGCTGGTGCCTCTGAGGAGGGACCCCCAACAAAGGAACCCCTGGGCTTTTATACCCTCACAGTTTACCCTCACACAAGTGTCATGGTTCCTCCCAAGTCTTAGTCTCCTACTGTCTCTCAGTGTTCATCCAGCTCACTGGCACCACCGGTCTTTATGCCCTTTATTATGCAAAGAGTTGGCCGTTCACAGGTCCCACCCAGAGTTCAATCTGCATCTCAATCTACATCTTGAACTGCAGTTTGCAAATCGACACCAGATGTATTCCACAGCACCGATAAACATGGAAAGCTATGTAGAAAACAGCAAGTAATGCTGCTACTGTTGATCCTAGTCAACAATAGGAGTTGACTAACGATTTGCTGATGCAGAGGACTCTTACCTCAATATGCCTACTTCGGACTAAAATTAGCCTGGGCTTCTCCTCTGAACATCCTCACTACATATAGGGTTTGAAGCAGCAGGAAGGACAACTATTCCACCAATATGTATATTCTGGACTGCAGGTCCCCTAATGATTTGCATCATATTATTCATTCAACACTTCTACTGATACTTGTCCTTGTGTTAGGTTTTAGACATGAAACCAAACCTTAGTTCTCTTTCCATATCTATTTCCAGCTTGTTTCTGTTCCTCCTGTGCCATGAGTTATGTTGTTGATCTTGTTACCTGAACCTCTTCCTGTCTCTGAGACCCATCACTAACAAAACAAGCTTTCATTGTGTGTGCATGAATTTCTGTGTGAGTGGTATGAAACTTTGTTATTGTGGTTGTAGCAGTTGGATGATTTGACCTGATCTTCCTGAATATACTTTTAATGGAAGAGAAAGATACACATAGTAATTTTTGAGAGTCTTTGCTTTGCTAGCAGATTTGCCCCTTTTATAACTAGAGACCGATCCCTGGGGAAAACTTCATCAGCAGGCTGGCGTAATTTCCTCTTCGTTGTAAAGTAACAGTCTGTGCCAGCTCTTGAACCTTCAGATGCAAATGGGATGGTTGAAGCCTTCTGCCATAGTTGTTTTATACAATTTTTCAGAACCCTGTTTTATAGAAGCCTTTTCAGGCTTCATTTAGAGAAGACATGCCTAAGTGGAGCTCATAATGCCTCAATAGCTATGAATTAATGAATGATTAGTTGAAGAGGACACATTTCAAGCTTTCTCATTGATAATGTGCATGAAAAATATTGCTGACATCATCCAAATACAGGAAACATATCTCTTCTCATATTTCATCTCTTCTGTGCTTTCATGGTGTAGGCATGGTGTTTACAAGTTCCAAATTTCAGTGGTGTTCCTACTCCAGGATATCCATGACTGCATAAATGACAGTTTGTGAGGCTTCCCAGGGAGAATGTATAACAGCTGAATTCTGTAACTCTGCCCCATAATCAAAGGAGATGCTGACACCTTTCTCAGCAAGACAGAAACATTTTCAGCACTCAGATATCAACTTGTATAGTGGAGACACTACACTCCAGCAACACTGACTATAGCCAGATGATGATAGACAGTATGATGATATTTCTTTGCATGCCACATGGCTGTAAAACATGGCTTTGGTTGCCTGAGTGCAAAGTGGCTTCACATAACAGATCAGACATCAACATTCTCAGTATCTTCTTGATTGTGGATGCCAGATATGTCATGCACAGTATCTGGGAAGATGTGATAAAACTTTCTATTCAAACCAGAAGAGTAAGGACCCAGTTTTCTCAGGAGCTAATGTTCAGAGATCCACATAATCTGCAAGGAGTCAGGGCACCTAGAATTGTAAGGAATAATCTCAGTCTTGAAGAGACTAAATGGGATGAGAGGAATGTAGCTGCACATCAATGCCTTTAGTCTTTTGGTAAAGATTGATGAACTAGGCCATTTCCTTAGAGTCCTGAGTGGCACCACATTGGATCTTCTGAGACATTGAAAGAAGAGATCAGGGACAACTGATCCCTCGAAGAAGAGGCAACTGAACACAGGGCATGTAAAGACAAAAAGAATACAGAGACAAGAGGAAGACTTGATTGATACAGAAAAAACAAGAGGAGTCACTAAGGAAATTGCAATAGGAAATATAAAAATGTATAAGCCATATTTTGTATCACACAAGAAGTACTCTATAGTGTGGACTGACAGCCTGATGTTTTCAAAACTTTCTGTTAGCACATGTGTGCTGATAGATTCTGGAAGATTCTGGCCACTCATTGATTAGATCTTACTGTTAGTTTCATTCAAAGGCAATCTGTTCACGTGCAAAAAGCCCGCCCTTCACAGGGAGAAGCCCACCCTTCACAGAGAGCAACCCAGTAAGTGAGGATGAAAATGGACCCGCTAGACCTGCTACAAAAGCACACTCTGGAGCTGTATTAACACCAAGAACAACACTTGCAAGAAATTTTTTCATATCAGGAAAACATTTACATAAAAGTCAATGATATACGGCAAAGTATAGAAAAAGTCCAAATGGCACATTTGTTGCACATGAAATTCATTGAAGTAACTCATCTTTTGAAATCTAAATGGAGAAATAAGTTTGTGAAATATTGGCAATACTTTCTAACACACAAATAATTAAGATGTCCTAAATTGGTCTGACATATACACTTATGGTAACTGATGCTTATTCACTTTTGAGATGAAGGAGGCTCGTGTAAAGTCTGAATTAAACTGATAGATGAGGAATATATACATAAAAAATAATTATTTGACTTAGAAACAGTGATTGAGCTAGAATCCGTATAGTATACAATTACTGAATGTATTTTTGCATAGTCTGATTAATCACAAACACTAACTTTGTATAACTTCAAAAAAATGCATCATGACTTGAAAGGGATTACTTTAAAAACACTTTTTATAATAGTTTTTCCTTTTAGTGATGCAGGTAGGATATATATGTGGTGCAAACAGATGAATCTAAATGGGTTTAAAATACACAGGGGAGTCTAAATAACATGCTTAAAATACAGAACTCCTTGCAATGAATGATAATAATTACCCTCTAGGTATGAATCACAATAAAGAAAACCTGATTTTTTTTGTCATATGTCAAGTGTTTGGTGGTTTGAGGCTTTTTTCTGCTGGGCCCAATTGGTTATTGACAGTGTAGGAAGTGCAATTTGTGCATGACTTCGGAAAATCTGAGTTATTTTTCTAGATGAAAAATAGATTATTATGTACTTCTATGTAATCAGTATGTCACTTTTTCAGCAATTCTTAATATGCTAGTAATTTATACTTTAAAAAGTATTCTTTATCTGGAACATTAGTTTCCTGTTACATATATGTCTTACAGCATGAAATTGGCTGGACACCATTCAAAGCCCATCAGGGCCTTCATCCAACCTGACCTGGAAGGCTTCCAGGGTTGAGCATCCATTACTTCTCTGGGAAACCTGCTCCAGTGTCTTGCTACCCTCTGAGTAAAGAATTTCTTCCTAAAATCTAACCTAAATCTCTTCTATTTCAAAATCACTCCCCCTAGTCCTATCACTATCTGCCTGTGTAAAAAGTTGCTGTCCCTCTTCTTTCATTGTCCCCCTTTAGGTACTGGAAGGCCACAATGAGGTCTCTTCTCCAGGCTGAACAAACCCAACTCCCTCAGCCTATTTTCATAGGAGAGTTGCTCCACCCCTCTGATCATGTTCAAGGTCCTCTTCTGGACCTCCTCTAAGAGGTCTGCATCTTTCTTGTGCTGAGGACACAGTGCCACAAATAGGGTCTCACGAGGTCAGAGCAGAGGGGCAGAATCACCTCCCTCGACCTGCTGGTCATGTTGCTTTTGAGGCATCCCAAGATAAAATCGTCTTTCTGGGTTGTGAGTACAAACTCTTGGCTTTCGTTCAGGTTTTCATCCACGAGTACACCCAAGTCCTTCTCTGCAGAGCTGCTCTCAGTGAATTCTTCTCCAGTCTGTACGAATGTCTGAGATTGCCCTCATCCAGGTGAAGCATCCTGCACTTGGACTTGTTAAACTTCATGAGGTTCTCATGAAGTAGCTGCTTTTATTTGTTTCCCCATTCATCTAACATATTTAGCTTTTCTCTTTTGTGATTTTTCTGTAAATTAGGGCTAGAGCCTGCCCATTTCTGTTTATACAACAGTGGGGAAGAAAGCATCTTTTAATTTTCTTTTTTCTTAAGGAGTAAAAGGAAGGTTAAATGTATCAAACTTCAAATATCTTCAGTTTTCAAGTTTTGATCAGACTATTTTCAGCTCACCTCATGCTGGGCTCCCACTATATATTTAAGAAAACAATGCTTTACTCTCTCCTTTTGGAATGGTCAAAGTAAGGCTGAGGGGATTGGAATATAAATGAGGAAAAAGGGAAAAAAATTGCCATTGCCTTGCAAAATCTTTTTATTTTCCTGAGAAAAACCTTGCAAAGTCATTTCCTTACCAGCTTGAATGATGTTTATACTGCTGTCCAGATCTTGTTTCTGAAGGCGTTAGAAAAACAAATGAGTTCACAAAACACTGAGGTTGCATGTGAGGCAGTGCTGTGTGCTCAACCCTGGCTGACCCGTGCCCAAGAGCTTTAATATGATGCAGTTGCCTAAGAAAGAGCTTATTGCTACTTGCAGTAACATCCTCTGTATTTCAGAAAAAATAAAAATAGTATATGAGAATAAATCAGAACATTTTGGTACCTGAATTTCTGAAAGAAGTTTGGATATTTTAAAGAGCCTTTGTAGAAAGTACATGTAGAGATTTAAATAAAATGTTACCTTCAGTTTGTTAAATTACCCTTCACCCAGAGATTTATCTTAGAGCCAAATATTTTATTTACATGGTTATTAAATGTCATTTCCCAAAGATATTTCTGTCTAAATTGCTAGCGAAACAGACAGCCTATCTTGTAATCTCCCCCCCCAACATACAAGGATGACAAGATTATTTATGTTTACATGAAAAAACAAATGAATATAACATTCTGTGTGTAGTATTCCCACCATTTGTAATGAATGATTTCAGATATTACCTAAAAAATGTCAGAGACAGAAAAATGAAAGATTATGCAAAGGTCGGAGGATACACGATAGAGTGCAGATGATTGTCAGAAGGCTCAGTGTGCACAGTCCATCTCAACTGCACTATTCTGTTTGGAATAAGATTATTCCCACAAAGAATGCACTGCAATGTTATACAAAAGGAGTAGTAGCATTTTGGAGATGTATATGGCTTAAATATTTTTGTCTGTGATAATTGCCCTAGTTAGAACAGCTGGGATCAGCTCATCACTATGTAGGTGTAACCCAACACTGTGTATTCTACAATCTTCCATGCCATTTCCCAGAAACTGTTCACAATAGACCATTTACAGCAGCTGCCCAGAGCAGGCCTGACACCTCAGGCTATAAACTGGGTGTTAAGAGGCCTGTGAGATAGGAGGATGCTCCTGTCCTCACACCCATTGTGGAACTCCCCGCCCTGAGGGAGTTCTGGGCATTCCTGCCTGAACCTGAGGATATGTAATCTTGGGATCTTGGGACTTCTGTATTGCTCGTGGGATCCAGAGAAGGACTGGAACTTGGACTGGACTGTGACCACCACTTTCAACCAGACTGAGACCACCACTCTCAACTGGACCACAACTACCACTGTCAACCGAACTGCAATCACCACTCTTGACCAGACTGCAAGAGCACTCTCACCAACAGGTTTTCCCTCTCCTTTTACTTTTGGACTCAGGGGGACCACGTGGGGCTCAGCACGGGGAGGGTGGCCCAACGAACACCACTCTGTTCATGCCCCAGGGTGCTGGGTTATACATCTGGGTTTTGTGGGTTAAAACCAATTTTTTGTCTGTGTAATTTTATTTATTGTATTATTTTTATTAAATTGTTATCCTGATTTATAATCTCTTTTAAGTTGGGTTCATTTCCCCTGCCAGTTTACCTTTAAACCAGCACAATAATTTACTTAAAACTGTACTATATCCAGGGTAGTCTGTGGCATTCTAAAATCCTTGGTGATACAATACTGGTGTCAAACAGGTCTGATTCTCTTACAGAAATTCTAAATATGATATATTCCACATAAGTCTGCAAGACCTAAGTAGACAATATCCATTATGTTTTGCCCAATCACTCATTATAATTTTACAACAGAACCTGAACTCATTCCAAAAAGTAGAAATAATGAAATATAAAACTAGAAAGTCAAATTATTTTTCCATATGCCCAAGGAGAAAGATCTTTAGTACTGACCTAAGGAAAATGAACATTCCCTTTTCCAGCAGGAGCTAATGTGCATTCTTAAAAGCCTAGGGAAATATGTGTCTAAAGTCCACCTTAGATACCTATGCCTTTAAAATAAACAAGAATAATCAATTTTTTATTTAAAGTAGTAGTTTTTAAGAGGTTTAATATTGAATTTTAGGTTTAGAAGAATCTGTGTCCTTAAATCTTGGCTAAGTATGTATTTTGACATTCTCCAAAGGGTACGATTACTACATTTTTAGATTCTGTTTGTGTATCTCTGATTTTGTAAAAATAAGATATTAGCAGACAACAGTCATATCGTGAAAGGGATGGAAAGTAAAAACTATCATCTACCACACTAATTAGATGTCTTTTAAAAACATCTATTTTTAATTTTTTTCCCCCCCAGGAACTTAATGAGTTTTCTACTTTAATGCTTCTTAAATATAGAGATACCATATATGACTCAGGATAGCCAATATCCCAAGTATTGATTATATTATGTGTTGCATATTAATAGCCTATCTGTTTCAAGCCCATTTAAAAACTTGTTACAAATGCACTTAATGTTCAGACTGATATAAAATACAGTGAATGTAGACACTTTATACTGAAAGGTACAGTGTGCTTATGGAGGACCACTTGTTGAGTCAAGAAATTGTTAAATTAAAATCAAGATCAGCAGCTGACATCTGTTGTGACAAAGGAACATTTTTTTTTTTAATACCTAAAACCATGGAGCAAGACTTAATTGGGCCTGACACAGTTCTTTCTTCCAAAAGATATAGAAGAAAATATACTTGGGAGAGAAAAGAAATATACTAGGTTGGCAGCAAAGTGTGAAATTATATGTCTATGTTTCTCTAGAGGACTCCAAAATGTATGTAAGCTGTGAAAACTGACTTCCTCCAGTAGAAGAAAAGAGTATCTGGTTTCATCTGAGACATGAGATACATAAAAAGACAGGATTTGTGGTGAAATGTGTGTCAGAAAAGCCTTTATCACAAATTAATTGACTTTAGAGAATGAAACCTTGCAGATTTAAATCAAATTTATATAGATGAAGTGCTTTTCCTCCTGTATTTGCATGTATTTTATAAATATATCAGCTTATGAATATTTTGGTGTCACAAGTGCTCCTATGTGCCTGTTACCTTACTTTAGCTCAAGTTAAAAGTGAATTACAGCCTAATAAAATATTGTTGAAGGTGCCCAGTGGATGATGTGTTCTAGTGAAAGCTGTCCCTGCCCATGGCAGGTGGATTGGTCTAGATAAACTTCGAAGCTCCTTTTCAACCCAAATTATTCTCTGCTGCTTCATATAGAGTCTTATATAGATACTTTATAAGTATCACCGCATAACTAGAATGTTTTCTAGTCTCAGCATACACAAACACTGTTGAGAGGAGAGCATGAGATTGTTTCAATTTACTATGGCGATCCTTTTGACATTATCATACAGTTGCTGCCTTGTTAACCTCAGGGAAAATGCTGCCTTCAGCGTTGATTTTGGAAAGATTTTTGAGAATTCCATTTCCCTAAGGAATTTGCCCATTTCCTTCTATACGTGCAGCCATTTTTTCCTAATGGGATTCCTGCCCTTTAGTCTAAATTGTCCTTATGTCTCCTCAAAGCTTGCTTTCAGCTACCAAAACTCCACCCTTTCTCTTTCATCCAGAGTAGCCATGTTCAAGTGAAGATAGGACTTTGAAAAATTCCAATAAGCCCACTCAGGAGTAAGGTGGAGAGATTAACCAGAAAAAGACTTTTGGAAACAAGTTGTGTTAACATAAATATGTAGACATGATCTGTGTGAATGGAAGTATTTACAAGATTGAGAATATGAGTTAACTTCATATTAGTTCATCTAAAGTACTTGTTTGTAAAGGCTAGAAATGAAAAAAAAATAATACAATAAAGTAGAATTCTAGTCTTCTGCTCTTTAACAAAAATTAACTCTATTAATTTCTTCACTACATTGTATGCAAATTTTTATGAAAATGAGTAACTATATATTTTTTCAGATTAAAAAGCCTGAAGTGACAATACTGCAACTGATGTTTTAACTGCGTCAATTATTTTTTACTTAATTTATTAATGTCTCCACACTAGAAAAACTGGCAGTGAGAAATAATTATATCTATAGAAAAGCAGATTAATCTAAAAATTAGCCTTTTATTTGTTACATTCTCAAAAAGGATTAAAAGGAGTAGCAATTTTAATAAATTACATGAGAAGTTTATTAAAATGGCAGAAATTTAATTAATGTAGGAAGTCAATAATTCCACCATATATAGAAGAAAGTATTAGTGTTCATATTTTATAAGAAAAATTGAGTTCTGATTGTGTTTTGCATACTAATTCTGGCTCTAATTATCTTACAGTTAACATTGTTGCTACTACTTGCAGGGAAATCTTGATAAAAATGTGGTAAGAAATGTATTCTGTAAAATAATCTAAATATAATGATCTACATTTGAACAGTTCAATTGCCTCCAGTTTTGAATAGATTAGAATATCAGTTTTGAATAGATTAGAATTTATGACATAAATATGACATACTACTATTATTCAAAGCAAATATTATGTGATATGTTCGTTTCTTTAATGATTTTCTCCCCCAACCCGGGCAATCTAGAAAATCTCTCCAATGACTTAATTATTTTCAGCAGAAGTTTTGTACTAAATGCATTCTCCCAACAGTTTTATCTTAGATATAGCTCTGGTGAGAAGAGTCATAAGCTTTGAGCTACAGTATTCTACTGCTCTATCTTCCTGTGTCTGGAGCCCAGCAAATTGGAAATGATTGCTAAAATCAAGCCATGTAATTAGACAGCATAACATCTAATATATTCCTTTTGTCACTTGGCTAGAAAGAGAACTTCAGTAAATGATATATTACACCACGAAAAAACTCTTTCAAACAAGACTTTTAATGATGATAAATAAAGAACTTGTGCAAAACCAAGCAATTAATCCTTTGGAAGCTTTCCATTGAAGTTGCTATTAAGGCATCAAGAAATGCAAGCACATACATAAACAAATTCTTTGGGAATATTCCACTTTAGATTAGTGTATTTTCTTGCAAAACCATCTGTAGTGAACTTCTTTCATATCATTTCTTATTCATTAAAATATTGCCTTTGTTCCAATAAAGGAACAATCAACAGTCATACATAGTGGCAAGAATCACTCAAAGAAAAAAATACATCATATCATGTGAGAATTTTAAATATTCAGAGACATTTCATTTTATTTTCAGAGAAGAGATATTGATTTATTTACTTGTGAAGCAACAGTATTTTTCGTTTCTGCTATGGTGACAGAGAAGATTGCAATATTCTGGTATTAATAATGCATTGGAAATAAAGGGGAATGGTAAGCAAAAATTTATGCTGCAGCTTGTAAAAAGTGGGAAATGTCAAAAGGTTACAGAAAAATACTCCTAGTAAACACTATTGTAAAGCAGTTTCTCAGTGTGCAGGCAACTAAGAAGATCAATGTCTCAGTAAGACAGGATGGTGTGCATTGGTGTTTTCTGTGGGTTTTTTTTATAGGTCCATGAAATTATTCCTTGTTTGTATTATGAGCTATGTCTAGAAGCATAAAAGAAAGTAAAAAATAGTTAAGCAATTTTTTATTGTGTAAACACAGAACAATTCAGATTCCATTTTATGATCACATGGGTTGCAAATCCTTTGGATGTTTGTTTTCAATATAAATTGCATAAAATAACAAAAAATATAACTAAAGTATGCATCACAAAAAAGTATGGAAGACCTTTGCTATGTCTGGCACAAAATATGTATGGATTTCAAACAGTTTGGATTCAGGTTTTGATGAGTCACCCCACACTCCTTTTGGTAGATCGTTACGACTCCAAAAAATGCCATAAAATAAGCTGATGCAGGTCACACAAATATTATCTGTAGGCAAAAACTTTTCCTTTTTTTTTTTTTCTGTCATTTACTTGAACAAGAAGCATAAAAATGCTATGAAGACTAAAGAGCTGCTATGGTAATTGATTTTTGCAATAGGATAATAACATATCAGTGATTTAGTAGAAGGTAGTATTAAACAAAATGACCCTCAATTTTATGACACTATTGCTTTTTTTTTACCAAAATTAACTGTAAGAGTTTTCTAACTAATGCACTTTTAAGCTAAAATATAAACACTGCTTCGGGTGTGGATTGTATCAATAGTATATCATTGCTTGCAGTTTTAGACTATTTTTTTCATTTACAAGATATTTTTTAAATAAAGAGAAATGCCAAACATGGTGTTTTTCCAAAGTGAATGAATGAGAAGTCCAGAGTAGTAAGGACACAATAGACAAATTAATCAGTTCTATTATATTACAGCACAAGTTGTAACAAAAATGACAATAGAAATGCTTAGAAGAGAGCATTGGTCATGACCATTGAGGATTTCCTTGTATTTGTAAGTACTGATAAAGGACAGCCTGAACACTGACTACTTATTTTTCTCCAAAGCAAGTAATTCTGTAGCAGAAAAAATAGCACTTACTGAAAATAGCTGAAAACACATAATCACAAAATCACAGAATCACAGACTGATTGAGGTTGGAAGGCACCTCTGGAGGTCATTTAGTCTAACCCCTTGCTCAAGCATGGCTACCTAGACCCAGTTGCCCAGGACCATGTCCAGGTAGTTTTTGACAGGAAGAAGACTCCACAGCCACTCTGGTCAATCTCTGTCAATGTTCGGTCATCTTCACAGTAAAAACGTTTTCTGATATTCAAGGTGCACCTTAAGTGCTGTAGTTTGTGTCTTTTGTCTCCTGTCTTGTCACTGTCTTCTTTACACCCTTCTTTTGGATATTCAGACACTTAAGACCAAGACCTCTCTTGAGCCTTGTCTTCTCCAGACTAAATTGCTCCAGCTTCCTAAGCCTTTCCTCATAGGAGAGATGCTCCAGTCTTTGTGATTCTTTGCTTCGCTCTGTTCAGTGCCTCCATATATCTCTCATACTGGGGAACTCAGAACTGAGAGAATAGCTGGAGAGTATTCAAAATATATTCTCTCAATGAAATATCTAATACATATTTAATTATCCAAATGGTTAATAAAATCAATATCTGTAGTCTTTGTGTTTATTAAGAGACAAGTCTTCCTGACATATCTCTTACAGAGAGTAATACATACAAAATTAAATTCCTAACACACTAAACTTGTAAATAATATTAAACCATTTTTAACCAAGGAATTGTACTGTTGTGGTTTAATCTCCATATATTATCAGCTAATTTGCATTTAAGAGTAATGGGTTAAATAGAGCCAAAGCAAAACAGACATCTCATCAGGTTCTGTATTACATAACCACAAGCACAAAATCTGAGTGTCTGCAGAATCTGCTGTGAAAGAAATACATCATACTGTGTCAGCAGGGGATTGAAAACAGTGGAAATAAGTGTTTAAATTTGAAGGCGATAAATATTTTTGCTCTGACTCTAAATTCAGTAGATTGGAGTTATTGATAGGAGGAGACAGAGAGATTCACAACTAAAAAAATAATAAAGAGGGGGGAATAACTGTGTCCTTTTTTCTTTCTTTTTTCATACACGTACAGGTTAATGAGTAGTCTTTCAACACTCTTTTCACAAGAGAAATACAGAAATCTATGAATCCTTTGGGCCAACAACACTGGATAAAATCTATGTTAAACAGTAAATGCAGAAAAGTACTTAGTATTCATCATGCTTACGTACAAGACTTTTTTAACCATTGTTTTTCTGTCAAAAGGTAATACTTTTCTTCAGAGTATATAAGCAGATTTATTTGGAATATTTTCTTTCTCAGAACAACTGTTGATAGCACCAAGTTAAATGACAAACATATTGCCTCACTACGGGTACCACAGCTGAGAAAGGACTACAGTCTGAAAAGTTTTACCTTCTGTGGGAATTGATTTAGAGAGTCTATCTTTCAAATGATTGTTGTATCTGTGAGGTAATGGGTCATCTTGTTGTGATTAATTCTGTATTTAGGGCTCAAGAAAGAAACATGCACTCAATTATTTTCATATACATTGAAGCTTTAACTCTGGAGCAAATCCTTGGCACATCTGGTAATTGTGTAAACATCACCTGGTACCATAATAATATATTCTTATATGTTGTCAGTGTAGGCTGAATGGCTTTCAGCCAATCTGGCAATAATATGCGGTGCTGACGCTTTACAGTTTTACAACATTTTTCCTTTCTGTCATGTACTAACAGTCATATGGACTATAAACAAATATTTTGTAGAAAAAAATTATATTTTTAGCAATAGATTTTATTGTGTATGACTGTGATAAAGTATGCTTGTATAAAGTAACATTTTGCTCCAGATCAGATAATTTAGATAGTCATAAAGGTACTAAATTGTGGCTAAAGTATGTGAGAAATTTTGTCTGAATTAATATAAAAATGTTCTCCAACACTCATGTGAAAAGTGTTTGTCCTACCATGAACTGTAAGCCATGCTGCTCATTCTCGAGAATATAATATAATGTTCATATAAGTTCATTACAAAGAATATAAGACAGTAATTATAAACCTCTTGTCTTTGCGTACATATTTTTTAAATTGTAGAAAATTGCATGTGTATATTGGAGAAGAGATATAAGAAGCTTATAAGAAGGATTTATTAAGTGAACGATGCTTTTATTGGGACTGTGTAAAAGATGTAGAAGCCTGGAAACTTCATAGGTTTTAATCATGTTGTGCAAATTTTTGGGATTTCTGTTTTGGCAGTCAAAAAGAATTTCAAGGAATAGTAGATTAACGCAAACTGTAGAAGACAAAAATATTTTTAGAGTGCTTTTTTAATTTACAATATCAAGCTAATCCATTGTTTAGGATAGAAATTTTAATACTTGTTTATATAAATGTTGAAGTATTCTCCTTTTCTCTCTTCTTCTGCTTTAAGGTAAAAGTGAAGCTTCAAGCAGATGACTGAATTTAAGCTTATTTCATTGGGGTTTTTTTTTGCCCTAGAAGTAATTTCTCAATTTGATAAAGTATTTTTACACAGACTTATAAACAATTGAACTGGCGAAGTTCAATTCAATCATCTTGTCTTTTAGATAATTGTATTAAGGACTGTCGATTTTGCAAACCTCTGATTTTAAGTAGGGTGAGATGTTGTGATAAAGCACAAACACATTGATCTGTATATCACCTTTGTCTTCAATTAGATGACTTTTCTCTTAATTATTTGTGGCTGTTCTTCAAACATGATCCAGTTTTAATGAGCACAAATTGCATATTTTTTCTTGTTTATTTCCTGAAGTCAAGCTTGAAAAATTTGTACTTAAGCTCTAAAAAGAATATTTCAGATATTTTCAAGTCCTATACAAATACTTTGGTTCTAAATGAACTACTCTGCACTACTTGGATAGCATCTGGAACACATGAAGACCGTTGCACTGTAGGTTCCCATGCTCTAATTCTACAAGACAAATCTCATTCACAGGAAACTCTTTTTGGTGAGACAGTGATAGAAAAAACAGCAGAATTAAATTAAACATAGGGATATTCACAGAATCATAGAATTGTCTGGGTTCCAATCTGAGAACTTTCATCTGCTTCCAACCCCTCTGCCATGGGCAGGAATGCCATTCCCTAGATTGGGCTGCTCAAAGACCCGTCCAATCTGGCCTTCCAGACACAGTGAAACTTTCTCTGGACATATTCCTAGTGTTCTTTTCAGGTAGCGATTGCTGGAATAACCCACACTGATGAAAACCCTCTTGAAGTGGATGATGTGTCAAGTAGAGTTTGTTGTGGGTCTAGTTCTGTTAAATATTTTAAAAAATTACTTGCATAATGTAATAAAAAATATCCCATTTCCTGACAACTCAAAACAATGGAGGTCATCAAGTACACACTAGGACAAACACACAGACATTACAACGTTTTGTATTAGGGATACATGCATTTACACACAAATTATGTGAGTGAACTTCTATACCTGTCACAGAAATAATTAACCGTATAAATACAAGCTGGTAAATTACTTCTTTATCTTTAGTGATTTCTGAAGACAATATAGAGCTGTATGAAGGGGGGTGTGTGGAACAGGAAAACGTGTGAAAACAATTACTTTACTTTGGTTGTGATTGGAAAGGTGTTAAGCCTAGTTTTTTCAGAACTGCTCTCTAAAATACTAAAATAAATACTAAATAGAAAGAGGTTAGAGAAAAGTAATAGGAAAAAAATAAATCCTTCACCTGCAAATCATATGATGAAAGTTGGTCTGGTTTACCTTCTTACCAGAAAACTGCAAGAAGATAAAATGATTTTCAAACACATCATAGGCCAAGGAGTAAAAAAAAAGTGGCCTTCTCTATAACTGAGATTAATAGAACAAGAACAAATGTGCTGGATTAAAAAGGTTCAGAAAATTAAAAACTCCCAAAAATCCCAAACAAAAACCAAGCACAAGGATATTGAAGCACACTAACAGTCAGTTCCTTAGAACAGATTAAATAAAAGTAGGATATTCCTGGCAGTTAAACAGCTAATACTTCCCTTACGTAGGAAACTTCTTATATCAGCTCCTAAAATATTTTTTGAGAGATATTGTTCTTTCTGTGAGAAAATGTGAGGTTGTTCATATTTAAAAAAAATATTCCAAGTAGCTCTTCCCTTTAAAACTGTTACAGAGAGGTGTAGAAGCTGGCACAGACAAAATGTTCTTGTAATCTTAAAATGTTTAATCAGTTTACCATTTGATGGTCACTAGCTCTTCAACGTTTGCTGGCGACTAACCAATACAATACATCAGAAAATTACCATGTTTAACTTTAAGACAGCTTGTCAATCACAATGCACAAAGCCCAGCCAGTTAGACTTCAGTCAACGTACAAGTATTGTGGATTCTGGAGCCCAGTTCTTTTCGAACACTGTGATGGGTTATTTTGATTTGGTAGGTTTTTTATTTGTTTGTTTATTCATTCATTTGGTGTTTGTTTATTTTGGTTTTTTTTTTTGTTTCTCTTGAGTGGCTGGGTTGTTTTTTTTTTTATATTTCTTCCTAATTTACAAATTTGTTTCCATGTTCTGATCCAAATGAAATTTTTACAAGTTCAGATGTCAGGTCTCCTGGAAGCCCCATTTTCATGTCACATTGTTAAGCCTTATTGTTTTTAATACAAGATGACATTTCTAAACTAAGTTCAATGACTTCCAAAGAAAATTTCTCCCAGCAATGAAAGAAGACTGAAAATTTTATATATATATTAATATAAAAACTCTGAAAAATCTAATGCTGCTTTTCTGCTGGAGTTTTATCTAGTGTTAAAACATTACTAAAACATACTTTATTAATTAAAAGTCATGACTTGAGTAGGATTCAGTTTTATCAACTATTTAAAATGAATGCAGATTTCAATGATCTATTTTTTTGCATAAAATCTTTGTGTCCTTTTCAGAACTAAGTGTGAATATATTTCAGAAATTAGAATAATAGAGGAAGAACTTTTGTAAATTAAAATGACAAAGCATAATATAAACATAACACATATCAAGGTTCAGACAAATTACAAAATTAAATTTAGTAATACTTTACTAAATAAGTATTACTATTGAACTAGTAATATCTATTTTAATTAAAATAATAATGAGAACTTCCCTGGTGCCAAACCTTCAAGAACTTCAAAATCATTGTGGACAAGTGATGATGATGTTGGTAGTGGTCTTTGTTTTTAAGTAATCAGAGAAGCATACCATTACAGACATGCTAACATCTGAATTTCTTATTTGCTCGCACAGAATATTTCACAATCAATATCTCCTCCACTTCCCAGATTCCATTTTTACCAATATATCTTGATAAAATAGGAATGATCATGAAGACAACTGAAAGATTGTGAAGTAACAACCAATTATAAAAAAAAGTGCTCAATGTTATTTTTAGACTTTCAGTAAACATTCAAGTAAAAAAAAAGCAGTATAGTTTTGTCTGAGACAGAAATTTCCAGTAATGTATATATCTAGTGGCTTAATGAACATATTATTTGCTATTCTTAACCAGTAGCACATTTCCATCACACATGAAGAAATGCATTAATACTAGAAAAAAAATGAAATATATTAATTATTTTTATTTTTTCTGTAAAAACAATCCTGACTTAAACAATAGTCACAATATAAAGCTGTGAAATTGTAGATTGTTTCTAGACTATTAGAATAGCTGGAGTTTCAGGAAAGGCCACTTAATCAAACCTTGAAGCTAACTATATTTGTTTGACAAAAAGTTGGGAAAAAAATCCAGAGAAACGAGCAAACAAACAACAAAAAAACAGCTAACAAAACAAAAACCTACCAACCTAACAAAAAGCTCCAACCAACTTATTTGCAGTGTATTCCAGTGTTAAATATGTTTGCCATTAATGCTTTTTGTAAAAGGAGCAATTCTTACTTCTTTCCTGTTCTTCCTCCCTTCCTCCTACCATGGAGTGTTACCTCCTCAATTCTGTTGTTAGAGTGACCCCTCTGAGATCTGAGTATGCAGGAAATCTTTTATTTCTTTTTCCCCCTATGGTGTGATCTAAGCTTACCAGGTGGATTTAATTCATGAAGGGATCAGATGAGCACATTATCGAGCAACAGAGCTGAAAGTAATATACGGATGAGAATAAAAAAGGAAACACGGAAAAAGGACCGGTTTATCCAGTGAGTTATTGGATTTTCTCAGCTATATGACTGCTATAAAATTAGCTCATTTTTGGTTTTATATATATGTAAAAATGTATATATGTATAAGTTGTTTTTATGCTTCATATTAATGGAAATTGTATATTGAAATCAGGGGGAGGAAAAAAGCAGCATTTTAGAACAATTAATAGGTTTTTGCTTTTACAAGTATTTAATCTGCAACTGCTGGCACTGATAAAAACAAGAGGGAAAAGACACCAAGAGAACCTGAAAAATATTTTATGCTTTTTAAGGGGCATTATTTTTTTAAGAAAGAAAAAAGAATGTTTTATTATTGCATATTTTAAAAACCTTTTTAGTGCACCAACAGGAAAGCTCCCATTTCTTCAGTAGGCAAAAAGCACCTGTTGATGATCTGCAAGTCACCTCTTTCTTAAGAGGAGCTTAAACATCTATGATTTCTTCCCTCTTTGTACAGCTCCACACAATGGACTAGGAAATAGACAAATCCACAGAATTCCAGTCTACTTTATAGAACCTGAGAGCACACAGTCAACTGTAACAGCAATAGAATATTAAAAAAAAAATGAGTGAAAAAGATATTAAAAGGCAAAGCAGGGAACCAAATCTGTGACAATTATGGAGATGCAAACTGAAGAGAGAATGTTTCTTGTTCAGACTAGAAAGCTGAAAAAATTACTATTAGACAATTATGCTGGCAATTGTTTTACCATATTCAGGATTTAGTAAACTTAACCTTCTTTAGGCAAAAGCCCTTCTAATATATCAGAAATTATTCAGTTACAATTTACCCATTACATTTCCCCCGTCTTTGTAATTTCCATCACAGTCAGCCATTAACCTAATTGTACAACCACTGCCAATTCACTTCTATGTAATAGTTAAAGGCCAGGAAGATCATGTTCTTTCTCCACAGTCACAGAAATTAATAGCACTACCCTATTCTCTGCATTTTTGAAGAAGAAAAAAAATTGTAATTTACTTTCTAGATCTTTGGTTTTTCTTCTGCATAGAGGTTTTCCCTTGATGTTCTCTCCTCTTGGAGAGGAATTAGTATTTAGTTACTATCTGCAATAGAAGTATTTATAAAAAGTACACGTACTCACTAAAAAATACACTCTAAAAACAAAATTTCTACGATCATTTAGTCTTTAATTTCTTTCACCCTCAGGAATGTTTCTGTTACTGTCTTTATCTACTGTCAGTTCTTCCATATTAATTACCTCTTCAATCCAGCAGTCTAAGATATGAAATTCTAGTGGTCAAGGGTATAGTACTCTAGCAAGAAGAGTACCTGAGCATGCCATAAGCATGACCATGTAAATCCAGGGACCTAAAAAAAAAATAATCTTGCAGTTTCAGGATTATTCAGATATTCTTTTAAAAAATAACAATTTTCTGGAAATTGTTTTACCATATGATGACATTCAGCCTATCAAAAAATCAACTGAGAGTGAATTGAATATGCAATTACTTTTTTCCATAACAGAAGTTAAAGAAAGCTCCATTTGACAGGCAACTATTTTATAGAATAATACTGTTCTTTGCAAACTGAGAGTTATATATATTTTTCTCTGCTCATTGAGTGCAGTTTCCTGCCACTAAATAACTGAGCTTAATTTCTCAATGTCAAACCATTGTTGTTACCTGCATTTCATGCCAGCTATCAAATAAGACAATTTGTTTTGCAGAAACTGTGTACAATATTTTACTGAAAGAGCAAGTTTTATATTCTTGCTACAAATGAATATGTACATATTAATATATACATATTAAAAATAACTATGCTCCCTTTAGTCAACATTTGTTAATTAGGAAATGACCTTTTTGATAACATTTTTTTTCTCTCTGACACATAATATTTAGTCTCTTTTGTCTAGTGATTGTTACTCCAAAAAATGTCTGTCCCCCTAGTAATTTACAAGTGTTGGTATGGTAAAGTTCACATTTATTGGTTGTTCTAAAGGGATAAAGTCTCTGCAAACTACTCTCAGGTTCTTACAGCCCAAGAACCATGTTCAGAAATAAGAGATTTTAGGATCATTTCACTTCCATAAACAAATCTTGTAAGGCAATTCCATAATACAACATCCTAGTCCGCAATTGTTAAAATCTAGAGATGATCTACAAAACACAGAGAAATAAGTCTTTAAACCATTTGTACTAAGTTCTGGCTTATTATATGTCTCCTTATGTATTAAGTAAACAACCTAAGAACTAAAAACTACTGAATTACCATTACTAGTACTTTAAGATTTGAAATATTAGATTAGATACTGATCTCAGAATAATTCAGATTTCTCATTTGTTCTTATGCAGATTTTCAGTAGCATTTCCATAACTTATTATCATTAACAATGATTTTATTATTAAGTCACAGAATTTTTCTAAAATCAGAAATATTAAAAAGGAGTTTTCTTTTACATAGGGAGTTTTAAGTTGGGAGATTGCATCTGCACCCAAATTGCATTCAGTAATCATAGCAAATTCCCTCTGAGCTCTGAACCTGAAGCCTATGGAAGATTGCATCAGGAGATCAACCCTTTCAGATTACAATAGTTTATGATGGTCATCTGCGTTTTAATCAGATATAAAGGATTTATTCCTGAAATACATCAAGAAACACTATCTTCACCTCCTGAAATGCATCAGAGAGTTTATAGCCAATCAATTAAAATATATTGCACATTTTTGCTTTGTATATCTTCCTTTCTGGTGTATACAACAATACATGGATATAGGTGTTGATGATTTTATTAGTGACTGTATATAAACCTATCAAAATAGAAAGTAGAAAGTGATTTCATATATCAAATCCTCTTTCTTAAAGGTTTAACTCCTGAGCTCAACAAAAAGATGAATTTATGTTTACAATAGATACAGAGTGTTATTTTATGCAAAATGCAGTGCAATGTAATACCATCAGATACATAAAACAGATCATGTATAGTCGGAGACCAGGAAAACTGCATGATTTGAAGTTACAAAGACTCGTCATATTTCTTCTTTTGACCAGAGAGAGCATGAATTGGAATTAGTTTCATCAGGCACAAAGACTGAATAGCAAAATTCATCACCTGAATAAGTATGTCTCATATTCCTGACAATTAAGTACCAGACTGATATTACCAAAATATTCTTATATTGACAATTATTTCAGGAAAATTGTTTTCTCTGTTAAATTATAATAACTTTTTTTATTCATACACTAATAGTAAATCAAGTGTAAGTGAAATTCAATGGACTAGAAACAACTGCTTGTCATCAGATTACTGACAGTGACTTATTTAGTTCAATTACTGGAGAAAATAAATTTTTAACAATACTAAGAATGTATTTACAAACCATTTTATCTGAAGAATGAGCTAGTACTAATAGACAGAAAAGGTTTCAAAAAAATAATACAGAGCAGAAACATGTCTCCATCACCTCATTAAAAAATTCCCTGCATTGATGGCCACAACCACTAGAGACTGAATAACTCATGATACTTATTAACACTAAATATATGCTTGGTTCCTAAGTGATCCTTACCTTTTCTTCATGCAATAAATTATTTTTCACATTTTAACTTGGTCTCTTTATCTGAACCATAAATGTACATAATGACATCTTATTAGCTTATGGGTTCAGTTTTCACAGAATTTATTAACATGTGCTTCAAAAAGTTATAAAGGTAGAGTGCAATAATCAATTTACAGTAATCTGAATGGACTAACTAGCATCATCATAATATTAGATCTGCGGTTACAATTTCCTAATAGTTTGGTACAGTAGGGGTATTTTTTTCTCCAGAGACTTTTCTGTCTTTCAATTTATTGATGCTAATATTAATACACAATTAGTACTTTTATTATTCTAAGTTTTAGTATTTCATTATGATGATTTCTACTTTGTTTATGAGATTCAAACAAAAGCTTATTTGGTCACATTCCCTAAAGTTCCAAGTATGAATTCTATTTCCAGAAAGTATTTATTACAGACACACAATAGAATCATAGAAGAGTTTGGACTGGAAAGGACCTTAAGAGACTTTCTAATCCAACCCATATGCCATGGGCAGGGACATCTTTCACTAAATCTGATTGCATAAAACCTCCTCCAACCTGACCTTGAACACTTCCAGGGATGGGACATGTATAACTTCTCTGGCAACCTGTTTCGCTGTATCACTACCCATATCATAAAAAATTTCTTTAGTATGCCCAAACTAAACCTATCCTCTTTCAGTGAAAAATCATTTTCCCTTGTTCTACCAGTACAGGAGTTGGTTAAATGCTCTCTGCACCTTTCTTATAATCATCCCTTTATATATTGAAAGGCTGTGATAACATCCCCCTCAAGGCTTTTCTTCTACAGGCAGAACAACCCCACCTCTCTTAGCCTGTCTTCATAGGACAGGAGTTCCAGTACTCTGATTGTTTTTGTAGCCCTACTCTGGACCCTCTCTAAAACATCCTTGACTTTCTTGTACTGGGGAACCCAGTACAAGGAAAAGTCTTCTTTTAATAAGCAATAATCCCTGGAGTATGTAACCAGCATTGAAAGCGCTTCTTACTGCTCTCATCAGATGCAAAAATGGTAATTTTTAAATTATTCATAAACTTTCTTTCTCCTTGAGGCAATATCTGACCCACAAATATGTAAAGGATGAAAAATGTCTCTCTTAGAGATAAAAGAAATGCTGATTTATACAGCATTAATTTAGTTCAGTAAATTAATGTTTTAAGTAAGCATTTTACATATTATATCTAGTGTAAAGGACTGATCAAATAGATATACTTTCTCTAACCTGTCTAGCAAAATAGTAAAATAGGTATACTTGATGAAACTGGTTTTACTGAGGCTTATTTCACAAAAGACATTCAGCATCATGTAAATGACCAAGCTTTGACAAGACAGCTTTGTTGGCCTTGTGCTTAAATAACTCTTTCTATGTCACTTGATTATTTCAGTTAAGGTTACCCAGTTTTTGTTTTCTGCTTTAGAAAAAAAACCCAACCAAACAACTAAAATCCCCAAACAAAAGAAAAGAAAGGGAGAACTACATTTGCTTAAGTTGTAAATCCACAAATGAAGCAGATATTTTAGACCCCTTTTCATTTGCCATCCTGTCACATCTAGATTTGAAAACTTGAATTCTTGCTTTAATGATATCAAGTTATAAAGAGAACAATTTATTTGCTATTCCACTTCTCTATTTCCTCTATATAGAGGTTTTGTTGCTGGTTTTTTTTTTTAACTGATGACTTAGATACTACCAGGAACAAATTAAGCAAAGCAATACATTTTGAAAAAGATTTCAGAGCCTCTCCCATTGAAGGTATCAGTCATTTTAATACATAATTTTAATAACAATGCTTACTAAATACATAGGTTTCTGTTTTCTTATTTGCTTTAACATTTAATATTCCACTTACCTTTTAATCTTGCCAAATCTAACAGCTATTTGAAGGGCTTGACAGTAAGCACCAAGGTCACACAATGAAATCCAAGCTACAGCTGTTTCACTAAAAAGAGTCTGCAGAGAAAAAAGAAATTTATGTAAATCTTTCAAAATACTTTTCCTCCCTCTTTCTTTTTACACAGTGGTTCACATTACAAAATCATTTTACTGTGTACAAAATAGCTAAACTTGGTCAGGATAACATTCCTTATCTGATGCTAACATGGGTTGATCCATACACTGTGAATGAGTAATTCAAGGGGAAGAAAAACTTTTCAGTGAGCAAATGAATATTCTAGGGACAGAACTACATAATTTGCATTCCTTACATGTGGTGACTGTTCTAGGAGAATTCATACACATAGACTCATTGCCTCGGTGGAGCAGCGACATTTCCATATGCAAAAGCACAAGGCAACATTTCTATGACTTTTTTTCCAAACTAGAATAGAGAAAATCAAAAGTTGTATATTATTTCTTATTTCTCATCTATGTAATGAAGTGTTTTAGTGGTCTAGATGACACTTGCAAACACTTGCACGCAGTCTATTTTCAATGATAAGAGAATGATAGAATTATGATCTGAATTATGAATGGTTTAGGTTGGAAGAGACTTTTAAAAATCATCTAGTTATTTCTTGCCAAATTGCTAATTTTTAATTTCTTTTCAAGAATAGAAGTGAAATTTGAGGTTGTTTTTGTGAACAAAAAATGCTTTTGCTCTATAGCTGGGAAGGACCTAGACTGTGGAATGACACAGTAATCACAGAAAGTTATGAATTAAGCTGCCCTTAATGGCTTCTCATTTATTAGTAATTGCCTTTTCAGTAAAGCAAGTTTCCTTAGGTTAAATATGTCATGCAAACACACCATACATACAGCCACACAGAACCCATGAAACACCACTGTCTTCTCTTTAATAAATGTTTTCTAAATTGCAGGGTTTGAAAACTATTTTTATTGAAAAATGGGGGCATAATGCATAAAATTATCTCATTCCATAAGATGACAACCAATTCAGGGAGAAATGTATTTATTTTCTATCAGCTCAAATCAAGCAAAAATGTTTAGCTGAAGTATTACAGCTCAGGCTGCTACCCCCAGTCATAGAACACATCAAGCTTTAATTTTCTTTTTGAGAACTCTTTATACTGACAAATCTGAATTTTTAGTAGATATAAAAATGTACTTCTAAATGTATATCAAAAATATTCCTGTAAATAGGATTTTTAGAAGAAATGTCACTTCAGAAATTTTTTTATGAGACAAATATATATCATCCAAACAATAAAACAAAATCCATAGAGAGAAGTGCTATAACAAAATTTACTGAATGGTCTAGGACTATAGTCAGTCTATAATGTTCTCTGTGACAGGGTGCTCTAGGCTGACATTTAAAGTCTAGTTAGGATTTTTGTTATACTTAGCAAGAGACAACTTTAGAAAAAAGTCTCAAAGCTTGTTAAAGATGTGTAAGAGGTAATGTATAAATTCCAAGTTTCTTAATGAAGACAAAGTCAAAATAAAACCAACATGGTAGTGTCTCAAAAAAAAGCTTTACATGTACCAGTACTAATTCAAGCTTATTCATAAAAGAAAGATTTCCCCTCTAGAACAATCGGTTATATATAAGTTCAAGATTTATGACTGAAAAAAGCTACGATTCTTTCTGCATGAAGTTGCATTAAAATCAGAACTCTCCATGTTCTTAAACATATCTCTCTCTGTATGTATGTCTGTATAGAAAAAAAAGTAACAAGCCAGCTTAGGTAAACTGTCTATGTGTCACTTTATCTTCTCAAACTTTAAGGAAAATAAATAACTCTGTATTCTTTGACTAATAGTATGAAGTTTCCAATGAAAGGATTCAAAGGTTGGGTTTGGGGTTTTTTTGAGACACTTAGGAAAACATTTGTATTAGAAATTCACACTATATACAGTATTTACTGGATATGCAAAAAAAGACACACAGTAATATCTTGAAGCAACTCAGAAGTTATAACCACGAGACAAACTAAAAACCACTGAAAACTACCTTACCACTTTCTTTGTAGTTGAATATTGTGAGCAAAAGATTAGTACTTATAAAGTCAGAGATTACATTGACGAAAAGCCTTTGAAAATCTTAGGCTGACTCTACTACTGGCTGTAAAAATTTTTAGGAGTCTAAGGAAAGAAAATATATGTTGGAATGAAAAGAATTGCATGTGTGAAGTACAGCCACAGATCGATTGACATTTTGAAAAAGTTTTCTTTCTACAAAAAAATTGGTAGGTAAAAGTAGAGCTTCTGGAAATAGGTTTGTTCAGACTACATGTAAGTTTAGAGAAATACATAACACAGCACCTACAAGGCCAAGTACTCTTGTAAGAGATGTACAATATTAGCAACTTAACCAGAACTGCAGAGAGGATAATGCTAATATTGATGTTCTTTGTTCAGTAATATATAACTGTCGATCATATATTAAAAAATTCTAGTTATCCAATACTGAATGATCATCTAAAAATACGATGTTTGATACTAAAATGGTATTCAGAAATAAGCAAGTCAAAGAAGAAAACAGGGATTGTTTATAGCAATATGTGCACATCACAAGAAGGTTTTTTGTTGCTGTCACTGAACCACTGCTCATCTGGAGACATGATTGCCAGCCACCTGGTTCAGAAATATAGAGACATATGGTACAGTTATTAGTGCTGACCCAAAGTTATTGCAGTAAACATATCCCAAATTTGAAAAAAAATATAAATATTCATTAAAAAGGTAAATAAATGTGTTCTATTATAAATTATATTCTGTAAATACAAATGTTTTCAGCACCAAATCAAAACCTTCTGAATGCTAAGAGTTCCCTATAATTTTGGGAGTTAAGCATAATATATATATGAATTTCAGTGATATCCAATAAAATTAAATGGAAAAGAGAACAGCAAAATGAAAATATAACATCATGCTGATTAGCATTCAAATACAAAATTGGCTAAGGTCTGAATTAGCATAGCCACTTTGCAAATGCAGCTATAAATCTTAATGTGGTCTTAAGTAACAAGCCAAAATCAACGAATGTATTAGAAATGAAATGGTAGACATCGCAATCCTACTGATCAGAAAAGAAAAACCCAGAACTAAATAACAGTTAAAAACCCCCAAACAACTCAACTGTCTCTTATAACTTATTCCATCCAAAAACCTCATTCCACATTTGTCATTCAGTGCACGAGTGCATGTTACAATAAAAGTTCCCGCAAACAAACAATTTTATTGGAAATGCTTGTAACCTCTGAGAAGTCAGACTTAGTCATTTAAGACTACACATGAATATTATGAGATTAATCTTAAACTAAGGGAATGAAAATCACCCAAGATGATCTCTCATGGTAGTGGAGCGTCTATAGTATCCAGAGAAAGGACAATATTTTTGACATGAATGTTTCCAGTTGAACTAATTGCACTTTAAATGACATTTCTTGTGTCAATTACAAGTCTCCAAAGAATTCACTATAAAAATAAAAGCTGCTTTCAAAATCAAAATACCACAAAAAATTCAGGCATTGATTTCTTGTGGAAAGCTTTGTAACTCATTTTTGAATCATTATTAATAAAATTTTGCAATCAAATCTATTTACTGTTGAAAAAATGTTATAATTAAAACTCTTCATAGTGTCCTTATCCCATAAATTTCTTGTACCTTAAAATACAACTAGAAACCTTAAAAAACTGAACTCTAAGGTGTTTCAAAGTGAGTGAGTTATGCTTTAGTGGAGTATTTATTTTTATGTAAGTATGCAAACCCAATTAGTTTACGGCATAACCAGTATTCTGCTCTTAAACAGTATTTATATTATGCTTCTACTTGGTTTTGATTTCTGTACTTGAAGTAAAATTTTTTTGATTCCTACCAAAAATTTTAGTTGCAAGGAGACATGGAAGGTTACAATGTGGGATGCGAATTCCCTAATGAGTCACAGAAACTGAAAAATCCTGTTAAAAAGATTACAATCAATTAACTTCTTCAGGAAATCAAAGCTGAAGACAGATGGAACTGTGACTACAAGAAGCGTTGTCTCCAAGGGTCAAATAGTGGAAAAGATATGTTCTAACACAACTACTTGTTGACTTTCATGCTAAATGTCTGAAAATTAAGATTATAAGGTGAGAGTTATGGACAAAAAACCTTAGAAAATACTGAAAGATGCTATTATGTGTTATATGTAATTGTAATAAGTTTTTGGCTAACAGCAGTTCCTGATACTGCAAAGAACACCAAGATTTTACAGATAATATCTTCAACTGTGCTTTAATAATGTAGTTAACTAGTCTAAGAAAATGATAAGTAAAATTATGCATCAAGGGGGAGAAAAGTATAAATGTGATCAGTCTAGGCAGTGTAGATAAAATACAGTAAAGATTATGAGCCAACTGCAGGTTTCAAGATATTTGTAATTATTTGATTTTGGTCCAAATGAAATGAAGCATTATTTTCCTCTCAAACTTCCCATGATGAAAAATATCCTAACTTTTTCCAGTTTCTTCTAGATCTTCCAGAAACAACAGGTTTTCCAGGCTAAAGCATAGATCTGCAGCAAGAACCATTGGAAGGATTACCATTCTTCCTTCTGTATAGATTGTTGCCAGCTCAAGTTGCAAAAGCAGTCATACCAAACAGTAAGGTGTGAACACACGATGGGAGGGTGTAGAAGAGCTAGACAGACTCTCCTCAGTAGCACCCAAGAGGAATTAGACACAAACCGAATCCATTTAAGTGTGAGAAGAGACTTAATTGTGAGAGTGGTCAAACACTGGACCAGGTTACCCAGAGAGCTTGTGATGTCTCCATCATTGGAGATACTTGAAGCCATGAAGAACCTGCTCTCTAGCTGACTCTGATATGAGCAGTGGGGTTGGACTAGATGATGTCCAAAGATTACTGTCAACCTCAGCTATTCTGTGATTTCATGAAACAGACCTAGAAGCTCTATAACATGGTCAAGTTGTCCAAACTGTGGACCTTGTATCCCAGGTTATTACGCTCCCAGGGAGGCAGTTACAGTATGCCACTATTAGGATTAGGTTGCTACAAATAGAGTCTGCAGTGTTTCCATGACTGCTGGATCCAGGGCGTAGCTTTCCCACATGGTTTCTTCCAGTCAGGACCTCATAAACACTAAGATTTGCAGCAATGCATCCAGTGGTCCAGGAAGAGTGGCCTGTCTAAATACTATGCTGAATCCAAGTACTCCACAAATCATTTTGAGTGAAATCTTTCAAAGATGCAACCTAGCCAAATCAAACCCTATCCTAAACTCCTGCAGCTTAATTACCTTATTTTAGTTTAAACTTCCGCTAATGAGGTTTGTGTGTGGGTTGGCAAATAGAGACAAAGCAGGAATAAAGCTAGACCATACTTTTTGTAAAACTAGTCAAACCGATAAATATTAAAAAAAAAAAAAAAACCAACAACTCTTCTTCAGTGGTTACCTGCACTACCCATTAAAGAGTACTTTAGTACTTAGGGACATGTATCTTATGATATATATCAGTGAAATGATTTGTTTGATTTATACTGTCATGCTTGTTTCCAGGAGCCGAAACAAATGTCCAGCATAAGAGTTTCTCAACCATATAAACAGGCAAACCTCTGTTAAAGAGAAAACTTCATCATAACCTTTTATATTCACTACAGAAACCATAAATGTTTCACAGAAGTTTATGAAAATGTGTATGTTTATATATAACCTGTATTTTTTTGTGTAATGTTTGTGTAAGAAATACATCATCTTATAGCAGATAATTTAGTTTTCAAACTAGATAACTGAAAATATCAAGGTCCTATAATCCTAAATTATACCTGTTTAATGGCCAAACTGCTTGTAACTGACTAGCAATGGAGAGTTCCATATTTTATTTTCACCTCTTCCCTTTTTAATCTGTCCTGATACTCCTTTTCTTGTTACTGTAAGTGCTTAACTTTACATATTTCAGCAAAAGATAACTTAGTCTAATAAGCCCATTACAGGCTCATTAATGTCAGGCCTCTAAGGAAAGATATGTATCACTTGTCTTTCATAATTCTCCTCTCAGTTTCTTTCTTATTCTTCTCCCTCAAAACTCTTCTGTAAAGACCAGAGACAGCATGAGCAGTTTATTCATTTGCCATCTGTCCAATGATCCCTACCATCTTTTATACATTTACTTTCCCAACTCTATTACAGATCAGCTTTGTCTTCTATTCTTCACTTATCTTGGAGATATTCTTGTGTTTCATGAAAAGTCCTCAGATAAAATATTTAACTTCTATTAAATATTTCTAATCAACCCATAACTTCCCCATTGTGAAAGCTATGTCAATTTTGCCACTCTAATTTTAATAAGATTTTGAGCCTCAGTCTCCTACTAAATGCAGTTCTCTCTGATTCTGGGAGAATATTTTCAGATTTCCTACAAACAGAAAAATTAGTAAAAATCCTCCTTTGAATTCTTTACAAATTATTTACAGCTCTTCCTATCACACTGTAGCCCAAGAAATATTGCAGGTAGATATTTGGGCATCAAAACACCAATCTATCTGTCTTATTGTAGGTTATGTCAAGTGTATTAAAATCTAATGTGGTTCACAAAAATAAGAGGTCTCTGAAATCCCCAAAATAAAGATGTAGTTATAATACGTTTGCATGAATGACCTGTGCACTCTGAGAACAGGTGGGCTCTCCTCCTTTAGTGGTTAAGATAAAAGTGCTTAGAGAAGCACAATGACATCTTGTCTCACTCTACACTGAAATTGTCGTAAGCTGAGATGACTGAGTTCCTCTGTCAATTCACTACATTTCATGGTCACAATCACAGAATCACAGAATTTTTAGGGTTGGAAGGGACCTCTGGAGATCATCTAGTCCAATTCCCCTGCCAAGGCAGGGGCACTTACAGTATATCACACAGGAACTCATCCAGGTGGGTTTTGAATGCCTCCAGAGGGAGACTCCACTACTTCTCTGGGCAACCTGTTCCAGTGCTCTGCCCCCTTCAATGTGAAGAACTTCTTCTTCATGTTGAGGTGAAACTTCTTGTGATTTAGTTTATTGCCATTCCTCCTTGTCTTGTTGCTGGGCACCACTGAAAAGAGTCCGGCACCATCCTCTTGAAGCCTTCCTTTGAGATATTGATATGCATTAATAAGATCCTCTCTCAGTCTTCTCTTCTCCAGATAAAACAGGCTCAGCTCCTGCAGTGCCTCCTCATAGGAGAGATGCTCCAGACCACTCATCATCTTTGCGGTCCTCCACTGGACCCTCTGCAGTAGCTCCTCGTGTTTCTTGTACTGAAGAACCCAGAACTGGACACAGTAGTCCAGATGTGGCCTCTCTAGGGCTGAATAGAGGGGTAGGATCACTGCCCTTGACCTGCTGGCCACACTCAGTGCATTGGCCCTCCTGGACACAAGGGCACGCTACTGGCTCATGGTTAACTTGTCATCTACCAAGATTCCCAGGTCTTTTTCCAGAGAACTGCTCTCTAGTAGGTCAGCCCCTAAGCTGTATTGGTATTTGAGGTTGTTTCTCCCCACGTGCAGTTGAACCTTGTTGAACCTCACAGGTTTCTCTCACCCCATTCAGCAGGTCCTGCTGAATGGCAGCATAGCCTTCAGGTGTATCAGCCACCCCCTTCCTCGGTCCCATTTTATATCATCATCAGACTTACTGAGGTTACATACTATCTCTTCCATCCAGGTCAGTGATAAAGAAGTTGAATAAGGTTGGACCCAGTATTGATCCCTTGGAAAAACCCCTGACTACAGGCCTCCAAGTGGATTCTATGCTGATATGTATTCTGAGCAGTACATGGAGCTAGATTATTTATTTACTTCTGACCTCTTTACAGCATATTACCTTTATATGCAAAAGGATGGTCCTATAATTCAGCTCGGAGCTCAGTGTTATCTTTATTTTAATGTATTTCCACATCTTAAGCTCACCTAAATGATACACAATGTCTGAATGGAACCCAGAGAACAAGGCTGATAAAAGGTATTCATATAACAAAAACTCTACTTCAGCCACCAGCATGTTCATCAGAGATGACAATACTTTTTTCGGTAGTGGCTCTCAGGAACTCTAGATGCTCATTAGAAATGCAGTGCTGAATGACAACTGTATAAAGAGAAAAAGGTCACCTCATTGTTATTTGGTTGTCCATGTTGCATCAGCAATGCTAACATATCTTTCATCAAACAAATTGCCAGTCAGCAACGGTAAAACATTTATCTATATCCACACTCTTGATTAGCTATATTAGATTATTAAATTACATTAAAATATCTTATAAGGATGCAAATCAAAACAAGAAATAAAAATTATGTACATAGAAAAATATATTTTTTCAGTTTTTGTATATGAAGTCTTTTGAAACTTTAAAAATTAACCTTAGAAGAACATATGAAAATATTTTACTGAAAAGAGAGAACTTAAAAGAGATATAATTTATTAAAGAAATAGTGAAATAAGGTTTAACATAATTAGGGAAAAAGTCACTAGTTACTCACAACAGTAAAAGACTGAATTTGATATTAAATAAGAGTCCTTCTGTACATTACTATTCTGACATTTATTAAACAGTTTGATTTCTTTCATAAGCAAAAAAAAGACAAAGGTCCTCACCAGCAAAATCTGAGATCTTATGTCCCAAAACACTGATAACTCTGGATGGTCTTAGAACTGGGACATATGGTTCAAAAGAGATCTAATAATATGATTTTTCACTGTAATGCAAAACCAAAACAAAATCCCTCCTCTACCAAGTGCTTGCTAAAGAAAGTCAATACTGCAGGCTGGCAATGTAATGTGAGTTTCCTGTCTTTTAATTATTCACACTGAGCAACTGAGCTTAGTAAGCCTGTAGAAAGCTTATTCATTATTGCATGTTCAGAATCAGATAATTTTTTATAATGATCTATAGTTAACAATGTTTTTAGCTGTTTCATGGTCCTATGTCTAATGCAGCACAGACTAATACAAGGAAAACAACAGAGAAATATCTGGAATAACCTAACACAAGTTAGAATAACTTATAATCAAGTATTGCACTAGTACAATACTTTTTGCACCAAAATAATTTGACTAATTACTAAGTCCTGGGAAACAGCTTGAGCTCAGACATTTTAAGTTTTTAATCTCTGATTCATTTTCTCTCTAAGGTCTAACTCCTTTTTTTTCAGGAGTTAAATACTGTCTTAATTTTACCACTACTATATTAGATACTTAAAGAGCAGAAAAAAATATTGCTTGAATTAAATGATTAGCTTTAAATAGCAATATTTAAGGACCAGTTTGAAGAAGAATAAAAAAAAAAATAAAGGGAAAAAAATTCAACAAAGAGGTACTTAGGCCATCAAAAATATAAATATTCAGTAAGGTGTTTTTCCCCTCATTGAGTTACCTGAGGAGATCTATTCATAAGGATCTTCATATAAAGAATTCTAAATATCCTTTGAAGAAAGTCAGTCACGCATACTTGACAAGCTGCTTGTCATCCAACAACAGGTAAACAGGATGCTTAATGCATAAACATTGGCATATAATGAAAATAGATCGCTGAAATACCATGCTGAAAAAATTCCATTATCCTAGAAATCTATACAGTAGAGTAATGAAACAAGTAAACAAAATTTTAAGCAGTTGTTTTTGTAAACATCAGTTACAGATTTCAGACTATTTAACAAATCAATAACTAAAAAAGAAAGACTAAAGAATCCACTCCATTCACTTTGTTATATAGCCTGTGAGTTGTGAAATTAGAGAAAATGGGACATGACAAAAAACAGTGCTACCAGAACAAAACTAGATTCAGTGACTTTTCTGGGAAAACTAAAAAGGATATCAAGTTGCTAAAGGACAGAGAGTGTTTGTATCTTAACTCTTAGATAAACTTCAATAATTATTTCAATACTAGTTAAATATTCATCACTTGAAACATTTGTTTGCTCATGTCTTCATGTCCTAAATTATATGAAAGGTAGAATTTTCTATTTGTTAGAAATCAAAACAAACCTAAAAGTCTTTGGAAGAACTCTGAATGTCATGCTCTGAATAATATCACAAGTCCTTCTGTTTTTAGAATAAGTATATATGCTAGATAAGGATAAATTCTTGACATTCAAATCCCCATAAATATATAAGGTAATAATCTTAATGTTACTATTTTTTCTTCAAAATCAAGATCCAACTATATTTATTTTTTCAGGTTTTCATGTTGTTGGAAACATTTTACATTTTAAACTACTCCAAGAGCAGGTAAAGGAAAAAAAAAACGAACAGAAAAACAAAAAGCAACAAACCAACCAAAAATATGTTCTTCAACATGTAAATATGTATGGGTTTTTTTAAGTGACAAAATAAAAAATGATTAAAGGTTTTATCTAAGTATAATTATAATCTATCTTAACATTTGTATGTAGAAGAATATACATATAAAAAGATCATATAAAGAGAGTTATATTTAAAAAGATTGAGAAAAGAAGTAAAATGTTTGATTTTTCATCAAATTCTTGTTATCTATATGTGACTTTTTCCAAACAAAAATACTATTAATGAAAGCTTCTTCTTGCTATGTTTAGAATAATTTCAAAGCTGTGAAACTTCATAAACTCAATGTTACTGCTAGATTACCAGAAGCTGACACCTCTTATGAATATTTCTCTTTTGTGTGTTGACTTTTTGTATAGTCTGTCTTCAGTATTTTAATTAAAGTCAGTTATGAATACACTGTGAATAAAGTGAGTCATATCATATCTGAAATTTGAATGAATTGACCCTTAAAGCTTTGATAAAATCCATGTCACAATTTGAGTAGTTCTCACAGTTTACTAAATCTTGGATTTCTGTCAAAAATCTTAGGGCTGATGAGTTGAGGAAGTGCAGATTAATCATAAAGCTGAAACCAGAAACTTAGTTCCAAATTTTTGAAACTTCTTTGTATCAGAGAAGAATTTTCAGTAGTATACTCCTGGTTTGGGCTCACATGTTCTTTTGTCATCATGTGCTGCAGTAGGATTCTGAGATAAAAAATGTGCAGTGCATCCTGCAGCTTCCCAAAAGGCATGCAACATCATGCTAATTTGATTTCAAGGTAATTTTTCATTATTGTATCAAAAAAAATAATGACTTTTATGTTCATCCATAGTGATAAAACAAAATATTATTTTTTTAAAATCTGTATTTGTTAAACTAAAAATAATAAAAAGCAAAAGACTTGACATAAGTATATATCCCCAGATGTGGAAATGTTTAATAGCAGAGAGGGCTGAACCATTCCATCAACTGCATCTGGCAAAGAGAGAGGCACTCTTTGAAAGTGTTTCAAGACATAATGCAATCCTGTCCATGTGAATCTGCTTTACAAGACATTAGAAATCCAAAACTGCAGTTTGTGGCAATAAGAAGGGGGTATGGATTTCCCTCATGATTCTACAGACTGTTTCCCAGGTGAACTGTTTGGACAGGACTCCTGAAGGACAATTCACTGAATAGTGATGACCATACTCAATACAGAGTATAGCAATGACTTGTCTTCAGGAGCCAGGTATGGTGAAGACCTAGTTTAAGCTGCTGCTGAGATTATTAAAAAAAAAAGAAGACATATCAATTTGTGAGTCCTGAGAAGGCCACTCTGAAGAAAGAATGATTTGGGTAGTGTCAGGAGGATTTAACAGTTTTTTCAAATATCTCAACCAAACCTATGCATACACAAAATGGAAGGCTAGTCTAAGGACTTAGTTCAGTCTATAGCTACTTTTCACAGATCTGTAACTCCTTTTCCCTTAAAATAAAATAAAGCCCCACCCTTATTTCTGAAGCGTCTAAAACCTAATCTTAAACCTCTTAAACTGTCTTAAATCTTTCACATTGTTCTTCATGTGTGAAACCACTGAAATAGCAGTCCAGAGGTACTAGAATGGTCCAGAAAAAAAAGCACAGAAGTCCTGGGAAAGATTTTGGAATGATTTGGAACACCTGTTTTCTCACAGACTACAGTTTGGTGAAAAACTGTGTTTCTGAGTGACTTGAGAATAGAGCAGTAGTCTGTCATTATCTAGACTGGCAGATTTTTGAACCCTATTGCATTCAGTGATTGATTCCAGTCACAATAGTGACATCTTCAAGAGAAGCAAATTAGTCTATTTCCTGAAAGTTAGGGGAAAAAACCAACATCAAACAAAATCTCCTTTAATGTGTTCTTACCATAACTCCCAAAGCACTTTGTCATGTAGATAATATGGAACATCCGTACCAAGGAAAGTTTAATGGAGAAGCTACAAGAAATTCTTTGGTTTCCTTTTCTTTACCCTCCAGAGAACTTCACTGAGTGTAAATTATGAAATCTGAGAGATACGAAAATAATTTGCATTCATATTGTCACTGTGTTACTTGGAATCACCACTGAAAAAATAACCAGCTATAATGAAGAGTGGATTTGGTTTTTATGATTATTTACTCAACCTCTCTTCCACATTACTCAAAAGTTTCTGCAAGAAGCTGAGCAATTCTTTTGACTCTTGATGCTGGCAAAAGAACTCAACAAGTCACAAAATTCAAACCCCAGTATCTTTAAGGTAGTCATCAGGATTTATAGAGGCAGATCTCCAGGATGTTAAAAGAAAACAAAACACACAAGCTGTTGAAATATATTAAAAACCAAAAATATGTTTAAGGGAGTGTCACAAGATTTACCCATCTGCTTCTCAGTCATCAGACTGGAAAATTGAAAAAGGCAAACTCTGATAAGAACTATATCTGAGAACACAATTTTAATTAAAGTATGCTTTTGAGCTTTAAACTTTAAAATATGTTTCCAGTGTTCTGCATTTTAGAATTCTGTACACAGGTCTGATGAAAATCAGATTTTTAAGTTACCTTTCAGCAATGACAAAGGCAAGAATTTCACTACAGCAAGCACTAACTCTGTAGCAAATACCAAATAACTACACTTTCCATTTAGAAAATAAGAGACAGAGATTGACTTTTCAGTAATCCCATGCAATATGCATTTCTGTTGCAAAAGGGATTTACTGGAGCTGAAAAAGTAGTATAACTGTATTTGTAGGACTTTCATGAATACACTTTGACAACATTTCAAGTAATTTTTAAATTGTTAACAATCTTGCCTTGTCAGCTCTGGAGCAAAAAACTCTACAAATACCATTAAGACAAGACTCAAACCTATGAGGTTGTGGGTAGAACCACCCACGTACAATTGGATACTTCCATAGGATTATGACCCTGCTTTTAGTACCTGACAATCTTGCAACTGAATGAATTTCTAATACCAGATACCGTTCTGAGACTTTCCCTTTAGCTCAAACAAAATCCCTGTTAAGATTTCATTCCAAAAACAGTTCAAATGCCAGGAAAACGTGCAGACTTTTGACACTTGGAACAAAAAGGTGGATTTAATATCACTGCAAGTTTCTACTATCTGCAGGAGAACTCTCAAAATTATTTTAAGTGGGTTGCTAGTATTTCGTTAAGGGGGTTACAAGAAGCATTGGGCATTTAAGGGATTTTGAGAAATAGAATATTATTAACAGAATTAGTTTTTGATATTTTCCTAGGAGTAGATTATGCACATTTTACATTTAGTCTGCAGTTTTAAGAGGACAGAAAACTAAAATTCAGTTAGAGGCCATACTGAGTGAGAAGCGACAGACATATATTTTAGGTAGGTAATTCTCTCTTCAATACAGTGAAATATTAAGTAAGGTACTGGAAATATAAAGCCTAGAAAGTAAATGAGTATTAATATATTACACTCTCTGACCTGTTTATATTTTACAGAACCTGATGCCTTTGTAAAGGGGAATATTACAACATCAACTTTCCTTTATAAAAAGTGTTATATCTATGATAAAAGCCAGCAGAACCAAAGTTATTTAAATCTATCAAAAATATCTGAAGCTACCCTTGTCCTAGAAAACATTTTTATTCATTTCATAGAAAAAAAATTGAGTAAATTTATTGTTTGTTTGTTTGTTTGTTTTAATTTTGATTGCCTCAGAAGCAGTAGCAATCACATTACTCTCTCAGAAGATAAGCTGGCCTATTTTTTTTCTTGTAAATCTCTGTGTTTAGAATAAAGCTATCATGATGTACAAGGTTTATATAGTGTGTAATGCTGGGTCTGTTTCAGCTTTGTACAGAGACAACCCTTTCTGTCTGCAGAGCAAATCTTTTGCTTTTCTCAAGCCTCTTCCTGTTAGATGAAATGTCTAATATATTTCCAAAGGTCTTGACTTGAGGAAGGTGAACTTGGTGTTGTTTTTCATAGCCTTAATCTTGAGGTAAATTGATCTTCATTAGAACAGACACCTGTTTTTCCTTTGAGCTTACCATGGATGTTTTCTTCAATTTAAAGACAGACAGCTGCTGAGGTAGCTAACCTCCAATCAGACAAAGAATCAGTGGTTATAGAGCAGTCAAAAAGCAGTGGTTATAGATGAGTCAAAGAGGAAAGTGGTTTACTGGAAAAGAATGATAACAACTCATCTAGTGTTCCTGCACAGCCCATGGAATTCCTGCTTGTAGTAAATGCTTCCTTTGGAGAGTCAAGTGGTCAGAGGTGAAGTTTTCACTGAGCACAGTCTATTCCTTGAAAAAAAAATCTCTATGTAAATTATTATTTTTTTTGTACAGCCTAATTAAGCAGGGCAAAAAAGAAAGAAGTAACTTAGACATGTGAGTGCAATTGCACTAATTCCATAACTAGGTTAGATGTTTATTTATTTGAGGTGAATTAAAAAAAAAAAAAGAGACAACTAGATGTATTATTTGGCCTTTTATTTTCAGCATAATGAAATAATAATTTATTGGCTCTTAGTGTCACTCTAAGCAGAAGCATATCCAATATTATATTCAAGTATAATATATTCAATATATATTCAAATTTTCCAACTTTGTCTTTGGACTTTCACCACTTAAAAAAGATCTGTGCTTGCAATACCATAAGATTATGAGTGGCCATTAATTAGGACAATTAAATTATCTGGTATATTGAATACAAGTTACAGTTCAAAGAACACAGTTTATGTCCCTTAGAGAAAAAAAATCTTCTACAAGCGAACTGTGAGCTAGACACCACCTAAGTACTTCAGAGAACATGTGACTGCACATTTTAGGTTCTTCTGTATAGGATAAGAACAAATGTGAGATGGCATGTAGGACTTCAGGGTGAGTGATATATATGAGGGGCAACAACCCCCATTTGCTGTCCCCATGTACCAGCTGGGGGTAGGAGGCAGAGAAACCAGGAATGAAGTTGAGCTTGGGAAGAAGGGAGAGGTAGGGGAAGGTGTTCAAAGATTTTATTTCTATCTCTCATTATCTTATTCTGATTTGACTGGTAATAAATTAAATTAATTTCCCTAAGTCAAGTCTGTTTTGCCTATGACAGTAATAAGTGAATGATCTCTCCCTGTCCTTATTTTGTATTTTCTCTCCCTTGTGCAGCTGAGGAGAAGAAGGATAGTTTTGATGGGCACCTGGCACCCAGCCATGGTCAACCCATCACATGGAGTTACCTTTCTTCTCCAGTGACACAGCTATTAGTGTAGCAACAAGTCTGTCTGTCCAAACTGCAAAAAAACTGCAAAAAGCTCTGCAAAATATTGAGGAGTATTCAAGCACCTTACTAAGATGCATTAAAAATTGAATATATCTCTATATTTCCTATTCAAGTCCTGTTTCAAGGAACTCAGTCAACTCAGTTTATCAGGAGTAATTTTATGCAAAGTCTTTAAATAGCTCTTTAGGGAAAAGAAATTTCCCAATAGAGATCTTCCAGTCTAACATACAACGCTGTGATGATGCATCAAGCTGGAGTAAAACTACATACACTGCAAATGAAAGTAAATTTTAAAACCCTCACTGTTTTAAAAGAAATTTTAACAATAGGAGACCATTACTCATTTGAACCATTAACTAAGGCTGAGCTAAATACTACACGGCTGGAGTTTTTTATATTAAGATTTTGTTAGTTCAACATTAGTATTAAACATGTAACAATAATAGGGTCTTTTTTTCATTATGCAGGACATCATGTTACATGATCAACATGAACTTTTCTGATTCTATAAAGCCACTCAGAATAAAAAAAAATAAATCTAAGAATAAACAAAGACTTGTCAATCCAGCATTAACAGATGCTGCCTCCATACTAATTTTTCATAGTATATAATCAACTATTGTATCAGGACCTAAGCAATATAATATGCTGGTTTACCATAAGAATAGTTATTTTGCCAGCCAATTAAAGGAAAAAAAAGATCGGTAAGTACTTTTAAAAAAGACAAAAAAGAAATACAGTCTTTCTAGAGATCTATTTTATATTATTCAATTTTATATGTGGTAGGAACTGTGACACTAAAATTACAATGTTACCGAAGAAACAGTTTATTGTAGTTTTGAAAGGTTCTCCCTTCTATTAAACGCTAGTTTATTCTCTTTCAACACCTTTGTAGCTGAAGTTATGCCTACAGGAGACCAGGGAAAAGAGAAGGAAAAAATGTCAGCTGTACTAGTATTTTATTTTGTAAACTTTAGGTGGAATTGCTGTCTATGATGTTTTGGAAAAATCACAATGCACACCTAACTTTTCTTTCTTTCAGGAAAGAAAACCTCTTCATGTAGAGGTGATATATATACGGAAAATATCAAAAAGCTTTTTAAAGCAATCATTGGACAAACAATGGTTGGGCATCTCGCGCTGGTATATCATCTGTCAGATCGTATAATATTTATATAATCTAATAACTACGATTGCAGCCAAAAAGTTGTAAAAGTCCTGAATTACAGGGAAAAGTGATATATCTTCTAGGAATGATTGCTTCAGAGGAAAACAGGCAAATGGAACCAAAGATTAAAGTATTTAATCAGAATTTAAAAAAACTACAAAACTCCAAAACCATAAAACTCAAAAAACAACAACAAAAAAACCCACCCAAACAATCATATCAAAAACAAATCACAAATCTGAAGACTCATTTAATTCTGAACTTCTATGAACCTACAATTGGAGCTTTTTAAAAGATTGTTCTTAACCAGCTAACAGGAGTTAGTGGCCATCCTCAATTCTAAATGGAGAGATGCATTTCCAAGAAAATACTATGTCTGAAGAAGCCTCCCTTGGCAGCCATAGGAGTGTCACTGGTGTGATCTTTTCAAAACAGAGAAGGCTGATTACTGGACAGGCTTACTTTGGTAACATTGAAATTAATACTTTGAAATGGCAATTAAAATAATTCTAGAATTACTTTTAATGACACTTTTAGACATCGTTCAGACCATCTTCCCATAATGCTGGCATTCTGGGAACTCTAAAACTGAAATATTATCCAGACTGTATCTGTGTAAACACAGGTAATAATTTTAGTATGAATGGGATTCTTTTTTTCTCCCTATTTGTCAAAGATTCAATTATTTTTTTTGAAAGCGGTTCTAATTACAGAATACTTTATATTATATTACAGATTTATCTACAGAAGATTAAACTAAAAAGTAAAGAAGGTCATTACATAATTTGGTTAAGCAGCTGAAAAATTTCAGGCAATTCACATCAAGACTTAATTTGCCTGAAAAGTCAGGGTACTATGGATTCCTAGCCTGATGCTTGGTCTGCTGCCAAAGCACATACTTCTGTTTGCCTTTTATTTTTCATTAGAAAATGCTTGTCAGTATAAGGAAAACGCAGAATGTTAGAAACCAGAATTAATTGCACAAAGTATTGCTGTACCTGTCCAAGATCCCTATCAGGAAGATCAGGTATGTTCTACCTCTTGCAAAAGTGACAGGGATGCCGTCTTACTAATTGTTATCTTTGTTTCTTTAATATATCTGACAACAGAAGTAATATTTGCAATTAAGAGTAGCAAGTCATATTAATAACAGTAGTGGATTAAGAGTCATTAGTCATTGCAAGTGATTAACCAAGGCACATTTAATTTAAGGTTGTAAAAAAGCATTTTGCTGGGGCAGAGATATATATTCTTGCCATTTTTTTCCAATTAAAGAACATCAGTAAGTAAAATCTAGAATTCTTATTTTATTAAAAGAACAGTTAATTAATATAAGGCATTTATACTGATTAGATAAAGCCAGAATTTCTTTAGCTTTTATAGGCTTTCACTTAGCTTTTCTTACGGAATATTAGGCAGGAACAACAGATCATTCAAATGCTTTCCTCTCATAAGAAATCTGAAATTAATGCTCCCCTATCTTCAAAAGCTAGACATGAAACTAGTATTATTAAAAATACTTTTATCAATAATAAAAGAATTATAATAAGAAATTCTCCAGACTGACATCCTTGAATTTAAAGGATTGATTTTGCTTTTCTAAGTAAAATAACCCAGATTATTCAAAAGACTTCAATAAATGAAAAATCACACATTTTCATTTATTGAGGCATCACTGTGGATAACATCTGGTTAAATCAGACTCCTGGTATTCTAATCAAACATCGTCCAATATGATACAGTGATTTCTGGCAATAAAATAATGCCTAGAAGTAGTACTCAGGATTTTACAAATTCAAAGAAAGAAAGAAGTAAAAATAAGCTCTATGTAGCTATATGTCATCACTTGTAAATGCCAGCAAATTGTGTTAATACCTGGAAGTGTTTGTTCATTATCATTGTACTAAGAGAAACAGAAGAACTGTTTACTGATCTTTACTCTAGGAAATGGCTATTTACTATTTAAAATCTTTAGAATGGCTAACTCAAAATAGGTAAAACTCTCAATGATATTGCCTTTCCTTCCACACTCATTAAGTGTATTATTACTCAGGCCCATAGACATCAAATTACTCATGCCTCCACTGATACAGCACTCCTCACAGCACCCTGGACAGGGGAATGCTCTGAAGGAGAACATCTATCTCAGAGACAGTTTGGCTGCCCTGCAAATGGTTTCTTTCGGTCTACCAATTTATACCATGTAACCAAAAGGACAGAAAGTTTTCTTGGATTTTAAGATCAGAAGCACATTTTTCACTGGGTTACCTCCCTCCTAAATCATAGACAACATTGCATTGCTTGACACTGCAGTGCTCTCTGGAATTAACAGTAAGCCTCTGAGTTTCTGATAAACAGAAATTAAGTCTGAATAACTTACATATTCATTTTCAATTTAAATCCTAAATTTATTTTTAATCTGATAATAAATCCTAAACTTGTCTGGTGTTATTCAATTTTCTCTTGTCACTTCTTTAGCTCGGTAGTTGAGCATTTCTATATGTATTTATTGATTATGTAAATGCTTGACAGTAATTCTAAACTGCACTCTACATTTTCCTTTTCCCATTATGGAAATAAAAGTTATAGATTTCAAATTAAAAATAAGCCCATGGCAAACCAAGAAGTTCTTCCAAAGTTTTTTCTATCTCCACCAAAGCTTTTCCTCATTGTTGCTTAGGCAAAGCTTATAATTGTTAAAGCAAAGTTAATATTAAAAGCCAAATTTTTTTGGGGGGTAGAGGTAAATAAATATAAGTTTCATTATTTTATTTGGAATTGAATTTAAGCAGTACAGAGTGAAACTGAGAAGAGCCAATTCAGTCGGTATGACAATCAATAGAAAAGCTTTTGCTTCACAGATAATGGTTAATTTGTTTCATAGAAGACAATTCTGGAATACGTGCTCTGAGATATCCAAGAATTTGAAGAAAAGCTCTACAACTCTACAATCTGTTTAAATGTGTCACAATGACATTGCTGTTCTGTATCAGGAAAGAGAATGTCATTTGTACACACGGTGATAGCAGCCTGAGGAGTGAAGGATTAGAAAAAAGTAGGGAAAAAATCAAGACCAAAATAACAGAAATATTATAGACAAAAATAGACAGAGGAGTGAGAAAAGCCTCACTTCAAACACACAAGAAACAAAAATTCATTATGTTGTGTAATCAGCCTAAAATGCAGTTGAATTACACTTGTGGCACAATTTTTAAAATAAATTATTTAAAAGTGAGAATTCAAATATAAGGACAGACCACTGGATCACTTTGCTTAGTAGGTTGAACCTTGTTCTCCTCAGAAAGGTAGCTCAAAAGAAGAGACCAGCTGTTCTCAACAAGTTTGTGTTATATAAATCAAAAGAAGAAAACATACAAGACATACCTTTATAAATGAAAACTGTTTAATTTTCAGAAAAAAAATTAACTCACATGTAGTAAACATCTTTTGATGAAACACTTGAGTATTTGTAAGCACATCACTAAGAGCAGTAATATGATCCCACAGAGTTGTCTCCAGCCTCTTCTTTCTTGAGATGTACACGATTACAGTACAGTTGACTGTTCTTTACAGAACAAACTTTCCTTGACTTAATGACTTTGTTGCCTCCTCATTAGTCCTTTTCCCTCTAATCTTTCTCCTCACTTTCCTTCCTTACCTTCAGAATTATGCAAATATTCTGTAGGTCTGTTCTTGATCCCTTTCTTTTCACCTTCATTTTACAAATACATGAGCTACTATGACAGTATAACAGATCTTTTTGCTATACAAACCTGTCATGTTTTAAGCCCAGCTGGAAATAAAGTATGATGCAGCTGTTCACTCAACCCCCCCTTCTTTCCTCTACACCCCAGTAAAATGCAGAGGACAATCAAAGTAAAACTTGTATGTTGAGATAAGAACAGTGTAATAATTGAAAATAAAATAAAATATAGCAATAATGGTAATTATAATAATAATTATGATAATAAGGCAAAAACAAGTGGTGCACAATGCAATTGTGCTGACTGATGACCACCCACTGACTGATGCCAGACACCCCTTCCTGAACCCAAATCTGAGTAACTTCCCCCTGTTTATATATAGGGTATGACACTGTGGTGTGGAGTATCCTTTTGGTCACTTCAGGTCACCCGTTCCAGCTATGCTTCCTTCCGGTTTCTTTTGCTACCTCCTCACTTGCAGAGCTCGAGACAAGAAAAAGTCCTTGACTTAGGATAAAAATGACTTAACGTAAACCCAAAGCATCACTGTGTTATCAACACCATTCTCATTCTCAATCCAAAACACAGCACTGCAACAGCTACTGAGAGGAAATTAACCCAACCCTGGCTGAAACCACGAAAAAACTATTTCTTCCTGAGTCAGCTGCTTTCTCCCAATACTGACTAGCTTCATTTCTAATGACTCCAATGAAATTCACTATTTATTGTCAGACCATTGTCTCTGCTTTTTTATTGGCATTACTATGGACAAAACACCATTTTTTAAGGACATTATCAAATGTAATTACATCTTAAACCTTGATAATTCCTTTCACACAAAGAAAACCAAACACCTGAGTTATAATTTTTTTTTATAATTTTGTACTGGCTGACAATCATAATCATCAGCAGCTTGATGCCTCAGAGCTTTTGGGATTTTTTTAACTTTTGTAGATTTTAGAAGTAGTTGTGTAGTAAATGTAGATTTTAATGTAGCTGTATTATATCCCTTATCCTGTAGCATAATGTTTACATGTACCCAACTCTATTATCCCATTACATATCAATCCCTCTAAAGCCCGTTAGACTGTTTAGTCTTCTTTTCAAGGTAGAATTGTAGAAAAGCCTGGACCGGAAGATATTACACAGACACAGCGACCTTCAAGCTCAGAAATGTGGAGGAGCTCTGAGGACTATACGTGCTGTGAAGAAGAAGAAGATGAGGAGGAAGGAGTCCCAAAGACCCCAGACCTGATTCTCAAAGGGGAGTGTTGGGGGGCAGAACAAGGCAGAACCAGTGGGTGGACAGATCTGGGATTGGATGAACATTATTATAAAATCATAGAACCACTGTCTGGGCAGGCACTCATCATGTGTACTCCTCTGGCCTCAGGCCTAATTAAAGGACCCACTCTTTTTATCTTATACACTAAATTGGCCGGGAGTCTTTTGCTCCGTAGTCTCTTAAGGTAGCAGTTAATATTAATTTTATATTGTTTGCAATACATAGGCATGAGTATCATATTTTGTTACTGTGTTTTTCTCTGAAAAGTTCATTTTTATTATCTTTTTTGCTCAGTTCCTTTTTCCTGTCACATAAATGCAACATGAAACATACAAATCTGAAAAAAAATCTTGAAATTCTAATATACAATTGAGCAAAATTATTTAGACTAAATTCAATTTCAAGCCAATCCTTACTGATCCAAATAATCTAAGAATGTATGAGCTATAATTTTCTGCTTTTTAAATTGAAGTTTTTCAATATTCAAAAGAAATCATGCATAAGAAAAGTACGTGAATAACTAGATAACACTGATATGGCTATGAAACACAAATGAAATTATACCAAAAAAATCACAGAATTCCACAATCTGAAAAAGACTCTTGCCTTAACATTAAGAAAAAACTCCTTGTATTCCATTCTTTACCCTCTTCTTATAAGGAAACATTCTTCACTTATATTTGGCATCTGAAAAAAAGGAACTGAAACAAGCTGAAAAAAATAGCTTTGAAAAATTCACACAACAGAAGCAAACACTTTGTTTGCAAAATCTTTTTTGCCTATCCATAAATACTCTTACATGGGGAAAAAGATTACATCCACAAAATTTACTTTCCTTAGTTATGTGCTTCCTTAACAGCAGATTAATATGTTTCCGTGGAAATTGGATATGGTCTAGGCACCTGAACCTACAGGAAATAATTTGGAATTAGTTGTGGAAGGATTAATTAATTAATTTTATTTGAAAATATTATTTTTTCAGTTCTATATTACCTATGGCTAGCATAACATAACTTTGTAAATAATTGTTTTAGAAGCAAATTCCTTGCCTTTATGTATAACTTCTGAAGGGTGATAGTTCATACATAACTTTAAAAAAAAAAACAACCTTGGCTTGCCTTTATTGCAGTACACTTTCTAAACCCTTATCTTTTCTGTGGCTCTTGTGAACACTCTCCAATCTTTTAATCCTCTTTTTGAACTCTGGGTGCCAGAGTTGGACAAAGGAATACAGCAGAAGTTAAATAAATACCAAGTGCAACTTTTCTTTTGGTCATATTCTTCATTGGAAATATATGAGTTATATGTTACATATGTAACATATATGTTACATATGTAACAGAGCTCTTTTGTGTTCTATTGCTTATCCTCTATGGTCTAAATTTTTTCACAGTCACTTTCTCCTGAGATAAAGATGCCTGCACTGTGAACATCCTTAGAATTCTTAATTTCTACACTAGTCAGTTTACACTATGATGCAGTGATATAATGCTGTTTGTATTAATCCTCTCTGCTTAGCAATTCATATCACTGGCATGTTTAATTCTTTATGGGCTACACCTACTCCAATCTTCATCTCACATTCAAATTTCATCAGTGACACTTCTGCATTCCCTACTGACAAACAGATAAAAACTAGGTGAATACCACCAAAGCTATCAGTAATTCCCTTAGAAATAGGATGAAAACACATCCACAGGTTACTACACAGAAGAACATTTTAAGATGTATCAGATGGTCTCCAAATGGTGGGTTTAATATGATTTTGCTTCTTAAAATGCTTTACCATGTGAACTCCAGTGCCTTATAGCAGCTTAAATAAATTTCTAGAATCAAACTTGTAGCAAGTTTTTATTAATAAAAAATGAAAGTTGATAAAATTATATTTCACAGATCTACATTAATCAAGATAAATTATTTTAAATATCTGCTCATTGTTCCCTCTTATTTTATCTGGTCATTATTACTTGTTCAGATCAGGATATTATTCAGCATTGATATCAGGCATGTTATTTCTCTCTTTTTAAAAATTGGTTTATTTTTGCACCATTTCTGTTGATTTTCTCTTCTGTTCTACAATTTACAGACACTAATACAGGAGGACTTGGAAGTCTCATATTCTTGGGTACTGTTTATCTGCATTCACAGTCTTATAAATGCCTAAAAATAGTGTCACCACTAATATACAAAATTATGCTGGATATAATGAAAACACACATGAAATAGGAACATATGTATATATGTGGAATTTTTTCGGTCATAAAAGTCATCTTAATTTTTTACTCTATTAAAAAAATATGAAATAAACCCCAGTCCCCATCTTCTAATCTGCATACATTCCCTTCTCTGTTCTTCCTTAATTAAAATCCATTAATTTTAACTTTCCAGCCATGCAATTTTTCCACCAAATTTCAGAAATATTAATTAATTCTACATTCCACATTCACAAATAAACAATTCTTACATTTTCTACACTCCCGGAAAATGTACATATCCAATTAAGAATTCCTCCTCTTTTTCTTTTCAGTTGCCTTGATTAATTGTTATTATTCATAACCTGGCTTTGCACTAACACCTCAGTAACTTGACTTTTGGCTCAGTTTAATGTTGATTTTTTCCTTCTTTTTAACTCTTGCATTTTGTGTTAATGTCTACTAAATTGCTATAGCAGTCAGCATGTTAGGTCACTGTGAACAGCAGAGCAGATGGTCTATATGCAAATTTAACACATATATATCTATGATTCATTCATGCTTCTAGAAATTAAGGAACATTTAGGGAAGTATTACAAAGATCATTTTGAGACCTGCAGTTGATCCAAACCTTTCAAAACACTTGTGTTTTTTCTTACTTTTTTCCATGCAGAAACAGAAAATAGACATATCAAACTGCTAATAGTCATTCTGTTAAATATGTAATGCATACAGCTCTCTGATCAGGTCCAAAATTCTGGAGTTAAACCATTAATACTGTTGAACACTTCATGACATATTGAAATTGGAAGAATCTTTTTATCTACAGCAGCAATTTTATTTTTTAAAAAAATATTACTTTGTAACATAAAGATCTCCATCTTATTACTAATCAGCCAAGCCATGCAAACTTTCCAGAAATTTAGTTAATAATTGGAATTAGTATGGAAATTATACTTTCTCACTCTTTGTTTAAGCTGTGAGCACAGATTAACTGAAGATGACTACTGAATTTCATGGGAACTTTCTGCAGTGAAGGAAATCCCCATTTTTAAAGTATCTTCATGAAAGTACAGGAGGGTTCAGTCTCTCTCTTCCTTTCTTGGGCAAGAGCAGTAGCCAAGTGTGCAGCAGAGTAAGGAAAATATTGAATAAAAATATTCAATGAAGGAAAATATATAATCATATTATTGCGTTTACCGAATTAGAAATCATCCACCTTCACAAAATATTTTCAAGGAAGTAGACACAGAATATTTCCTCAAAAGCTCCTAATTAAAAAAGTGATGGACAGCTCCAGCTAGAAAAAATAACTCTGCAGATAGGAAAAAAAAAAGCCTGTGCCAATTAACAGAATTGAATTCAACAAGGTTTGATTACAGACCTGCAAAATCTCCAGAGAAGTTGAATAACATTTCACTGGAAATAAATGTTTCTTAACTTTCAAAATATCCTGCTGATATAAGTCTTCAACCTTCAGAAATGATACATCCATTAAGTTGTTTGATTATACCAATAAGGAAGCACTTGCTCCACAGCATTTTTTTTTAAAATACAGTATTTTAAGTTTATTCATTATTTATAGATATTTTACCTCCAGTGGAAGTTTTAATGTCTATTGCAGTGAGCTATCTGTTTCAAAAAAATGCTGAGATTTAGCAAGAGTGCAAGTATATGCACAAATGAACAAGTAATAGGAAGGGAAAGTTATAATCTTCATGTAATGGGCATCTGCTATGATGTCTTGTACCTTAACCTTTCCCTCTCTCCTTTTTGTAGCTCTTCTGAATCACTTCCTTGCCACAGTATGTGATATTTTGTGGGTTACTGAGACACATTTTAAGGACCTGTAAGAGGAGGATCATGTTCTAGAAGAGCAAAGGGGAGGAGAGGGAGAACAGAGAAGCTGTCTATGTTTTGTGTAGTCTACATGGGCATCCGAAAGGGAAACCCACCCTATGCACCAGAAAATTCACACTCAGAATATTATTCAAAATACAGGCACATGAAAAATAGCTCCATTAACACACAAAGAACTGCCATAGCTGGTCAGCTACCCTGAAAGCATCTAGAAGATTGTGTCATGAGGTATGAACAGTAAATATTTTCACATACCTATTAGCACTGGTACTGCTCCAATCTAAAGACACAAACATATAGTAAGTGACAGATCTATCTTTTTTTCATTTAAATTCATATTGGTTTTCTGCATTCCTAATGTGTTTGACTGTTTTATTTCAAAGATTTCAGGGTTTTGGACTTATTACCTATATACTATCCTAAGGAAAGAGTGCTGAATAGAATTTATAAAGTACTAATACAGTTGATTACCAAAGCAACTTTAAAAGTCAGTCAGTCTCTTTTTCACATATAAGAGAGAATTATTAGCACTAGCATAACTAGCATATGTGTCTTAAAGGATACCCTACTTGGCTGTGTTACAAAAGGCAACCTCTGAAAACCAACCACTTTAAAAGTAATTCATATTTGATAATACTTGACACAGAAAGAAAAGTAGCTAAGATTATTTTTAATTTTTCTTATAGTATATAAAGGCCCATATTTTATTAGAATTTTCATGCAGACTGTGAATTAAGTGTATGTCACCTGAGGCCCTTAGATAGAAAAAGACTGTGTAATTCATCACCTACCACAAATGTTTTAAACTATAAAGAAAATTAAAAATAAGGTGAATTTGAAAATTTGTTAATTGTTTAACAAGAAGTATTTGCTTTTATTTATTTGCCTTTTTTTTTTCAGTATTTATATTTATTCAGTGTATAGGTTCCTCCTGTTACACTATTATCCAGTCTGATGTTAAGGAAATTTTCCTGTCTGACCATGCAGGAGCCACTCTGGCAGCTTCACACCACTTGAACTAGGACTGAGGCTGCTTTGCAGAGGGCTGCTACAGTGAGACAATGGTGCCCCATTTGACTCCCTACAGAGTCACATGAAACATTTTAACCTACTCCAGAAAAGTTGACCATTGTTTATTTGTTTTACCATATAAGCAGAAAAAAAAAAAGAAAACTAAGAAAAAGTAGATAAGCATAGAAAACTCAATAATTCACAGAACTGAAATATCAATAACTACTGCAAAAGAGCTACTAATTTCAGTGGTTTTTTTATAGCTTATGATGCCATGTATAACATCTGCCAGTGAGGGAGTCTGAAAGTTTCATTATCTAAATTTGTGCCTGGCTTGAGAGAAAAAACAATAGCTGATTAAATGCAAACTATTGAATTAATTACTCTTCAACTTCTTCAAAGAAGAATCACCCGCAGTGACACCTTTTCCGTTTGTTTACAATGCTTCAACATCATCTACAGATGTGAATTACAAAGAAACCTGAGACAAGAAAATGGTGACATTTGAGCATTGAGAAGTAAGACACAAGTAGTAAACTAAAGATGTAGTTTGGTTTTTAAATCTTCTCAAGTAGTTCATGTGGTTCTGCAAAGAAAGGAAGGAAACTTACATTAGGTGCTACTGGAAGGATGAATATCTCCTTTATTTCAAGTAATTTTCAAGTGAAGTTTGTTAGACTCATTAAACCAAATTTTAGTGAAATCAACTTCAATCAAAAATCTAAATACAAACCACAGCCTCAATTCCCAAGTCTGGTCAGATTTTCCTATGAGATTCTTGCATAGTTTGAAAATCATGATGAAATAAAAAGATGTGCTACTGAAAGTGTGTTCAGGGCTATGATTAGTTTGCAATTAAATGCAGAGATATAATTCTGATGGGGATGTATGCATGCCTTTGTTGTGAATTGTTGTTTGGTCTTTTTGCTTTTTTTTCTATAGATCAATTTCTTCTTAAATATTTTATTGCTTCTTCACAAAAACATCACAACCTTCATCCATTTGTTTGCCTAACGACTTTGTTTCTAACATTTCTAATAGCATTCTTAATGATCTCTGTAGGTAAAAGGTATGTGTTTAAATGCCATATCTGAAATAAAAAGCACCAGAAGGAAAGAGTCATTATCAGCAGTATTGAATCTCCAGAAGTTCTATGTGACACTACGTTTATGCACAAAAAAAGTCTGCTGGTTTAGGTATGAATGCTACAGAAGTTCATTTCAATCACATTTAGTTTATTCATTCTGTTTCAGTCTGAAGGAACAAATTCATTCTGATCATTTCATCTATGGCTGAGAAAATTGAACTCTAACAGATTGCAGTCCCAGAAGAAATTGCTTGGTGTTAGAGCTGCAAGTAATTGTTAAACTCCCACATGCCTCAGGGGAGAAAGCATGTCCTTGATTAGAAAAACAAGTAGAGGGAGGGAGGGGATGGGAGAAACTGTGCTTGTAGTTACTGGGTATGATGGCATTATGTATGAAATGCTCTGGACAACTGAGTCATATTTTCTATTTTTAACTAGAATAATAATTAATATTTAAAGTAAATATCAATATTTACAGGGGTTTTGTTTCTATTGGAAGGTATCCTTATTCCATTAAAAGGATACTTTTGATGAAAAATGAGCTGTTAGTGAGCAGATAAATACACACTGCTAAGACACTTCTATCCATTCTTATTCTCATTAAATTATATTCTTCTGACAATTCAGCAGTGAAGACATAGAATCATAGAATCAGCCAGGTTGGAAAGGATCTCCAAGATCATCAAGTCCAACCCTTGATCCACTAGCACTGTGATTACTAGACCATGATACTAAGTGCCACATCCACTCTCATCTTAAAAACCTCCAGGGACAGAGAATCCACCACTTCCCTGAGCAGCCCATTCAAATGTCTGATTACCCTCTCTGTAAAGAATTTCTTCCTAATATCCAACCTAAACGTCCCCTGGTAGAGCTTAGGACCATGTCCTCTTGTCTTGAGGATAGCTGCCTGCGAGAAGAGAACGATGCCCTACTGGCTACAACCTCCTTTCAAGTGGTTGTAAATGGTGATGAGGTCTCCCCTGAGCCTCCTCTTCTCCAGGCTAAACAGTCCCAGCTCCCTCAGCCTTTCCCCATAGGACTTGAGTTTGAGTCCCTTCACCAGCCTTTTTGCTCTTCTCTGGACCTGCTCCAGCACCTCAATGTCCTGCCTGAACTGAGGGGCCCTGAACTGGATGTAGCACTCCAGATGTGGCCTCACCAGTGCTGAATACATAATCAGTTTTTCTTTCCTGAAAAGAAATATATTGCTGAAAATTCAACCCATGATAACAAGAGCATTTTGATTGTTTCTAAGATTGCAAAGAATATGATTATTGAAACAATGTGAATGAGAACATTTTTCATATTTCTGATTGTGTTCTGAGTCATTTACACACTAACCGTCGTGACTGACAGAAGAATTGTTGCAGAGACTTAAATTCCTTCAAGACTCAAAATTTGCATGAGATCTGTCTGCCATCAGACACAAAATTCTACGTTGAGACAATTAACTATCACACTCATTTAAGCAGTAGGAATTTCAAGCTATCAAGTTTTCAAGCTTGACTCATGGCTTCTGTTTTTCCTAATGTGTAATAGCCAGGAGAGCCCTTCAACATTAGGAAAACCTGATTTCTTTTCTTACTTTCAAAGACTGACTTTTTTTTAAGCTAACTGACTTCTTTTTAAGCTAAATTTAGAGGACAGAATTGTACACACAGAAGAAGGAACCAAAGAATTTCCATTCTCAGAGAGAACCTTCTCAGATTAATGCAGATACAAGGTCTCTATATTCTCTTTTCGTCCTTCATGCATCAAGACTCACCTTCAGAAGTGTGTCTACATTTCATACTTCCCTGTAACCTTGTGCAAAGGATATTTTCCAGTAGAGCAACAACAATGGAACCTTCAGAAACCCAGTGAAAGCCAAAAGCCTGGACATCTCACTACAAAAATTGTGTATTAATTAAAAAAAAATATGTGAAGACAAACCCCATACTCATTCTTTTGTTATATGTTTACCCATTTTTCTGAGCAAATTCAGTAAATTCAAGTATCTTGCTCTTATCAGTTAATTGTATGTGGTTCCATCTTTCTTCCCTTGCCTTGTCTCGCCTTCCCTTCCCCGTCTTTTCCCTTTCCCTGTCTTTTCCCTTTCCCTTTCCCATACCGTTGCCCTTGCCTTGCCCTTCCCTTTCCCTTGCCCTTTGTAATACACTGACCCAGTTACAGACCTCTTCTAATATTCTGTCTTGCTAATGAAGATAACACCAAGAATAACTACATCAAGTCACCTCAGATACTTATACAGTCAACATGAAGTAAGATGATGTTTATACACCTCCTGTAACTTTCCATTGTTCCCAATGTTTTATCCTTCATAAAATTTTCTCTGTGTGTTCATCACCTCACATATATGTAATTGTTTTACTCTTATTATGTTTTTTGGAAATCCTTCTTACTCCATTCAGATTTTTCAGGTTTTCTCAAAGGAGGACACCCATCACTGAAAAAAGGCAGGCAATATTATCAACAACGTATCATTTGATATCAGTTGGTTCTGAAAGAATAAATTCTCAAAAAGATAGTTGGGAATAACTAAGCTATTTGAAATGATGGGCCAAGTCTGCATAACAGCTTTAGATTAAATGAAAAAAAATGTTTGAATCTTTTAGGAAAAGTAGTTCAAAGAAAGGTTTGATGGATTGGAGGGGCACCATATGAAGACATTTCACATTTGTTGGAATGTGAGAATTCTCCCACTGCTTAAAAACCCCCTACACAATGTCCATTTTACACAGAGTTCTCATAGATGCATCTCACTGAGTTTGGGGTTTTTTTTAATAATGTATATATTAACTTGTAAAGATTTAGACAAATATTTCAGCAGGATTCAGGCTCAGATATTCTTCCATATGGCTACCATATTCAGTGAACATTATAGCATTTTCCTCTCTGTAGTGCAAAAAGTATTATAGAGATAGAATGGATGCATTTTAACAAGGACTGTAACTTCTTTTATTTTCCCCATCAATGTATATTATAGCTTTTATTTGAGATGCACAGATGCAGACTCATTAGAAAAAGGAAATCAAAAGGAAAGTTTTCCCCTTTTGTGAAGCATATGTTGCTGAGATACTGGATATAAGGGAAATACCACATTTTTTCTTCTAGTTTTGCAAATCTTTGGGTTTTTTGAGACTTTTTATTAAACTGTGGTATTGAGGTAAACAAACCAAGAAGAAAGGATATTTAATAACTCAGAGAAATTATTAACAACCTCCTTCTTAACAACCTCCCTCTCTGCTGTATAATAGCTTACAAGTCACATTTTAAAAAGTTATTATTTTTGATATCCTGAAATATCTGATGCTGTTTTTAGGAGATAACTGTTAGCAAATCAAGTACAACATAGTACTCAAGCTAGTCTCTAATATATCCCAAAAGTATAGAGTGGGACAGTATTGATCCATTTTAGTGTAACAAAAACAACTGCTCTAAAAAACTCTAATTATAGGTATTGCAGTAAGGAAATCAGTAGCATCTTCACTTGTAAATAGCTGAAAAGTATTCAAATGTTTCTCAGAATTCATGGGATTAAGCATTGTACATGTATTCCAAGAATTTTTTCTGACATTGACTCTCTTCACAGAGTTGAGAGAAGAATACCACAGATGAGAAGTATAATTTGTTTACTGTGCTGGTTTGCATTTCTCCAGATCTATCAACCATGTAAGACAAGTAGAATTAAATAAAGTAAATCAATTGGTAAGCAAGTAAAACCAACCTATTCTTAACCATTATACTTTTAGAACACTAATGAAAAATATGTTAAGTCATCAATGAACAACTTGGGTTCATTAAGATGAAAAGAAAAACAACATTGTAAGTTGCATCATGAGAACACTGAAAATTAACCTTTTACATTATCATTCCAAAAATATTCTAATGCATTTATACTACCTTCCCTACCATTTGGAAGGTTTAGTCATATTATGAAATGGCTTCAGACTCACTTTACTCTCCCAGGTATAAGTCCAAGGTAAAAATCTGTACATTTATGTTCTTGAAAATGATCGTGGTTTGAATTGTTATTGTATTGCCAATAGCCTTTGAAACATGTTAGAATAGCTACATAAGCATTGAGAGCATATGTTTGCATAGGTTTGTAACTAGATGTTTGCACTCTGCTAAAATCTAAGGAAATTATAACTTTCTGAATAAAAAAGTTACTACGGCGAATGCACTTACCAATTGATTCTTTGGACATTCAACAATAACACAAGTAAAAAAACTACAACAGCTCTTGAATAACATTATTTCAACCACAAACTTTTTTTACAAATTTTTTTTCAGAATTGTTTTACTCTATTTTCAGTACCTGCTGATACACAACCAGGTTTCTGAAATCCAAGAAAATAGCCATATGATAGTAGTAAAGAGGTTTTCTAATTTTTAATTCCTATTTAATTGTATCTGATGTTCTTCTTTATAAAAGATCTTCACTCTGTTATCCATTAGAAACAAAAGTGCTGTTTTTCACTTTGACAGGATTTAACACATCAGATGTAATACTATTTTGAATAGAATTAGTGCAGAACTAATACCTAATATAATAATCCAGCTAACATTCATAGCAAAAATATTTAAAAGGCAAGTTTCACTAAATGTATGAAGCTTGACATGTATAAAATAAAAGAATTTAATAAATATTTACCTGAAAGAACTAATACTATTTTTCTGCTTAGCTGCTATGACTCCCAGTCCGTGTCAGTATATACTGAACTGTGAACTATTTTCTTCTTTCTTTGTAAGGTTTGAGCTATACCGTTATTATAGATACACATATGTAACTCAGAAAATAGTATTCCAATGAGACTTTTGCCTACATAATGAATACAGGATTTGATCTTCATTTGATACAATAATGTGTTAATGTAGTATCAGGAAAAAGGAAAGACCATACCTACTTCACTGAAAAAAAACCCTACATCGTTATCCCACATCAACAGCCACTGTATCCATTTCTAAAAGATGCCTTTCCTTCACAAACACATAACAAAATAAGAGTGCAAAAATAGATAGGGTAAACAGTCAAAAAATACAAAAATGACTGCGTCCACTTTTCAAGCTATCTGTATTCAAGGAAGTTCCAAAACAAATAGAAAGTGAGAGACTTCATTGAAAAAGGGGATTGAACTACATGCTGTTCAATTTGTCTTGGATGCAGAAATCCTACAGGTACATTCTCAAAGGTTTTCCAGTTGAGTTTTAGGTAGCAAGAATTGGCTCAACTTCTATCCAAACAAAAAATAATTAAGTTTTTTATGTTTCTATTCAAAATTCATATAAAGACAAATGCCATCATGTTGTGGATCACCTTTTTATTACTTTGTAAAATATTGTATTTTTAATGTGGAGAAGAATTGTTTGGTATTTTATCTCTTTGCTCTATAAGGTACTGTTGGCCCTGTATGTCATTTATATCAGTCATATATAGTACAAATGTACTGTTTGGCCAAGTATGTAATTTATATTTATATATAGTACGGTAGCTTTTTTAAATACTGTGGAAAACTACATTTCAGTGTAATATACTCTTAAACAAATGTCAATAAGATAGGGTTAATTCTTTCAGCAAAACTAGAAAGGAAAATTATTTATTCATAAAGTATCGCACAAAATTCATTAGCACAGCTGTTACTGCCTGCACAAAGAATTCCAAATGAACATGTTGGGTTATAAATTTAAATTAAAATTGATTAGGAATGCAAATCTTAATGACTGCAGAAACAGGACTATGTAAAGTCATGACACTGTGTACAGTATTTCTCTCTCATGAGTTACTTAAAAAATATATTTATAGATAGAGCGAAACTGTATCTATGGAGGAATATAAAAAATGAGCCAAAACTCACACACATCATTAATGGTCAAAGCAGCCACTTGGTGAACCAGCCTGTTAGTGTATACTGTCTGCCAGGTGAAACGGCCTTGTTTAATACTCCTTCCAGGGCACTTTTGAAATATGTAAATTATGTTTCCCTGGTTTCACTTTCATTGGCAATTTAGCTAATGTCTTTAATGCTCTTAATATATTTACTTAAATGATTAAGATCTCAAATAATCTGTCCATTTCCAAAAGTAAAAAACACGCTGACAGATGCAGGTAATGTGTTATGCTGCTAAAAAGTGTTTTGGTATAATGGACATGTATTATTCCATCTGGATTAGAAACATGATCGGTTAAGTGAGTTTTATAAAAGCATAATCAAAATTCACATATTCTGCTTAATCCCTACTGGAACACTAAGTCTTGTCTCTAACTAGAACATTCTTTGACACACTTATTAATTACATATTACATTTAAAACACAACCAGAAATTACAATGAAGAGAAAAACTACAGTGCAATAAGAGAGACAGCAGTTTGAATCCATGATTTTCTTTCCTTTCTTTTATTTTTTTACTGAGGCTGTTTTACTTGCCAGCCATTCAGATACTGAGTTGTACTTAGATGGTTCTTTACTATCTGTAAGCCTACATTTAATTTTTACTATTACGATCCATGTCATGATTTTGAACAAACATATTAATAAAATTCAAGTTCAAGGCTAGGGGTTTAATCCATCTCAATTATAGCTATAAGGTCATGTTCATACTCAGGAAGAACTTCATTCAAACTCCAAGAATTTTTAACAGACATTTATTTGCATTAGATTTTTATTATTTTTTTAAACTCAAATAACAGAGAAGGGTGTCTTGCTCATTTAAATTTGTGGGTCCAGCAAATCCCTTTATTGAAGCAGCACAAGAACAGCAGGGACAAATAATAAGGTAAAATTCTATCTAAAGCTGAGAAAAACAAGACATTCCTGAAATTATGAAACTCTTTTATCTAAAAAATTAAGCTACACTTGCTGTCACTGAATATCTCAAAGAGGAAATTATACAGCTTGTCTTCTCTCTTGAAAACAAATGGTTGATTAAACTTCTAGTTTTTAATTTGGATGACAGAATTGCACTTAATTTTATGGCTACTTCATAGGAATAAGTTTCAAGGAAAGCATACACTCCTGGCTCAAATGTATGAGATGTTATCGTGATTTTGGCCCTAGGTCTGGCAGAATTATTTCTCTTTTGAATATATACTTGTGATGAACAGTACTTAATTAGATAACAAACTGGAATAAGCCAACTTCATGAAGACTATTCAGAAAATAAATTTGAAACATTTTTTTGTTTAGAAAAAGGCAAGTCCTTTTTGAAAAGTAGCCAAGAATTTTGATAAATATGGGACATCTGGTCAGGATGCATAAAGTCAGATGTGAAGTGAAACAAGCATAAGAAGAAGTGAGCTAAAAAGAGGAGTGGCATATGTGTGGAAAAGTAGGTGGAGGAAAACAAAATTAAGAGCATATTATTGAGAGAGAAGGGCAATAAAAAAGATGTGGAAAAGGATTAAAATAATTTCTTATAAATTGGTAAAAGCTACATGACTGTGTAGGTATGTAAAAAAGCTTCTATTGATCTAAGAAAAGGAGGAAAGCGTAAGGAATTTACTGATTTCATCACTTGCAAATTACATGAGTCATACCAGAAAAGCGTCAATGACAAATCTATGCTATAAAGGATGTAATTCTTTGTAAATCACATGTTTTAAAGAAAGGAAAAGTAGGACCAGATCCACTTTTAAAGTGGATTTAGACAGTTATATATATTTTTAAAAAAAACAACCTAGAATTACTTTTTCTGATTGTTTCTGATTGACTTGAACGCAGGATCTCAAGATGATATAAAATAGTTCTGAAGTAAAAACTCAGAAATATAAAAATGGAACCAGGTTCAGGTAGCTAAAACTCATTAAATCATAAAGAAAAAATGCATCACTGTTTGATATGCAATTGTTAGGGCAGAAAGAAGTTTTGAGAAAAATGTAAATCTAAAGAGGTGGAATTTAAATTGGTCACTCTGTCGAAAAACATCAGCCCATTCAATCACAAATATATTTGTATATCATTGTTTCCTGTTCAGCAAAGAATAGAATGGCATTCTCTGCACCATCTGTTAAACTCCTAGGGAACAATTTGCATATAACCAGTTCCATTGTGCAACTGTTAAACAGACTGAGCGTTGGTTCTTTCATAATCCTTACATCTTGCATTTCAAACATCCAATGGATGAGAACAGTGCAGTTCTGTCATGAACTGAATGAGAAAAGTGAAGTTCTTCCATCATTTGAGTTACTTTTGTTCAGCTGTCTCCTCAACTGGCAATATGTACAACTAGCTGCCTAAAATTTCCCTGTAAAAGCTACTTTTAATTTTATATCATAATTTTAACACTGATGAATAATAACAGAATTTAGTACTCTTGTAATTCTACTGTCAGGTGAGAAAAAAAATCCTAAAGTTGTGAAGTACATTTTGGCTGTAAGTATAAAGTGTAGTATCTACACATTATATGACATGCACTAAATACCAGTCAGGAATTAGTTTTTTAATTTTTTTTTTTATTTTTCTTTAATTTCTTTCTTTTATTATTACCACCTGGATATTCAACTTATTAATCAGTTTCACACAAACGATCCTCAAATCCTTAATGTTTACTCTTATAGGGGTGGGATCTATTCCAAACGCTCATCAATTTTGCCATATAAAGAAAGAAAATTATGTTTAAGAACAGGATCATCAACATTATAAAGAAAAATAAGACAAATGAACAGTTGAATCATATTTGATTATGTAATTAAAGGGTAGAATTTTGCTGTCATACGCAGACACTGCGCAGAACAAATGTTTTCTAAACAGAATATTCAATGGAAAATAAGCAAAATAGCCAGACATAAAAAGTAGAATCAAATTCCAAAGGGAAAGTATATTTTCCTGGTCTTTCAGGAAATACATTTTTGTTTCTCATATTGACTGTGAACTTCTTTGAACACCTCAGGCCTGTTCTAAACTGAAAAAAAAATCAAATAAATTTGAGGTAAAGTTATTTGGCTTAAATCACAAGTTTAAAGATTAGTTAACCTTGAAGACACTGCAGCTCTTCAACTGAAATAAATAATATAGATATTAGTCCTGAGAAAAGCTTAATAGTACATAGCAGGATTTTTGAATCTTAAAATACACTTCTAAAACCTTGTGATACAAACTTCCTTCAGAGGCAGAAAAAAATAAATAAAATACAAAGAAGAACAATCCAAGAATTCATCTCACTATACAGAAGCCTCTTGCTGATTACAAAGAAGGTGGTGAATTAAAAACAAGAAAATACATGGTCAGCTGTAAATCTTCCACATTTCCAGGACGAAATTTCTGCATACTTCACATCTAAAACATTTTGGTATTGCAAGATTTTGAGAAGTTACAATTCTCCTTCATAATATATATTGTCAAACATAGTATCATTTTGCACCTTGTCATCACTGGTTCTTACACACAAATATTTTTAGGATCTGCAACTGTATCTCTAAATCTAAAGGATAGTTTCTTAAATTCTTAAGCATATATTTCCATATTTTGAAGAAGGCATTTGATCAGACATCCATATCTTCCCCTTTGACAAAATAGACAAAATTTGGATTAAAAATAAACATACAAAACCCCATAACTTTTCAATTTAAGCAAATTCCCTGTCAGTAATGGCCCTGAGTATATTTTTAAAAACAATCTTAAATGCCAACCTCACAAACCTAAGGATAGAAGGGAAACAATATTAACAACATAGAAAAATAATGGCATTAAGAGACACATTAATTATTAATTAACCAAAGATTTATGGTAAGATAGTATTGAAAATTAAAGTGCAAGAAAATTGAACAGACACTTTGTGATTTTAAGTCTTAAAGTAAAAGATAAGGAGCACTAAAACAAAAGCCTGGCAAAATGTTGGAAGGAATACTCATACAGAAAAATAATTTTTGGATAGGAAAGTTCGCTTATGAACCTTTATAGGTTATAAATAACACATTAATAATGACAGGCAGGTAGTTTTGGTAGGTAATTAATTGATGAAAGAAAAAAAATAAGTAAAAATGAACCAAAGAAAACTCATTTTACATGAGATGGTCCACACCTTGTGCATCAATGACTCCTAAGGAAATAACTGAGTTTGTTTAGTAATTTAAAAAACAAATAGACCTATCATACTAAAAGGATATTGGTGTATTGGAAATGTATGCTTCCCTTACATACCATCAAAACTGTTCTCTTCTGATAGAGAGTAAAGATAAGTAAATCCTGAAGCACCTGATGCCTATTGCAAACACCTAAAATAAAATCATCAAATGTAGCAACTTTAGCTAATTTTTAAAAACTTATTATAAAATTACTTAAATCCTTAGTCTTACTATTTTAAGGAGAAAAATCTACTTCGACTGTAATGATTTTGTGGGAAAATGAGACACTTTTTTAATTTATTAATAAGCACTGTTTAACAGAGCTTAGTACATATTGATAGATTTTAGATCACACTCCTTTTTAAGTCCTTGACTGGGTTATATTTTCTATATTTGATGTCTTCACTATTTTTAATCTCCATTCCTTACATCTTTTCAATTGCCTATAACTTTATAATCTTTTATAGACCTATCCATAGACTTGGAACCATCTCCCAGAGAATGCTAGTATTTCTAATCTGCTCTCAGCTCTGCTGGAAATACATATTTTCTCAGACGTATTCTACCCTTAAGATCTTGTTGCACTTCAGTGGTGAATTTATATGTACGGTAAATCACACAGAATATGCTGAATTGGAAAGGACTCACAAGGATCATCAAAGTTCTGGCCATGCACTCTGAACCATTCCAAAGAGTCACATCATGCGCCTGCGAGTATTGTCCACTTTGTGAACTCTGTCAGGCTTGGTGCTGTGACCACCTCCCTGGGGAGCCTGTTCCAGTATCCAACCACCATCTGCGTGAAGAACCTCTTTCTAATATCCAACCTAAACCTCCCCTGACACAACTTCAGGCCATTCCCTCGCGTTCTGTCCCTGGTCACCATAGAGAAGAGATCAGTGCCTGCCCCTCCTCTTCCCCTCACAAGGAAGTTGTGACTTCACAATTTCTCCAGGCTGAACACACCAAGTGACCTCAGCTGCTCCTCATACGGCTTCCTCTCAAGGCCCTTCACCATCTTCATTGCCCTCCTTTAGACACTCTCTAATGGCTTAATAACTTTCTTATATTGCGGTGCCCAAAACTGCCACAATATTCAAGGTGAGGCCGCACCAGTGTAGAGCAGAACAGGACAATCCTGCCTTGACCAACTGGTGATGCTTTTCCTGATGCCCCCTAGGACACAGTTGGCACTCCTGGTTGCCAGGGCACTGCTGACTCAGATTCACCTTGCCATTGAGCAGGATCCCCAGGCACTGCTTTGTAGCATCTTCCCTGGTCTGTATGTACATCCAGGGTTGACCCATCCCATGTGCAGGATCCAGCACTTTCCCTTGTTGAACTTCATATGGTTGGTGATTGCCCGGTCCTCTAATTTGTTGAGGTCTCTCTGCAGGGCCTCCCTGCCTTCGAGGGAGTCAACCACTCCTCTGAGTTTTGTGTCATCTGCAAACCTGCTTAGTATCCCTTCCAGTCCTGCATTGAAGTAATTTAGGAAGATGCTAAAGAGTACAGGGCCTAAAATGGAAAACTGCAGGACCCCACTTGTGACACGTCACCATTCTGATATTATCCTATTCACTATTACCCTCTGTGATTGACCTGTGAGCCAATTGCTCACCCACAGAACAATGTGCTTATCCAGCTGTATGCTGGACATCTTATCCAGAGGGATCCTGTGAGAGACAGTATTGAAAGCTTTACTGAAATCCAGAAAGATTACATCAACTTGTTTGTCTCGATCAACTAGGTGGGTTACCTTGTCATAAAAGGATATCAGTCTATACTATTCACAGTTTTTGCCTGTAGACTGTTAATGGAAACTCACAGTTTATACCATTTATTGTGTCATATTCTGTTGTAACATTTCAATATCTCTCTCCTAGGACTGGTTGAGAAACAAAAAATTTACATCAGTTTCTATTCACCATTACGCTGCAAATAAATAAAGTTGGTAATTTTTTGTGAAAAGGAAAATAAGAACAATAATTCTTCTAATTATATACTGAACATGCTAATTTTTCCTGTATGATGAAAGTGCAAGATCTCTGTCATCTTATTAAGAGAGAGACTCAAATGCTGCTTACTTATTTGGTAAGGAAGTAATGTTCAGGTTGTAAAGGTACTTCCTCTTGTTGATGTTATTTTCCATATATTATCAAACATTCCAGAGGAAGAGAAAAGCTAAAAAATCATGAATCTTTTGTCTATTATGTAGGAATATCACCTGACATAAAAGAAACCCAAGTGAAATCATTCTTAAAATCAGAGAGAAAGAGGGGAGAGAGAGTGGTATTCTTGTCTATAGCTCCTACAGTCCAGAAATGATCCCTTGTTGTTTTTTGCATATGGATATGACAAGACATTCAGTCTTGGACTGAGGAAAGCATCCACTATTATTTTTTAATTAAAACAGCTCTATTTTAATGAAAGGCTATATCTTCACTACTATGGGATTATTCATTTTTTTAAATAATTCTCAACTATATCACATATATAAATAACACATAAACAATCATAAAGGCACTGATAATATTATCTAAATTTCTATCATCACAATAACATTATTTGACTAAATTTTTATATCTCTAGGCAATCTCTTCCATTGTTTCACTACCTTCACTGTACAAATTTTTTCCCTTATATCTAGACTTAATCTACCCTCCGTTAGCTTAAAACCATTATCCCTTGTCCTGTCGTTACAGGCCCTTTCTTATAAGCCCCCTTTAAGTACTGAAAGGCTTCAGTAAGGTCCTCCCAGAGCCTTCTCTTCTCCAAGCTGAAAAACTCCAACTCTCTCAGCCTGTCTTCATAAAGGAGGTGCTCCATCCCCCTGATTATCTTTGTGACCCTCTTCTGGACTTCCTCCAAAAGGTCAGTTTCTTTCCTGTACTGGAGACCCCAGAGCTGGATGCAGCACTCCAGCTGGGGTCTCACAAGGGCAGAGTAGAAGGGCAAAATCACCTCCCTCACCCTGCTGGCCATGCTGTTTTTGATGCAGCCCAGTATAAAATTGGCTTTCTGGGCTGCAAATGCACATTGCCAGGTCATGTTCAATTTTACATCCTTCTCAGTAGGGCTGCTCTCCATCCTTTCATGCCCAAACCTGTATTTATACTCAGAGTTGCCCTGACTCAGGTGCAACACACTGCATGTATGCCAGCTACAATTTACAAGTACAAATGTTAGGATTAAGAAAATACATTTACTGACTAAGGAAGCTTATTATATCTGGTCTACTCAGCCTGAAGCAATTAAAAAAATAAGGTTAGATGATTAAAAGTGGATTTGTCTAGCATGGTGTTTTAGGATATGCAATTACATTTGACAATTCACTGCAAAATTGGATCACTAGTTTACAAATTTAGGGTCAAAATTTGTGTTGTTTTTTTTACCAAAGTTTATTATGCAAATTCTGACATTTAAAATCAGGGACACGTAATAAAAATCTACTTTTAAAGGTAGTGTTAGTTTTACTCTAAGTAAGAATTCTCCCCTTAGAAAAGCTTTTTCTGGCATTTGAGTTCATACGCTCTCTGAAAGTCCTTAGAATTTTCATGTTTGTATTGATGAATTCAGTCCCTAGAGGAGATACTCACACTTTCTTTCACAATTAATCATGTTCTGTTAAAACTGTATCCGCATTACATTAATGGCCATTCTTATATAAATCATAGCATGTAAACACCTTTTCAACTACTATCACTGCAAAACAGAATTATGCAATTGATTTTTAGCCTGACATGTTAGTAGGACACAGTTCAAATGAATTCTAACTGAAGCCAACAATAGGATGAATCTATTCAAGTATCAAGAGTAGAAAAAATATTGATTTGGTTTAACAACAAATTAACAAGCTAGGGGACCTGTCTACAGATCACATTTCATATAAGATTAATTCCTAGTGCTCCACAATGAATTGAAACATTCAATTACAATAATTAGCAACAATTTAGCCCCCTACCAGGATTCAAGGGTGGAAAAGTTACTTTATGAAATGATTACTCCCAAGAGAACCTGTGAAAATAAATGCAAAAAGGAGGAAGTACATAAAGAAGCTTCCCACTACAGAAATTCAAAGTTCTTTGCCACTTGACTGACAGTGCATATGAATGATATCTGCCCATGACAATTTACAGTTTTATTAAAAATCACTGCTGTACTCACAATTTGTAAAGCAGACAGGATGAATCAAGCAAACGAAGTCATAAACCATTACTACTACATTTAATGTTAAAAATGTTATCTAGGTATAAAATTTTTATAGAGTTATCCAAAATATAATCAATATAGGCAAGTGGGTTGAAATTATCCAGGCATAATAGACACCAAAAAACCCATAAATATTGTGTGGAACTGGATAAAATTCCTAATTCCATAGAAGTCATTGGGAATTTCCTTCTGATTTTCATAAGTCCAGTGTTACATCTTTACCTAGCAGCCCCTATTTTAATACCTTTTCTTTGCACATCACAAGCAAAAGAACATATCCTTACCAAAGGTATTATTTTGGAAAAAAGGTCACACTGAGTATTCTCATTAATGTAACACTTTCTATGGTCTCCATTTTTTTGTGTTTAGTCCTGTCTGACAAAGAAAAGAAAAAAAAAATTACTTTTTGGGGAGACAAAGTAAGGCAGGACAAGAGATGTGTTTTTGATCTAAGTGAATTTAGCAAATTCACCTGGAAAAAAAACCCAAATCAAAAAACCCCTAAGAAAACCAGCAGGTGAATGGCATGTGTCACATATTTAGCACCAATATCTTTGATGCCTTCAATCCAGAGAAAACTCTAGAAATATGAGAGAAAATAAATGGTGCTCCACAGTTTTTTTCTGTACATGGTTGTTCTTTAAATATGAGGGGAAAGTACTGCTGGAACTAAAATAAGGCCAGTTCTAAAAAAGAAAAAGATAATATGCAAAGTATTTGGCAAATATTCATATATGTTAGTTTATATTCATATTAGTCAAAGTAATTATAAAGTCCCTAAACCTAATTACAGCAGGTACTTCAGAAAAAAAATTTCAAAGCATAGAGTACATCTAGTGTACACCTCATAAGTACTTTTGAAATAAATATTCAAAAAGAAGCAATAACATTTTAATTAGAACTAAACAGTCATACTTACACTTGCCTCAGCAAAAGAACAACAGGAAAAAATATTCAGGTTAATACCTTAAATTCTAGATTTTTACACATCAGAAACCAAAACAGAGACTTTGTCATTGAGTTAATCAATATCTAAATAAGGTTGTTACTAATAAAATTAACCCCCTTTCTTGCACACAAACTTTAATGCACTAGGGAAGGTCTTAAAAAAGTAGGAGTTTATTAGCTCAATATGAAATATTGGTGAGCTTTCTGCTGAACAGAGCCTAAAATAATCTTTTCAGCAAATAATTTTGTTAAACCATGCCAGTTTAAAAATAAGTTTTGTTGCCATGCTGAGGGTCCTAAATTGAAATACATGACATATGCAAACTGACTGAAAGCATACAGTGCCAAGATTTCAATTCAAGAAACATGAGGATGTGAAGCTACTAGTCCTCAAAAGGTTGATACTCAAGGGATGGCCAGAGGCAAAGAAAGAAGCTTCATGCTTAATTCATCATTGCTGGTCTGTTTGTGATTAACTGATGGTTGTTGGAGTTATGAAAGAAATGAAAAAAAGTGATTTCAAGTAGCAGTAGGAAAGAAAAGGCGTAACTTTCATTAAGAACATTAGAGTATTCAATTATTTTAATAAATAAATTCATTAAAAGTGAAGGACTTTTTCTCCTCATGCTCAGAGAAAATAAATGGATTGATACCATGATTTCAGAGTATTCAGAAAGTCACATGTATTGACTGAAACAGTCCAGAGAACCATTATATTCTCAGCAAGCACTAGAATAACCTTGGCTGAACAGTACTGACTATTTTTGTATCTTAGAAAAAAACCCAAAAAATCTGTTTAAGACTTGGGACAGTGTACAGGGATTCTTGAGCTAAGAGCTACAAAGCTGTTGTATTGACATGGCACTGCACAGTAGAAAGCACTGAAAATAACCCTGCTTCTGAAAGCTTCATGGCTGTATTCGTGCATTGCTAATAGCTGCAGTCTCAGCAGAACTAATTAGCTGGTCCACTGAAATGGTCATGAGGCCAGGATGGGGCTGGTTTGGAGACCTCTGACATTGCATTGTTGATACGTTATTAGCAGTTTTATTTCTGACTCTCTGAAAACATGTTCTTTTCTAAGTGTGCACAGCTGAAATTCAAAATGTAAAGACTGAATCTGGAAGGTCAGTAACTGCACTTACATGGTGTCATACTTGAGCAAAAACAAATTCCACCGTAGCTTCTATGAGGGCAGAACTCTTGCTCTCTCTTTCTGGTCCAGGAACTAGCTTATGTAGCTCTGATCTAAGAGTGTCTAAATATATGAAGTAGACTTTTACTGAAAACTGATAAACAGTAATTGTCAATACTCTGAAAGCAATTTTAAAATAAGTGAAAAGAAATGAGGAATTATATCGTGAAATAAGAGGTTATGTATGCCTATATAAAATTTGATTAATAAGGGGGACTTGGAGGCTACAAGATTGTTCTCAGTACCAAATCAGCTGGTGGAAGGAGCTGTTCTTACTTGAGGAGAGAAGTAGAATAGTTGAGATCTTTAGTTGTTTAGATTTATAGAGATTTAAGAGAGAATATGAAATCACCTGCTTTATTAGTTCAACACATGTAAGGTGCTGCACCTGGGTTGAGGAAACCCCTAGTATCAATACAGGCCAGGGGATGAACAGATCAAGAGCAGCCCTGCCAAGAAGGGCTTGGGAATACTGGTGGATGAGAGGCTGGACATGACCCAGAAATGTGCACTTGCAGTTCAGAAAGCCAGTTGTGTCCTGGGCTGCATCAAAAGCGGCATGGCCAGCAGGGGGAGGAAGGGGATTCTGCCCTTCGGCTCTGCTCTGGTGAGACTCCATCTGAAGTGCTGCATCCAGCTCTGGGATCCACAGCACAGGAAGGACATTGACCAGTTGGAGTAAGTCCAGAGGAGGCCCACGAAGTTGATCAAAGGGATGGACCACCTCTCCTCTGAGGAAAGACTGGGTGAACTGGGGCTTCTGGGTGACTTAGTGGTGGCCTTCCAGTACCTGAAGGGAGCCTACCAGATAGATGGAGAGAGGAGGAATGGCTTCAAACTGAAAGAGAGTAGGTTTAGATTAGATATGGGGAAGAAATTCTTTACTGTGTTGTGAAGGAGTCACCATATACTTGAGGGTACTGAATCACTAGAACAGGCTACCCAGACAAGTTTTGGATGTCTCATCCTTGGAAGTGTTCCAAGACCAGGTTGGATAGCAGTCTGAGCAATCTACTGGAAGGTGTCCCTGCCCATGTCAGGGCAGTGGGAACTAGATGATCTTTTAGGTCCCTTCCAATTTAAACCACCCTATGATTCTGTGCTTCTAGGATTATTAATCCATTTGATAATTTTCCCTAAATTAAGCAAAAATGATGATGTATTTTGATAAATATAGAGAAAACATAATTTTCTTGTTTTACTAGAATGTTACTCAGAAATGACTCTTACACATAGAGAAGAGTTTAAACTCTTTTGAAGCAGGACAGGAGTTACTCTTATGCATAAATAATACAGAAGATCTGAACTTCAGTTTTCATTTTCTCTTCTTTCTATTAAGTGACAGCTGTGTGTACCAAAGACATATCTAAAAATCACACTTCCAGACAAAATGAAGTGCATACAAAACAGGTGACCCAGTTCCTAAACTAGAACTGATCCAGTACACCAGTATTCATACCACAGCAGTAACAGACATGTCACCTCTTCCCATAGCCTCTTGACAGTGATTGACAATACGGGAAAATCGTCACAGAGCGTTTGGTTTCTAGGTGATACAGTTTTATGTACTGTTAAGGGCTGGGCAGTAAACAGGAATAGCAAATTCTAACACAATGCACCTTTGTAGGACTTCTGAATATTTGCTGATTGGGATTCAAGTGAAGTGCCACCATTTGACTTTAGCTCTCCAATCAAACCCAACTACCTCCTCCTGCTATGGTGAGACAGACCCTGTTTCCCTGTTGGAATTATTGTCATAAATTTAAACAACTATGGCTGAGAAGTCACCTCAGACCTCATTTATCCACCACAGAGATAAGCAGTTCATCTGCTAATCATTACTAACCACTTTTATCTGTGCAGCCTAGATGTCTAAAGTATTTACAGAGATTCTATAATGTCTAAGTCAGAGGTAGACATTTATGCCATGATTTCTGTATCTAAATGGATGAATTCAATTGCTCAGCGTAGTTTTTTATTTTGATCTACCCCAAAAATATTTTGCCTTCTGTTTGACAGGTAATTAAATATTTTAGGGTTAGCAATAAAAAGTTGTTTCCTTCTTTACAGAAGTTCAAACAATGTTGAAACTGATAATTTATTTTTTTATTGCCTAAAAACATATTATTCTACAAAACATTTCACAAGGGAAGAAAAAAAATATTGGAAGTCCAAGCTGACTCTTTCAGAAGGTCAAATTTAAAAACTAAAGAGACAAAGATAGATAAAGAGGAAGAGAGAAAAACTATACTGGAAATGACACAGGACCTAAGAATTAATATATAATTTGTCAAGAACTATGCTCATATGAAAAAATATCAGAGTATAATCACTACATCTATCTGTATGCTGTATGGTGAAGTTGTTTCCAAATGAAAAAAGATACCTGGTACAAGAGAGACGAGTATAAAAAAGGATTCCAAAAGTGCCTTATCTGAAAGTGTTGAAATTATACTTTCTTCTCAGCTGTAGTGGCCAAGTAATTAGTAAACATCATGGGCATTCTGGCAACAATGTCTACTAAAGTCAAAGTATCTTACTGTGCTAATGATGATTGTCCTCACAGATGAGATGCTTTGAATTCTTGGATTTCCTTGATTCCTTACTTCTCCGGAGATGAAATAGGGAGCATAAATGTATTTTAACATGAGAGTTCCTTTTGCTAGCATTAGTGACTGCCATTTCTTCCATCAGGACAATATTCCTGATCCTAAGAGAGGAAAATGGCTAAGATTTATTTCATTGTTCTTTCACTGTTATCTTACTTACAAACACAGTTTATGTCTGGACTCTTGAATTACGTGTCATGAAATATCTGTAAGAAGCTGTTCATTTGACTGTAAGAAGTTCAAAAGACTTTTGACTCTAATGCATATTCTGGGGTGTATATCACCAATTTTCTATAATAACTTTTAAGTTATTTAAGTATTATTTAAGTACTGCATATGAAACATTAGTCTCAGTAAATTTCACCATGAGTTTTGAAATTAACTTCCAAAATGACAGTTATATTTCCACCATGAGTTTTGAAATTAACTTCAAAAAACCCAAAATTATATTTACAGCAAGAAAAAGACTGATCACTCTTACCAAATATTCTCCCATTTACAAAGTCACATATTAGTTCTACTGCTATGAAATGAGTCAATTACAAGGTTAAGAATAATGCTTTTCTTCATTACAGATTATCACCCTTAATTGGCATTGAATTAACTTTTCTTTCCAGTTTCTAATAGTTCTGAAATTACTCATTTAAAATACTGTTCTTTGGTTCCATTCAGAAATTTAATAATAAGGTCCAGTTGGCCCAGAAACTCCCTGTGAAAGCATAGATATCAAATAAACCACTATTTACTACATATTTTTTCTAAAGATGGAAAGGTTTTCAGTTACCTAGAGAAATTATTTTAAGGTTGAACTAGCTTGTTTTCTGCTCTAACTACTCAGATTCGCTATTTCTTTATGTAGCTACTCTCTGAACTTTTGCCAAAAGTGTAGTAGATGTCCCTAATCTTAGTAAGAAGGAAAAAAAAAGCAGAGAGATGATGATTTTATAATTTTCTATTTCCATTGCAAATATGACCAGAAAAGATTTGAGTGGGTGATTCTAAGTCATATCAAGGTTGTTTAACTGAAGTTAATTAAAAGTATCAATTACATAATCAAAACACACTATTTTGCTGTTCTTTGCTATTTATAACAAGTCTCTCTCTCAGAAAACATTTTAGGAGTAAAAAACAAAATAAAATAAAAAGACAACAATGACATATACAGATATTTTAGAAAGTAGATAAAGTCAGACTTTCACAGTTAAATTTAATAACAAAATAGCCTTATTTTTAGTAATACAAAGTGCTTATCTACTGTCACAGAAGAGTGAAGCATTCTTTGGTCTTCATCAGAAGACTTACTTCCCAAAGACTGTTTAACCCCTCTTCATCTTTTTCAAGTATTTAAAAATCCAGCATACAAGCTCTGATACAAAATTAATTTCACCAAAATTGTGTTTGGCAGATCACTCATATAGGCAGATCACTCAAATTCTGGAATTGTACACACATGAATTGTGTTGTGCTTTTATCATTTCAAAATACAAAAGAATACCCCATTACCAAAACAATGATCCAGACAGCAAAACTGTTTTCTTGACTGACTTCTTTTCAAAAGGTGCCCAGAATATTGTTTGAAAACTATAGATTGTTTTGCAACTAAAGTCTAAAATTGTTTTAAAATACCACCTAATATTTAAGAAGGCAACGGACATACTTAATAGTAACTAAGGACTTATAGGAAGAAAATAAGAAGGAAAGAAACCCACAAAACTACTTACAACTATTTGGCATGCTTTCCTAAAAATAGAGTGCAGTGCAGTCTTACTTGACTGAACTGATGGGCACTGTAATCCACTCTGACAATAAGCATGTATAAACAGTCCAATAGCAGCATTTTGCAATGCATATTCAGGAACAGTATGATATACTAGCTCCTGGGTTTAAAACAGGAAGACAGAAAAGAAAGTGTGCTCACAGCCAGGGATCCTGACTTTATCCCCCTTTAAAATTCTCTTTTATTTTGCTTCTTTGGTTTATATAGACATGTATTTGTTTGTTCATATATATAAGATAGCTTCTTAGTCTTCCATAATACTTTTTTTATCCCAGGTTTCAATTTTAGCCTTTACACAACAAAATCAACGACAAATATGTGTGGTATTTTACATTACAAAATCAGTTGAGCTGGACTTTTAACAAATGAAGTTTAAAATTGCATGATATACTTTATAGTGAAAAGAAAGAATACACTTACAGAGGAATTTAAACATCTTTCTACTGTCACTGAGCAATAAAACCAAAATTTAATTCAAATTAAATTGCTAATCCATTACTTTAATTTTATTATTCCAAACACCTTTGAAATGCATCATAGTCAATATATTCCTGGGGTCACTAGGACCCCATTGGTCTAAAATTCTTCAGTATTTAAAACCAGCTAAATAGATTGTAAGTGTTCCAAATGACAGATTATCTCTTTAAGGAAAATATAATTATCAAAAAGTATTATGTAAATTAATTAACCTGCAGGTTTATTTATTGACAAAATAAAACAAATTTGTAAACCTTGATCTCCTAGAATTCAAAGCCTAAAAGACATCCAATATATTTAAAATGTAAGAAATTACTATGCAGCTAAACTTGGAGAACAAAATTATTTCAGTATTGTCTATCAGCGGAGTCCAATGCAAGTTTCTGTCAGAAATTTCCCTTAAAAGTATTAACTTTCCTTAAAAATTAAAACTGTCTCCATGGCAAGCTCCCTATAGAATCTGGCTTCTTCAATACTGTCAGAAGACCTTCAGAGAGACTCTGATTTCTGTCCTAAGTACAGGGAAAGAGGGAAAGTATGGCAGCATCATGCTCTCTCTGTAAGAAAAATGAAGAGATGTTTATTGTAACTTATTGGAGCAGCGGTGGGAAAACAAGAAGAAAGAAGGCCTGTTAGAGTCATAGTTTTCCTTCCCAGTCCTTTTCAATTTGTGGCTTTGATCTATGATGAACACTTATTCTTTGAAATGTAAAGGTATTAAATGCAAGAAGAAGTCCACTGTTAAATACAGAATGTTTTGGAGAAACAGATTGGGTTTTTTCCCTCATGTCCCTTTCTCTCAAGCACTTCTTTGGAGTTTTCCTGCAAGACAATGCGAGTCTAGAAGCGTGCCAATAATTGCTTGAGTATTTTTATAAAGACCTATTTTTTAAATTACAAAACTAAGAAATCACTGTATTCCTCCTAAACTGCTTATTAAACTATGCCTATCACGGCTGTCCATTGAATGAAAAACCCCATGGTAAACCAAAACCAATATTTCATCAGGAAAAAATTGAAACACAAATAAATAAATACAAAGGGTTGGTAGAGTTTTTACAAAATTATTTCACCAGCATAATTTATACAGACATTGGCAAGCTCTTACTGTACAGAATTAAAGAAATGGTAGGATTCATTTTTTAGTAAAAAGTTCAAAACCTCTGCAAGATTTATGCCTGTCTTTCCATGTACTGAAAAAAACGGCAAACTCAGGGAGATCTCAAGGGCTCTTAGAGAGCCCCAGGCAGCAGACTAAAAGATCATTTGGCTGAGGTAGGTGATAAGAGGCCAAAGGCACCAAAATGTCTGAGTTGTAGCCAGAGGTTGTGATTGTAATGTGGTACAAACAGGTAGAAACCCACACTCTCAGGATTGATGTACAATTTCCTTACCTCCTGTCTTAGGCAAAACAAATCACTATTCCTACATGAACATTTTGTGAATCCATACTGAATAAACATGCTGTCCAGGAAGGCACATGAAATTTGCCCAACAGTAATGTTTTCACAGGACTATTTTGTGTGGGGGAAGCAGCGTAATGGGGTTACCTGGAAACCCCAGAAACTGTAACCCTCAAAACCTCAGCCAAATGCTAAGTCCAAACAGCCGAAAGCTAAGTCTGAAATATTTTACCCATATCATCACTGCAAACTGCTTTTCCACTCAATTTAATATCATCCTGCCAAGCTGTGAAGCCATGACATGCTGCTTCTGCACCTCGCACAAACAGAGCTCAATTTGAGATTACCACATTTATACAAAACCTGAACTTCCACTCAGAAACTATGAATAGACCTGAGGAGCAACTAAATTTAGGGTAAGTTTTGACTTAAAAAATATATGGCGTTATAAACCCAAAGTCTATAGTCGCAGTTAATTAAAAGATATATAATTGTCATACAGACCACTTGCTGTTATATAATTTAGGCTCTTAATAAGTTCTTTTTGTTTTATGAAAGAAATTTCCTTTTCTTCTCAACTTGAGAAATGCAACTCCAATAGGACCATACTTCATAGTGATACTGCAACTATGCATCATACTAGTTAGGGCAGTATTTATTAATAATGAATACATATAAGGGTAAAAAATAAGAGGGGTGTGGAAAAAATAGCATCTTGCAGACAACTGTGAATTAACTAAGATTTAGATTAATACTTTTCTTACCATACAAATTCTACTGCTATTTTCTATTAATTAAGGTAATTGATAACAGTTATAAAGGTATCTGGCATTTTAATCATGCAGATATGTCTTTTGCTGTCAGAAGAGAAAATTAAAACAGCTAGAAGAACTCTTTTATTTGCAGAGTTAGCTGGAGAGGAAATTTAAATAGAGTTGGTAATAAATGAGTGATACATTCAATTTAAGAGATCACAGATGTAGGTCACAGGGGTAAGAGGACGCAGAGAAGGATTGTGACATTCTTAAAACTGCAGTTCTTTCTAGACATATTGTAAGTAAGTTGAAACATATACAAAATAGTCTTGGTAGCTCATAATGCTATCATTAATACAAAGATTTACAATATATTTGATGTTGTTACCATTAATGAACAGTTAAAATACCAAAGCAACCACTGAACAAGTTACACTTAGCACAGGGATTTTTTTCATTTAACTGCAGTATTCAAGGATTCTATTTTTAAAGGAAATTACTATATTGTTATATAGTTAATATATCAGGTACTTCAAGGAACACATGCACTTTTTAATTAAGTGGGATCTGGGTTATATAAAGAAGTCAAATAGATCTGATCACTAGAGGAAAGGGAAAATTTAATGTGCAGAACGAGGCCTGAACTGGATAATTGCCTCTGATCATTTACAAAATCCAATAGTACAAAATAATTTTGTTCCTGCTGAAAGAGTGATGCCTTTAACCAGTCCTTTCTTTTGGGAGACATCAAAGAAACATTGAAAAATTAAGAGATGAGCACTCAATGATCCACTAAAATCCTGGATTTCTGTAATACATATGTCTAGCTCTTTGGGGTATTTCTAGTTCAAAGATAGAAAATAGACAAATATTCCTTGATGCTTTGCCTATTATTTCATGATTCAGTTGGTATTGAAACCCTCTTGCTGTCTGTGGATGCTTTTCCTGATCATAGTAGATAAAATAGACAAAATACTACTTTTATTCTCGTGGGTCATAATGCCAACTCACTATGTTCTTTTTGAGAAAATCTGCTACCAATGAGCTCATCGTCTGCGTTGCCTATCATTTTTTCAATTAATAAAGCAGAAATGCTTGAGATGAGGTATATTTAGGAACATTACTGGGACTAATGGTGCAGTCACATGGTTCAGGTGCCAGGCTTCAGAATTTTAGGTAATTCCTTAACATCAGAGGATGCTAACTATTAGAGAGCACTCTGGGTAAATTTCTACTGTGCAGATGAAAAATTTTGAAAGCTAAAGAGGTCATGAAGGCATGTACAGCCTTTTCTGAAGGGATCCTGTGTTCTTTGAGGTATTCTGGATCTAAAACAGTAAGAAATACTGTGTGGGTACAGACCAACAGAAGATTAGACAAGTCTCTTATGGAAAAATATGTTAATACGAAATGAATACCAAAATGAAAATATTTGTTCATCAACAAGCATCATACACTCCAGGTAGCATCCAGACTGGTAAGATAACTTGAAAGATAAGAAATATATGGAAGGAAGACAATATTTTTCTCTTTTTTTCTCTCTGTAGATTAAGAGGTCACAGATATGAGTCACAGCAGAATACACAAAGAAACATCTTGCTAAACAAAATGTCTCTTTTGTTCCCCTAGACATATTGTGAAACTGAAACATTCTCTTTTCTGAAATAAGCATTTCTGAAATTCTTATTTCTCTGTATGAATTATATGATAGTTACAAACGAAAAAGGCACCTTTTTTTTTCTCAGTAGGAACTGAGAAACAGAGCATTTGAGGCTCGCATTCATCAGGTCGACTTTCTTAACATGCCTGAGGAATTGATATTATCCTAGTTAGAACAGCTGGGACCAGTTCATCACTGTATGGGTGTAACCCAAAACTGTGTATTCTATACCCTTCCATACCATTTCCCAGAAACTGTTATCAATAGACCATTTACACCATCTGCCCAGAGCCCAACTCCTCAGGCTATAAAATGGGTGTTAAGAGGCCTGTGAGATAGGAGGATGCTCCTGTCCTCACACCCGTTGTGGAACTCCCTGCCCTGAGGGACGTACTGGGCATTCCTACCTGAACCGGAGAATATATAATCTTGGGGTCTTGGGACTTTTTTAACTACTCGTGGGATCCAGAGGAAGACTGCAGATCACTGCTCTCAACCAGACTGCAATCACCACTCTTGACCAGACTGCAAGAGCACTCTCACCAACAGGTTTTCCCCTCTCCTTTTACTTTGGACTCAGGGAGCCCAATGAACACTGCTCTGTTCATGCCCCAGGGTGCTGAGTTATACATTTGGGTTTTGTGGGTTAAAACCAATTGTTTGTCTGTATAATCGTACTTATTGTATTAAATTGCTATTCTGACTTATAATCTCTCTTTTGAGTTGGGTTCATTTCCCCTGCTGGTTTACCTTTAAACCACCACAGATATATATGTTCTGCTGTAAACCATTTGCGTGTGTGCATTCTTAAACATAATATTTAACTTTTCTGCGAAGAATTGACTAGCTATTTATGAAAATAATACATGCTGAGTCTATGCTATCATCAATAGACATCTTTCCAGAGTTAATTGAAGACCAAAATGCAGAAAAAATTGCATCAGTAGCAAGTTTCCATCTACCTGCATACAAGAGACTTATTAGTTACTTATTTCTTTTGTAAATGCAGAATGCTGAACCAGACAGGGAATCCTGCTGGACGACAGCATTTGAAAACTTAATTCTAGTACTGTACTATTGTATCACTGAAAGTGAAATTTGAGGAATTTTAGGGCTTTTATTTCATTGAAATACACACCTTTGTTGCTTATTGTATTGAGATTCAACATTTATTATGGCTCAATATTGCTATGTTGAATTAGTAAAGGTTTGAGGGTGTTTTTAATAACTGCTTTTTCATCAATGAAGCTTGAAAGAGGAAATTAAATCAGGTAACACATAATGCATATCTGATTTCAATAACAACAAAAAAATGAAAATACTTTGTAGAAATCTGACAGAAATAAAAGCTGTCTTCAGACCTCTACTACTTATAAAAACTTATAAAAAATATAGCACATGTAGACATACAGACAGATATACACAAAAAGAGCCAAGAAGGTTAGAAAACAAAACAAGCTACCACTCTGCTAAATCTGATACACATATTTACTCCTCACAAATTAAAATAAATACAGAAAAAAATAATTAGTTCATCAAACTCTATAGAAAGACCTTGAGTGTGATTTGCAAACCTTAAGAATAACTTTCAACATCATCATTCAATTAAGATTAGATAAATCCTTTTGGAAATATTGCTTAGAAATTATGTTATTCTTACAAGGCTTGGTGCTCACTCAGCTGATATGTCTTTTTGAATGAGTGTTCTCTGTGTGTGTGAACACAAATGTGTAACAGAGTTCTCCTTTTGCTTCCTTCAGTTCAGAATACAGCAAGTCAACCACAATACAAAAAAAAAAAAAGTAAAAATAAAATATCTGACAGTAAAATATAAAAAAAAAAATTTTCTTTTTAATCTAAGATTTTGTAGAAAATCAGATTGACATGTAAGAAGCAAAGTGAGAAAGCCGATGTCCAGCAGAGATATATTCTGACTTAATTTCTAGTTGCAAAGCATGGAGAGAAAAGAAAAAGTTAGACAGAAAAGTACTGGAGGATAACAGTAAATACTAAATTATCAGAAAGATATTTTCAAGATTTTTTCATTCTAGAACCAAGAACTATTTTTTAATCTTTAAAGTCAGCAAATTTAATAGTGTGTTTCTTAAGGGTTTTTCTAAGTTAGATAAAAGAAACATTCTACACTTATAATGTAATTTTAGTTCCTAGCTAAATCTACCGTTCCTTCTGTTTGAACCTTTTTAAAGTTTGAATAAAGGTACTGCTCAATTCATCAAGGCAAAACAACTCCAATGTGGAGGAAATGTTATTCTTTATTTGAGGAAATTTCTTCATTGTAACAATAGATAGGCTTATAACAGTCAATATACTCTTAGGAGTATATTGTCAGAGTTCCAAGTTAAAGATTGTGCGGTATTATTTACTTTATGCACAAGCATAGGTCCTTAGGCAGATATTGAAAAACTGCAAGAAAAGTGCAAGAGGGGAAACAGTCAACATCTTTTGAAATTCAGGATCTTAAAAAAAGAAAAAAAAGATTGAATAATGAATGCTTAATAACGATATAATTCCAACAATATTAAAATTAATTGTGAATAATGGTTTTTCTGTCAACAAACTTTCATGCTGCAACACCATTTACTCTTTCTTATGGTAACTTCAGGGGCAACAAAAAAAACCCATCCATATTACAAATTTGTCATAAGATAGTCTGTACTCAGCCTTTCATTGCAGGGATCAAACTCCAAAGTAACAAATGACTTTACTAGTTACAGATATCTTTTAATTTTACACTGCTAGTATAAGTGATTGTTGTGTGTAGATATAGTAGCGTTTTCACCTGCTATGACCTAAATGCAGAACACTGAAGTAAAGTAGCAAGCTAGAAGATCTCTTCCTACAGTCTTAACTACTTTGGAATGTCTAGGGAGATTTTTCTGAGCCTCCTAAAACAAGACCATAGAAAGCATTTCTGTTTGTTTTTTTGTTATCAAGTATCAAAGTATCTACAGTTTATTCCCACTTGTAGAATTTTGCTGAACTTTGATGATAAAGCCACTTTAGGTGGACTTAGTGACATAAGCCATATTTTGCATGGTATAAACATAACTCCCACCGTAACAATGAACAAGCCCATATTTAATTGAATAATTCACTTATTGATTCAAAAAGTCAGGAAAACATGAACAAATTACCAAAGGACCTTCCTTCAGGCATCCTTAAATTATTCATCATTCTTTTTAGGAAAAATTGTTAAACATAATTTGCTCCTTTCAGAAGCTATGTCACAATTTTTTGTTCTTTAAGCAGCAAATATTAGATAAAGTTTCTGTTCGTATAGGCATAGACATCTGCAATTGACATTGTATTCCTAGATAAATAAAAGGTTCTTTAGACATTCCTCAAGCTAATATGAAGAAAATAAATTATTTAACTATAAAACACACATAACTGTCTAACTCAAACTTAGAATCTGGTACAAATGATTGCAAAAAAAAAAAAAAGAACCAAAAAAAATAAACCCAACAACAAATAAGCAAACAAAAAAATAAACAGGAAGGGGGGAAACCAAGCAAGGACACACTGAACAAAAATGTATCATTTAGTAGGCAACAGAGCAGAAAATTACACAGGGAGAAAATACTGTCAGAAAGAAACTCTCTTCAGAAGGAACCCATTAGTCAGTTAGAAGTGACCACTCATGTGGTAATAGACACATGGAGTGGAAAATGGTAAGGTAAATTCAGCTACTGTATATTGAAGATACAGCATATGTACTGTTTAAGCTAAGATAAATTATCATCTATTCCTGAAAGTGAAGACGAAATATTGGATTTATTTGTTAGAAAACTTGAGGAACTCATAATGCAAGCTCTGTGTATTGCTTAAGTGCCACCCATTCAGATGCATAGATAACAATGACAAAATTTTACTAATCTACTGTTGTGAGAAATGGCTGAATTAATATTTTGCAATGAGCTTTTATGTTTATAAATATAAATAAAAAAGATTTAATTAGTTTCTTTGGTTTATAAATCTGTTCTATACATAGAGCCAGAAATTACAATACAAAAGTAGAATAAAAAAATCTGAGGTCACAAAATTGTAAAATATTTCTTTTACTCTGGTCAGGACTTCAGTACCAAACACATAACATACACTGCACCCAAACATGCGTTCCTCTAATATTTGCAAGTGAAAAGAGACTAGTCATTCTTTCTATACTATTTTTTTTCTATCCTAAACCTTGATTTATATCAGTCCATCTTTAGTTAAATAGAGATGCTGATAGTAAGAAATTCATTTCAAGTACTCTATGATGATAGCCTCCTGTAATAACTGCAGAGCCCTAAATCCAGGAAATCAATGGAATTTTTCATATGGGTAATCTCTGAGACATAAACTGAATACTTGATTTTCTGACTTTCTTGTTTTTTGTTGTTCTTATTTTAAAATGGAGCCATTTATACAGAACAGGGACTGGCAGGAAATAAATCAAGATGGCAATACTGTGAAACTTCACTGGACACAGTTAGTCTATGTGAAAACACATAGGAGGTATGTGTCAGGTTGAAAAAATAATTGTCCAAACATAATAAAACTCCAGCAAAACCTACTTTTAACCATTAGAAAAAGTAGTTATGGAGATAAAGTATTATCTTATTCGGATCCTTATTTAATTTTTTTTACGACTACACAGATACTCATTTACCCCTTTATTACTGTAAATTGAAAGCTTTCTTTGTGTAAATAATTTAATATCTTTTTCCACGTGAAAAGAATCATGTATTCTATGCATCACCTATAGCAATACTTTTCCATAGCTTGATAACTGAGATTAAGTGGTCCTTCAAAATAAAAAAATCCCAGCTACAGTCAAAACTTGGAAGCAGTATCTCTCTGGAAAACTTTTCATTGTGAGATTCTCCTAGTCCAAATATGAAATATTCTCAGCCAGTTCTTATATCAATAAAAATTGCTATACATATGACAAGTTTACAATTCTAAAGCCATTACATTCTGATATCATTTCATTATGTTGTAGTCATAAAAGTTAAGATGTCTATTATTCTGCCAGGGTAGAGGCATTTTTCTAACAAGAAATGAATATAAGTACTCCGAAAGTTATATTGTTATGAGACGGTAGAGTGGTTCCATTCTTAATTATGTTTTATACATACAAGGTGTCATTCCATGTTCATAAGTTCCCTTTGTTCCTCTACATTTCAATAGATCTCTGTTGCTGAACTTTTCTACTTAGGCAAAAATATTTCTTACAGAAAACTAAAATATTTTTTACTGGTACTAGGAAAAACGAAAAATGTTCATTAGCTCTTAAATGCATTAAAATCTTTGGTATAAAAAAAAATCAAGAATTTCACAAAATTGTTTGAATGAAAGAAAGACTGCTACTTATAAAATGCATAAGGAAATATTGAAAGGCTCATTCTTAGTCAATTTTGATATAATGTATCTAAAGTATAGATGAAAACAGAAGATACAGCTAGCCCAAGATCACTCTACAGCATAGGGTATACCTAAGCAGATATTTAACTCTGAAAGTTTGCTTTCAGTATATGTTATGACTGTTTAAGTCAGCCTAATTTGTGCACAATAGTACCAAACTTTCCTGTGGAAATTAATTCACTTAAAGCTCAACTTGTCTAAATGATATTTGAATACAAACCCCTGAAAAATAGAAGAAAAGAAGACTTTTCTCACACATTTGTACTGGTAAATTGCTCTCTGCCTTCCTAGCAAGTGGCATGTCCTGTTCATATCCTCCCTATTTAACATTTGCTCTGAGGGCTCATCTCAGCTCAGTGTGATCACAGAATTGGAGAACCACAGAATGATTTGGGTTGGAAGAGACCTTTAAAGATCATCTAGTTCATCTTCTGTGGATGGGGACATCTTCCACTAGATCTAGTTGCTCAAAGCCTCATCCAACCTGGCCTTCGCTAAACCTGTTCCAGTGCCCCAACATCCTCAATGTAAAAAATTTCTTCCTTATGTGAACTCTAAACTTATTCTCTTTCAGTTTTAAACCATTCCCCCTTGTACTATGCTAAAGGCCTTGGTTAATAGTCTTTCTGCATCTTCCTTATAAGCCATCTTCAAATATTAGAAAACCACAATAACATCTGCTCAGAACCTTTTCTTCTGCAGACTGAACAATCCCAACTCTCTCAATTTTACTCCATAGGAATGATGTTCCGTCCTTCTGATCATTTTTGTAGCATTCATTGGTCCTCTCTTTAGTAGGTCCATGTCTTTCTTGTTCTGGGGCCCCTGGAGCTGGATGCAGTACTCTAGGCAGGGTGTCATATGAGTAGAGGAGCAGAATAAACTCCCTCGACCTGCTGGCCACCATTCTTTTGATGCCGCCCAGGATAAAGTTTGGCTTTCTGGGCTTCAAGAGCACATTTCTGGCTTACATCCGATCTTTCATCCATTTGTATCCCCAAATCCTTCTCTGCAGGGCCATTCTCAGTCAATTCATCCCCCAACTTGTACAGAAATTGGGGATTGCCCTGACCCAGGTGCAGGACCTTGCATTTGGCCTTGTTGAACTTCATGAGGTTTGCATGGAATGTAGGTGTTGTTATGTCCAAGTTTGTGACAGTGCTATAGAGGAGAGATTGAAATTGCTGAGATATGTTGAATGAAGGCAGAGAGAGTCAAACAGCCTTCTGAGAGTGGTTTCTGCCACATTCCTCTGAACACCTTGAGGGCAATTCTCCCAAAGAGTCTTACCTGGTATGGGTGAAAACCATGCAGAAGATGTTATAAAATTTTAATAATAGTTGATTTGTGATTCAGTGTTTGACCTCTCTCCCTCCCCTCTTTTACTCATCAGTAAAGATTGGTAAGAAGATGCAAAGACTACCGTTGTTTTTAAAACAGATGAAGGATGAGTGCACGTCATCTAATTTCAGGTACTTAGTCAGATACTTTAAAGACCTTAGGGCATTCTTTCTCTACTTAACGGAGAAAGCAATCATTGTCTTCATGACAAGTACAAGCAGAAGCATCTTTCATATCACTAGTTACAGAATAAGGTAAGATTAGCCTTCAAGCATCTAATTTTCTAAGATGTTGTGACTGATGAAAACTTGATCTTTCCCTCTATTATACATACTGAACAGAAGCAGTAAAAAGCAAATTTTATTTAATATTCTTTATTTTTAGAGTTTAATTAAAAAGGACTGACAGAAAAACAGGTAAAGGAAGAACAGAAAGAAGAAAACAGAACACAGAGCACATACTACTGAAGAGAATATTTTTTCATATAAGTGGAGAAAAGCTACAACTTATCAAGTATTTTCATTTTCAGGGGTTGATGTTTATAAATGTGAAACCTCATTTGCAGAGGTTGATGTTTATAAATGGATTGATGTTTATAAAAAGAAAGCTGATCTGTTTGACAGATGACTAGTAAAGCAATTTTCTGTATACTTTGTTATCATTATGGTTATTTTATAGATAATTGAGAACATAAGCTAAGCATAAGAGTATTCACAAGTCTCCATTTCATGCATGTTATTATATAGCAAAATTACCTCTTAAAAGTTTGCATATAGAAGACTTACATTGCGTAATGTGAGATTAAGTTCCAGTTCTATACTAAATCATTAAGTGTATATCTCCGAGGTCTTCTTTACTGAAGATCTCTTTAATGAGGATTTTCCTGAAGTGGTGCAGGACAGTTGTTAACATGTAGCCTTACACATAACAAAGCATGTCCATCTTTGCCCAGGAGCATTGCGTAAAGTCTGCTAGCAGTATACAAAGGGAGAAAATCCTACTGCCTGCGCTATAGATGGTTGCATTGTGTTGTAGTACAGTCTTATCATTCACCATGAGTCACACCTAACAAGGACAGTAAAGGACCACTTCCTCAGCTGCAACCTCATAACTACCTGTTTAAAACAATACATTTTGCTTATTAGTTCAATAAACCAATAATTTGGACACTACCACATGTTGTATCTTACAATGGCAAAAGTTGTCTGATCACGTGTTTCATTTTGAGAGAATTTGGAGGGGCAAAGACCTCAGACAGAGGTCTCCTCCATAAGATTCAATACCCCTGGTTTCTCTAATACAGAGAGAGAGAGAAAGATACACTGGGATGTAAGTGAAAAAATAACTCTTTACTAAGAAGAAATGCTAATAATAATCATGTTAAAACTGTGTTAAACCAACTGATGAGGAGAAACTTCCCAAGCTCTACACACTGGACCAAACTGAGATGGCAGCTGGCCTCCACCACCTCGAAAAATCCACACATGGCCACAGGACAGAGAGGAGATGGGCTGCCCTTCCATGTGATTCACCTCCCTCATGCCTGGAAAACCTGGTATGAATGGTTGGAGAGCCAGTGCTGGCAGGAAATGGTCGATAGCTGGGATTCAATACTGGCAGACACTTGTGTGGCACTGGAGTGAGGCTGTAGTGCTGGTGCAGGAAACAAGAGTAGGGCTGTGGATCCCTCAGGTGACTGGAAGGAGCCACAAGACACCCATTGGATCCAGTGATGACATTTGGTTGTTGCAATTTATATATTCATTGGTTGAAGTGGTGGTCACAGTCCAGATCCATGGCAAGCCCCAGGTGGTGAGGGAAGCCCCAAAATTTAGACTTATATATGCTCAGGTTCAGGTGGGAACACCTCCAGTACCTCCCCTGAGATGGGGAGTTTTACTCTGGAGAGCGTAATACTATGAATTACAAGATACTTCAGGAGTCTTTGACACCTTCTAAGATATTGCATCTGTCTCTTATGTCAGGGCAGATGGCCCATTATGGACCATTATGGTCCATTAGGGCTCATCAACAAGACATGAACACCCTCAGGCTGGGTGTGAATGTTCTGGGGAGTTATCACAGCTGAGTCACATGTGTAAGGAAAAAGAAACAGTACCCCACCTGGTAGGGTTTGCCTCTTTCCTTATTTTGTTTAACACCTAGTTTGTAGCCTGAGGTGCCAGATGTGCATGCCTTCAGCACCTGGCCTGGGTGGCCACTCTACACATTGTCAGCAAAGCACACCGCTGATTGAGCCAGGAGCACCAATACTCCAGTCTCTTACAGCACCTGCAGGTGCTGCAGGTGGTAGAATGTTTGAATCACTAGCAGTTCAGTCTCTATAAAGGAGGCAAAACACCAAAAAGTCATATTTGGAGAAAAGAAAATGTGGATACCAGAATTTTTGATTAACCTGGGATACCATGCCTGTGTCAAGAACACCTTGAAATGGATCACAGCAAGGAAACCCCACCTCACTCAAGTAAGATTCACTCTTAAACCCGAGTATCATCTGCAGGCACAGAAAAACTCCCATATTGAGGAAACAATGGATGCCTAAGGTGTCTTTTTTACCAGCACTGTGAGCTCTGCCTTGAAGATAGTATCTTTCCCCTACTTAGTTACAAGATCCCTCATATGGTAATTTCTGAAGATTCCCAAATCAAGAGATTAGCTAGAAGGTTTGATTGAGCCTTTTGAGACAGATAACTTAGTATTTGCAAATTTTTGTAGCTTTTCATTGACATTGATAATACTCATTATTAATATAGCTTTTTAAAGTTCTAATATGGTGTTCATATCCCCTAGCTACTACATGGTGTAATTTCTGCTTATGATGGCTGAGATAATTGCAAAGACAGCTTCTTAATTACTTTAGTCAATTTGCCAGGAACAGATTTTTACTTAAATGATACACTTTACTGCCGTATATGCATTACAATGAACAAGTTAATGGGGCCAGATTTTGTATTTTGTTCCAAAAAATTTTTTATCTCACAGTAGAGATGAGTCTGGATACTTTGAGGATTATAATTATGTTTTTCTCATTTTTTCCTTTTTAAGAGAAATACTGATAATGTTTGAGTTTAAGCATAAAACTATCAACTGTTTGTCAATTTGATTATGATTAGTTTTCTCCTCTCTTATTCTTTGAGAATGGACTTACTTATTTTACTTTTTTGTTACCAGATTTCATGCTCATTTGGCATTCAAAAGCAGGTAAAAAATTTACCAACCTGCCTGCTGCACACATATATTTTGGTACTTCTGAGTTTATTCATTTGACTGTAAAAACGTGAATAAGTGAAATCAGTTTTGCTTTAAAATAAAAACACCTTCCCATTCTTTAAAATCTTACACTTAGATTTTCTACAATGTTTCAGTTTTAATCCTTGCATAACTGTCTACATGCCCGTTTCTAACAAAATTGATTTCTCTCATCTTCCTCTGTCACAGCCTCTCTCAGCCTCTCTTTGCCTTCAGTCATATATACTATACTGACCATGTAGACAAATGTGAGTCATTGTGATTTGGTCCTAGGTATCTGCATTTTAAACTATTTGGATCCCATATGGTAAGTCTGAATCTATTTCTAGATCAAAAAAATATAATTTCCCTTCAAAAATATGTTTCATATATTTATATATATTTATAGGGTCACCACCCTGTAAGCATCCTGACATCACAGCTTTTGAATTGACACTCAAATTCAAATTTTCAAAGAACAAAATCAACAAACTTTTACAATCTCCTATAGTGTTAACTAATACCTTTTTAAGAAAACCCATCCAGATCAGTCAGAAAAGGGAGAAAGAGGCATAGAAAGCCTAAAAGCTAAAACATATGGACATGGAGCATTTTTCAGATATCAAGAATCTTAGTACTTCTCACTGGGTAAATAAAATCACTTTTGGCCATTTAAGCAATACTGAGTGGCACTAGCTTGTCAAGCCAAAAATAACACAATGGAAAGTAGAGGATTTGGAAGTATTACAGTGGGCAGGAGGAAATACAAAGGAGGCAAGATAGTGTAGATGTGAGGTTTGGCATGATTTTGACCAATGCTTTTAAAGGACAACCAAATTTCAAGAACTGGACCCTGGTATGAACCCTACCCACCCTATAAATCCTTTTTAATAACCAAACAAATATAGCAGTAGTTTTTGAAAAGCATGATTTTTTTTTTTCATGGAATCATAGAAGTGTAAAACAGTTTACTTTGCAAGGGACCTGAAAGACCATCTGCTTCCAACCCCACTACTGTGGGTAGAGACATCTTCCACTAGACCAGGTTACTCAGAGGCCCATCCAGCCTGGCCTTGAACACTTCCAAGGATTTTTTCCAAGGGTTTAGAATCTAGTCCTGAGTCACTCACTAAAAGCAGATATTTCTTCCTATATTAGCAATGTTGACTTTCTAATTGTATTTTCTGTCATAATTTCACTAGTCAGGATTATAATAGCCATAGAATAATTTTAATGGTATTACTGATTCAGGAGTAGTAAAAAAAAATTAAATCTAAGGCTCAAAAGTTTCTCCGAAGTCCTCATTCCTATTCCTCTGCTCTTGTTTATGTTCTCTGAAATGTCCAGTCCTTATTTACCTGCATCTGACAGTGCCATTTCTGTACATCCAAGATTTAACACGGGTAACAGAAAACATCTCTTACAGGTACTATGTCTATCTTGATTATTTCTCAAGATCTGATTTCAGATACTAAGTTGTTTAAAAAGGTCTCTGGGTTCTGCTTTATTTTTTCAAAATGATGCAGTGATAAATTTTTACACAACAACTGCTTCATAATTTCAAAAACTGTGTAGAAACTTATTGCTAGAATCTCACTTGCTCTTAACTGGTCCTTGTAGAAAAAGCTCTTTTCCACCCACATTTTCTTAAAATATGAAGGATCAGCTGTTGCTGGTGAGAACTGGTGGATGTTCAATCATTTCCTGCATCAACTGTATTCAGGTATGGGAAAGCAGTAAGCTATAGGAGAAACACCCCACACTTCTTGCAGATACTGAGAGTTCTATAGAATATCTGGTGAAAAGTAGTAATATCTGACCCAAATTAGCACTCTGCTTCATACATTTCTCTTATGCAATTTTACAAGAAGAACAATCAATGATAGCTATTGCTTCAGAAGTTAAAAGACAGCAGAATAGGACCTAGGAAAGCTTTATTAGCTATATTTTTTTGCCGTGTACTCATTTCAAAGGTGTACGGTTAGCTTTTGTGGGATATGGAAACACTTCACAAGTCTCATATCTGCCCATATCCCTCATTCTGACTGGAGCTCCATGAGAGGATAAGATATAGGTTCACATCTCTCCACACATTTCAGTGGTAAGGAAAGCTAAGCATCAGGTCTGATAGGATGTCCAACCTTTGTCAAGGCACAATGGAGAAAAAAGTGGAAGAAAGGAGAAGCATGCAAGGGGGCAATTCAGAATATTTAAGATGATTTAAAAGAGAAAATGGCTTTACTACCGATTTTTATTTGAAGATTACATATCATAGGTACAAACACAAGCAAGTAAATTGTAAAACTGAAGATATAGCAAGTTTGGATATTCGCTTTATCTTACTCACAGAAATGAATAAATGAATAAATAAATTAATGAAGAAATGAAAATAAATCAGTATGCTATGTCAAATGGAGTTACAAATTTGATTTTTTTTAACTGCAAAAAGCAGACAATGTAATATGATAAAGGAAACTTAAAAGGTATTACAGTTTCTTTACTACAGAAATAAAATGCATCCCTGTCTGATAATCTTTCCCTTGAATAGGAATCCATCTTGCTATTTTATTACAGAACAGAATTTTCTTTTGTGAAGCAAATATTAAGAAGTATAACATCCAACAGAAAAAAAAATCTACAGTGAATTTTAATTTAATATACAATAACTTCACTGATTTGCAGTCATTAAAAAAAAAAAACAAAACCACACCACTCGAACTTTAGTTACTACAAATCTGGTGGGTTATGTTTATGGGTTTTTTTTAATTAAATTCACATTTCAAAATTTCCCCTGTCAGAACCAATATTTCAAATACTCTGTTTGATTAGAGTGTCAGGGAAACTATGAAATCCTAGATTTGGAGAATTCTTTTTAGTACTTGTAGTTGGAGACTTCATGTTAACATATTCCAGATACTTCAAAGCTTAAAATTTAAATTTTCTCTTCAGCAGTTTTCTACTACCAGAGTATATTAGAAATAGATAACATCACAGAGTAACAGTGAGAGATCTACAATCTAATGTGAGAACAGGTCTACTAAGAAGAATATGAGTGGCTTGTTTCAGATCTTTATTTCAGCAGTTCTATATCATATTACATTGTATTCACAGAAGGAATTAAAAAATTACATCTTTTGAAAATGACAAAATAATATATACTTGAATGAGAAAATAATTTACTTAGGAAAGAAGAAGTAGTATCATTCTTATGAAATAATAGTATTTGAAAAATCTTACAACTGGATATATCTGGTTAAGAGAGAATTCAGCATGAACATATCCCAAAGGAATTTGTGAAATCTCTTGTATAAACTACTTACAGATACTACATGCGTTTAGTATAAAGCACACCAACTCCTGGCTACAGCTTCAGAAACCTTGGGGAAAAAAAATCCTATAAAACTAAATATTATATTTAGCAATTGTATGCAGTTAAGTTCTCAAAGATGTTCAACAACCACAGACTGTTATTTCACGGAAATTGTAGTTTTTCACAATGTTCACAACTTCGAAAATGCTAAGTGGGAAAGTTAAGAGAATAGATAACCATAGATATTACTATGAAAGCAAGAGACGTTGATGAAAGGAGATCAAATTTAAAAAATACCCCAAACATATTATTGAGCCATTTAATGATAAAATGACTTATAATACCTTAAAAAAGTATTTTAAATACTTCCTGTTAAAATTTAAAATTATTCTTTCTGTTCATTTCATCTGATTTTTGTAACGAGAAAAACAGAAAGAAAGACTACTTTAGATTTAAGACTTTGTTTTAATCTAGGTACAAGCTACTCAGCATTCAAGCAATAGATTAAACATAAATGTAATCCACATTTTCTTGTACATGGTAAAAAGCTTTTACCTAACTGAAAATGTAGTTAGTCTCGAAAAGTTCTGTAGATACACTGATTCATCTTTCTTCAGCTGAAGTCATAATGGTATTTCTCAAGATCATCAAAGTATATCAGAAGCATTTGCTAGCTCCATCCATGTGTACCACAAATCGTTTAAAATCTTTTTTACAGGATTTAGTCCTGTGTTTGGATCTAATCTTAATAGGAAGTAATTTCAGACAAGAAATCACACTTTAAAAAGCCACATGTAAGAACTATAGCTCATTCTGGAAACTACACCTTATTTTTTTGAGCAACATTTCTTCATTGAAATTATCACTTTAGAGATTACCTATAAAAATTGATTTTTACCTTAACAGCAAAATATTTTGAAATTAAAGTAGTTCTGCAGATTGAAACTTTATCTCATATACTAGTAGTGGTTACAAAGTTATACCAAACAACTTACTGCATTGGTCATACTGAGTCTTTAAAACAATTTATCTTCACTGAATCTTGACTCTGCTAATTTTGAGGGGTGTTTTACTATATTTTCCATCTGACATTTAAGTTTCTGAAATTCTACATCCATATTCCATGGGCTGAATCATCTTCTCTAAATAGCTATTTCTCTGCATTGAGAACTTGTGCATTAAGTATTAAAAATCAATATATTAAAGGAGATATCAAAATCAATCATGCAAAAAGGAATAAGAGCATTATTAGCCCTTTTGACTCCTATAATGGATCATATATATCCCATATAAACACACATTTCTCCTGGTAGTTTTAGTTTAGAAGAAATAAAGGAAAGTATTACTCTTTTGAGGGGAAAAAAAAGAAGAAAAATACTTATTTGGTACCGTTTTGGCCCTGAAATACTCTCATCTTCTTTCAGTGCCAAAGGTTTTGTCACTGCTGTTTGTTGAAGCATGTGCACACACTTGCCACAAATCATTTTACCATTCCCTTATCCATCTATGTTACCTTTTAAAATTTATCTAACAGCACAAAATCATCTTAAAATACTCATTTTGGTCCCTGTTGCTTCCACTAGTTTTTGGAGGGAGACTAAATTTATAGCAAACATGGGACTTTTATTCGCTTTGACCCAGAGACACTTTACTTTCAAAGCAAATATTCATAGTATTCTGTGAATCCTGGAAACACTATCAGGAAGTTCCTAATTAAAAAGGGTTTGAACAAAAGTCTCCAATTCTTTGTATGGTTTGGATTAAAAATACATCAACTGAAGGACAATTGAAGGAGTCCTCTTACCATAACCAAGATCTGTATTTTATTCAAGTGTAGAAGAGGGCCATTACTCCATTTTTCAGATAGCTTTACAGGACAGGAGAATGTTTCTTCTTAATGCACTGTTTAAAATTTCATTTAAACAAGCATTCGTAGTTTCATCTTTGCTGAGAAGCACTGAACAAATAGTCTATAAATTATAACTTTGCATACATTTGTGATGGGATTATGAGTCAGCCACAAGCTTATGATGAGTGTATTCAAGCTACCACCTCTTTTTTCTTCATACAAGATTGACAACAGACAATACAAGGTTTGTGAATGCTGCAATTAGGTTTTATCAAAGCACAGAACAAAAAGATTGAAGAAAATAAATTAAATAAAATATCTGAGAAACAAATCTACCCTCTCCAGTAGTTTGGAGGAGGAAGTGTCCTCCTCTTAATTCTTTCTTTCCATTCCAGCAATTTTCTTTGATAGGGAAGAAAGTTTTCATGTCCTTCTTGAGAGTCCCAAATAAACTTTATTGTGTCTGTGACTTACTAGCTGAAAAATTACTCTGCTCTTCTCAGGAATTTCCCAGCTATTTCCATTTTGCAGGCTCTTTTCTTCTTGGCTTTTTCAGATCTGTCTGTCTCACATTACGCTCCAGAAGTTCTTTGGAGTTAAGTATTGCGAATTCTCAAAGAAGGACAACTTTCCTCTCTATGAAAAATTCCTCCTGTTTGAAGTTGAATCCATGATAGTACCACGATCAGGGAACCTTCCTGTCTGATACTTGGCGACATCCTTTTAACCAAAAAGCACATGTAAAACAAACTGAATGAGCTAGCTGGGCAGTCAAACCACCTGTTAGCATCACAGAACAATTGATTATATGCTATTTTTGCTTTTTCTGATTAAGTATTTATATTTTCAGATATCAAATGACCAGAAATAATTCAAAATGGTTCAAAACCTAAGTACTACTATCATTGAGATTCTGCTAAGTAGAAACACAGACCTTATGTACAATTCAATTTTAGAGACTTGTCTTTAAACTTAACTGAAGCATAAGAATGCAATAGATCTGTATAATACTGGTAGAATTATTATAGGCTGAAAGAATGCTATAATTTTTCTTCTTCCTTGATCAGGTCTTGATTCAGGGTCAACTTTTTCTCATACCATAACATGCAGTTAATTAATGAAAACTGAATTTATGAATCATGTTAACACTTACAAGCTCTGAAAAGGTCTCCAGTTATCCATCACCAATAATAATAGGCTTACTGACATACTGTCCCTTAAAATCTCAAGAATTGCTTAAAATAATGAAATTCATGTTATTGAAGCAACTAGGACAAATGTTGTGCAAATAACATTGATTTAGGTATAGTATTAATATCGAAATCTCATTTTTCTCAAAAAGCTCAGTAATATTTTGTGAAACCAGGAGGTGATAGGAGTTTAAATTTTGAAGATTCTTGAGCTGTATCCAAATTGATAGAAGTCATTCTGAGAAGAAAAAGTCCTCTTATATATATATATATATATATATATATATATATATATATATATATACATATTAGCAGCATACCAGTACAATAAGACTGAGAAAATGTACTTATCTGGTACATTTCTAACAGAGTACAATAGCTGCTCTGGGTATAATTTTAGATGGAAACTTTTTTTTCCTTCAGTACAAGTTCAAGTGTACATGAAAATATTTTATCATGCTAAGGAAAAAAAAAAGCCTAGGGTCATTTTTAAGTGTGAGAATTTTTCACCCTTATTATGAGATGATACATAAATATATTAATTAATTTAAACGAGTAACTTGGAAATTTGCTTTTTAATGAGACCGTGAATATTGGAATCTGATTAGAATGTGAACTCCCTGAGAACTAATTGCTAAAGGTACAGTAATCCACACATAAAACTCCAATTGTAGGCTTTGTGAGTTGCCAGCATGGAGATAGACACCCATTGACATGACCCTTGCTATTTGGGGACTGTTTGTCTGACAAAAAATCTCTCTGTACATATGCCCATTAGCATCAAGAAGATTCTGGCTCTTCTCTGGCCCAGGGTGCCTAAATAACTCAATAAGGCTGTCTGTGTCTGAGCACCTAGTCACAAGTTAGATGGACATTAAAGAACAGAACTCTGACAAACTCCACAGTGGTTCTCTCTGCACTGGCACCTAATTTAGTACCTGTTTTCATACTTGTTAGGAAAACACTGGACATACAGATAAAAGTAACCAAAAAGAAGATGAGATATTGATGTATTAGGCTATGTATATATTATTTTGTTGCATAATAAGGGAAGAGGCAATAAAGACTGACAATTCTATATTTATAGTATACACTACACAGATTCTGTTCTGCAAATACATATTGGAGAAAGTAAATAAGTGATAAGACAATAGAATTATCTGTGTTGCAACATGGTATATTTTGTTTTGTCTCTTTCTTCCTCCTAAATAGAGTATTAAATATCAAGATACTTCTAGAAAAAGGTAACTTCACACTCTTAAAATTGATCAATTATATTTTCTATTGTCAGAAAATGTATTGAGGACCTTGTACACTGCTGATTCTGTTGCACATAATTTTTCTGATATTTACCAGAATAAGATATTACTTTTAGGAAATGCCTAACATGGACAAAGGAAGCTTTTATAGAAAGCTCTTTTTTTAGCTAAAAAAGTCTCCATTCTGCATGTGATGTGAGGCAATTATAATTTTTCATCTCTTGCAAGAAAGTCAACATCCTTTCAAATAGTCCTTTTCCCTACTTAATGATGGTGTTTAATAATATTCAAAGAAAATTCTAGGTCAAGGAGAACTGTCACTGTTTGGAAAAAAAATTCAGAAAGCTGTCTATTATCTAGCAGCCAACACATAGAATGAATCTAAATCACATAGCCAGTGATTCTCAAAAATCAGTTCCTCCAGACACCAGAAGTGTACTGTGCTAAAAATGAGAGTCAAGAAAAGGTGACAGAAGGCCTTTACAGGTGAGCAAGGAGATCCTAAGAAAATTTAAAAAGAAATGGGAAGCATACAAGAAGTGAAAACAGGGTCAGGTCACCAGAAGGAATACAAAGACATTGTTGGAACATGCAAGAGATGGTGTTAGGAAAGACCAAGTCCACCTGGACTTCCGAATCTGGTGAGGTACATGCAGAGAAAGAGGAAGGACTCCTCTATAGGTCATCAGCAAAAGGAAGATGAGGGAAAATAAAAGCCCATTACAGGTCAGAGGAGAAGAACTGATTTACAAAGAACATGGAAAGGGCTGAAGTATGCTATGCCTTGTTCACTTTTGGCTTTACTTTTAGACATGCCCTCAGCCATTAGTGAATAATAGGGTGAATAATAGAGACAAACCTTTTTTACTTCTTCATTGATGACATGGATGACTATAAAAAACTGTGCAGAGTGTCAAGAATTCATGAGATGGGTGCACTACCTTAAAGAGGGACATCAACAGGCTGGAGAAATGTGTAGGCCAGAAGCTCATGGAGTTCCCCAAGGGGAAATACCAACTCCTGTGACTAGCAAAGAACAACATCAGAAACCAATACAGAGGTGGGCAACTGACTAAGAATCAGCTTTGCAGAGAAGGTCCTGGTGAGCAAGTTGACCATGAAATACCAATGTGCCCTTGCAGCAAAGAAGTCCAAGTGTACCCTGGAATGCATTAAGCAGAGTGCTGTCATCAGGTTAAGTTACCCTTTGCCCCTCCACAGTTCTGATGAGACACACCTGGACCATTCACTTCTGGATTCTCCAGTCCAAGACAGAGAGAGACTTACCGGAGCAAGTCCAGCAGCAGTCCACAAGGATAACTAAGATAACCAAGGCCTTGAAGAATCTTTGATATGAAGAGAGGCTGAGGTATGGGTCTGTTCATCCTGGAGAAGAGACTTGTTATCCATGTTCAGGGGAGGTGCAAAGAAGGCAGAGCCAGACTCTTCTTAGTGTTATTTAGTGACTGGATAAGAGACAATAAACACAAGCTGAAATACAGGAAATTCCTGTTAAACATAAAAAAGATCTTTTTCACTGTGAGGGTGATCAAACACAGGAGAATATTTGCCACCGATTTTGTGGCATCCCCATATCTGGAGATGACCAAAACCCAACTGGACACAGCCCTGTGTAACCTGCTCTAGCTGACCATGCTTGGAGCATGTGAGATGATCTGTAAAGATCCTTACCATTCTGTCTGTTAGTTACCAACCTGTAGTTCCGCAAAATTGTTTCTTTGTGTATATACTCTTACAAAACTCTACACATGGTCAAATAGTTTTATTGTATAGACTCACAAGATTGTAAATTAAATTACATAGAAAGGATATATGAACTAAAATGATTGGGTCATCAGTTCTTCAGAAAGGTCTGGAAGAAGATATAGTAGTTAAGCAAGGTACCCATTTCCTTCACATACTCCCTCATATCATTAATTAGAAAGTCTTGTTGTGAGGCACTATGTGACTGATTCAGTTTTATACAAGATATAAGGACAATTATGAAGTTTCACAATTATTAGCTTCCTAGATACATACATTCTTAAAAATCATAGCTGGTTCTTGGCCAGTGTCACTTTAGCTCATCCCAAATAAGTCTGTGGGATGACAAAGAAAAAGATCAAAAATTTTGTTTACTCTACCTTTTTTCTTAAATCACTGAATTATCAGAAACTACCTAACAGAACAGGTAGAAGAATCAAAATATATCTGATTTTAAAAAATAATTAAAAAAAATCTGAAATATTTTGCCTCTTCCAGAAACTCTCGCCTATAAAATACGGTGATATATATCTAAAGCAGTGGGTATCAAGACTCTCAGCACTTTTTAACAATGTATAAAATGTTTATAAAATAAAGTTGGATTTTTCATTTTTACACCTCAAATAAAAAATAAACTTTTACAATACAGCTTTAAAAGCACAATCTTGCCATGGATTGATAATATTTATTATTTTTTTCATATATTACTCTTGATTTGTATTGTAGCAAGACTAGAAGATTGCTGCACCTCAAAGCTCAGCATGAATTTCAATTGTAGATTATTTCATATAACTACAGCTTAGTAAAGTAATTTTTCCAAAGATGACTTGAAATAACATGTAAGATTTTCTTCTACTTTATTTCAGGCCTTGTTTTTCTCCCATTTATATGGACAGCCTAGAAATATAAATTGCTGTATGACAGATGGAATAACTGTCTTTTTTTTTGTCTTATTCACCTTGGTCTTCTTTCTCTGTAGCCCCAGAGCTTTATGCCCTGGTGAGTGCCTGAAAGTGATAAGAAGGGGTTGCCTTGAGTAAACAAAATAATTAAGTTGTTAATCAAGTACTGAATTTTCTGTCAATCACTCTTTGATACTACGGGTGACACCTGCCTGACACTGTCAGTTCTGGCTGACATGGATTTCATGTTATACATAAATCTCATGACTCAGTAATCAGATATGAAGCTGTGAGTCCATCAGCTCCTACATGTTAAAATAGTTCTTCTGCTTCAGCTTTATCATATAAACATATAAAGCTTTATCATATAAACATATAAACATAACATACCTATGCTGATGACTTAGGAAGTGAAATTGTCATTCACTGTGCTAAAATATTACTATAAAACCAGATCCTAGGTTAGTGTGCTGCATTCTACTGGCTTTTGAGGAAAATGGCATCTGTTCAAGGAATTACTTAGACCTACTCTCAGTAAAACTAACTATTCATCAGCTCCAAGATTTCTTTTGCTTAAACAATTATACTATGTTTATAGGGAATATTTCTAGGGAAATACCCATCATGTGAAATATGTTTCTATTTTGTTTTCTGGCAAAATGCTTTTCACATTTACCTAAATGAATTTCATCATGGACAAAGTTTTGTTTGCTTTACATTTCTGACCTACTAAATTATATTACATCAAATAATGGCAAATTACGGCAAATTACAGGATGTCACATCATGTTGCATTGACTTACATTGTAAGTCAATTCAACTTGACACAATATGACAAAGTAATGCGATATATCAATTCTATAGCATGTTGTTTAAGTAAGGAGGTAGTATTTCAGCATACAAACCAGAGCATCTATTTAATATTAAATATCCATCATCTGCTTCAACAGCAGCATTTGGAGCAATTGGATCCAGTACCTACAGAAAGGGGATATTTTTGCTGTCTTTGCTAATTGATAAAACAGTACCATGCTAGCATTGCCTCCACATTGTACAAACTCATTTCATTAAAACACTCACTTCACATGTAAACAGTCTAGGAATAGTAAATATCTCAGTTGATAAATATGTGTGCTTGGGTTTTAAGCAGCACTAGTTTCCATTTAAACCATGAGTGAACCTGATATTTCAGTAATCATACTCATATCAGATAAGAAATATTTGTGCAAGACTGTGGTATGAACAGATTGTTTTCAGTGCAAAAAACTTAAAATGAATTTTGCTCAATAAAGTCATGCCTGACAGTCAGTTGCAGTAGAAATCTGTATATCATATCTGGCAGGAGTGACCAGAATACTACTCTCTATCTCCATACAGCAGACACAGCACTAAGCAAGCTGCCAGTCACATTTACATTGCCTCACCACTCATGTTCTAAGGATTCACCTGGAGAGCAATAACAATGTTGTAGCATCAAGGCATAATGTACGTCTACAATGAGATTGCCACACAAAACACTGGTATTTAAAATATTATTAGTATTTAAATTACTATTAGTAACAGGTAGCAATTTGAGCTGTGACATGGAACTCCATATGAGTTTGAATGGTAATGTACTCAGTTTCTGGAGAGCGTCCACACTGACCTCCATGCTACTAGAATGAGGTCACTCCTGGTTGCACTATACTGCACTAAAAACTGAAGTTGCTTCTGTCAACCAACACTTGCATTCAACAGGAGAAACCCTTATAAAGGTATCAGGGCTTTCAGTCACTACCCCTCAAAACATATGCTATAGTGAAAGAGAGTGCTGAATAGACAGGGTGCTAATAAAGCAGCCTTTTTCCAAAGCAATTGTCCCATGAGCTTCTCCAATTAGATGGCTTAAATAGGAAGGGAAAATATTTTAGAAAGGGACTTTTGCTTTGATATTTTTCAGTTTAGTTAGCCATGTACATCCCTTAGTTAGCTGTACATCCCCTTCTGCCATATTGGTAAGAGAAGAAATATCAGGAGAAAATTTAGAGAGGCAGGAGGCTGCTTAGCCCAGCATCTTAGACATAATGTCTGTTGTTGAATTATGGTCCCATTACAAAATGGGGCAACATGAAGGAGAAGGGAAAACAGACAAGTGTTACATGTAATAGACCAATTAGAATTTTAGCAATTTTACACTGAAATGTATGAATATTTCTATGTGTAAGAAATTATTTCATCCTGTCTTTTGCCAAGAGGGCTTCTATGGAAAAAGCAAATATTTTTTGGCAGAAGATTATATCTGAGTCTTATTTGTTGCCATGGAGTTTTTGATTTTTTAATTTTTATAGGCTTTAGAAGTAGTTATGTAGTGAATGTAGATTTTAAATGTAGCTGTAGAATCTTTCTCACGGTATTATGTCTCTTATCAGTATTTCCAGTAGAAGTAACAGTAGTTTAACAGTTGCACATACCAAAAACCCTTTCCCGTAACAATTCCATTAAGTCCGTTAGCTGTTCAGTCTTCTTTTAATTGTAGGAAAGCATCTTAACACCTGCACCAAAATATGTAAACACAGGCCCAACAGCCTTCAGGCCCAGAACCTTGGAAGTCCTCCAAGGTCTGCACGTGATGAAGAAGATGAAGATGAGGAAGAAGGGGTCCCAAAACGCCCCCAGACTCAATTGCCGAAGGGGTGTGCTGGGGGGCAGAACGGGTCAGAACCGACGGGTGGATAGACCTGGGATTGGATGGGTTAACACCTTAAACTGTGGAACCCTCTGAACACAAGATGTGAGACCCAGAATCTAGTGGCTCATTAAAGCTTTCTGCTTTCTTATCTTATCTTATACCCTAATTTGGCCCAGAGTCTCTTTTTCAGCAATCTGGCTCCTAAAAATGTACAGGGAAACATATCACCGCTTTTGAGAAAAATTGTTATTCAGGTAGATAAGTATTATTGGTGTCTTTCCAAAATAGTCTGTTTATACTTTTCTATAAATCATACTAGAGATCTCTGAGAAGTAAAAGAAGTCCTCTTTTAACAGTCCATTATATAATCTAAGAATACTAGTCAGAACACTGTTAAACAAAATTTAATTGCTAAATAGAGAGCCTTACATTTCAGATAGGTTCCTTAATGTTTATATAAAAAGACTATAGAAAATAGAGGTTTATGCATTTGTATATGTAAAAATGTTATGGATCTTGAAACTAATTTTCAAAAGAAATTAAATGTTCCATTTCAAAGTCTATTTCTTTTTTTTTTTTTGTCACAAGACATTCTTTTTCATTGTCATTCATATCTGTCTATCTATAACATACATGCAAAAAACTCTTGCTGTCTAACAGCAGAAGTAAGTCTATTTTGGTCACCCTTTTTTATTTGTTCGTTTCCTTTTTAAGTAGCAATTTAATCTTAGATGAAGTAAAAGATATGAAAGATACATCATTCTTTGTTGTAGATACTGAAAATAACATACTTGAAAATAAAACATGTCAAAATTCTGCATGCACTAGTTCTGTGTGGTAAATTTTTAATATGTTCTTCAAAAAGTGAAACAGATTATTTTGGATGAATAATTCAATGACTACAAATAAAATTTCAGGTTGATAGGTTATTTCAATTTGGCATGATATACCAGTAAATTTCAGAAATTATACTTTTCTATTTCCTTGCCAAACAAATTTTCACTTCATGATGAAGTATTGTTTTATATTACAGCTAATTAAATCTAAATTAAAAACAAACAAACAAACAAAATCTACATACCTAAAACACAAAACACTTTTTAAGGCTTTTCAAAGTCTTGCATTGCCTTCTGTATGAGTCCTTGTGTATGTATTACTTGGGTAAGACAGGTTACATTTGAGGCTGAGAATTTTGACACGCAGTGCTGGCATTGAACAAAATGTGTTTTTACTTGCAGATCTTGTATTTGTGACTGGGAACGGGCTGTGCATTCCTGAGATTCAGTGGCACTATTTGACAATAATGAAAAATCTAAATCCTTATCACAGAGCAGGTAAGGGACCTGAAGGAAGTCTCTACAGGAATCCCTGGCTATGGAACAAAGCTAACATAAAGATCTAGTGATAAAGTGTTAGTGAATGTTTTTTGTACAAACCTTGCATATAGGTAGGAGGGATACTCACAAGATAAGGTTCATTTCCACAGCTGAAATATCTCTAAGGCTAGGAAGTTTCAAGCTACTATAAATCTATAGTTTGTCCTTATACATTTATAAAAATACTGGATTTGAAAAGATAACCTGCAGATTTCGTTCAGTAGGAAAGTCAGTTACTTGCATGGAGTTGTGGATTAAGATGTTTTTCAGAGAGCTTTTTTTTTTTTCTGGGCACAGACTTTGTACACTGCTTTATCAATACAGAATATATTTTTCACATTAATTTCTAGGAAAAAGTTAATACATTTCTTCTGCATGTACTTACGAGACTACTATTGCACACAGAGGCCAAGTATTTCTCCAAAATGACCTGGAGGTCTGCCATTCCTATACCACAAGAGATACTGTTTGCAGTACTTCTATTTTGAATAAATGCATCACATCCAGTAAGTGATCCTTATTGTCTCAAAACACAATTGCTTGGTCTTTATGGTTAAATCCATACGCCCTGGCAGTTTTCTCTACCAAGATCATTATGAAACAATGCACTCACTATAGTGAATACTGCCACGTGTTCAACATTTCTTCTCAGATTGTCTGGGTTTCTATCCAGCTCTTTTATACTTCCCCATTTCAGATATGTGGAGATGCTTTCAGTATGAAATTTGAACTCTTTCTGTAAACACAGTTGTCTATTAATATTTGCTCAAAATCAATGTGAGAAATTATGTCAGTGTTGTTATTATGTGGCCAGGTAATTTTGAGTTCAAGTAAGAACTGCTTTTTTTTTTATTTCTTCCAATAATAGTAAACTAAACAGAGCAACCAAGAGAATGATATGACTAAGTTCCACTTGGTATCTTCATAGTGGTAAATAGTGCTACATTCAGTTGGCAGATGGTCACTAGTGGGGTTCTGCAAGGCTCAGTATTGGGGCTAGTTCTGTTTAATATCTTTATTATCACTTCTTTTACTCCAAACCAGACAAAAACAAAGTCCACGCATGCTCCTAACAAGACATTCTCTCCAGCCCTTTCATCAGAATCCTCTAGATGCATTCAAGGACTCTCACTCCTTCTTAGATTGTGGGGCCCAGAAATGCATACAGTGCTCAGGTGAGGCCACATCAACTGAGTAAAGTGGGATAACCACCCCTCTCAGCTCGTCATGCAGTGTTTGAAGCACCTCAGGATGCAGTTTGCCTTCTGGGCTGTGAGGGCCCACTGCTGACTTATGTCGAGCCTGCGGCTGACCAGCATGCCCACATCCCTTTCTGCAGCCACTCTTCTCCCAGTTTATACTATAGCCTGGCATTACTCTGTCTCACGTGCAGAGTAATGAAATCTAACATTTTAACTTGTTAAATTTCATGCCAATAATCATAGTTCAATGTTCTAGCCTATTTAGATCCCTCTGCAAGGCCACGTCAACATCACCTCCCAGTCTGGTATCACCAGCAAACTTGCTAATGGTACGTTAAACTTCTTTTTGCATATTGTTGATAAATGTATCAAATAAAACTGTCCCTAGAGCTGAACCCTGAGGAACACCACTAATGATCACTGGTGACATCATACTTCTACACCATAGCTAAGCAGTTATTAAGATAAAATAAGACCAAAAAAAAGTAACAAGCTACTTGATTTTCTGACTGAAATCATAGTTCTATATTCCAGGGAATAAATTTTTGTTAAGAAAATAAATATTGTTGCCTGGAATCCTCAAAAGAGTTTGAGGTATATATAAAGAAAGTAGATTTTATAATCCTTTTAAGCAATGTAATAATTACTTCAACAAGGAGAAGTGCAAAGACACATATCTAGGTGAGAACAACCCCATTCAACAATAAATGCTAGGGGCCATACAGCAGGAAAGTAGGTTGGTAGGAAAGTACCAGAGGGTCTTGGTGGACACCGAGTTGATCATGAGCCAGTAATGTGCCTTTGCCATAAAGAAGGCTCCCAGGTTGCATGAGGCAAAGCATTGCCAACACATTAACGTAGATAATCCCTCCCTTCTACTCAGCACTGGTGAGGCCACATCTGGAATACTGCTTCCAGTTCTAAGCTCCCCCGTACCAGGGAGATGCTGACAAATTGGAGACAGTTCAATGAAGGGCTGCAAAGATGATGAAGAGACTGGACCATCTCTTGTATGAGGAAAGCCTGAGAGAGATGTAACCGTTCAGCCTGGAGAAGTGAAGCCTCAGAGCAGATCTTAAGTATAAAGTAACAGTGTAAAGAAGATGAAACCAGGCTCTTTTCAGTGGTGTCCAGTGACAGGATCAGAGACAATGGGCACAAATTAAAACACAGGAGGTTCCATCTGAACGTTGGGAATCACTTTCTTACTGTGAGGGTGACTGAGCACTGGCACAGGCTGGTGTGGAACTGCATCCTTGGAGGTATCAAGAAGCTGACAACACACTGCTGGACTATCAGCTGTAGAGGTCTCCTGAGGGTTAGGACCAGTTGACCTCCAAAGGTCCCTTCTCACTTCAACCATTCTGTGATTCTGTGATTCTATTTTACTGTATTGGGTGGGATTTTCACCAAAGAATTACCTTTAGTCTAAATACATGGAAAAAAAGAGACGGTCCTGATCAAACTGAAGATGCAGCAACACATGCTGTACAAACTTGGAAACACTTTGCATTGCCCATTTCAAGATTTATGCAGAGATTTAGCTTAGTGTACCCAGTCCCTCTAATCTCTAGCATTGCAGTGGTGGACAGAAACAAACAAGAAGCAAACCCCCAAACAAAAAACCAAATCCCTAGATTTTGAAAAGGATGTGTGGGTGGGTGGGTGGGTGGGTGTGCATCACACAGGACTGGCAGATGCAGAACTACAAAAAATAAGCAAAGAAGTTTTTGGAACAACTTGCTACAAAAAAAAAGGGAGAAAAAGACCCCCAAAACAAAACAACCAAAACTCAAGAACAAACTTCACTATTTAGTATGTAGTGAAGTACTTTCATAAAACTGATTAGATTTGGGTTTCATTTATCTAGATCCAATAAACTATACAGATAATTCTTAAAGATCCTTATTGACTTAGCAGTTTGACCACTATTTTGATGGCAAGGGAAGCTTCAAATTTCTAGGTGATTTCAACCTCCCTTTCTGGCTGCAAGGCTGCTTTTCCCCAAGGAGACAGACACCAGAGTAATAAGATCTACTCTGAAAGTGAGCAGAGATCTCATTTTTCCTTTACTGACACTTTTTGACAGGAGGTAAGGGAGACTTGCAAAGAGTGCAAGGCAGTTTTAAGGTGAGGTTAAACGTTATAGCTGTTGTAATCTAACAGTTTACTGCAGCAAAAGTGAGGAAACTCCTCCTTCTACCCCATTACTCTGACAACCTTGGTCTTCCTGGTCTTCTGATGATATTAGTCTCAGATTCATCAACTCCTTAGCTGACATGATTTGAATTACTAAACTATTGCAAAACTTTTAATTTTTTCCACTAAGTTAGCTTTTCATTAGACTTGTGCTTAGTGGCTTATGGAGGGGTTTGGCAAGCTTCATAGTCAAAGCCTTTTGAGAAGAGAGAAGGACACAGCATTACGTCTGCTTGGTGTTGGTAAGATGCTTAAGTGACTGCTGTTGCATCATACTGATGTGTAACCTTACTTCCTATAAGGAAGAGTAGTAAAGCATACTATATAATTGTTAACATAGATCACAACAGAGGAGGAAGCAAATCAATTTCTGACCATGAAAGGCCATCTATGGGAGTGATATTTCAGTAGTTCAGAAGTACTAAATCATCCCTATATTCCAGAGGCTATGCTATGTTATTTGAAACAGATCTATTAATGTTCTTGGCAGTACAGAACACAGAAATCTGACCAAAATATTTTTCCTAGGGTATTAAAATATTTTGTGAATCTGTGGGTTTGGGTGGATTTGTTTGGGGTATTTCTTCACTTGTTTTGTTTTGTCTTTCCTTTTATCTGTTCTGCTTTCTTCATGACTTTAAAAGTAGAGGATAGATAAAACATCCTATTAATCTCTTTCATTCTTATCCTGTATGTACACACACATTTAAAGAAAGCATACAGGTCCCTATATTTCTTCAAAAATAAGTCTTATAAAGTAGAATCTCTTAAATTTGACTTTCTCTAACTTTTGTCATACAATATCAGAAAAGTTCAACCTAATAAAAGAAAGTTGATCAAATAGGATAAGAGGAAATACTGAAGAAAGGAGGTAAAGCTTCTCCAAAGACAGTTATCAACTCCTCCTTGATTCATAGTGTCCTTTGATTTTTCAGAGAACTATTCCGTCCTTACACATAATGTTCTACATATTAAAACACAACTTAGAAATGTTACTTGGTTACACAAAAATATTGACACTTGACAAAGTTTCTTAAAGTTAATTGCTACTCCAAAAGTAGTCAAATTAGAACCTGAAAAGTTTTTAATAGAAGTTTTTGTAATGACAACACATCTCCAAATTGTCTGTCAAGTAATATCCATATAAAATATACATTTCACCCACTTAAATTATTGAAAATAAGTTAAGGAATTTTTTATAGTTCTTTGAGATAGAATTTTTTCATCTGCCTTAAATTCTGATTTAGTAATTTTCAAAATTTTTGAAGCTATGGGCAGATGAAAACTATTATTAGTCTTCAGAAGCAACTGGAAAAGCAAAGCAGAAGCAGTTTTATGTGCAAACAAATAATTTACCTTTCAAAGCCTTATTAATAGACACAATTTAAGATAGAAAATTCACACTGATGGATGTGTAGGGGCAGACAGGGATACTTAAACAAATCAAACCTGATTCCACTCTTATTTATTCCACTGGCTTCAATGTACTGACTTCCAGCAGTGACATAAAGAGGCAAACAGGATATTAAATGACATTCAGAACAAGATATATTACTATAATTACTTCAGTAAATTTACTTCTCTATGTGAAACAGTAATTGTAATGACTGCATTAAGTTAGAAAAGCAATGTTGAAGCTTCCCAAACAAACCAAATTTTTAATTGCACCTGAAAATACCGACTCCAGAAAATTCTGTGTATTTTTCAACAAGAAGAAGAGACCAGTTTTGGATGTTTCAAAATAACTTCTATGTTCAGCAATGTATAAAAGAAAGAAAAAGTGTAAGAAAATATTAAGTGTATAACATTCTCACTTTTTGAGGAATATTTACTTTGTACTTCATAGCAAAGTGGAAGAAGATTCAAATTTACAATAAAAACTTTAGTTAAAATGATCTTTGAACCGTACACTTACAAGTTTTCTTAGTCTAAAATTAAGGCTTCCCACAAAGCCAATATGGTTAGTTATTACAGATTTTCAAATGTGGTTTCTTATCATTTGAGTGGTTGAGAAGTGGGGTGGGGTGCACAAAAAAAAAACCCCAAATCTTTGGAAGTGTTTCAAAACAGAATGCTTTACTTCAAATATATCAAACTAAGGTCATCATAGCACAAAGGAATTCAGGTCCACTTTCAGAAAATTATAATAAAATTCATAATCTGAAAGATATTACCATGAAGTCAATATTAATTCATTCAATTAAATTAATTAATAAATGAATATTAATTCAGTCAATCAATATTGACTTGTCAATATTTTGTGAGCTATGTACCTTTCTACAGGAACGTCAGCCACATTACACTTTGTCTATTAGGATGATATAAGTCATCAAAATTGGTTTATTATTTGATCTGAGTTTTCTTAAGAGATGGTGACAAAGTAAAGCAGGAGAAGTGAATTCTGGTACTTATTTATCTTTTTTTTTTTCATTAAAAGATGAACAAATAATCTACTCAGTTGCTTAAATATCAGTGTTTACTAGAATTTCAGATATTTTGCATAACCAAAATAATGGGCTACAAGGTACAACACAAGACTTGTGTGAAGCCTTGGATTTGTAGCTATAGCTAGGCAATACATCCCACAATTTAAGAAGCTGGATCACACTTTAAGAGTGTGCTGAAGCATTTCAACAAAAATAAAACAGTTTGCAAATATGAACTAGCTTTGTATGTTCTTTCTTCTATTTCTTGAACATTCTTTACAATAGCCAGATATGATTCTCAGGGGAAACCACCTTTTCACTCTTGCTCACTCAAACCTGTGAAACTATGTGTGTGAAAACAGAGATATGCTATGTGTCATTAGACCTACTTAAGTCTTAACAGAGTTAGTACATAATCAAATATGTTTTCTAGCTAATAGTCTGTGTAAATCAGGGAATAGCACGTTCTGATCTTAGAAATACCCATTTTTTTTCCTGAGAACATACAGTCTATCATTATCAAGCTCCTAGACTTCTCTGCTTCGAAGCATTTTTTACACTGGTTACCTGTTAGAGTTCAAGGAACAGATAATGTGAAACAGTCATGAATTATTTTTTTCCCCCAAAAAGACCCTAGAGATACTATTTATATCCACTGCATAGAATTATGTGTTATCACAAGCACACTCCCAAATCTAAAGCAAGTAAAAAGGAAAAAGAATAAGACAAATAAGAAGGTGTCTTTTTTGTGCCAAGTTCTGTGTAATACCTTTACCTTCTAGAGGCTCACTCTGGGAGAAGAACAAACCCCAAACTCAAACAGCTGTTAAATAAGCACAAGAGAAAACCAGAAGTGCTGTATAAAAAGGTCAAAATTGTTCTTTTGGTTTTGTGATTTGACTAGCACACAGCAAAATAGGAAGGAGTGGAACCTAAGATGTCAAGTAAGGAATACAGTCAACACTTAAGCTTACTTCAGCAAAATGGAGCACAGGAGATAAGTAGTGTTGGCTAAGGACTGCTGAAGAATGTAAAGAAAAGGGGTAGACTTGTGATACTGCTGTAAATTCCTGTGGAAAAATATTGTTTATTTCTTTTTTTAGGAAACTGTTATTATAGGAAAGAAGAAAGAATAGTAAACTAAATGTGGACCAGGAGTACCAGTGGAACCAGGACAGGCAGAAGACTATAGAGTAGAAATATAACACCATAACAAAGAATTTGCGCTTCAGTTTTCTTCCTTCCCACAATGGTTTCATCTATTTATGCTATACCATATTTTGTAACACAGTTCTTTAGACAAACAGCCTAAAAGGATGTCAGAAGGCAGCAGAAAGTTTCATGAGAAATTGGCATAATATATGGGCACATCACAGATCTCTGTATCATGACAGGTAAAAAGAAAAGTAAAAATGTGATGGTAAAGTAGAACATAGAGATATTAACCTTAATTTATTTTCTATTACTTAATATTACCCTCCCAATTAAATATTTTTAATGTATTTTCTGTCATTTTACTTTGGAGCAAAGATCGAGATATTTTTTATGTTGCTCTTGGTTACTCCCCAATGCCATATATCAGAAAAAATTGCATGTAAATAGCTAGTGATTAAAGTAGCCAGACATTTAAAAGGAAAAGTAATTGGACCCAAAGGAGATAAAACAGAATGTGATCTGGAAGAGTTAGGTTTTCATATGAGCAACATATAACAAGAAGTGCCCATATTACCCTCCCAGGTTGTGACATCTGTAAGTAATTGCACAAAATGCTGAAATATCCATGGGTATCTAGAAGCATTTTAAGACACTGCTATGTATTTAAACAAAAAGTTTGGGAGATTGGGCAAAACACAGCTGGTGCTTATATTTCCTTTAAAAAATATCTTGCTGATGATAGGAGCCTCTAGGGAGAGCTTAGGGAAAGCCTCTTTGCCTGAGTCTTTTTGAGGTCCATAGGAAAGGGATTTCATCGGAAATGGGACAGAATCAATCTCTCTTTTTTTTCCTTCAGCCTCTCCAAGGCTCTAGAAGAAAGGAACTTTTGGGTGTTGCATAGAGGAGCAACATGCATTGCTCTAATTTGTTATTAATGCCATGAAAATATTATATTCCTTAAATAAAGGAAATTAAACATACTAGCAGATGTTTTTATCTCATATTTACTGTTTTAAACCTAAGGGGTTTTTTTCCCTCTACATTTGCTACCTATTACTATCTTATTGCTTTCTTTCAGCAGTATATTAAAAAATATGAAATACATCTGTCACTTGTGACTAAAAATCTGGTTCAGCATATTCACTGTACTATCAAGTACACCACAGACAAGTTCATAAATCATTTATTCTTGGTAACATGACAGCAGCCCAGCCAATGCACTGGACAAGGAGCTACAGCTTAGCCCTGCACTTGTCTATTCCTGCCCAAGTCCCAGAGGTTGTATTCAGGTAGAATAATAACTTGGGAATGAAACAAGGCCAGGACTTTAACTTAAATGTGGCAGTGCTTTTTACATCTCTGCAGCAACTCCCGCTCTTGGAATAGTTCAAAAATGCCTGGCTGCTTCTGCAATTTAAAGATCTTTCATTTTTAGGTCAGGCTGCCTCACAGGCTACAGACACACAGTAAGCAATTCAGATTAGGAGACACATACTGTAACTTCTATATAAACAGAGAAGTTTAAAAGGCAAGAAATTCTTCTTTACAGATTTTATTTTTAAACCTCCTGTTGTGATATATAATCCTTATGCTTTACTAAGAAGCTTCTGGAGTATGGCAATACAGATGCAAAAACAGTCACATACCTAACATAAGAGATTTTCAGAATTAAATATTGTAACTCCACACGTGAAATGGTAGAACATCATAGTAAATATCTATATCTAACAAATAGTTAACTCTGGAATTAATTTGTAGTACTTTAAGGGGAGTTCTGCCCATATCCAGATTTGGAAAATATTTTGCAAAATTAATACTCACCTCTAAAAAATTTAAAATCATAAATATGATTTTGCTATTGATTATTCATTGCTTCAGAAAAACAACATTCTCTGGACAGTATCAACTTGTGGCAATGCTATATGCAGCACAATGGATTTTTGCTTTTTTTGTTTAAAGGTTAGGTATTGCTTTTTGCTTGGGGGGATTGCTGACAAAGCATTTGGCAGTAGGCACAACACATCTACAGTAAGTAGATCAGAGTATTTTAACTGCAAACATGCTGCAATAAAGTGCCATCATTCAATCAATACAGAACTACTTAGTTAACATTTTTGTTAATGTATCTAGATTACTAGTTCTTTAGATCGTTACCTGATAAATAGCGTGGGTAATGAATTGAGAGAGTGACTACATACCTTCAGGAAGAACCTGCCCGATAAAATAATCCATTAGAAAAACTGGCAGTATCCTCTGATCTATTGCCCGCAAAGCTATGACTTGATAGAGAGTTTCATTCCCTCTGCTCAGCACTCCAGAAGAAAATCAGCACAATTTAAATATTTCTCAGGATGTGACAGCTCTCTAGATCCCTGGCTGCATTCTGTTCCCAGGGGTTGACAATCTGGTGTTCCAGTGTGCATAGAGCAGTGAAGATGAATTGAAAAAGCTTGAGATAAATTAGGGATGGCTAAGTTAAAATTGTCTCTGCTCCCGAGTCTCTCATCTGCAGTCTGCAAGCCTATTTTGCTGTGAAAAAGCTAGATGGCAGGCTGCCTCAGTGAGTTCTTCTTAAGCGACAGGGAGCATTTTCAATGAAGAAAAATTCTCCCATTATCTAAGCTAATGTGACTGCAGCTAAATCTAGTCTTAAAAGTGTCTACTAGCATGAATTCATTCTCACTATTGCTTTCCTTCAAGCCACAGGTTAAAAAAGAGAAAGGGAGAAAAAAAAAAAAGAAAGAAAAAAAACCAACAAAGCAGTATCCTAGATTTTTCTATTTGAAAGAAATACTCAAACTTTTTAAAGTTGATAAATGGCAGCATATTTCACAATATAACTATGCCCAACAATCTAAGTATTGGAAATTATCACTCTTTCCCAAATTTTATCTGCTTATATTCAGTTAATTTTTCCACCACCTGTTCTTTCTTGTTTGTTTTTAATAGTTATCATGTCTTTTTAATTAGCTTCATTTTCAATATTCCAGGAAAGAAAGTGGCAGTATTTTCCCCTTGTTGACAAAAAAAATGAAGTGATGGCTAAAATTCTGAACAATTAATGTGTTAAACCTTAGTAGATAATAATCCAAAAAAAGTGATTGGTGTTTTGCAATGCCACTTAAAAATATTGTGTAACAAGTTGTTCTTTAATTATGAACCATTTCTCTAATTGCCCTAGTTTACAAAAAGGTACAATTGAAGTTTTCTGAATATCACTTAAGTGCCAAAGCTGTTTGACAATGTCATTAATTTCAAGCTGTTTTGTAAAAAGGTTACAGTGAAAATCTAGAACAAGAGTTTATCATAAACATATTAAATGAAGTTTAATATTTTATCCTGTCAAACACTGGAGATACTTTAATAAAAAAAAAAGGGTATAGTTTCAAAGAGCCACAATCAGTCATGCTTACTAGTAAGCAGGCATTTTTGCAAATCCTTTCTTTAGTTTCAGCTGATCTAGTTTTCTGAAGTCCTACCTGTCAACCACAAATTACTTTCTCGGGCCTGAATTCTCAATATAATGGAAATTCTGCCGTAATCCATTTATGAAAACATGTTTCAATACACCAAAAGACACCAGCAGTATCATGGGCAGAGGATAAGAAAGGTGGTCAAGTTACACATTGTAACTTTGCGGCATGTTACCTACCTGGGTAACAGAAGTTGTAATTCCTTTGACCTGGGTACCTTAGAACTCTGGGAAAGTTAATTTCTAGAAGCCAAAGTTATACGCTGGGCCTGTTTAATTTCTAAACTTAAATAGCAGTGCGATTCCATTACAAGGCAGATTTCTAAAGAATATTAAACCCTCCCTATATATTAGGATACACTAAAAAATTGTATTTGACTAAATCTTCAGAACTACTTCTTTCCTCCAACTGATAAGTCTCATTAAGTAAAAGAACTCAATTTAGATAAATGTTTGTCTTTCCTATTTCTCTGTCATTCTTCACAGGAGACAAAATACTCATTAATAAATTCAGAATATTTTCTCCTATCTTTACCCTGCCTGTCTTGCATTAGATTTTAGTAGCAGAGAAAAACTTCTAATGGGGAACTCCAGTGGGATTAGAGATAGGCAATTCAAAGATGAAAACTTCAGTGACAGAAAGTAAGATTTTTTTCTACTGTATATTTTATTTTGCATATATATATAATAACTTTGAAAAATCCACAATATGTATGCATATAAACGCTTAGTAAACTTTTTGAAGTCTCTTTTTCATTATTGTGGAATGAACTCGCATAATTGTAACTGCTTCACACGTTTCTTCACTGTTTTTTCTTGAAATACGTGTGACACTGTTGTTACTGCTCATGTTTGTAGGATATAGTTTGTTGCAAGTTTTCTTCTCTTAGATGCATAAAGGATTAGTTCCGGGTGAAAATAAAACATTTAAATAAAAATATTTTGCTAATCTTAAGAATTACTAGTAGAAAGTGTTGTCTTCCATTATGAGTGCACTTTAACGTACTTCTGCCAATGGTTTTCATTTACTAACCACTTGTAACATGGAAAATGACATCCAATATAGAAGTATGTAAACCTGAAGAGGGAATTGAGACCTAGGTCTGCTATTCAGGTTTAACACTCAAAGATCACACATAAAAAAAATAATTAAAAGAATCCAAAATGAATACATCATTAATATATCTTAGGCATTGGTGTTAAAATGTACCACAGCAAAATCACAACTTTATTTTGCTTTGAAAATTATTAGATACCCATATTACAAAATATAAGAATCTTACTGATTAAGGTATCTGGTTTCAGTTTAATTATAGGCGTCTTCTATTATTTAACAGGAAATCTCCCAACAGTTCTCATATGATACACATAGCATTTCTTGTTCTGTTTTCCATTGTTCTCTCTTCTCCACTGGCTAGACAGTGGAGACCTATGTGCTCCTAAAATTCCAGCAATCGATGAAAGATTCTTCAAACTTCCTGCTTTCAATATTTTAGCTACAAATTTGTTTCCTTCAGCTCCCATTTCCATTATAGTGAATAGGGTCTTGCTTTGAATTCATACATCAACTCTCATCTCTAAAACTCAAGGTAAGTTTAATGTGTCTCTCTTGAAACCCAGAGAACTTGTGTTAACACAGTCTAAAATCTCAGCAGTTGTATATGAACTGAGAGCAACAGATTAAGGTAGTAGAGGAAAATAAAGCAAAACAAAACCCTTGTTACATAATTCTAGACAAATGGAGTAGGGCATTTAGACACTACTATAATACAAATAAATAGTTATCTAGAGAAATAATGTCTTTAGAAAATAAGGAAGTAGAAAAATGTAATACAAACACCATGCATCCTCTGGGAGTATACTGTAGAATTCAGAGCGCATTCAAGGATGTCCAAGCTTTTTATCTTTTTTAGAAAGTTTTTTCTTAGCCCTGGGGTATTGTTGAGTGATTTTGCAGTGATAAAATCTGATAAATGTGCCCTGAACATCCTGGTGTCCTGGGAGGCATCAGGCAAAGCATTGCCACCTGGTCAAGGGAGGGGATTGTCCCACTCTGCTCTGCAGTGGTACAGCCTTGCCTTGAATATTGTGTGCAGTTTTGGGTGCCAAAATACAACAAAGATATTAAGGTATTAGAGAGTGTCCAAAGGAGGGTAGCGAAGATGATGAAGGGCTTTGAGGGGAAGCCGTATGAGGAGTGGTTGGGGTCAATCGGTTTGTTCAGCCTGGAGAAGAAGAGACTGAGGGGAGACCTCATTGCAGCCTGCAACTTCCTTGTGAGGGGAAGAGAAGGAGCAGACGCTGATCTGTTCTCTGTGGTGACCAGTGACAGGACCTGAGGGAATGGTCTGAAGTTGTGCCAGGGGAGATTTAGGTTAGATATTAAGAAAAAGTTCTTTACCCAGAGGGTGGTTGGGCACTGGAACAGCACACCAGGGAAGTGATCACAGCACTAAGACTGACACAGTTCAAGAAGCATTTGAACAACACTCTCAGTCACATGATGTGACTCTTGAGGATGGTCCTGTGCAGGGCCAGGAGCTGGACTCGATGATCCTTCCAACTGAGGCCCTTCCAATTCAGCATATTTTGGGATTCTGTGATTTACAATAAATAAATAAATAAATAATGATAATACGGAAGAAAAATATTATAGGTTGCTATTTGTTCTCCTGAAATGGAATAATCATCTTTAATCTTAAGATTACCTTACAAATAAGATATTTGATAGAATATGCTCATTTTATCTTGTTTTATCACTTAATATTTTACAAGCAGTTTATTTAATGAAAATGTAGAGGACACAACAGGACTCACATCTTGTTTCCAGTTCTCTCAACAAAACAGAAGAATGAAAAAGAGATGATATATTACACATAAAAATAGTGTTTCAAACTTTTATTCAAGTATTATTCTTCATGTTTCCTTTTACATGTAGAACATGACAGATATGAATCTTAAAAACTAAGAAAAAGCAAAGTGCATCTTGATAAAACGACTCTCATTTTGAATTTGTAGTGAATTTATCTAGAATGTAGCAATCCTGTAACATAAGAAACTCTCTCTTTCTGATGAAAATAGTGATCAGGTAACCAAATATCCTTGAATGCTTAAATATATCCATTGCTGTCTAATAATTCTCTCACAGACAAGAATTCAGGGGTATGAAATCTAATTTCTTATGTAAATTTATCTCCTATTATACATATTTTTCAATAGACTATATTATAAAAAGGGAGTGGGATGAGGGTGGCTGTATTTCAAAAGAAGTCTTGGTAAATAAAATCATGTTTATCATGTCTAACACTGAACACAGTTCTCCATCTACTGTGTACCTGGATTTGATTTTGAAACATGTTTCAGAGACATACATTTCAAAGTGCCAGCCTGAATTCACATAGAACATGTGTGAATTCTCAGTAGACCTATAACTTAAGACAAATCAGAAAAAAAAATGAGGGAAAAGAAAAGTCAAACAGGCTTTATTTCAGTTTTCTTGTTTCTGTCTTCATTTGAAAAAAATAGCTTCATAGAGTCACTTAAGTACAGCCGTGCTATGCACTTGTCATACCAAAAAGAAATTTTCTTTTGTTCCAGTAATGATTGTGAAGGTGCATTAGTGAACCTTATTTAATGCACTAATACATTCTCATATTGTAGAGTTCTTTGAGCACAACCAACCGTGTTGCACAAAGGTACAGTGATATATATGCTCTTAGCATGAAGAATACATGCATGTTTGGAAAATGAAGTAACTTTTAAATGCAACTAATTTATTTGTAATCAAATAAAAAAAAAACAACAAAAACAAAGAAACAAATGAGTCTATAGTTGAGAATATTCCTTTGATATGCTTTACAAGAATTTCAGGTTTTGCACGAAACACGATTAATGGCTCTAAGGAGATCAGTTTAGCCTTCAAAAATGTTCATACTTCCTATTGTATAAAATGGGAGTTTCAGTCTGAAATATAATAAATGAAATTCCTAAAATCATGGCTGTTTAGGAATAACAACCACATGGAACTCAGCTTTTGACCCCTAGACTGTACCTTTTTTAAAACTACTGAATATATTTATTAATAAGGGAAAACCAAACCAACCAACCAACCAACCAAAAATACTATTGTTTAAAATGAGTTTGTGTGTTTCAAGGTGTTACTGGAAAAAGGGAAGAACAGTGAATGTTATTCTGACAGGATCCACACAGTAGGAAGCATAAAAATTTTCTTTAATATAAATATTGAATGTAATCTGATTGTTTGTTTTGGTTTTTTTTCCTAGAATTGTAGCACACAGACTAAAATGGGTCTCAGAAAAACTGGGCAAACCTAAAGTAAATCATAGTGATATATCTATTATTGTAAATTCTTAGCAAAGTCCTTTCTTGTGGTGATAATCTGTATCTTTTAAATGAATGACGCGGTCAAGTCCTTTGGTGTTTGACTGAGTACTTAGGATTTCAAACAGTAATATTTAGGCAGGCCTGTTGTCCATATTTATACAGGAAATTAACTTGGTTATTCCAGCTGTACTTTGTGGATTTTAGAGAGTAACCAATGAATGACTTAGTGATCGGTCTCCTCTGAAACTAGCACATCTCTGTTTAATCAGTTGCTAAGATTTCTGACTACTTTTGCACCTATATTCTTTTCATTTTGATACACTGATCTGCATAAAAAGCAGACCATTCACCATTGTGAAAAGTCTTCCAAATATCTAGCTCAGGCATATTTTAATTTTTCTGCTATGGTATGTCACCACCTGAAAAAGGCATCACTTAGAAAACTCAACTTCTGTAAATTGAATTGCATCTTTGACATACTGTTTGCTCTTTTGTGGACACTTGTACACTCTCCAAAGGATCCAGCGATTGCATTTAGAATAATTTACTCTTCATATGGTCTACCTCAGTATACAAAGAGTTCATTGATGAGAAACTCCCTCCCTATTTGGGAGGCAAAATGAAAAAATTCCACCTAATCATTGATTTTAAACCTTCATTGTACTTAATGCTCCCCCCCAAAAAAGTCAGTTGGACTGTATAACACTTTGCCCCCAAACAACTATATTTTTATGTACCAAATTTAACTTTAATGGAATTCTCTTTAAAGAATGTGGGTGAGAGAAGGAGAATAACAACAAATTGCACACATACTCAAATGAAACATGCACATATATTCATTTAAGTGCAGTGTAGAGAAAAGCTTACTTTACTCTCCCAGTGCTGTTTCTACTATGGAATAAATTAATATGGCAGTTTCCTTCTCAGTAGTAAAAACAATATTGGTTCTTTCACAAATAAGTTGCCTGTATATTTAAAAAGGAACTAATTTCTAGCACACAGATTTTGTTTGTACTTCCACAGATTTCTAAAAATAGTTCCCCAACATCATAATCACACGGGTCTTCTCTCTCACTTCCCTGCCTTCCCCCACCCAAAATATCACAGGTTTACTATTTTATTGTCATGCTCTTGACACTTTTTAAAGAATATTTTCCTTACAAGCAAATTGTTTTTTAAGCAAACAACTGTAAGCACTCTGACAGCACCTTCTCTTTAGCACCGTTTTCATCAGCACCTTGTTGCAGACGAGCTTCAAGTAACCATTGGAGCAGCTGTGTGGGGAAGATTAATTCGACTTCTAATAAAAAAAGTAGAGGTAGAAACATGAGGAAGCTAACATATCTCACTTGGTCATCTCACATTTACTGTGACCTGTTCCTTGTCATGTTCTACTCACCTAGATCAAGGAATGGTTCAACTTGTGTCTTACAAGTTCAGCAGAGCACCAGTGTCACCCTCAGAATAGCCAGTAAAAATTTGCTTTGGAATTCCTCCTAGTGCAAAAGTTTGTCCACATCTCCATTTTGTAGTGATCCATGAAATATATTTCATGGACATCCTTTTCAACTGGATGTGTGGACCCTGAGATTAGCTCACTTGGTTGGAGCATGGTGCTAATAACACTAAGGTTGTGGGTTTGATACCCATATGGTCCATTCACTTAAGAGCTGGACTTGGTGATCCTTGGGTCTCTTCCAACTCAGAAGATTCTGTGATTCTGTAATTATGATGGCATAGTTGTGATACAGTGCATCCTCATTGACCCTTCTTGAGGAATACTACTCACTGCTGATGCCATCTGTAAGCTACTTGCTGAAACTAGAAACAAAAGTGCCTCTTCATATTCCTGAGCACCATTTGCTCCCTGTATTCCATGATATTCAGAGTTATGTTGTAGAGTCTGGATGCCACTGCAACATATCTTCAGTGCCCAATAAGCTGCATGATTTCATACTGCTAGGGAACTGGAGGTAAAAGGAGAGAAACATTTCTGTAACAAAAATGCTCTCAGCTAATAGCTTTGCTTTTTATCTAAAGGCAAGGCATCCCAAACTATGCTTGTTGTTGTCTGGGGCAAACACTTCATGAGAACAGGGTAAAGGTCTTTCTGATATATATATTCCCTTTCAAGGATTTTTTGCAAGGTCCAGGGTGTGGATCCTGAAGCAGTATCAGAGACAATGGTCTCTTCAAAACTCTACCATATGGCATTCTCAGACCTCAGCATGCCAAGGTCCAGCCAGTTGATAGGCTTAATGGTGTGCTCCCACTCAAAGAACTTTTCACATTTTCCAAAGTACATCTTCCCTGAGGTCTGACTATAGCTTGGTCTTCAAACCAAACACTGTCACCTTTCTTAATCATATGCAACACTGACACCCATCAGCAGCGTAGGAAGCAAAACTCAATAAAGGTTCTGTGTAAGTCGTGCTTTTCCCTTTCAACACACACCTTCTGTGTCCTGCAGGTAGCCCCTTTATTTGCCAGTAGACAAGTGGCAACAACAATATAACTGTCTATTAATTTTACATGTATTTTTAGTTTCTTTCTTTCTTTCTTTCAGGCACCATCCTTTTCCCTGCCTTATTCCTTGAGTCTCCACATGGACAATCTCTAGTATAATTTTGAAAGTCTGCCCAGAACACATGGATGAAAGCAACTAATATTAAGCAACCTTGTCTGAAGAAGGTTGACCATGTCCTTTTAAACAAAAAGGAAATTATCCTTCTCCTTCAACTCTGGACTATCTTGTTCTCAGTATTATAAAACAAATAAAAAACAACAACAAAATCTCAAAACAACAAAACACAAAGGATACAAATTTTTAATGCTACATTTATTATTATAGTCTATTATAAATATTTAAGAACAAATATGCTGTATTTACCATAAATTTAAATAAAGTTACATATGTGATTATATTAATTATATTAGCTATTATTATTTATGCAATTCATTTTCATAAAATAAGACACAGCAAGTGGAGTAATTTTATTCTTGATGCATTTAATACCTTATATTATAATTATTTTAAAGCAACTTCCCCCTCCCCTCCCTTTAGTTACAGTTAATGTAGCACATTTTATGTGGGAGATCTCTTCTTTCACCTGAGTGCTAATGTATCTGATGTGTCAATGCCATTAAAGCTAGTAATCATTTTCCAGCCCACATGAGATTTCCTAACTAAATCTATTCACCTAATAACACATTCTAGTTGATATCATGGGACTATGTCCCCAAAATAAATATAAATGTAAAACATTTTAAACCAAATATTTTTTATGGGTAGATATACACATGCGTTCATGCACTGCTTTGCAAATGACTGCTTTGGACAATCAAGAACTACAATAAGTATTTGACATTAAATAACCTATGCATTTTGTTTCTTATGTTCAAATGCATCTAATTAGATCATATGTAATCACAAACAAAAAAACATTCTACAGATGTTTTCTCCATTCCGCGTTCTTTCTTTAAACTAGCTGCATATTCAAATTTTTGTAACCAGATATTATCCTTTGAAAACATCGCCTGTTTCTCATGTACTTTTCAGCAGAAGGAAATTTATGGTGCAGTAGTACCTTAGAATTAGCTTCTAAATTAGATAAATAGTCCTGAGATTGAAAGTGAAAATAGAGTACTCCAGGTAATCAACAGTTGTCAGGTGGTTCATTTCAACACGAAACATAGTGGACAACAGAATTTACACTGGATTCTAGTGACCACTGGGGAACTGGTTTTTATTCTTCCTTTTCTCTGTACTAAAATTTTACTCCTATTCAGTCACTCAGTAAAAATTTCTGGAGGTAAAAACTACCTTGAAACATATATTTTTGGCTCCAACTTTTCCCAGAAAATATTTTACATTCAATTATCAACATATACATGTAGGTCATTACATTTATAAATGGATTTGCAAAGAGAAAAGAATAAAATAAGTTTTCGTCTGAATTTCAATTTCACTCAATTCTTTTTGTCACTCCATATGTTACACTTTACTATGACTCAAAAGAAGGTTATTAATACAGAATATTTAAGCTATGATACTTACTGTATTACATTTGAGCAGGAGCAGTTAGAAATATTTACTGTAGATTAGTTATAGGCAGTATAAGGTTTTCAGTACGATAAATAAAAAAACCCACATTGTTTTTTGAAAATATTTTAGTTATGTATGTACTACTGAAGAATATGATTTAAAAGTAAAAAAATAATTCTAGAATAAGAAAAAAGTCACCTGACTGATGGATGTGACGTTGTACTCTTTTTACCTCATCAGGTTTGCTTTGGGGTTGTACAGCAAGGCCAAAGTATTTCTGAAAAATTGTATTCTCACCTAAAGTATAAGTCCTTTTGAAAATATTGCTAATTAACACTTTTGGAGTTACTTCATGTTGTGCAGAATCCAGCCAGATCTTCATCATCAGTGCAAAAATGCAGAAGTTTATTTAGATCCTTTCTTCCAGTACGATGTTAGCTGCACTGAAGACACTTAGTACAGCACTGACAACTGGTACAAAAAAGTAAATTTGAATAAATATCTTCAAAAATTTCCAGATTCAAAAACTATTTCACCACTATCTGACCCATCAGGAAAGAGATCTTACCTGCGGTTAATTTATTAGATAGTTAAATGTTTATAATGTGTGCATAGATTAAAAAGAAATCACTTAGCTCTGATAATTTTTATGTGCTCTCAGAAAGTCCAAACCCAAGAAAGAAGAAATGTTCTCTCCACCCATTCAAGTTGCAGATGACAACTGAGCATACAATGATTGTAAGAATTCCTATATCTTTGGTACTTCCATCACTTACTGAGATTGCTGAGGCCTACAAAATCTTTTTTCATAAGTAATCTACTTTACAAAATTTTTGTAACATTTGAGAAAAATATAAATTGATGATCCCACATATACACAGTTTTGCCCTCAAACACACTCCTGAATATAAGAATAATGTTGTTCATAATAGTAGTAAAAAAAGTACTTCAATCTGATCCTTTGGTTAATAAACTATTAAATATATTTATAAAGCAGGTTAAAAAAGGAGGAGAAAAAAAGGGAGTTCATACAAAAAGGTGCCACACATATCAACATTTTACAACATCTTCATTGCTCAAATGATCAGGGGAGATTACTTAGTTTGGGAATGTTTCCAGGTCACAAAAAGTGGTGAAAAAAAAGAATGAGAAGAGATATGCATAGCAGTGAATAGATACACAGATAGACCTCACAGAGGTACCTACATGGAATTTGTTGCCATCCCAGAAGTCAGCGAAGTTTGCTGAATGAAAAGAAAGATCAGAGAAAAAGATCAGTCCTAGAAGTACATAGGGTCAGAAGGACCTATGAGCACTAATAATTATGTCTATATTTACTTCATTAGTTCCCATCTGTGTACCTCTAACAGGAATTAGCTTCTGTGGCTCGGAAGGTAACACCAGTAACACTGTAATTATACTGGTACCTGAATATATTTTACTTGGAATGTCACTCAACCTTCTGCTCAAAGATGTAAAAAATATATACAGTAGAGTTAATTAAAAAAAAAAAATTACTCTAGGGTTCAACAGCATGTAGCAACACACACTATGATGAAAAATTTGTCCTCTTTTCCCCTTTTTCCTGTCAACGCACACAATCCTTTGCTCTGATATCTTTGTTTTATGTAAATTTCCTTTTCTCATTATTATAGCTACCACAGCTCCATCATATTTTCACTAACAAGAAACCTGATGTTAACTAAATGTTAGCATCCAATTAATCACAAATTCTAAACCGTTAATTATTTTATACCTACTCTGATCTGGGGAAGATAATGCTATTCAGGTAGTCTTTAGCAAGACCTTCAGCATTATAAAATCCTGTTTGTACAAGTGGACTCACCACTGCTGTCAACAGGAAATTACAGACAGTAATTTTGTTTTAGAAATTTCACCCACAGATATGTACTTTCTCTTGGAAGCAAAAGCAAATGAGGGTTTAGCACAAGCTTTTTTGATTTATTCAACATTTGCTATAAAGCACGTCAGTTAAGCTCTCTGCCCCTTGGCTCTGATCATTTCTGGTTTAGTACTCTGCTCTGTCCTTGCAATATGTGCTTAGGAAGAAAAAAGAAATACTGCTATGGACAGAAAATAACACCAAGGAACTACTGATTCTTCATTTTCTGTAGTTCTTCACAGCACTAATCCAAGGTAAGCATACACCTGTGTCTATATGACAAACCTTATATTTATCAAAGCTCTGAAATCATGCCAGGACATGCATCCACATCTGTATTATACTAAGATACTAATGGCACCTCAGAAATGCAGAGTTTTTTGAAATGCATTTCCAAATAAGATGTTCAAGTGTCATGGAAATTCAAGACTTGAACACGGAAATATTTAGGCTGATGATTAAATTTACATATGCAAGGAGCTCTAGGAACATAAAGAAATTAAATAAGTTGAACATAGTTTTGACTAGGACTGAAGTTGATTTTACTTTTTTTTCCCTGACTTCAAAAATTATTAGAGAGTACCTGTACATTTTTCCTTAGGGATTACATATTCCCATGAGGCAGAAATAAGGCAAGAGAAAACTGAGAAAGCAAAAGCAACAAAGAATGTTTCTACCCAGTATTCACTTTATCGTATCGCAATTCCACAATACTACCTATACCACAGACCTTTCAATAAGCCATGCTGAAGCCAATATCATGTACTCTATTCATTTTCACTGAAGTGAGAGACCATTTATCAGAGACTGGAAGATCAGCTGACAAAACAGTAAGCACACCTTTTTTTTGTAGGTTATCACTGGAGTTATCCAAGGTTTTCAGATACTACCTGTTTCTTACAAGGATTTAATACTTCTATTTCTTCCTCCACTAACAATTAAAAATTTGGGGACAGGATGGGGGGAAGGGAAGCAGAGAATAGTTGTAATATACGGTGTCTGACATCTGAAATAACAATGCTTTATTACGTAGATTTTTTTCCCTCTTATCAGTTTTTCACTATTTCTTATATTTTCTGCAAGTCATAGGACTATTTAGCAAAAGAAGCAACATCAATATAGACAAGAATGTTTTAATCATGCCTTGTTTTCTGCAAGGCCAAATTTCCAGAGCTCTGGGGGATTTCAGGAAAGGGGAAGGAACATTGTTCTTGGGGGAATGCTATTAAAATATCTTATATAAAAAAAAAAAATGAGAGAAGTATCCACAAAAGCCCACTTTGAGCATGCTAAACTAATTAGGCTATAATATACCACTAAAAATAATTTGTTTGTACTACTAAAACTCTGGGGAAATCTGGCTCAGCAATAAAGCCCAGATGTTGCTATTCAATATATTTTGATTTTGGAGTTCTTGCAGTTCAAATGATTTTGAAGGAGCTGAGAGCTGCTTTGACTAGCAACATTTTGTACCTGGAGTGATGTAAAAGTGAGCTGAGCTGTTACTATTTTCTCTTTCCATTTATAATATAATTTGTATACTTTCGTAAGTGAAAAGCTATTAACACTATTTCCAAATAGGAAAAGTTGGTATGTGAAAAATTTTTTTTCCAACTTCTCCAGCTGGCTGTACATGATAGTTACATATACTTGATCTAACACGTGGTGTTCTACTTATTCTACCTTTAAATGAACTTCACTGTGAAAGTCATTTGAAGAAAAACAGTGGAATAGAGATACATATTTTTAGACATTTCCTCATAAAATCTTGCATTACTGATTTCCCATGTTTTGCTGACACCAGCAACTGAGATTAAAACCTCTGTCTAGCAGTATGAAGACATAATGTGGAACTTTACAAGCTAGTATTTTATGTTGATTTCAGTGTTAATATTTCTAAGTATTGCAAGAGCAAGGCCATAAGAGCTATAATTAATTAAGAAGACTATAATTTATTTAAATTAGTTAAGTGAGAAATAAAGCAGTTTTTCATCCTATTTCTCCCACCAGAAACTTCTGCAGTGTAGATCTTAGGAAAACAAGAGTTATTAAATAGCAATGCCACTTAGACATTGGGCAGATTAATCAACTGACAGATTAAACAAGCTTTGCCCTAATTAAAAAGATTATACCTCCTTCTATCAGCACAGATATTCTCAGACCACAACTAAAAATTTTATTGTTCTGCTGTGGGTTTTCACAAAAGAATACTGTGATAAGAACATTGTGCAGCCTTGAAATTACATAAGTTACATCAAGTCATAGAAGTTTAATTAACTGCCATTTTATTAATCAGACATTCCTTGTCATAATCAGTATCATACTGACAAAAAGGAAAGAGAAATACAATTGGTGAATCTGGACTGTGGACTTATAAAGCGAAAAGTAAAACAGACACACACAGCCTCTCTGTTCTCTGTCAGATAGTTTTTAATTCACCTCACTGTCCACTTATCTAACCTGTTCTTTTTCAGCTTGTCTATAAGAATGGGAGACAGTGTGAAGTCTCAGCTAGCTCCCTCAGCACTAATAGGTGCCACCCATCAGTGGCACCTCATTCAGCAGTGGCTCCATGTTTTCCCTAGCCTTCCTTTTTTGTTTATGTAATTTGCTTTCCTGTTAGAATCCCTTGTCATTCCTAACATCCCCCTTACAGAATCAAACAACAGCCCATCCTGGGTCACCCTGCTTGATTTCCTACTTGTTGGGATGGAGCTTTCTTGAACTTGGAGGAGGTGAATATCAACGAGCTCTAAGCTCTCCTGGATTCCTCTTAACTCCAAGGCTATATCCCATGGGATTTTTTCAACCAGATTTCTGTGTTTTTCATAGATTTTTTTTTAATTCCACAGAAAACCTAGGTGACTAATTCAGAGCGGTGGATTCTACTTAGATAAAGCACCTCAAATTTATATTACTTTACAGTTCAGTAATAACAACAAAAATAACAATAGTAATATATTGTTATCACTTTGGTGGAGAAGATCCTTGTGGTTACTTTTTTCATTTCAAGGTGAAATCAGATCAATAAAATATTCTTTCTCTTCTATCCTTGTAATTTGATGCAACTTTTTGTAATACAAGTATTTTCAATTCTTTAAATAAAAGTAGAGTACTATCTTGAAGTTCTAGGACTTTCAATATTCCATTACTCAAATGCAAAATTAAAACCAATAATACCTTTACAGACTGCATACCACACAAAAACTCTTACTGAAAGCAGTAAACTAAAATTTCATTGTGATGGGCATTTTAGAAGTGAGACAAGCAAGAGAGAACAGCACTTCAAAATGGAATACTGCAGCACAAGGTAGCACCATCTATAACAGATGATAATCAGTAAGGCAGAGAACTACACTTTATCACATAAGGCAGGCTGCATGGCAGCAAAAGATGGTGTTTTGGTGCCAGACTAAGGCAGTATAGTGAGGTTCACAAAACAGGAGAGCACTTTTTGTAGCAATGAAGGGAAGCAAAGTGTCAGCCTCCTTGCTTCCACACAGAATTGATGAAAAAACACTATGTTTGAAATTAACAGTGATATGACTTTTTTTTGAGTCATCTGCACATAGTTTCCATTTTTACCACATCTTTCTGTAGGTTGTCATCTGGTTTGGGGTTTTTTGGTAGTTTTTGTTGTTGTTAACTAAAAGCTTCCCAAAAATACAGGGCAGTAAAACACACCAATGTATCTGTAATATATTTCTTTTTCAAAATATCTCCTCTGTACTCCAGAATTTCTATCTCACAACCAGAATATTCCCATCATTGAAACTTTAAACTTACTAAGTTTTTATCCTGGTCTAATACTTATTCATCTTGAGTATGACCTACTTTTTGCACATATGCTAATACCTTTTGAACTAAAATGCAAACCCCAGCATGTAAGAAATGGAAATGACAGACAACAAAAGATGAGCATAGAATTTCTCAGATATTTGGGGAGAAATTCAAGAACAGAGCCCAGTTGAAGCTGAACCTAGCAAAAGATATTAGAGAAAAAAAAAAACCAAACGGTTCCTGCAGTTAAATTAACTGCAAAAAAGAAGTTGAGGGAAAAGGTGGTTTTGCTGATGGGTAGGGGAACTAACAAGTGAGAGATGGCATGGAGAAGGCAAAAGAACTCAGTGCCTTTATGTCTTGATCTTGATAGACATTGTCTGCTTTCAAACCTCTGTATGTAACAGCATAGTCTGAGAAGGAGTGAGACAGTTAACAGTTGGGATCAACACCTTAGAAGTACCTATAGAAACTGAATATATTTAAATTCATCAGTTTGAACAGCATGAACATTTCATCAGCTGTTTCAGCTTGAAAGTGCTGAAAGAGTTGGTGGATCATGATTGTAAGGTGTCTGTATCTCTTCAGTGAAAAAGAGTAGCAGCTGGAGGACGGATCCAAGACTGGGAAAAAAACTTCTTGTTATTCCCATCATTAAGTCATATCAGAAGGAGAACCCAGATAACTGTGGGTTGGCCAATCTCTTCTTTCTCCATGAAAGAGAGCATGTCTCTTTGGAATATATTTCCAGGCATGTGCAGGGCAACTGAGTAATAAGGAGTAGTCAACATCAATTTACCAATGGTAAATTATGCTGATTGAATTGGTTGTTTTTTACACAAAGACTGGTTATTGGATAAAGCAAAGGATTAAAAGTTCTATACCTTGACCTCCCTGGTCTTCTGACACAGTGTCCCACAATATTCTCGCTTGTCAGATGAGAAAATATAGGCTGGAATAATTGGACATAGACCTGTTGGAGCAAGTCCAGAGGAGGGTCACAAAGATGATCAAAGGATTGGAACACCCGTCCTATGAAAACAGGATGGGACTGTTGGGGTTACTCAGCCTGGACAAGTAATGGCTCTGAAAAGAATTTACAACAGCCATCCAGAACTTATGAAGGGCTTATAAGAAAGTTTTTCCTGGTTTTGTATTGCTTTACATAAGCACAAAATTAAATTTCATAGGGCATATGGTGAAAACAATTACTATTTGCCAAAACAAAATTCTTTGGAATATGTGTCTCAAGTTGTTGTAGTTGTTATTGTTATTGTTATTATTATTATTATTTTGCTTCTTTCTTCCATGCTTTCATGTCATATTTTAATTTGCTCATTTTCCCTATATTTTGAGTCTGAGGTCAAAAGTTATCCTAACTGTTCATTACAGAAGAATTGCAGAATAAGCTCTTCAGAAGGGTCAGGCAAGGAAGGAGAGGGATTGGGGTAGCTCTAAATTAGAGTGTTTTGATGTACAGAGCTCAAGGATAGTGATGATGAGGTTGAGTGCCTATTGGCAAGAATCAGAGGGAAGGCTAACAAGGCAAACGTTTCAGTGAGAAGCTGTTATAGAGCACCCAAACAGGATAAAGAGGCAGATGAACTGTTCTATAAATGTCTGTCTGATGTTTCATTATAGCCTTGTTATAGACATTATAGACTTGTTTATAGACTTTAACTTGCTGGATGCCTGCTAGAAACTCAACACAGTGGAGAGGAGGCAGTCTAGGAGGTTCCTGGAATACATGGAAGATCAATTATTGAAAGAGCTGGTAAGCAAGGCTCCTGGGGTTGGTGTCCCACTTGATCTGCTGTCATCAGAGAGAGAGGGCTGGTGGGTGATGTGATGGTCAACTAAACCTCTACCTTGGACTTCCAGAGGGCAGACTTTGCCTGTTCAGGACACTGTTTCAGAGAGTTCCTTTGGAAACAGTCCTTAGTGACAAAGGGGTCCAGGAAAGCTGAACATATTTTAAGAAGAAAATCTTAGAGGCACAGGAGTGGGTTGTCCCTCTGTGCCAAAAGATGAACTGGTAGGGAAGAAGACTAGCCTGGTTGAACAGGGGCTTTTCGTAGGAACTCAGGGGAAAAAAAAGAGAGGTTATGACCTTTGGAAGAAGGGGTAAGCAACTCAGAAAGAGTATAAAGATGTTGTTAAGTCATGTAGAGAGAAAATTAGAAAGGCACAAACTCAGTTAGAGATCAACCTCACCATTGCAGTGAAAGATAGCAAACAGTGTTTTTATAAATATATTAACAATAAACGAAGGGATAAGAAAAATCTCCATCCTTTATTGGACTCAGTGGGGAGAACCTTGTCCCATTGGAGGTTAGACATTGTGACATCCTTCTACAAGAAGAGCTGGAAGGAGAATTCAGGGAACTACAGGCCTCTCAGCGTGACCCTGGTGCCAGCAAAGGTCATGGAACAGATGCAATCACATGACATGTACAGGATAACCAGGGGACCAGGTCCAGCCAGAATGGGTTTAGGAAAGACAGATCCTGCTTGACCAACCTAATCTCCTTTTATGACCAGATGACCTGCCTAGTGGCTGAGGGAAAGGATGTCAATGTTGTCTATCTGGACTTCAATAAAGCCTTTGATGCTGCCTTCCACATCATTATTCAGGAGAAGCTGCCTTGGGCAGTTGCACTCCTTTCTGTTTTAAAAACTGGTCTGAAGAGCAGGGTGGTGAATGGTGCTACATCTAGTTGCCAGCTGGCCAGTCCTGTTTAACATCTTCATTGGTGATAAAGACGAGGGGGTCAAGTGCACCTTCAGTAAGTTCACATACGACACCACATTGGGCAAGGGTGTTGATCTGCTGGAGGTCAGGAGGGCTCTGCAGAGGGATCTAAATAGTCTGGATTGATGGGCCAAGGCCAACTGTATGAAATTCAACAAGGCAAAGTGCCAGGTCCTGCACTTTGGTCACAACAACCCCAGGCAGTGCTACAAGCTAGTGAGAGAGTGACTGGAAAGTGGCCCAGCAGAAAAGGACCTGAGGGTGCTGGTTGACACCAAGCTGAACATAAGTGAGCAGAATGCCCAGGTAGCCAAGAAGACTGAGAACATCCTGGCCTGTATCAAAGATAGTGTGACCAGCAGGATTAAGGAAGTGATTGTCCCCCTTTACTCAGCACTGTTGAAGCTATACATCCAGTACTGTGTTGTTTTGGGCCCCTCACTACAGGAAAGACTTTGAGATGCTAGAGTGTGTCTAGAGAAGGGCAACAGAGCCGATGAAGGATTTAGAGGGCAAATCATATGAGGAGTAGCTGAGAGATCTGGGGTTGTTTAACCCAGAGAAAAGGAGGCTCAAGGGAGATCTTATCACTCTCTACAGCTACCTGAAAGGAGGTCGTAGCAAGATGGGGCTCAGCGTCTTCCCCCAGGCAACTAGGAACAATACAAGAGGAAATGACCTCAAACTATGCCAAGAGAGGTCCAGGTTGGACATCTGGAAGAATTTCTTCAGTGAAACAGTGGTTAATCACTGGAACAGGATGCTCAGGGAAGTGGTGGAGTCACCATCACTGGAAGCACTCAAGAGGTGAATGGAGGTGGAACTTAGTACTATGGTTTAGTTGACATAGTGGTGTTCAGTCAAAGGTTGAATTAGATGGTCTTGGAGGTCTTTTCCAACCCTAATGATTCTGTGATTTTCCAGAAGAGCCTAACAGTCTGTGGAAATAACTATTCATTTCCTCAATTTTTTTGAAGAGTTGTCTTTCTCATATTAGACTAAACACTGAATTCTTTCTCAGTGAATTAAGGTTTTTATCCGGAGTGTTGCTTACACAGCTTCAGTTGTGAGATCTACAAAATCTAGTAGAAAAAATCAAACAAAAATCTTTTTTTGCTAGCCAAAGTGTTTCTGATTCATCAGTTGATGAACTGCAGCTGACAGACCCAACCTCTACCAAAAGCCTAAATACATTTTTGTTTGAAGTTTCATTCTGAGGAAAACAGAATGCAACTTAAAGGTAGAACATATCTTTTATCTAGACTGGGAAAGTATAACTGGAAAAATACAACAGTATATATATACTTTAATAGAACAGGTATCTTTTGTACTACTTCTTTAATTATTTATACTATTCCTTTCTCCTCTGCCTGCAGTTTGAATTCTGAATTGTAGATTACAGCAAACACCCCTCACTTCTCTTCCTTAAGGCAAACACTAAAAAAAGGATAATCATTCTTCAAGGTTCTGATAAAATCTTAGTATTAAACATCCAGTATTCTTTCATGGAACAGCATTTTTCCTGAAAACTTAAAAAAATGAAATCCAAAATGTGCTTTCATTTTACCCAGTGTTATTTTGCCAACACAGTCATTATGTTAACATTCTTTTCCTTGTAAACTCTAAGGTCATTAATGGCAAAGTATAAGGTCATATTGTATGTCTAGTGGCATAAAGTCACACATTAGTCCTCCTAATTAATTTACATAGCAATTGAATAAAGTCTTTTGTAGCTGCAGTCTAGACCTTACTGTACAATTAGTGGTCTGAACCTGTGAAATTATACTGCCTCTATTGAAAAAGGACATAAGTAAAACTGTAAATAGTGCAAGATTATGTGACTATAATTAGATTGTAACATGAAAATAGGTGTAATTACAATTAATTTTTTTACAAAGGTGTAATTTCTTATACAATGTTCCAAAATGTCATATTCATAGAAGTTCATCTTTCAGAAGAAACAAGATTCCATTACTAAGGAAGAATTCATTATAGATTAGGAAAAAAATCTGAAGGATTCTGATTAAATTTTCTGTTCCTTTTAAATTCCATTTCTTTAAACTGTATTATTTTCTGGAAAAGAGAACATCAGTTATTTTCAACTACTGCAAGATCAAATAGCTGAAATAAATAGTGTCCTTAAACTGAGACAATTGTCTATTCTCCTTTGCCAAACAAAATGTATATAGCACTCAAATGTGGGTAGAGGGAATTTCATTGTGGGGCTGCCTTGTGCATATTTCCTGTTTCATACAGAGGGGAAGAAAAAAAGACTCAAACTCTTAAAGAAGAGATTAAGTGAAACAAACCACAAGCACCCTTAGCTCAGGAAATGGCAACGTCTGAAAGGACATGTGGACCAAGTGTTCTGAAAAATGCTTTCGCACTAAGATATTCCTGCTGTTTCTCCTCTCCTCCCCATTGTGTTTATAGAAATAGTATCTTATGCCGTCTTTGTAAAGATGATTGCAACAAAGAAACACCATGTTTGCTTTTTCCTCCTAGTAGGAAACATCCATAACTCCTCAAATGCAGTAAAATACTGGAGACAGAAGGGAACACTGTTCAGTTTGATTTGCCTGCTAAGTGCAGGGAAAACACAGCACTGTATCTGAGACAAAGGCGGATTGGCTGTGCATTAAAGCTAGTCATACAGCATAAGGGTGTCTCTGTAAGTGGGTTTACAGTTCTTGATGAAAGGATAAGGGATCATTCCACACAAGGAGGAAACAACCACCACCAGTGGAGCTGAGAGTTGTTCTTAAAAAGCTTCTTGATAATGTTGTTAACACTCTTGTACGAAAGAAGCCAGAAAATAGCTGTAAGTGGATTGTTATGCATGATTACAAATCACAAGCTTCAGAAAGGCAGAAACACTAGTTTCTATGTGATCAATATATACCAGTTTTCTGTACAGGAGTAGAAGGAATATGCAAAGATTATTGTTATGTTGTATACAAATGTAACTGAACATGAACCGGCAGTGTGTCTAGGTGGCCAAGGCCAATGACATCCTGGCCTATATTAGAAATAATGTGGCTAGCAGGATGAGGAAAGTTATTTCCCCCCTGTACTCAGTACTGGTTCTGTGCTGTTTTGGGCCCCTCACTACAAGGAGGACACTGAGGTGCTGGAGCATGTCCAGAGAAGGGCACCAAAGCTGTTAAAGGGTCTGGAGCACAAGTCTTATGAGGAGACGGTGAAGGGAGACCTCATCCCTCTCTACAGCTGCTTGAAAGGAGGTTGTAGCCTGGTGGGATTGGTCTCTTTTCCCAAGTAACAAGTGATAGAAAAAGAGAAAATGGCCTCAAATTGTGCCAGGAGATGTTTAGATTAAATATCAGGAAAAATTTCTTCACAAAAAGAGTTATCAAGTACTGGAACAGATTGACCATGGAAATGGAGGAATCATCATCTCTGGAGGTAGATGAGTCACTTTGGGGCATTGTTTAGTGGTGGACTTGAAAATGTTAGGTATAACATTGGACTCCATGATCTTAAAAGTCTTTTACAATCTAAATGATTCTACATAAATCTCTGATTCTATCTTAAATGATAATGAAATGGTTTTGTATTTAGTGTTTTTACCGCTACAGTTATTTGACCGTTGCCAAAAAGATAGTTCCAAAACTGATTTTTTCTTTTATTCACTATTTAAAGAATAAAAAAAATGAAGGGGAAGGTAAAAAGAGGCAAATAATTCTTTCTCATGTGCATCAGTGAAATAAAATTACTGTGGAAATACAAAATGAAATTCATATTATAACTATATACTTTTTTTTAGGTGATGCCTGAGACACTAAAGGCCTCACTGTACTATGTACACCACTGAACTAATGTTTATAAAGGCACAGGTGCATGTGCCCAAAGTGTTGGCAGCAGGGACCTCTATGAGGAGGAGCTGGGGCTGCCCCATGCTGTGCATGGACAGTTCAAACTAATTCCAACCAAATCCCCGCAGGCTATAGCTGAACCCCTGAGCTAAAATGGTGGCACCTCTGGGAAAAAACATTTAAGAAACGGTGAACAAAAAAAAGAAAGACAGAGACAGGAGTGAAGAAACAAAATAGTGAGAAGCAGCAGAGGAAATATCAAGGTCTGAAGAGAAGGAGGAAGAGGAGGAAAAACTGGAGCAGATGCTCACAGAGGTCCTACACCAGAGTATGTGGATATTTCCTGAGGGAACTGCAAGCTGTGGGGAGAGCCCATGCCACAGCAGGGTAAGTGTGTGAGAGGGAGGGAACAGCAGGCATAAATCATTATGACTGACTATAAACCCTTTCATTTCTGCTGCATTGGGATTAGGAACAGGTAGCGGGGTTGGGATTAAAGGCTTAAAGTAGAGCCTCAGAGAGAAGGGATGAAAGATGTTTTAGTGTATGCCTTTTCACTACCCAAATCTATACAAATTGTAAATAAATGAAATTAATTTTCCCCAAGTCAAGTATTTTTTGTCCAAAATCATAGTCGGTAATCAATATCCCTGGTTTTATTTCAATCCAGGATCTTTCTCAACCTATTTTCTCCGAAATCTAAGGATGGGGAGTGAGTGAGCCCATGGATGGGATTTTGTTTGCCAAAATCAGCCCACCAGAGAACAATAAAGAAATTTTGATCTATTCATTCTGCAAAGTTTTGAGAGCTGTATGTTAAACAAGTACTTTTAACTAGAATTTTCTAGAACACAGTTTTTAATAACATTTTTTAAAAACTCAAAAAGCAACTTAAAAATTGACTAACAGTGGGATTAAGCATTTTATGCTTACCTATCACTCTTTTTAGAACAGATCCCTGAGATCCCTTAATACTCTCTTAAATAAAATCGAAGACAAAATTACTGTGGAGTAAATAGATGTTTGGTGAACTTGGGAGCCCACAAAGCGAATCGAACTAGAATTTTGCCTATTATGTTTTTTAGTTGGAGACAATAGATATGATGAATCTATCAGCATTCTATGCTCCACTTCTAGGCCTTCAGTGTAGCACTTGCTCCACTTCACCTCCTGAGTACAATTCAAAAGGAAGAATCAAAAAAGAAAGTAAAGAAGAAACCGTCAGCTTGTAATTAGTCACTTAAAATAACAAACTCCTCAGAAGGAACAGTATTCCTCCTTTGAAAAAATAAGAGTAGGATTCTGACAATCTGTTCTGCCTATATTCACTGACATAGGAATCATCAGCAAACCACTTGATTTCAGGTTGCTACTCAGTGACAGGCACTATTATTAAAATTGTTTCAATTCATCATGTACCTTATGGGCAATTAATTCCACATTTTAAATTGGTGGAATGCTTTCAAATCACTGAATAAACAACAATAAAAGGAAACTAAGTGTAATTTAAACTTTTAGTTTACCATGAACATCTGCCAGGTTCAGAAACAGTAATGATAAGGATATTCATTTATACAATACTAGATTGATACATGTATTGCCAGGAGATTCCAGAAAAAAAATTGAGATACATTACATGTCTCTAACCTGGTTTTTTTTCACACATTTATATACCTAAACCATTCAATTTTTACTGCAGATAGTTGGCAACTGTGGCCAAAAATGCCCTCTCCTCTCTATGACAGCAACTGTGATAGCACGCTTGTTCGATAGCATAGGTGGTATGATGTGCCACTGTAACATAGATTTAAATGGGCAGGAGGATCACCTGTGTCATATCACATGCAAGAGATGAAAATGCTACCTTCAAAATTGTGTCTATCGTGTAACTAGATTGTATCATTTTATTACTAAGGTCGAAGAATATAGCAACCACCTTGCAATTAACACAAAACTTTATTAACATCTTAGAATATATTGTTCTCAAACATTTTTAGTACGTGATACCAATCTTCCAATGAATTCTTTTCATTCTGTAAGTCTCTGGATAGGGTAGGTTTTTTTTGTTTTCCCGTTAACTTCCACTGGTCCAATTTCTCCTTCACTATGAGAGCATATTGACCATAAGGATTCTAGCACTTTCCTTAAATGTTCAGCAATATTTAACCTGAATCACAGTTTTCTCAGAAATTATTTGTAGTAACCTCCAATAAGTTTTGGAGTTAAAGGTGAATAAAGTTGATATTAATAATTTTTCCATTACTTCAATGGATGATCACTGAAAAATGAATAGTACTAAGAGATGTTACATTGTCATGTTTAACAAGGTCAGAGAGGAGACATGACCTTTATCCATTAGAATTCAAACTCACAGAAGAAGAGACATTACTGTAAAATTGTGTTCTCATTTAACTGAGATAAACCCAAAACAATTCCACTGATTGTAAAATATTTCTGCATTTTAAATAAAATATCTTGGCTTGAAATCCATTAAGGTGTTAGCCATCTCACTCAATCTACTGATGAACCACCAGAAGCAGAATCAAAATCAGACAAAATAAGATGATTTATCCTAGGGTTATAGATGGCAGATCTTTTTCTGTAGACACATAATCTATAAATTTCTTTCTCAAAGCAGTGAATTTGTTTTTATAACACGAAAGAAAGACTCTCACCTGTTTTGAGGGCTATAAGTCTCTGCTGGAAATACAACTGGACTTGACAGAAGGGCTTTCTTTGTTCTACATGCTTTTTCTCTACCATATCTTGAAGGCTCATAATGCAGAGTGAATTTTGAACATTTACATCTTTCTCTGCATTTTTTAAAGGATAATGTTCACTCAATAGCACAAAACCAGAAGTACATGATTACAAAGGGTGAAAGAATCTGCATTCAAATTACCCATGAGTTTAAATGCTTGGCTCTGTATAATTACTTTCAAATTATTTCTGTCAAACACACATTATAGTTGAGTTAGTCATTTATATTTTAAAAATAAAATTAAGAAAATCAAGGAAGAACTTATTCAGAATTTTTAATGAGCACAGATTTTTCTTTAAGAAAAGGTATCAGTTTTTTAAACTACACATTACTTAACCAACTTAGTTTGGTGGATATGCAACAAAACAGATTAACACATTAAAGCCTACAACTCTAGCATTCAGTATGGAAAATATGATGATCCAATATATATATAAGCATGTTTCTATGTGAAACATTTACATATTTTAAATCAATTTTTTCTTTCTCTGAATTGGTGTCTTTTATTGCTTTCACATCCATCAGTGAACGGGTTCTCTTGAAATCATAATATTGTGATTAATACCACATTGTGTTCTATGTAGTTGTGTTCATGGTTAGAACAGGAGAAAAGAAAATAAAATAGACCTCCTGTCTTATTCACTGCATTTGTATCTATGATTGCCAAGATCAGCTCTTCTATGAACTTACAAATCTATTTAAAAAGATGCAACTACACACTGGTAAAGATGCACAGCAGGGCATCTGGAAGTGTCAGGGTGGATTCTCTCCTTTTGATATACTAACCTTTAAAGAAATTACTTAGGTTTAATTTTATACTAAACCCAAACCTGTACACCAATGAATTGAACCAAGAACAGGATGAACAGACAGATCAGAGGACAAACAGTAAATATTAGATGGTATGTTGCTGTATAAATGAATTATCCCAGAGTTATGATAGAAACTTCATGTTATATATACACATCTATATTTATGTATATATATGCAAACAGAAATAAAACTATTTAGAACGTACCATATAATTGCTTTCTATTTTACAGAAAAACTAAAACCTTCAGAATTGTTGAAGTGTTAAATATTTATTGGTCCATTTTCTGTATTGTTCTTGTACATTCTTCAGTTGTAATCAAAGATTTTCTGAGACTTAAAATACAGTCCTCAGTGCTGTCAGTTGATCTTGGCAGATGCAATCGAGAAGACTTGTCTCTAATACTACTTTTAACATGCACTTCATGTTGTAAGAAAATATTTCAGGCTTTTTATTTATGTAAACATCCTTTTTCCAAACCTCTCAAAATCAGAGATCATCTCTAAGATCATCTGTAATGGGGTGGAAGGTAATGAAAACTGGTCTGACTTAGACCTTATCATAGGTGAGAGACTCCATTGGATTATATTGTGCTAGAACAAAAGAGAAAAAATCCTGGGTGGAGTACCAACATGTTTCGGATGGGTTTGAACAGTACAGATATTTTAGCTTTGTGGTCAGGCTGCACAGTGGGTCTATGTCAGGTGTCTGCATGTGGCAGGTCACTGAGTACACAGCTACACTTCATGCCACCCTTAGCTTTGTCCCTTGAAGTATCCTGACACAGATAACAGGAGGTTTACCCTGTAAGAGATGTAACATTCCTTACATCCATAGTGAAACTCTTTGTCTCATATATTGAGATATTGTAAATCTGAGGTTATTGGCCAAGCTGGAAATGGAGTTTGGAAAACAAAGTCTTCTTTAATGTCATTAGAGTCTGTTTTAGGGTAAATTACACAAATGCTAAGTCTGCTGGTGTTTTTCTGGGCATGTTGTCCTTAATTCATACAAGTCTGCTCCATTGACCAAAATTGGCTAAGAAGAATCCAGAATTACTTAGAATACCATATTTGATGCTGAAGGGCTACACTAAAATTGTTAAAGAACCCAAGGGTCTTAGATCTCAATATCTGTCATTTCCTTTGCTAATCCCTTCTAGATAATAGCTTTAGTATGTAGCACAGGATTGTCCTAGGAAAGGCAGGGGAATATATATCTTTAGCTGTGATATTTCTCAGTATCTCAGCTGATACAGTCTTTAGTATTTTGGATAGAATACTTAAGCACAGAAATGCTTTTCTATAGGAAGAAGCAGATAAAAGCAACTTTTTACAACCAGGTATATTTCAATGAAATTGTTACTAATTCCGTAATGGAAAAAAATAACACCAAATCACAAGTGCCACAAAAATGTTACCTAATACTATATGTTTCTCAATTAAATATTTCTGGGTTTATTCCACTAAGGACAGCTATTTTAGAGCTGACATGAATGTTGCTTTGATCTGTTTCCCTGGAGAATTTTTCTGTAATTAATTAAAATGAAGGAATAAATTCTAAACCATAACATCATCAGGGACCTGTGTGGGTGCTGGAATTCATGAACTCTGTATTCTCTGAAGGATTAAATAGTAGAGAAATTAGTATGGTTTATAAATAATTCTTAAGTATAGAACAACTTTTTGATTCTGGATGCATCACATTAAAATTACCATGAAGCAGTAAAATGGTATGAATTCACAATTTGATAAAAATATCATAAAACTAATTTTTACATTAGAAACAAATTATTTTATTTCTTGATGCAAAATTCCTAAATACTTGTCAGCTTATACTGTTCAGGATCTGTTTCCAAGAAATTGAAGTTATTGTTTATTCAGTTTAATTGGCAAAAAATACTAAAATATATTTATCTCAGTACTTCAGAACTACATGTTTTAGCAGTTGTTAAACAGGTTGTTAAGTTATAGTAACATATCCTTCCTGGGGGGAAGGGAAACCAGCAGGAGATTGGACTCAACTGCAATAAAAATTAATTTTTTCAGCTTCAGTGGAACACAGTTTCGGATGGCATGACTATTTAGTTCTAACTGGTTTAAGCATGAAAGTTATAGTATAAATTCTGACACTTTTAAATGGAAAAGAGGCAACCTTGCAATTAAGCCTCACAATAGTGGTGTGGTGAGGTGTGAAAAATATGAGTCTTATTCAGCATCCAAGATAAATTATTGTAAATCTGTAGTAGATATATGTCAGAAATGAATTCAAAATGCACCATAGAAGATTTTTCATTACTTCTAAAATGCATGACACTGCAAGTTTTACTGCTGACTGCCGTATTCAGGAATTAGGCTGTGGAAAAGAGATACTAACTAAACTGTAACTGAAAGTCTCCAACATGCATTAGCCATATGAATACTATATGCCTAGAGTGCTGGAGAGAGAATAATTTGTCTCACTGTATCATTTCTTTCATTTTGCTGTGCCTCCGTCCTTATATTCTCAATCCCTATTAAATGAAAACATCAGAAAAAAAATCCAACCAACAAATCTCAGTGTATTTGTAAAGACTAAGACAATAATACTAACATTTTTATCAATAGAAAGAATTCAGACAATATCTATAGAACATACATTTTCTGTAAAAATATAATCTTGGTATAAATTCAGAATTTACTTTCCTCCTCAAATATTTGTTGATGTGTAACTAATTCTCATGACTCTCAAGTAACATTCAGAAATAAAGAAAAATAATTTGAATCTAGTAAAAAATCCTGTAATCCTTCTTAGCCAAAATAATCATCTAGGGGAGGTATCTGAATAGGTGATCTCCAGTGCAAAGCTTTGTGTTTAATTCAGTAAAAATGGTATCTAAAAAACACATTCCTTAGGGAACTGTCAGAAGGGACTGTCCTCATGTAGAACTTGAACATCTGGAATATTCAAGTGTGAACACTTCATTGCAAATCATCAAATTTAGTGCAACTTATTAACTGGATTAAGGGCAGCAAGTCTAAACAGACTTATCACCTGTAAATGAAAGGCAAGAATACAAATATTGTTTTCATTAAACAGCAAATCAAAAGTTTCTATCATAAGGACGAGTAAATTACCATCTTGGTGAACTGAAGTAGCTGCAGACAGTTTTCTTTCTGTATATATTAACTGATTGAGGATCTGGTGAAGAAAGAATAAAGTCTGAATGATCAAGTCACGGAAAAAAGAGTTTTTAAAGATTTCGCACTGTTTAATTTCAGAATTATCCCTGACTTATAGTTCCTTAGTATTCTTTAAAACAGTAAATTATGAAGAGGTTAGGAATATAGGATAAAATAAACTGCAAAACCAAGAAATTAAAAATTTTTATGAAAAATAATGCAGATTTTATCTTTTAAACAGAGAATGCTCCATTTCTTGTTCTGTCGTGAAAAGACAAAGGTGGTCTACCAAGTCCATACCCATGTTCCTGTGATAATTTTATAAAACATTCTTGATTTGAGAGAATTATCTATGAAGGCTGGCCTGGGAATACATTTTCAAAGCAAATGTTAACATACATCTGTATCAATACTAATCTTGAGAAGGTTTTATGCTTCTTTCTTTTTTCTAACCTTTTTAGAAAAAAATGCACACAAAAATTAGATCTAATACCTATCCTTAGCATTAGAAAATTGCTTTTCAGTATCCTCACATACAAGATAGCTTTTACTGAATCAGAGGCTGTGATGTCTTTTTCCTGTTAATTATGGAAGAACAACAGAAGTCGTTTGGGTGGGGCTAGAACACCTTAACTCTTAGATAGAAAAGATTTTGTTTATTAAAGAAGACAGGATGAATCTATAATTATGATAATATGGTAAGTGCCGATAATTAGACAATGGAATTTAATAATTTTTATAACCTATAAGAACTAGTTACCTTATGTGAGTTTAAGAATCATCTGGACAATACTCTCAGGCACACAGTGTGACTCCTGGGGATGGTCCTGTGCAGGGCTATGAGTTGGACTAGATGATCCTTGTGGGGTCCCCTCCAATTCAGAATATTCTGTTATTCTGTGATTCTGTCTGTTTGCAACGTGTAAATATGGAAGTGATTCCAAATGAATAGACAGTGCAAGGACATAAAAGGCAGGCACAGATGGGTTGTGCGCATTAACAAATACTTGGTTTTTTATTATCATAGAACTGTGATGTCTTTTAGTTATGTCTGAGACTGTTCACTGAAAAAGAACTACAGGAACTAACAGATGTTTGGTCCTATCTTCCCTAAATCTTACTGAGCATTGTCATCAGTTTCACAGACAAATTACCTGTTCATCTACTGTGGACAGACCTTGAATCCTTTTATTGTGTTAACAAATACACTGCTGGCAGTCTTAACATTTGCTTATAAAACCTTTGACCCGAACGTAAAACATACCCTGGTTTGGGTTAGATTTTCCTAAAGTTTAAAAGTGAAGGAGTAGTAATCACCACTTATAACTACTCATTGCGTCATTAGCCCCCTTCTATCACTTTCTCACCGTAATAAAGCCATAAACCCTATCCCCTGAGCAGGAGACAGCGGGCACACCTATTAAGTACATGATGGTCCTGCTGACCAGTACTTTTAAGACAGTTGTTGAGACATAACACTAATTTGGTCAGACATTCATGAGGGTAAGCTGAGAGCTCTGTGAACTTTCTGGATTGTAAATACAGTTTTACATATTTTTTCAGTGCACATGAAGAATTGTCTTCATATTTTCCTTATTCTATGCCTTTCCTTTTGAAAATCTAAGTAAGAAAAAATAGAACTATTTGACAAACCTTGCACTAGTAAAATGAAATAATTTGGTTTCCTGAGATTTCTCACTGAATGTCCTTGACATAGTTTCTGTGGGATCAGTGTCAGGAGTCAAACCCTTTCTTCTGAAACCATACAAGATCTTTTTTTCTAATACTATGAATGCTAACAGGATCTAAAATACTTGTTGAAATAAGCTCCCATGAAAGGAATCTCTGTTCAGAAGCAGAAAAGGTTACTAGAGGTAGGGGATACTTTGGAAATGAACATAATGTTCTTTTTAATTCTCTTTTGTCATTGTCAATGTTTTTCCAGTCTTCTAGAAATAATGAATAGTTTCCATAAAGGATAAGGGAAATGTAAAAATCTTTTGAGTTATGTCAGAGTCACTTATACAAGCACCAAGCAGATGATTTTGATGGAGGTGACAACTGATTAGAAACTTTAGTCACTGTTTAAAAAGATCTCTATGTGAGATTCTGTTAGTTTTTATTATATGAACCTGGGCAAGCATCTGTATGACAAACTAAAAAGTAATAAGTGGCCTGTTCTATAAAAAAGTGTTTTTTTTTCTTAAATAAGTATAAATACTTCACAAATAAAAAAACTGTTTACTTGTATTTCTCTTTGTATAAAAATAACAGTTTTTTTGTTTGTTTGTTTTTGGTTTTGTTAGGTCAGAGTATTACAAAAGGTTTCTTTTTATTTTTTTAAGTTTTTTAACATGATGTCTTAGAGTTTTTGATTTTTTAATTTTTATAGACTTTAGAAGTAGTTATGTAGTGAATGTAGACTTTAAATGTAGCTGTGTTATATTTCTCATGGTGTTATATCTTTTACCAGTATTTTCCAGTAAATTAATGGTTGTACATACCAACCCCCCTCCCCTTTAGCTGTTTAGTCTTCTTTTCAACGTGGAATTGCAGAAAATACCTTAACGCCTGCACCTCAGGAGATGAAAACATAGGCACAACAGCCTTCAAGCCTGGAAATTTGGAGGGCCTCTAAGGACTCAACGTGCAGAGAGGAGGATGAAGATGATGAAAGAGGGGTCCCAAAATCCCCCAGACTCAATTCCTGAAGGGGTGTGCCGAGGGGCGGAACAGGGCGGAACTGGGCGGTGGATGAGCAGGGATGGGATGGACACCACTGCAAAATTGTAGCACCTGTGTCTGAAGGCATGCACAGTGGTTTCTATTCCCGGGGCCTGGAGGCTCATTAAAGCTTCTACTCTCCTTACCTTATCTCCTACCTAATTTGGCCTGGAGTCTTTTTTTCTCCTCAGTGTTTTAGGTAACAACAATATACCAAATAGAAACAAATATACAGGTCAGGTGAAACTGAAACAGAATCTTTTTACTCTTCTATAAATCTTTCCCCATTTGAGGAAAATATAAAGGGGAAAAGTAATAACAGGTATAATTGATAACTATGAAGTATAGAATTTTTATATGAAATTTTTTTCCAATTTATATTCAGAAAAGTCCAGGATATGATAGTGATAAGCTTATACTTGCAGAATACAAGTTGTGTTCAACACTGACTATACACAACAATAGGATCATTGCCATCATGTTTAATAAAGCTTTTTCTTCCTGCAGCTAAGTTAAACTGTAGAAGTTTGAAAAGATCATGACTAAAATCTATTGTTCACAATTTCCATGCTGGAATATTTTCTGAGAAACTGGTTTTCATCAGCAGAAATTATAAGAATAATTTAAATGTTCCTGGTTGCATTAGGAGTGCATTAAGAGTGTAAAAATGATCAGGCTCATGAACAGACTACAAACACTACTTAGGAGAACACTGGAATATAAATGTTCTGGTGTCCTACTCTGTTCAGTTTAACAGTACTATAAAAAGGTTCTTATTAAAAGTTGACATTAAGCTTAGAATGTATTGTATTGGGTTTCTGTGGTCAGGTTTTGGTAGTAGGTGGGCTATGGTGGTGACTTCTGTGAGAAGCTGCTAGAAGCTTCCCCCCTGTCTAGTAGAGACCAATGCCAGTAGGCTCCAGGATGGACCTACCACTGGCCACGGCTGGGCCAGTTAGGAATGATAATAACACCTCTGTGATAACATATTTAAGAAGGAAAGAAAGGTTTTGGGTAGATGAAAATTGCAGAGAAGAGTGGAGTGAGAACATGTGAACAACTCCGAAGACATCAGGGTTGGTGGAGAAGGGGGAGGACGTGCTGCAAATGCTGGAGCTGAGGTTCCCCTTCAGCCCATGGTCCAGACTGAGGTGAGACAGCTGTGCCCCTGCAGCCCATGGAGGACCACAGGGGTGCAGAGATCCACCTGCATCCTGTGGAGGAGACCCATGCTGGAGCAGGTAGATGCCCGAAGGAGGCTGTGACCCCATGGTAGACCCATGCTGGAGCAGGGTCCTTGCAGGAACCTACTTGCCCATGGAGAGAGGAGAACATGCTGGGGCAGGTTTTTCTGGTAGGACTCATAGCCTTGTGTGGCATCCACACTGGAGCAGTCTGTGCCTGAAGAACTGTATCCTGTGAAAGAGCGATCCACGTTGCATCAGTTTGTGAAGAACTGTTGCCTGTGGGATGGACGCACGCTGGAGAAGTCTGTGGAGAACTGTCTCCTGTGGGAGCAGGGGAAAGACTCCTCACTCTGAGCAGCGGCAGAAACAACTGACCATGACCTCCATTCCTGTCTCCCTGTGCCACTGGGGCAGAGGAGGTAGATCTTGGGAAGGAAGAAGGGGTGGGGGAAGGTGTTTTTAAGATTTATATTACTTCTTATTCTCCTCCTCAGATTCTGTTAGTAATAATGTTAATTAATATCACCACTTTGAGTTTGTTTTGCCTGCAACAGTGATCAGTTAGTGATCTCTACTGGTCCTTATCTCTGTTCATGAACCCTTTGTTATATTTTCATTCCTCTGTCCAATTGCAGAGGAGTGAGAGAGTGGTTTTAGTGGGTACCTGGCATCCAGCCAGGGTCAACCCACTACATGTATATACTCAGCATTACACAAATCTCAATGCGTGATGCTCATCTTTAAAAGTGAAAAGGGATAGAGCCTCAGCTGGTGCAAATTGCCATTCACTTTCAGTCACTCCTGCCACTGGTATGTGAAATGTTTCTCTACATTTTTCATCTCACATTTTTATATCAATCAAATTTTAGAATTCAACTATTTTTACCAGCATGACAATTTCCTTCTGTCTTACTTAAAGTTAGGTCCCAGATCTCAGAGAAGAGTTTCACTTTGTTTCTGGTAAAACAATATTTTAACATAATCCAAAATCCACTAATGCCACTAATTGATGTAGACAGACTTTGAATGAAAGTACTTGATGATAGGCATTGAAATACTTTGTTGTAAAACACAACATTTTTAATAAGTATTTTGCTTTTTCCCTGTCAACTGTATTTGTGGTTAATTTTTGATTACTATACATATTTAGCTCAAGCTAAATATAACATATTTAGCTCAAGCTAAATATGACCCCACAAGCCCAGACGAACATACTTACTGTTTAGGGAAGTTTATGGTAAGGACAAAAGAAAACACAATCCCCTCAAAGTCCAGTTCAGTGTCATAAAAACAAGATCATCCTTTCTCTATTACCAGGTACTGGCACTTTGAAGCAATCCCCTTAAGATCTTAATGTCCTTAAACTTTAAATTAAATTTGTCGAATATCTTCTTATCATTCTAAATCTCTAAAGACTCAGTTTACAGTGAGATAGGAAGATGGTAGAGTTTGGTGGGACTGTATTTTTTTTAATGTGTATCAACTCTTAAGTCACTTTTTTGAATCATCCCAAAAACATTCAGCTATTTTTGTACCAGTGTACCTTAATTTAATTTTAATGTAAAAGTTCATTCTTTTCTGTTGATAAACCTGAGAAGTTAATGCGAATGGATTGCATTGCAACAATAAACATGTTTTTTCAGAAGGTAAACACCATCCACTAAGACTTCAGCTCATACTGATGTCTCAATTCCATGTAACTGCTCTTAGCAGTATCTACTTTTCACTGGGAGAACATAATGGGATACCAAATAGCATTACCTAAAGTGATGTCATTGAGGAGGTCCACAAGAAGCTGGGAGAAAGCACGGCCAGGACAGCCAACCCAAACTAGCCAAAGGGGTATCCCATACTGTAGGATAACATATTCAGTGTATAAACTGGGGAGAGTTGGTCAGGAGGGGCCAATCACTGCTCAGGCACTAGCTGAGCATCTGTCAGCAGATGATATTGTGCATCACTTTTTTTCTCTTGGGTTTTATCCTTCTCTCTCCTTTTCAGAATTCACTATTTTTCATGCTTTTTTTGATTAAATATAGCCTGGTTTTGCATTGGAAACAGTGATAGGAAAGGTTTTAACAGTGACTTGGAGCACAGTGTTTTCTATTCCAACTTCTGGACTCTTCCATCACATCCCAAAAGTTGTTTTTTGAGAGAAGTCATGTAGTTTTTATGACTAATTTTTATTCACATCTTTTAAAGACTAATAATTCATGTACAAGTAGCCTTTGTCTACTAAAGGTGTGTCTAAGTTTTATTTGGCTCCCCACCAAGTTCCCAGACCCAGCACAAAAAAATCCTCCAGCAAAGAGTAAAGAAAAAAAAATATGAAAAATTCAGACTAGCCGAACTATATTAAAATAAATGTATTTACATATATTACAGTTATATGCAGTTGAAATACTACATACAGTTCCAAAGGGAAAAGGGAAATGGAAGGGGGAAGGAAAAAAAGGACAAAACCAAAATAGATATACACAATCGAAAACTCAGGATCTAGCAAACTAAAGAATTAGCAAAAGAATATCTTACTACTTTCCTTGGGACAGTACAATCGCCCAAATGCTGCCGCCACGCTACCGGACTCCAGATCAGCAGAAACAAGAGGCCCCGTAGGTGCAGCCAGGCCCCAGCTCCCCCACAGAAGCGAGACCGGCTGCAGGGGATCTGCTGTCTCCAAACCTTGCCAGAAGGGAAGAGAGGAAGAGGCTTCTCTTTCCGTCTGTTTATATGTTTGGATTAGGTAAAGGAATAGGATGAAATATTTCCTTCCTTCCTTCCTTCCTTCCTGGCAACCAGGAGGAAGACCTAATACTTAAAACCATTACAAGGTGTTACCTACAATTTATAAACCTCAGCGTAGTTGTCAGTGCATCATTAACCCTTTATTTTGTTATTTAGTGGGGCTGACTTGTAATCTTCCCAAAATAAATATATAGTCTGCTTGTTGATGTTGGTATTTATGATGACCATTTGATTGAAGCAGTAAAACAAACCAACCAAATAACATTTTTTCAGTTACATCAAAGGAAAAACAAACCAAAACAAAAAACAAACCAAAACAAAAACTAAACCAACAAGGAAACAAAAGACAGAATGTGGTTGGCAACAAATTGCACTTGAGGTATTAATTTAATTTTTTTTAGTCTGTGACATATGAGACATTGATATATCTACCTTAATAGGGATAGAAAGAAATGCTAGCATACGTAAAAATGAAGGAGATCAGGAAAACCTAAGCACTAAATCGGTTTAAAATAGTTTTGTTTGAAGTGTCTCACTTTTTTCTCATCCTAATTAAGTAAGATGAATCATTTATCATCATCGATTGTATCAACAATGCTTTCAAAATGATGGAATACCAGTACTTGAAAGCTAGGGGAACATGTATCATCATCTCAACATTCTGATTGAACATTAAAAAGTGGATAAAAGAATAGCAGAAATTAAAGTTCAGATTCCCAAGGTCTGTACTCTTATACAAGGGGAGTTAGAGTTTCTATTTTATTCTACAAGGTCACAGAACATTCTTTGTTGTTGCAAAATACCTTTACAATTTAAACTCTTTGGGATATTAAAAATTAGATTATATTTGAGTTAAACTGTTAATACCAGTATAATATTTTAAGTACTTAGAGAACAATTTTTAATGGGAATAGCAGAAAAATAGTGCCTGAATTATCTTGTATGTACTGTACTGCCAAGTTCAGATATAATTGATATCAATCTTGGAGTTCATTACAAACAGAAACCAAATTCTTCCAGTACCAGTGGAGTTTGTGAGGATATTATTTTTTCTTGACCATCATAAAGTTTAATAATATGTTTTTCCCTTTTGCTGAGATCATCGAGGAGAGCACTGCGATCGTGGTACCTGTCAGCACAGACTTCAATATCTCTATTAAAACAGATGAGAAAACTTGTAAAGAATATTAAAATATTTCTCCAAGATCATGTGTATACAGCAGTTTTAAAAGCCACATACACATTTTCTTGCACATCATTTCAATATGAAACTGTAAAAAACCCTTCACGTCTTGGAAAAAAAGCTTCAGGCCAGTGAATATTATATAATCTGCATAAAACCTTTAGTTTATGTGGTGTTTCATGTTTCAGGAAACTCCAGCTCAAAAATAAGAATTTATTAAAAAGGCTGGTTGGGGTTTTTTTTGTTGTTAAAAGGTAAGATTTTTCTAATTTTTAAGTAAGACTTGTTTGGAGCACAGTTTTGTTAAAAAGTCTTCAATACTTTTTTATATTATATTTGCTCTGTTTGTGTCACAGTTGCACACTGCTTTGTGTCTCTGCAGGAAACTTCATGTAGATGCAGTGCTTGAAAGGTTAATGGCATTTACTGCATTACTAATCTATTCTTTAAATCACTGATTAGCATGGAAATTGATTCCCAGCTTCTAGTGGCTGAAACAACATTAATCTAGTCTCTGCTAGTAAATATGTTACACCTTTCCTATGTTACCAGGTGACAACACATCATTAATTTGATAGTTTCCATTGTTCTGTCCTTTGCTGGAACACCTATAAGTTTGAACAATGAGCAAAAATATAATGTATTCGTTCTGAAAAAAAAATAAACTGGTTTATCTTTAAGTGCATATGAAATGCGAAGGACAAGTATTTTTTGCAACTCTTAAGCATCCAGAAGTATGGATACAGGCATTAAGTAGTGGTCAGAGAGATATAACATTATGACAGTTCTAAAACTTGCAAATGCAATCTACTGTGACAGTGTTGAAAGGTGGGTGGACAATATCCAATTTTCAGCTACTACTACCCTATCTCCACATGGCATTCAAATTGCAGACAAACCTGTAATTTCTTGTTTTATCCATCAGAACAAACCCAGATGCACAATTACACATTGCATACTGCAAGAAAACATTGTACCTCAAAGAACTCTTCAAAGCTACTTTCAGCTTCCAAACACCAAGCCCAATCTTGCCATTACAGTATTGGATTATATTCACACAGAGTGGTATCTCTTTTGGGTATGTAAAGTCCTGTGGCTTAGCTGTCTTGCCCAGAATCCTACTTTCATTGTTAAATTAAATGAATCGTAAAACCAGAATTTATTTAACAGGATACTTTTTTCCTGTCAACTTACATAACGTACATAACAATTTATGCATGAATCTACAACCTTGTTTTTAAGCTGTAGAAAATAAACTCTCCTTGATGGAGAGATAGGAGGTGGTAGCACACTATCTCTTTACAAATAATCACACCTGATTTAAGAATTTTCTGTCATAAACTTTTAATCATAAATTGTCATAGAATGAGGATGAAATGAAATTCATACTACCATGAAAGAAATTCTACTCTGGGTTTTTTTCACTCTAGTGAACCAGCTGAAAAAAAAAAGGCTGATGATCTCAGTGATGTTACTGAGAGTGCATTCTAAATATCTAATTCAAGTGCTTTGCTAAGACAGATATGCGTTCACCTTGAAAATAAAATAAGAAATTAATAGAATATCAGTTTTTGTAAACACTGTGTTGTTTTATGACAGTATTTCTGACACATTGAAATTTAAAAAAATTAGATGATGTAATGTATTAAAATCTCAAAATAGTCAAAATCATAGAAAAATAATAAAAGCATTCATAATACTTGTCTGCATGCTATGAATGAAGATGAAGTTTACACAAAAGACAGAAAGTGAGCTGAAGGGTCAATAAAGATCTAGAAATCTCTAAATAACAACTATGTTATTTTTTAAAATAAGAAAAAGATATCACAATTAAAAATGTTTAACCATTGTATTGAAAAAGAAAACTACTAAAAATACCTGGAGAGAGGCAGGACTAAGCAAAGTCTGTAATTTAAAATGTGAGATGACACAAATGTCATCAAAGGAGAAAGAAGAAAAAGGCTCTTATATACTACTATCCCAGAAAGTCCTGTTCTTCTAACCAAAAAACATACAAATGAAATGCAACTGAGTATTAAAAATCCCAAAAGAAAGAAATACCAGGATAGTTCTAATTTTGAAGAATAAGGTAAAAAATGTCCATGAAGACATGAAGACTGTAGGTCATTACAAAGTGTGTGCAAATATATTAGACATCATTCTGCACTCTATAAAAAAGAAATATTTCCACAGATTATTATGATGAAAATATGCAAGCACAGGGTGGAGAGTACATAGAAATTGATTGAGAGACAAACAGGAAAATATGAATCTGAGAGATTATCCTGTACATATAAGTTTTATATTTTTTATAGACTAGAATTTTTCTTCTATTAGTATTAAGACTTAAGGAGAATGAGAAAAAGTACCAAATAATCTCTGTAAATAACCTAGCTATTTCTATCATTAACAGTTAAAAAAAAAAAAGAAAAATACAACAACATACTTAGAGAACCAGTCCATATGTAACATTGACATTTTTTATTGAATGAAGGGACAAATAAAAATTTAAGAAGAAAAAAATACTTTGAAAAATGTGCATTAATATAGAAAATTGTCCTGGTGATGAATGTATAATTAGTCATACAAGGCTAGATTACCATCTGTCTAGTCCAGTTATTTGTCTCCATCAAGACTCTGTGCAAGCTTTATTAGAAGAGCACGTGAAAAATACCCTGGAAAATGCTTATAAAAGTGTCACCTAAAGAAGAGTTCCATTAATTTAAAGGTCACTAATATTTAGAACTAGCAGAATTAATACTAGTTAAAAATACATTTTTTCAATGTTCATTACGTTGAACACTATGTGGTTTTAAATGCTCTGAACTATATATATGTATTACTGATCCTTTTGTGAAGTCAAATTTCAAAGATTATTATGTACATACTAATGAAAAATATTTTTTCACAAGCAAGTTTCATGCTTAATTAACTAGCTATGTATTGTTTTCTTCTGCCAACTATGTTTCAATTTAGTTGATCTTCTCTTCCTCTTTTCTATTTGAGATAAAAGTTTCCAATCTATGTTTTGGTGACAGAACTGTAATTTACTGTGTGCCTTTTCAGAATAATTCCTAATATTTTCAGTCCTTTTATTAGATTTTGGTTTGGGATGTTAGGGGTCTTTTTCCTCCCAAAGGACTTTGCATGTTCAGAGTACACTTCATTGAACTTCTTCAGTTATTCCATTTCTGAAGAGATTTTCATGTGAAAACATCCTGGGGAAAAAAAAATTTAAAATTCCATAGCCAGAGCATAGTAAGTCCCATTTCTCAACTGAATTCTAGTTCAAGTGGCAAATACTGGACTTCACTTCTATCAAATACTTACATTAAAGCAAAATTTAAATTATACAGAAATCAACTAATTTCTGATAAGAGATTTTTGAGATATCTGACAAATATAGTCTACTGTTTTTTCCCCTGCCTTTCCATTTCTATGGAAGGAAAACAAAGAGATAAAATATCTTAGCAGATGATGGCTAAGATGCCAGATAAAGTAATGACCTGTTTCTAAACAGCTAAGGAAGCGATGTTATCTCAGGGTCCTGCTGCCAAGAGAATCAAGATTAGGTGGATGGTTTCCATCCTCACCCATCGCTGTGGTGTTACAGCAGTATGACATCATCACAAATTTGCAGCTGAAATAGTAGTTATGCGCTGTTTCTACTCTTTTTAAATGATTCTGTGAAGAGTAGAATAAAATAAACCCCAAACACGTAGCAGTGTGGTAGTGTCACAACATCCTAATGTTTTTCCTTTCTTTTCTTGCCCTTGGAACTTTGTTCAAAACATTATTATTTACCCAGTATTATCTGTATAAATGAACTATGAAATCTCTGGAGTTGAGACAGCTCTGAACAGAATCTAGATTAGTCCACACCTGGAATAAGAATAGAAAGTACTAGGAAGTTTCTAGAGCTAGTCAAAAGGAGATGGGACACATTTTAAACTCTAAACTTGGTGGTATTATGCCTTAATTAAAAACAGGGGGGTTTTGTGCACTTGGACACTTATATAGCTTACACCCTTGATTTTGTTTGGTTTTACCCTTGTTTTGGTTTTGTTTTTTTTTTTTGGTTGGTTGGTTGGTTGGTTGCTTGGTTGGTTTTTGGTTTTTTTATTCAAACTGTACTTCTTCCTTTCCATTTTACTGTTCTTTCTTTAACTTCAAGAGATTGAAGTTCTCACAGATAGTATTGGATATCTGAATACAATTCATTCTACACTATGAGATTTCAAATTTAAAAATTCCATATTAAAAAATAAATATAATAAAAATAAAATAAAAATATTTTACCCAGTTGGGAAGTAGCTTGGTAAAAGAAGGCCTTGGGGTCCTGGTGGACACCAAGCTGATCATGAGACAGTAATGTGCCCTTGTCTCGAAAGCTAATGATATTCTAGGCTGCATTCTTTAGGCAAAGTATTACCAACAGGTCCAGGGAAGAGATCCTTCACTTCTACTCAACACTGCTGATTCATACTTAGAGTGCTGAGTGTTACTGGGATCCGCAATACAAAAGAGTCACAGATGTATTGGAGAGCCACAAAGAGCCACAGAGATGATGAAGTGACTGGACCACCTCTCCTATGAGGGAAGGGTAAAAGAACTGAGACTGTTTATCCTCGAGAAGGAAAGACTCAGAGAGGATTTTATCAATGGATATAAAAAAATAGGGAGGATATGTAGAGAAAAAAGACAAGCTTTTCTTCTCATTGGTGTTGAGTGACAGGGCAAGAGGCAATGGGTACAAATTGGAGGATGTACCCTTTGAACAAAACCACAAAACACAAAACCAAAACCAAACAAAACCTCAACAACAAAAAAACAAAACTAACCAAACAGAAAAAGAAACAGCACCCCCCCTTCCCCACACACACAAATCTAGGCACAGTCCTGGGCAGTTGGCTCTAGCTGACACTGTTCGAGCAGTTGATGACTTTCAGAGGTCTCTTCCTACCTCAGCCTTTCTGTGTTTCCATGGTATAGGGCGCTCAGATTTAGCACAGCTTAGTGATTATGGTACTCTTGGGTGAGTTAGGCTTTAATTGCGCCCTGGCAAGAGGGAAAATAAAAAAAAAACTTCTCACATTACTTTATTACATAAAGCGGAGAGAAGCATCCCACAAGTTTGAAAGACATCTGATAGTGCAGTAACAGGGCCAGTCAATAGCATTCTGCAAAGACTGCCAAGGTCATCCACTTAGGAACAACTGAAAGTGTTAAGAACATCCTAATTCCCATAAAAATAGACTTGAAATCAGTCTGTATCCCTGCTGACTGAAGTACTCGTGAGCATGTGCAGAAGCAGAATTTTCAGCATCCAGGGAGGTTCTGAATAAAAAAGGCACAATGAGGTATGAGGGAACTACTTTTTTAAAATTAAAATCCCCATGTAGACAGTCAAGTCTTTCCTTAGACCTTGACATAAATATAAAAGAAAATAAAGGAATAAGCATTGAACATTATGCAACATATACTGAGTGTTCAGTCATATAAGAAATGTTTTCATTTCTGTCATTAGAAAGGTTGAACCACATCTGGCACAAAGTCTGATGTTGCATAAAAGCATGGTGGATAGCATTACCTGCTAAGCACTGATTACCATAACATTAGAAAATACAAGGTAGTTCTTAATCTTATATTAAATAAATGCATTGTTAACACAAGTATCTTTAGGAATAAAATAAATAAAAGCTAAATTGTTTAACCACTTTATTGATCAACATCATAGTATTTGTAGAATATACGAGATGTAACTGTGTTTTTTCTCAATAAAATAAATAACCTTACTGTTCACTGAACTGGGTGTGAGACTGTCAAAGAGCAAGGCTGCTGAGAGAGAAGTAAAATAGATTTTCTACCTAAAGGCTGTTTCATTATGCCAGACAACACTTTGTATTGATCCTTTTCTGTTTATTTCTAATTTTGTTGTCCCTGACTGAGCTGAGCTCTAAATCTTGTGATGGCTTACACGTTGTTAGGATGCAGCATTATTACGTGAAGTGTAAGGTAGCAGTGTTCTCATTTTAAGCTCTAATTTAGTCTGATTTGCAACAAATTAGGCTTTCTAAAGTAGCATTTTAGTACAGAGACACCATTTGTTTGATGTATTTTCAATAGCACACAGAAATTTCTGTACTTAGAAGTCAGTGAATATTTTTTTATTAGTTCTCCAAGGCTCTTGGGAATCGCATAATATTTTTTTTTAAATTGGCACTCCATATCTAAATTTCTAACTTTCCATAACAATACAAAAACTATTTCACATCATTTTGTCATTTTTATTAAGTCACAGAAAACAGAGAATAGTTAAGCACCTTTTTTTTAGGCTTTTCTTTATTAAAAATATATGCTCAATTTTATGAAATTGGTTTACCACACTGCTTTTGGCTCCTACTTTTGTAGATCATAATTCCATTGCCTTACGAGCAGTGATCATTCAAGACAGGAGCATGAATGGAGAAGCTGGTTCCTGACCAGTAGAGAGTAACTGATAAAAAAGTCAAATTGTATGATAATTCCATGCAATATTTTAGAAATATGTCCTAAAAAGAAAAAAAAAAAAGAATATTTTACTCATTGTAAAGAGCTGTATTTTCTCTTTAATATCATCAGGTTTACACTCTTTCCTGGTAAAATACATCCCTGACGTCCTCAGTCAATATATTTTGCCATAAATGGGGAAAAAACCCAAACAACAAACAACCCAAGCATTTGTTAATGTGCTGTGAATTTTTAAAAGAAGAAAAAAAAAGCTAAGGATAGAAAAATATGTGTGTAAAATATATAATTTCCAAACTAATAAACCTCACTCTTTTCATTACAGATGATACAGATGATCACTCTGGGACTCCAAGTCTGCTAGCTAGCATTTTATGAAGCTAGCTGGCTTCTTTGAACATTTCATCCAAACTGAGAGAAACACACGCTTCTCAGTGGGGGAACAAAAACCAGCAGTAAACATCCTCAAAGATCTCTGTTAACCATTTTAAATACATTTTACAGTAATATATTTTTATCCTTCTATACATCTGCTTAAAGGTGTTTTTTTAGGGAGATGTATTACAAAGAGAAGGGAAGTGAGTTTAGATTTTTAGATTAACTTTAACTAGGTTTTACATGTAGAATTTATATTTTCATGCTTCTAACTTTGTTTTCCAATCGTGGTCTCAATATCTTCAATTATGTAAAGATAATGCTGCAAGAAGGTAGTCTCTTAGTAGATAAAAGTCTACAGACTTAAAAGATTTTCTGTTGTCCATCTGTTGGCACAGTTTAATTTTGGATGACTAAATAAACTGCTTTTGCAAAAGAGAGGTCACATTATAAATATTATCTAGCTTTACATACTGTTATCCTTACACTGCTTAGAAATGTAAATAATTTTTTTACAATTATAACTGACCAAATGGTAAAACTCTGAACTATATATATGGCTATGTTTTCAGTAGCCCAGTTAGCTGTGTTTAGAAGAAAAAGTCTTGTGGTATCTTGTATGAAATTGGATAAGGGGCAATTTAACTTCCTAGATGTCCCAATTTTACTACACCTTCTGCTGAAAATTTAGACAGGGAGCTAATCCAGTTCTGCACATCCGTGCCCATCCATGCCCATGGGATGTGGGGCACCACAGCTCAGAAAGAGTTGTCTGATGTGGCCTGAACCCAGTTTGTGTGCAGGCTGCCTGATAATACTGATTGCCTTTGAGGAAATGTTACTAAGATTTGTCCACGAAACCCCATCTCACAAGCTGGTAAGTATGCATCTGTGATCTGTTAGAAGATGTAATAGGTATCAAAATGTCTCTTTTTGTCTTAATTTCTGCCCTTTGGAAAGGATGTCCACTCAATATTCAAAACTGGTAAATTTATACAAAATGACAAGCATGGATGTGCAGATACTCTTTTTGTGTCTTTATTGCCATTGGGAGCAGCTGCAAAACAGAGCCATGATTCAAGTATTAGTGAGAAAGGGGGACATTTTTCATGACAGCACATCTGAAAAAGTCATATTATTGTGATTAACAGTAAACACATTAAAAAATCTGGAGGTCAATTACATTGGATTTAGATTTATTCTGGAAACTCACAGTACAGGAATCATTATCATGATATCCAAAAATGTAATCTATAAAAAAATTCTTTATTATTATTTAAACTAATTGTTTAAAAGCAACAACTTTAGCTATGTAATCCAACCATTACCATGCAGGAAAAAACTGTATAGGTTCTTTCATATATGATCAGCTATAGTCAAGAGAGAATGTTTTTTAAAAAAAATCTTTACTCTGACCTTAATTGGAATGCATCTCTTATGTTAAAACATCAATAGTAATAACCTATGTTCATTCAAATTGATAAAAATTGAAAGCCAAAAATTATTCTAATGAAGGACTCTCTTAGGCTTTCATTTTGGCATTATACTGATTGAAATATATTGGTTGAAATCCACTAAATCCTTCCTTTGAAGAAGGGTATAATTTCAGCCATGAAATTTTCATCTGTACACAAAGCTGTCTCTGTTAATACCTTCAAGATATATGTGACTCTTTTTTTTAATCAACTAAAAAAAAAAATCCAGAATTTGATTGCTGAGAATCTTTCTTTTTTTATCATAGCTTTGAAGCCCATTCAGTTACACAGCACAATTCAAGTACAACATATTCTCAAAAAATAATTCTGTACTGGAGAGAGACACAACAAAGAGACTAGGAGTGAAGCTCGCTCAATAGCGGAGGTTTGCCACTGTGGCTAACAATCAGTATCATATAATCAAAAGCTTGTGGTAGAGTAGAAAGAATAATGTAAAAGAAACTAAACAATAATGAAAAATGTCAGCATTTCAAAGTTGTGAGTGAACAGATGCTCTTGGGTCAGAAGAGATTATCCTACAAATTTGTTTTGGTTTGTCTTAATGGAGGCACAGTGTTTCATCTCTTTCCCAGAACTAGATTAGCCCAAACTCAGCACAGCTCTCTAGCATATATTCTGCACCTTTTAGCCTCATCATCTTAAGCTTTGGTTTGTATGTTGACTATCAAATTCAGCGATTTCATTCATTATAGGCTTCATAAAAGAAAACAAACATGTGATATTTAAGAAACATCTATTGGAGAAATAGGTCAGACTATGAACTGCAGGATGCCACTTAAACAAGGAACAGCAATGTGGTACCAGCAAACAAGAAACAGATACTAAGAGATGTATTCATTCTTCCTGTCCCATGCTTTCTATGTTTCTCTTTTTTCCTTTGCCATTCTTACTCTGATTTGTATCCCTATTTCATTTTTTATATCTGTGTGTAACTAAGAAAAGGAAGTCCATCTTTGCCATATTTTGAAAATTAAATTCTGTTTTGTCATATGGAGATGAGAAGTGCTGGTGTTAGTAAAATATTTTGAAGGCATCACAAAATCTTTGAGACAAAGGTGCAGTTAGACTAATACTGGTCTCTTCTTGTGGAATTTATGGCTCATGACAACTATGCAAAGCTGTGAACCTGTAACTGGATATATGTTCTATAAAAAGTCTATTAACTATGAGATATCACATTCTATCACCTGTTTTCAGGCTACTCTGCAGCTATTAATGTAGAGTGAGGTTACCTTGGGGAAGGTGAGTTATGCCAGTTGATTTCAACCTTTGGATCCTGTGAAAGACTAGAACCCATTTCACACATGGACAGAAGTCCACCTTTTAATGATGTTAATGGAAATTTTGCCGTAAGAGTTAGTGGGCCAAGTTTTCATTCTGGTTTTCACACTTCACCCCAGTAGACACCACAAGGTACACTTCCAGCATAAATGTTTCCACTTCGTGCTTTTGAAATTCTCTTCCTACATTTGATTTCTTCGCAGGCTCATAAAGTGACATATTAAATATTCAACTTTTCATTTCCTTTTCCTTCTTAACTTCATTTTTCCATGCAAATATATATAATACACAAGTATATAAAGTCTATAGCTCTTTTCCTCCTTTTTCTAAAATGTCTTTGATCATTGCTAACATGAATCCAATTGCATAGCAAATAGGTAAGCCTTTTTTTAAAATTTTGCCTTAATTCCACTGAAAACAACCAGGAATTTTAAGCCTGTGTTTAGAATATAGTACAACAACATTTTCCAAAACCCTCTGTTTATTGGTGTGTAAATGGTAATGAAATCAGTTACAGAACTGGGCCAGTGTAACTCTGAAGAAGACTACAAGTAATTAGACTCTTTTTCTGAATGCAATTGATGCATATAAATGGAATTGTTTGGGGTTTTTTTAATTCAGTTTTGTTTTGTTTTGTTTTGTTTTTCCTAAGGAATTAATTTGAGAAAATTAAGACACATTTAAAAATTTTAGACATGAAAGACAAATACCACTTTCTTCTTTGCATGCATTATCTGAAATGTACTGTCTCCTAATCTTCTCTGATCAAGGTGGAAATGGAAAGAAGTTGTCAACATCTTCCCTCTCAGTAGATAAGTTAAAATGTAAATGTTATTTATCACCTATGATTGTGAGACTATTCAGCTTTTTAATCTATAAAAAAGAGAATCACAAAAATAAAGATTAAAATTTACACTGGAAAAATTTACTCAGGTTAATAACAATGTACCAACTTTTAAAGAGTGGATCTAAACATGGAACTGGAATAATTTACAAAGGAATGCAATAAATTCTCTTACTGCAAGTTCTTGAGAGAAATTAAACATCGTTTGAAAGAGCATAGTCATTTTTTGCAGAGAATACAACCTTAAATAATTTTTTCTTCAACTGGAACTGCACATTATGCAAGAGGTCAAACTGAATTATCATAAAAGTTCTGCTTTATTTCTAAATCTGGGAAAGATGTCACAAATAAAATTATTCTACCAGTAAACTCCTACATTCCTAAAGAATTTACATTCCTGTACATTTGGTACATGTAATATAGGAAGACTATGCATAAACCCCAGACATACTTTATTCTTTTCAGGGATACTAAGCACACACTCTTTGGTTAAATATGCAACAATTTTGTACCTTTAATTGTATAGTAAGTTATAGTATTTCATATTCACATTCTTCATTGTCTTTGACTCATTTATTAAAGAAAAAAATCCTGTTGCTCTCTAGAAGAGTGTTTCTTCACAGAAGAAAACTAATGTAATACAGGCAAAATTCACTTCTATTCAGCTTTCTTAAATGTTACTGCTTTGATCATCTATAAATCCTAAACTCTTTTGTTCTGTTGCATGTAGTTTTCAGCTAAGGATTTCTTGGAAAATTTGTAAGAAGCTTTAATTCATGATCATGAAGGGATTTTAAAAAGAAAATAAAACAATTAACATGTAACATTTTAAATGGTTTGCCTGTTTGAAAGAGAAAATCCCAAAACAAATTTCACTGGTCGCTTCTAACTTCAAGTACACCCCCTTGAAAAATTGAGAAATGAAAAATTAATTAGTTAAAAAGAACTGAACTTACTGAATTTAATGAGTTCTGTGACCAGTATTCACACCCCTTGACCATGCCACAATTGTCCAGTGTATAAATTTGTTGCATTCCTCCAAGTACAAAGAGAAGGTGATGTAGAAACACAGGATAATTAAAGAAAACAGAGTCAAGGAGAGAAGGCAGTTGCTTTCATGTTTTAGTAAATGAATATAGCCTTGCTATCAACAATGAGACAACATTCTTCCTAGCCAACATTCAGCTACTTTTGAACTCAATGTCCTGTTCTTAATTTTTGCATTTCAATTACACATGCAACCTGTCTTTCAAATAATAAATAATGTCCAACATAAATCTGCATAGCTTTAGTGGCATCCAAGCAAGTTTTCTAACATTAACCTTTTTCCAAAAGACTACCAACAAACCCCAAGATTATTCAATGTTTCAGGTTTTACAGAGATAAAATATCAATTTTATTAAAATGAAATGTTTCTAGTGAATTTTTTGTATCCCATTCTTATACTGCCTTTATGGTGTTTGTTTCATAATTTGGGTTTTTTTTTTCTTCTACAAGGGTGTTTCTATGTCCTGTATTCATAACATACTCAGCAATATGACTAGAATCTGGGTCAAACTATAAGTAAGATGAATACTTGTAAAGAGTTTCAAATGGCTGTAGTCGAATTAGGCATGTAGGAGGTATTAGAGATTGCATAACCTTTCATAGTCAACAGGTACAAACTCCAACTCCAGTGCCAAACTTTGTATATGTGGGTTTAATTTTAAGGATACTTACATAATGCTATTCTTTTTATTCTACTACTCATTGAGTAAAAGAGGAAAAAGTACTCTTGACAAGAATTAAGGGACTATTTATAAGAAATATTGAAATTCTGCATTACGAATCCCATAGTGCCTCTAAAATTTATAAATATATTCAGTACTACCTCACAGTTTTTTTTCTACTGCAAATGTAAATTTTGTATCTTACTTAAATATGTATTGAAGCTGCTGCTAAAACATTACATTTGAGAAAATGTCCACTTAGAGTTCTGTAAATAGCCTATAATGGTTTTGTGTAGGGGGTACTATATTTTCGATTTTCGTTATAAAATCCCCAAATTAACTATCTTTACCTTCTAGCTTATATACACACATATATATATACATATAAAGATAACCATGAGCAAAGATACATATATAAATCTACATATGTATTTGAAATTTTTGTTGGAAGAGCTGTATATCACTCAAAAAATTTTATATTTATTGAAAGTTTTTCTCCCTGTACAGACACTGCAAAGTAAAAAAGAAACATCCTTCAGCTTTATCCTCAGGGTCTGTTATCCATTTAAGCCTACCTAACATAGAAAATTTCCTGAGCAAGCATGGCAAAATATACTGGTTTTAATCTCCCAGACACCTTTAAAGCTATATAAAAGGATTATTATATTATAAGCTTCTTTTAATAATGATCTTATCATGTAATTATAGAAGATTCCCCAACCCTGTTTTCCTGGGATGGGATGGAACTGCTTCAGTATTATATATAAATAGTTTGACATTTGTTTCACTAGGATTGAGTGCACCAGAATGAACCAAGAGTTCAGATTTTTTTTCAACTCAAAGCTTTTCATGTCCTCCAACCATAGTCACAAAGAAAATCTTATTTATTTTCTGTAAAGTAAGAGTCAGGGTCAATAAAATTATTTTCCGACATAGTCATAGACACTGGATAAAAACAGGTGAAAGGATTTGAATCATTATATTTGCATTTAATTAACATTTGGCACCCTAACTAAGTCTCTGGTGGCTAGTACATGGATAATGCCAGATCTCCGCTTCTAGAATGAAAAACTGGTTCAGTGGAGGTGATTTGCTGTCTTTCAAAGTAGGAGGCCATGACATACAGTTGAAATGCAGTCAAACCTTCGTTTTCTTTCTGGAAATCTGCCCACCTGTTCTCATCTACCCTCAGAAGTTACCATTCTTCGCTTGCTGCTGGACTGTAACATGTTAGAATAGTATCCCAAGCAACCACTGCAGGAGTCCACATTCTAGGTAAATAAAAAAAGTATTATATGATACTGGTATGGTAAAAAATGGTGTAAGAATAGTAACAGTAAAATAGTTTTTGTTTTGTGACAACTCTTGTTTTCAAGGGCTTTGCCGGAAGACCAAAGAATGTCAGAAATATCATCCTGTCAAAGAGAAAAATGGGAGGAAATAAATCTAAAGAAGAAATTTGGCCTCTTTCAGAGGATAGATATCAGTGGCCCAGGGCCATACAGACTGTTTTATGGGCTTCACTAGTATTAGGTAGCACTCTTCACAGCTTCAGAATGCCCTCTGTGTATAAAACATGCACAAACACACAGAAGCCAGAATCTATCAAAAATAACCATTATATTCTAGTATCAAGTAATGTTTATATCTGCAACTAAGTAACGGAATGCTTGTTAAATAAGTATTAAACATTATAACAATACAGTTCTATACAAACAAATGAGAGGGTTGTGAGCTGTTCATGTTGATATTTTCTGATTGGTAATACATTATTTATATTGTCATGTGTTTATCTTAAGTGAAAGAAGAAAACAAAACAAATCACACAGCTTTTTGTTCAGAAATTTATTTATTTTATTTGCTTTTTACCAGAAATGTCAAACATTCTTTTTCTTATTTCTGTTCAGTATTATGTAATGTTGGGCTCGAATGATTTTAAAATGTATCTATAGACAACTCTTACAACACACTTTACACTCTTCTGTTTTCTTATATTAACAGAGAAGATACTGAATATACAGTAATTGTAGTCATGAAAATGTCATAATTCTCAGGTTTGATTACTGTCATAGCAAAAGAAGAGTTTTTTCCTGTTCCAGATACTAATTTCCATCCACTTTTCAGCAGAATCAAATCTCACATACTTTACTGAGAGAATAATTTTGGCCCATTCTTTAATTGCCTTTGACACATACTATCAATTGCTATAATAAATGCTCCATCATTCTACTAAATTTTCAAAAGTATATACTGTATACTTACATGTTAAGATGATTATTAACTCATGTAATTAAGTCAATGTACTGGTCCTATATTAACAAACATCTCTCATTGAACTAATTTCAAAAGACAATGCAGGCATTTCATTCTTTAATGTAAATGATCAGACTTTTAAACTTTCTGAGAGAAACAGTGCCTCCAAAATGCTGGTGGCATTTCAGTGATTTTCGTTATTAAATCTAAAACTTAAGTACTTTAAGAGTGTTCAGTAAAAGCATTCAAGCTAGAAAATTATTAAAGTAAGGTTATTTGTGCAAATGAATATCCATGGATCCTTTGGACATACACATCTAAAGATATGATGTGATAACACAATCTGTTCATTACATTGTCTTTTTTAATTTTTGGCTCTATGTACAGTAACATTTATGGTATTGGCCAGAAGCTAGCAGCTCATATGATCAACTCCACTGAAATGAACAGAAATCTAAAGCCAGACTTCATGTAAGTAGCTGAAATTACATAGAAGCTCTTTGAACTTGGGCTTCATCCCTTAATTATAACTGGAGTCTTCCATGAAGAGGTGAAAATGTCATATGTGAAATAAAAAATGTAACAAATCTACGTGAAACATCAGTAAAATACCTACATTTAATGTCTAAATGAATCCGTGATTATTACTGAAGTTTCAGTTACAAATTCACTATAAGCAAGTAATATTAAAGCACAGAAAAGCTGGGGGTGGGGAGAAAGGAACTTATGAGTATTAAAACAACAACTCCAAGCCTTCTGGAAATGAAAAATTTTTCAAAATCAGAACATGTTTCATACCCTATATATTTCCTTTCTACCTTCTTTAGATTTCTTAAGAGTGTGGGAAAAAACAGACCTAACATCAGACTCAAATAAGACATTTATGAAAATCAGCTTGCAACTGGTGCCTAACTGAAGGAGAAACACATTCTAAGACTGCATTTTGCAATTCTTTATCATTATTCAGTAAATAGGCAGTTCATTTGGTTAGGGATCCTATCAGGGGATATTTTAATTTATCCTGAAAAACTCTTCATAAAACCAAATTACAGAAACTTGTCTGCTGTGTTGATGTGCAGAAGAAAGGTATGAGTCAGTATAGTTCATTCTCAGTCCCAAGTTTGAGCAGGTAAGATGCTGAAGACTGTGTAGGTAAATGTCTGTTGAAAGTCTGAATTTCATAAACTGTTGTTCTCAATCTAAAAAAAGATACTTTTTTAAGTTAGAAAAATCTACTTTTATTATTCTTACACTGGTCTTTGTTTCATTGCAAAACTGTTGTAATATCCCTGCACTACAATATCCCTGCATCCCCCTTTGTCTCATTTTCTGCTACTTTCTTTAAACATATTCTAGAAGTTGCATGCACTTACTTCTCTACAATACATTCTACTTGTGATAGAATCTAGGAGCTTGAGAAATGAATTCTTCAGAAAGTTGTCCGTTTAGTAGTAGAGTGAAGAGCCTTTTCCAGCATATGCAAACACCTCAAAAGATGAGGGCAACTGTCAAAGGTAATCCTTCATGCGGTCTCCAAATCTCAGCCCTCTTGTATATTTATCTGCAGGTTAGGATTAATGAAAAGGAATTTGAACAGCAGGATATGTCTGGCATAATTCATCTGGGATTTTTTTTGGTCGATGATGAAAATGTGTGTATAAAAGCATATTGGAACTGCCTATGAAGTACTACCTTACTCCTAAGCCTTCAAAGAATGTTTTTCAAATATTGATCTTCCACTTCTGTGGCTGTGCAGAAAATGTGATTTCAAATTAATGTCTCAGAATATTTAAAATATAAAAGAGTAGATCCATTTCTTTTCCTTCCAGAAAGTTTTAAAAAAAGAAATAAAAATTGTAACATTCTCTCCATTTATATAAGGAAAATATACGATAACTTTGATGCTCTATTTTTTTTTCCCTATGAATTATAGTGGGTCAGTTGAATCCCACTCTATAGAGATAGGAACAAAGACACAGGCAATCCGCTGTTAAACAACCATCCTTCAAACCTTAGACCTTTAAAAATGTGGATTTCTCACCTGACTAGTCTTCTTAGTCAATTTTCAATTTATATTATGTACTTGAAGAAGTTCTGCCCAGCTTTAAACACTAAGGTCTCAAGCAGCAGAACTAATGAACCCTTGATTACTGTAGATCTACCATCTTCTACTAATAGTCTTCTCTAATTAACCACTACCTGGAGATTTGGTGGAGAAGATATCTTCATGACTACATCATCTTAGTATGCAGTGGGGACCAATAAAAGCAAAATAAGTATTATTAATTAGCAGGAAAGGAATGAAGACTAAAACAAAAACTGAAAATAATTCTATCAACCTATGATTTACCCACACCCTAAATACAGTGTGAAGTTCTTGTCCCTTTATTTCAAAAAGGCTAAAGAAGCACTTGAAAAGGCCCAGACAGCATCAATGCAAATGATGAAAGATGAGAAAGGACTTCTGGCAAAGAATAAGAACGTAAATTAGAATTCTTCAGACTGACAAAAGCAGAACACCAGAAGTCTGTTCAAACTTAAATTATTCTGTCCTTCTAAAATGAGATAAAGAATAAATCCCAATGGAGGTAGTAACTTCTACTCTTCTTCTGTCCCCAAGATGACCAGTTTTCCTGGAATCTGTAGACACATCAAAACTTTGAAGAATCTGTATTTTACTACACCTGCTTTTCCACATGTCAGTGAAATTTGGGCTGAAATTTGTGTAAGTATAATTGACAGAGCTCACAGACGGACAGAGGTATGGCAGTGTTTAAATGAAGCAGGAAAATAAAAGGTTTTTAAACTTTGATTACAATTTACTCTTGAAATGATAAAACTGTTGAAAAGCCGCTGTCACCCTGGTGAGCCTTTGGAGGGAGAAGCTGCTAGAAACTGACAAATTTCGTGCCTGGAACAACACTGTAGTTCATCATATGTGAGTAAATATTTTAAAATTCTCTGCATGCATTTCTTTTATTACATTTTTAAAAGTCAGCACATCGGTTTGTGTAAAAAGGATGAGAGAATTAGGTTAACTCCGGAATTATTTCCTGCTGGTTAGATTAGTTTAATTCATTTCAGACAGTATGTTTTAGATGCTGATTTTCTTGCCTGGCTAAGAAAGAACGTGAGTTCCATGACTTAAAGACACAGCTAGGTAAATATAATTTTCAACTTACCTCAAAAAACCAATAATCTATTTCCAGGTTTCTTTATATAAAATCTCTTGATTCCAGTATTTTTCCCTTGAGGCAATGTGGCAGGGTCTCTTTGTCTTGGAAACATTTACTTCTAAAAATCTGAAGTCATCTAGTTTTCTTTCCAAAATATTTACATCCCTATTTCTTTAACATTTTTCTGTTATCTAAGGTTTTCATACCCCTTGTATTCAAGCCATTTAAGCTTCTTATCTCGTCATGTGGTGTTCGCTCTTTTCTTTTTAAGAGTTGTTAGTTAACCTACTACTCTGTGTTCATCTGTGGGGACTTTGAAAGGTTAGGAGGTGGTGTCGTTTTTCTCCTTTTGAATGAATCATATTCTCTAAAACCTTCAGGTACCTCATCTCTCTCATTGCCTCTAATTAAGAACTGTAATCACCTACTATTGCTACTTGACTGTTATAAAAATATGCTAGGAAATAAAAGAAATGTGAAGTCTATTCTTCAAGAACTCTAGAATTTTCAAAATATTCTCAGGGAAAATATCTCATAATTTACTTTTTTAAAACATCCATATAACCCTTTGGATATCAATACAAACTATCAGTACCAAGAGAGGATTTTTTTCCCTACATTATTTATATATAATAAAAAAATATTGTTATTCTTCTACTGTATTTTTTAAATCAAACTTTTCTACTTAAGATTTAGAAGATAAATTTGGCCACAAAGGCAAATCCCACACAATCCAGTTGAGATAATACAAGTGAACTGGAGTTTAATATGAACTACTGGAGATACAATTGTTGAAAACACTAATTCAAATTCATAATATTTATGTGCTGCTAATGACTGCGATAGAGTTAATTTTCATCATAGTAACTAGAATGGGGATGTACTATTGTTTTATGCTGGAAACAGCATTGATAATACAGGGATGTTTTCATTAAAAACCAGTCTGGCTCAACCTGGCCACTGCTGTGAAAGATAATAAAATGTGTTTTTATAAATACATTATCAACAAAAGAAGGGCCAAGGAAAATCTCCATCCTTTATTGGATGCGGGGTGGAATGTTGTCACCAAGGATGAGAAAAAGTGCTTAATGCCTTCTTAGCCTCAGTCTTAAAAAAATTATCATCCTTGGGGCAACCAGACCCCTGAGCTGGTAGACAAGGATGGGGAGCAGAATACCCACCCTCTAATCCAGAAGCAAGTAGTTAGTGATCTGATGAGCCACTTAGACACTCACAAGTCTATGGTGTCAGAAGGGATTCACATGAGGGTACTGAGGAAGGTGAGGGAATAGCTCACCAAGCCACTCTTGATCATTTATCATCAGTTTTGGTTAACCAGGGAGGTCTCAGACAACTGGAGGTTGGCCAGTGTGATGTCCATCCACAAGAAGGATTAGAAGGAGGATCCAGGGAACTACAAGCCTGTCCATATGACTTTGATACAAGGGAAGGTTATGAAACAGATCATCTTGAGTGAGATCACACGGCTTGTACAGGACAATCAGGGGATGAGGCCCACACAGCATGGGTTTAGGAAAGGGAGATCCTGCTTGACCAACCTGATCTACTTTTATGACCAGGTGACCTGCCTAGTGGATGAGGGAAAGGCTGTGGATGTAGTCTACCTGGAGTTCAGTAAAGCCTTTGATACTGTTTCCCACAGCATTCTCCTGGAGGAGCTGGCAGCCCATGGCTTGGACAGGTGCACTCTCCACTGGGTGAAAACCTGACCAGACGGCCAGGCCCAGAGAGTGGTGGTGAATGGCGCAGCATCCTGTTAGTGGGCAGTCACAAGTGGGATTCCCCAAGGCTCAGTGTTGGGGTCAGCCATGTTTAATATATTTATCAAATATCTGTCCCTTACACCATTCCACCAGTGATAAGGCTGGTTGTGCATAAGGATTTGGGAGGAGACACAGCTAGGACAGCTGATCCCACCTGATAGAAGGGATATTCAATACCATATGGCATCATCTTCAGAAGAAGGAAGGGGAAACTTTGCATTTGTCTTCGCAAGTAACTGTTAGCTGTAATGGGGCCCTGTTCTTCTGGATATGACTGCACACCTGCCTTCCCATGGGATGAGGTGAATCTATTCCTTGTCTTGCTCTGCTTGTGTATGTAGCTTTTGCTTTCCCTATTAAACTGCCTTTATCTCAACCCACAAGTTTTCTAGCTTTTACCATTCTGATTCTCTTCTCGATCCCACTGGTGGGGGATTGGCTGAGTACTTGCATGGGGCTTGGTTGCTGGCTGAGGTTAAACCACAACACTTAGTTAGTCATGATTATTTTTATTATTCATTAAATTACATTGAACATATGTGTAATTTTGGACCCCACCAGTTGAGATATTATACTGATAATAAGAAGTTAACTTTTTCTCTTTAACCAGGACTTATCAAAATTAAACAAATTTCAAATCTAAATAGTCCACAGAAGCAAATCAGTTGACAATGTGAACAAGAAAAGAGACGGAGAGACCTTCTCTTGTATTTATTTAAAGTTCATAACCAATTTTTCAAAATACAACATTCTGACAATATTAAGTCTAGAACTAGCATTAAATTTTACATAAAAATTATCTCTGGGGGAGAACAAAAACTCTAATTCTTCCTATCTAGGGTTAAATAATTAGACAAATAACTCCCTCCTATGGGCATGCCAGGAACATGCATATATATATAAAAAATACATAGGATTTACTCATCTTTCAGAACTTTTAACTTCAAATTCATATTCAATGTGAAACAATATAAATTGGCTTGTACAGGTTCAGTATTTTTGTTTTTACTGCCCTTTTTCAACACACTTCAAAGTAAACTAACCTTACCATTAAAACAGAAGTTAGATGGAAACATGGTGCTTATGCTATCACAAGGAGTAAAGTTAAACAGAAAAAACAATACTGTTCTTATTTCACATGCTCTCTGGATTATTTAACACCCACAAAATAAAACCAAGTTGGAATAAAAACAACTAAAAACAAACTATGTATTCCCTCTTTACAGGTTGCCACTCTTTGCCAGGACAAGCAATAGATTTTTAAGTGCTAATAAATTGAAAGGGAACACTTATTCTTTGTTGACTAATGGAAAAAAGTATTGGATGGGACATTAAATGAAAGGCCTACCAGATCCTTTGATTTATCATTCATTGAAGAAACATAGTTCTTTGTTATTCTTCTGACACAAACTGCTGAAGGTGATTGAAATCAGTGTGGTTTAGAATCCTCATCATGCAATTCAGCCTGCATTTAAGGAGTAATTGAATGGTTCCTTTATTAAACTTATATCTGGCTACTTAACTATTTGGCTTACGTGAGCTCATTCAGACAAAGCATAACTAGCAAAATTGATTTTCTCTCCAAGTTTTCAAACCCAAATAAATACAATTTTCTCTAATGCAGATTTTTTTGTAAGAGAAATGCCAATAATTTGCACCTCAGTGTACACAGGACATCAGTGAAACAACCAGTGAGGCATTCCACACGCTGTTTGTCTCTCAACAAAATACGTATTTTCCTCTTTCTTTGAGTAATAGAATCATTAGCAAAGAAAGTCATGGCAGTGAAGAAAAATATTTGAAACATTGAATTATTTTTAGGGCCCTGAGCAGACTATCAGACTGCAACCTTAATCCACCTGGGCTATGGCTGCTTGTGCTCAAGGCCAGCTTTGCTAATGGTGCAGCTGGGCCACCATGAATCATACTGCTGAGAGCAGTCACTGTGAGGAAGCTGAGTTGGGCACCTTTGTCCTATGCCTTGGGTGCCAAGCACTTTCCCTTGACCCTGGCTGGAGATCTGCTTATCTTTATACCTAAGGAAAAACTACATTCTATGGAGATGTTTGTCTCATTTGTTCACCTAGCAAAATATTTAAAAACAAGCTCCTAAACCAATACACAATCTACCAACGGAGTTCACTTAGTCAGATTGTACTGCAAACAGCATATTAGTTAATGCAGGGAAAAAAATCAGTTAAAATTTAAAGTGAGTCTATTCTGAGATTCATATAACTCTCTCATTTTTAATTCAATTCATGTGACTTCTTAAGATCTAAATTCCACTTTTTTCTAGTATTGAAATTAGTGAGATGGCTCAAAGAACCACATTAAAATGCTATTTCCATAAGAAGAGATACCAAATCAGTCCAATTTCTTGTGAAATTATTTAACAGTAAGTAGAGTCCCAGATGAAAAACTAGCTTTTTTTTAAACTTTCAATTTAACAAGAACTTTTGTGACTGAAAAATTTTCCCATGATGGATTAACCCTTGTCAGAAACTCTCTTATGCTTACAAGATACTATTACTGAAAAAATAGATAGACCAGTTGTTGCTTGAACTCCTTAATTTGATTCTATCAAAGCAGGTAATTGACTTCCTAAATTAAATCAATAAACAATTAAGATCCTTTTCAGTGGTGTACCCAACAAGAAATCTATGCCAAAGTGCAACCATATGGAAATCAATCGAGCTCCTCTTTTTTTTTTTTTGATTATTATATCTTCCTGAATTTAGTTGACATGCAGATTTGAACCTTAAACTGCTTAGGAATTCCAAAAAATGGAATTATTATGTTAGTAGATTTGCAGTTCAATACTATTTTTTTCCAGGTAACATGAATTTTCTTTCATTTACAATTTTTAAAAAATATTGAAATTTAGAAAAGAAAGCATCACAGCTCTTTATAAATTAAACCAGAATAAATATGGTACCTTCTGCTTCTTTTTGTTTGTTTATTTTCAGTCCTGTCTTAAACAACACAGGAGTTTTAAAATTTAATAAAAATATTTTACTCTGAGGAAACATCCACCCCCCACTTTTTATCTAACAAATCTCAATATCTTACAATTTCAAGCATTACATTACTGAGTTCTTCACTCTTTTTTACTGTCTTATTATGAAGCAGAGTGAGTACTTCTGTCTTCTTTAAAAAATTGCAGTCTTACATCTAATGTGTTCTAACTGCTTTATTCAGAAAATTTTTGATGTCTTAGGTAACTCTAAGTATGTTCTCACTTTCAATAATAACTGTAAATCCCTCTTTCTGATTGATCATGATCAGAGCAAAATTTTTAAGTTGCACATAGGAATTCAGTAATGAATGTCTGATGAGAATTAGTAGTATTGAAAATGTTTTGAAATCTCCAATATTGAATTTGATTTAGGTAGAAGTTTCAATGGTCCTTTCTAAGAATTAACAGTTTTGTATTTTGATATGTTCTTGGCAGTCTAGAAATATCTTATTTAAATGAAAGTAATTTATGCTTCTTTTACTTCATTTTGAGTAGGCAAATGAGGATCATTTCAAGCACTTGTTAAAATTTCTTACAAAAAAACTTAAGCATATGTATCAAACCAAGCTTGTGAATGTTTTCCTTGACTACAGATTTCAATAATAAGTGCATGCTTAAACATTTAGGTGAATCAGGACTGAATTTTTGTTAAAACTTTGACACAAGTATGAACCTTGGAAGAAAATATCATATCATAATCCAACAACTGAATGTAGTAGTGGACATGAGTGATTTTCAGAAGAACTTTTAGCTCCTCTTATTTTACTTGAAACTGTATGTTCCACAACCCTCTGAAAAATCAGGTAATACTAGGGGATGAAATTATTTCTACTGGATAATACTACATCAAATACTTAATAAAAAATAATTTCTCAGAGGTCAAGATTGGGACCAGTGGCTGTTCAACATCTATGTTGGCAACACAGACACTGTGATCGAGTGCACCCTCAACAAGTTTTCTGGTAACACCGAGCTGTGTGGTGAGTTTGACACACTGGATGGAAGGGATACCATCCAGAAGGACCTTGACAGGCTTGGGATGTGGACCTGTATTAACCTCATGAATTTCAACAAGACCAAGTGCAAGGTCCAGCATCTGATTTGGGGAAATCCGAAGCGCAAATACAGGCTGGGTAGAGAATGGACTGAGAGCAGCCCTGCCAAGAAGGACTTGGTGCTGTGGGCTGACAAGAAGCTCAGTGTGACATGGCATTGTGCTCTTGCAGCCCAGAAGGCCAACTGTATCCTGAGCTGCTTCAAAAGCAGAATGGCCAGCAGGTCAAGGAAGGTGATTCTCCATGTCTATTCTGCTCTCATGAGATCTCATATCTACTGCAGACAGCCCTGGGATCCCCACCATAAGAAGCATGTGGACCTGCTGGAGCGAGTGCAGAGAAGCTCAATGATGATGATTGGAGGAATGGAGCACCTCTCCTATGAGGAGAAATTGAGACAGTTGGTATTGCTCAGCCTGGAGAAGAGAAAGCTCTGTGGAGACCTTACAGCACCTTTCAGTACCTAAAGGGTGACCTACAAGAGAACTGGAATTTTTACAAGGGCATGTCGTGATGGGACAAGGGTTAATGTCTTTAAAGACAGTAGGTTTAGATCAGATATAAGGAAGAAATTGTTGCTGTGAGGGTGGTGAGGCACTGGAACAAGTTGCCCAGAAAAGTTGTGGATGCCCCATTCCTGGCAGTGTTCAAGGCCAGGTTTAATGGGGCTTCAAACAACCTGGTGTAGCAGAAGGTGTCTCTGCCCATGGTGGTGGAGGGTTAGGACTGGACGGTCGTTAATGTCCTTTTCAATCATCCCGTGATCCTATGAAATGATATGTACAAAAAAAGATGTGATTATTTTAAAGCATCCCAAAATTTCTTCTCACAGTAATGTGAAGAACTTTTTCTAAAATGATTTTAAAGTGATATTTAAGAGAAGGAAGAAGGGTGAATTCCCTCTCTGAGGGAGGTAGGTATAGCCATATCGCTAGCCAGATACACAAACACTAGCAGTTCTCGAGCAAATCTGTCAAATGGCCACTAGTATAGTTTCGTGCTTGAACAGTTTGGCAAAGTAAAAAAGCAAGTACTGTGACCTTCCTGTCGTTTGTGCATGGAGGATTATTTCTGCTGAATATGGCTGAAAATAGTCAGGGTACAAAAATGTAGAGCATAGGTATCTGATCTCATTTCATCATGATGGTACAAGTAGTGAATCGTATGAAGATTACACTTTGATTTTAATTTAAATGGATTTTACTGGTAAATTGGATTTTGTCATGCTTCATAAGAATATATTTCATAAAGCGAGATGAATTGCCTACCTTTACAAATTGATATGGATCAGAAGAGAAACTTCATTTCATGCAACCTTTGAAATACCCATGCAGAAATGTAAAATTTACTCTTGCAAGTCATCTGTGGTCTAACGCATTAAGAATTATTTTTATTTAACCAGATGCAAAAGTCTTCTTTATATTTACCATATTTTGTTTTATTTCCATCTCCAATATCAGGCAGTACTTTAAATATAATTTCTTTACATTTCTAAAATATTAACATTAATTTTTTAATTCCACACATTCTACATATGCCTCAATTTCCTGCTTTAATCCTATGCCTCATTTGATCTAAAGTTTTTCAAAGTAATTTCAATTATCTCTTCACTCATGGGATACTGAGTGTAAACTTTTTAAAAAATGTAACTTGGCTTTTCTGGAAATTTCAACAAAGCAGAATATGCTTTCTTCATTCTACACTTCTCATAGGATTCTGCATATGGTTTTCTACATTGCTTCACTCACACCATAAAACTTACATTTTATGGTATGCAAGTAAACATATTCTAAAATTATACAGCCACTTAAGTCTATTAATTACATAAGAATAAAACATAGATAAGAACACCTAAAGAAGTCATTTCGTTTCACGGAACCACAGAATATGCTGAGTTGGAAGGGACCCACAAGGACCACTGAGTCCAACTCCTGGCCTAGCAGAGGACCATCCCCAAGAGTCACACCATGTGCCTGGGAGTATAGTCCAAACATTTCTTGAACTCTGTCAGGCTTGGTGCTGTGACAACTTCCCTAGGGAGCCTGTTCCAGTGCCCAGCCACCCTTTGGGTGAAAAACCTTCTCCTGATATCCAACCTAAACTTCCCCTGGCACAACTTCATGTCATTTTTGCTTAAATAAGTATTTTCTTATAGCCTAGGGAATACTATTTGTGTTTAAGTTCTCCATAGTATTAATATATTTTAGTATATTTTACTATTTTATACTATATTTAGTCAGTATATTAATATTTCATGCTATTAAAAATACATTAACATATCTACTTGTAAATCATTTACGGACAAAAGTATGATAATACTCTCACATATGTTAGTCTAAAACTATACATCTAGAAAATATCAAACAAAAATATGCTTCAAAAAGCCCAAACTTCAATGTTGTCAAGGTATATTTTAAAAAAAACTACAAAACCACAAAAACCAGATATTACAGGTAGTTACTCCTATTGGTAAGGAAAAAAAATACTGACAATCATTTGATATACTAAAAAGATTATCTTTTATACATTAACTGATATGTCTTAAAATATATCTATTGTGTCAGTTAGTCGCTAAATATCCTGGTCCTGTAATATGATGTAATGAGGTATCTGCAAGGAGAGTGAGATGTTGATGATGGTAAAGGTCAGTTCCAAGCTGAGGCCAGATCTCATTCTTGCCAAGATCAGAGGCAGAGCCAGAGTAGAGTTTGGGATCAGCTTGGGGTTTGGTGATCCACAAAGTTTTTAAGTTCAGGCAGATGGCTGGGTGGAGGTAATTGTAAAAGCTGCATGTGTTTGGGTGGTTTTACCTACATATTTTTCAACGTTTTTCTGTAACAGATAGTCATGTTTTAGCTGTGTTCACATACTCTAACCCAAAATTGCTTTTTCTCTTGCCCCACACCAGATAACCAAAGCATTTTAGAAAGATCAAATTGTACAAACAAAGCAGTCAAACAAATAATGAATTTTTGCTCACAAACTTAAGGTGTATTTTTCTGACATCAAGCCTGTCCTACATTGATAAGGGTCTTGTAACATTGCTATGGAGTAAAGCAGTGTATCTTATGTGAAGAAATTTTAATAAATGTCAGTCAGTTTTATCTGATTATTATATCTGTTTCCAAAGAGATTAAAGTTAATATTTACTTTCCTTTAAAGAGAAAAATGAAAATGTATTCTTCTTTCAGAGACCACACAGAGCTACATTTGTGGTCAACAAAAATATTGTGAGTGTTGTTGCCTAGCAACCTTCATGTCAGGAAAATTATATTCCTGAGCTCGGTTTACACTGTAATATATGATTCTAGGATACCTATAAAATGTTAAAATTGACAACATTGCTTCTATAAAATTAATTCAGCATCCTATAACATATAGATGACAATTTTGATTCTTACTAAGAGTATTATTTCTTTACTGAAAAAAGGTAAGACATGTAAATACTAATTAGTGTACAAAAAAATGCAAATAATCACATCACTAGTCACTAGGGAAAATGCACTCAAGTCCATCATTAACATTGAGTTCTTATTCATTCCAAAAATTGTGCCATGGTGTTTGAGATTTTTTTTTAATTAATGGCAAGTACTACTGTCTTAAAGAAAGACCTTATTTTATCAAAGCATAAGTATATGAGCATGTGGAAAAAAAATGTATATATCTCAGTAATGTTGATGTTATTTATTGGATGAATGTGCCTCATTTTGCCTGAGTAGGAATTATTCTACTCAGCTTCATACATTCATAGGATGGCTCCACTAGAAGGTTGATTATGCTCACTCTGTGTGAAGGCTTGTTCAATCTTCTATTTCATTTCAGATAAAAATAATTAGGATAGAAACTGTCTATATTTTGAAGAATCTTGGTACAGAGACTGGCACAAAAGTTGACTTGATTATACTCAAGTATAATCAACATATAAAGACCCCTTAAGCAAGTTGAACACTGCAATGAATATCCTACTCAACACAAATCAACAATACTCAAGCAATGCTTTCTATTTATCACATTATTCTATCATAATTAAAAAATATATAACTACCAAAACACTTTCTCTGTTACTAAAGGTCATGTCAATTGAGGTTTAAAACAGATCTATAAAATACTTAGTGTAGTGCTCTCTGTGAGAGAATATTTTGAATTGAACCTACAACTGCTTTGTGCGTGAGAAACCATTAAGTAATAATAATAATAATTCTGAAGATTTATCTGAATTATATTTCTTTCTACGTAACAGGCTTACAAAACACATTTTGTGGTCACATTAGAATGAAGATATTTGGATTGCATTTAGTTAAACTAATAATTTACATATGCAAAGCTAGATGAAATTTGTCACTTCCTCTGAATCACTTTGTCATCCCTTTATAGAGATTGAATGAGACAAGTAATATGACCTTAGACTTGCTAAATAGATCAGCGTAGCAACAAGATAGTTATTCTGGTTAACACCAAGAGCTGTTTTGTGATTTGTCAGAAAGGAATCAGTGTTTCTTTTATGACTAGTTGTAGCAAAAGAACAGCAGGAGATAGACTTTACATTTTTCTATTTACTTTCTGTAAATCCAGTTGAACATCAGTATTTAATGCCACATCTTCTACATTTATAAAACTATATCATAGCCAAAGCTATGAAATAATCTCTATTTTAATTTTCTTCTTTTGATAGCATCACTCATTTCTTTCTAATAACATTAACTGAGACTCCACTTAGCTCAGCTATTTAAAATATAGGAACTGCTATAATCAAATCCATTTAGATTCCTCTATAATCTAGGCATAAACCTTTAAAAAAGAATCATTTAACGTAGCTTTTCCTACTTTAGATTGTTCTTTTAGGCTGCAATAAGTCATTGCATGCCTGTATATTTCCCCTGGCTATAAAGAGAGCAAAGAAGACTAGCTCAAACTAGGTACAACAAAATGTCTTATTTTATCTCAGGTAGGAATTACAATTATTCTACAACTATGTTACATATGCAAGCAAGGATTATAAGCAATACATATTTTAATTAGTATGTATGACTGAAAAAATTTATTTTGTTAATTAGTGAGAAGCCATTGGCATTTATTAACTTGCCTATCATACAAATTTCTTTCAATTCTCATTTTCCCCATCAAACCCATCTCCTTGGGTAATTTTTAATTTGAAAAAATAATATATTTTTCATCCAGAGCCTCTCATTTCCATTGGTGGAACTCTAATTGGTGCTTCTAAGAAATATCTGATATTCTGGTCTCTCTGTAGCTGATGTTGAAATAACAAACATACAGAGGCTCTGCTTCTTGTAAAAACAAAATCTGATGGTAGGAAGTAGGAACACCAGAAAACAAATTTCAGAACATTAAAACTTAAGGGGAATGGGTTCAGATGTCTGACCAGGCTCGACTAACCATTCTAGGACTGCCAGACCTGCCAAGAAGAACCTGGGTAGGATCCAGTTGCTAACTATTCCTAAAATGGTCAGGGATTTTCAGTAGCTACTTCTTTTTAGTCTCTGAAGAGTCTCTTTACAGATTTCTCTACAGATTTCTGATAAGCTTTAGGTCTTAGATGATACCTCACACAGATGATAAAAGCAGGAGGAAACTCTATTTTTTAATAATATGTATAGATGTTACCTGCTTCTTAAATTTTGAAAATCCACCACAGCCAAGAGTTAAATTCAACTTAGACACAGTTCGGGATCCATTCCATCTCACTGAATTCTTGCTACACTGAAAAACAAGAAGGTAAACTTGTGCTTAATAAACAAATTATAAGATGCAGAAGAAAATAATTTAATTTTTTAAAATTATTTTAATTTTTTAATTTGGTGGGGAATTGGAGGTTTTTAGATGGGATTTTTAGGGGTTTCATTTTTTTTTTTTTAAGAAAGGATGAAAGATATCATGTCACCAGATAACAAAATCAGAGAAATAAAATTATTCACTGCAGCTCCCTACCATACTTTGAGATAAAACATACAGAGGGAATTCTCTCCATTTTCCAAAATACAAGTTCAGTTTCAAAAGCTTGCCCATCATCAGGGAAGAGTTGTTCCCAATGACTGTAAATAACCCTTCCTTCTTGGCAGTTCTGCTGCTGCAGTAATAGTGCCAGAAGATATAGGCCTCAAGGTATCTACGGTACAGAACCAGTGAAATGTTTCACTGTGAATAATGTATTTTGGCAGATGTTTGATCTTATCTTTTAAGAGTAAAACTGAAACTAGACTTCCACAGAGTTCAGACATTTCATCTTTTTGAAAAGGTTCCTTTGACAAGGTAATAGATACCTAACTATCCTGTGTCTCCTTTTCTCTTACTACATCAAGATATTAAACTGTACAACTTTGACGAGCATGCCATTCCTTTAAAATATCACAAAAAATATTTCAAAATGTCTATTAAAATAGACTGTCTGCAAATATTACCTCTGTATTTTTGAGATCTCAGCTAGCTGTTCCATCAGGTTCTGTTTTTTATTTTGCAGCTGAAGAATCCCACTGATGCCTGAATTCAGGAGCAACACCTGAACCAATTAAGTATTCAGTAGGTACAAGACTGGAAGAGGTCATTGGAATTTGAATACATTCAACACACAATCTGATGATCTATTCATCAGCAAAAATAGCAATCACAGGAAAACATATCTGAAGTAAAAAAAAAATGGAAAAAGCAGAGACAGTACCTGGGAGGAAAAAAGGGAGATATTTGTAGAGATGTTCATGTTAACTGTATGTGGAAAGAAGAAAGAAATGAAGAAACACAACCAAAGAAAGATATTGGAGGGAAAAAAGGTTAAAAGGAAAAGTAGCTAGAGGTAGATTAAATTGGAAAAAAAATAATTTTTTATTAAACATGAAACTAAGGATAGAGGAAACTAATACACATTTAACAGTACTAAAACTTTGTGAAAGGAATAAACATAAATAAATAGTTATAGACAGTAAGTCATTTTTAATGAGAGGTGTTTGGGAAAGAGAAGGAAAAATAAATACTGTAAAAAAAAAAAAAAAGAAAAAAAAAGGAAGATGGTACCAAAAAGTTAAAATAAAATCCAGACTGGTGAAATAATTTTTAAAAATATAAACTAGTAATAACTTGAGATTCTTATTTTAGGGTTTTTTTTCTGTAGCTTTATGCTTTGTCTAAAAAGAAGTACTTTTTCAAAAATATCCCATTAATTTATGGTGTTTCTGGATCTTTATGGTGTTTCTGGATATGAATTCTGTTTGGAGTTGTGAAGTAATTTGAAAAGATTTGAGGAAATAGGAAAAAAAACACAACAGTAACTCTTATGAGACCAATTTAATATCTTGCAAATAAAATGAGGAGGATACATGTCTGATCTTTTTGTTTGCATACTTAAACTTTAAAGCTTTAGTTCATTTAAGTACCATTTTTTCCTTTCTTATTTCTACTCCTTTCTTCTGTAAATTATAATATATAGTGACATATTCTTTTTATGGTCAATCTAACGTCTCGTCAATTTAATATCTAGATGCAATATTAAATTTCTGTAAGAGGACTCTCATCTAGGTTAAAAATCCAAAATTTAGCTATCAAGATTTTAGCTATCTGTCTCTGAATCAACTGTTTAGTCTCATGCCACAGTAGGTGTTGTTGTAGACAGGTATTTCAACAAAACCAAATGAAGTGTTCATTAGATATTATGGTACTTGTTTTCTTGAGTAACACTGGCCCGTGCTAAGGCTAGGATTTCCAGAAAATGGCTAGACATCTACCTGCCAGTGGGAAGGAGGGAGGAAATTCCTATTTTGCTTTGCTTTTGCACGCACAACTTTGCTTTACCTATCAAACTGTTTTTATCTCAACCCACAAGTTTTCAGCTTTCCCCTTTCTGATTCTTCCCTCTATCCTGCTGGGGCAGAAGTGAGCGAGTGAGTGGGTGGGTGCTTAGGTGCTGGCTGGGGTCAACCCATCAGAATAAACAACTTAATAGAGCCTTTGGTTCATATTTTATATAATATTCTTTACTTTCAGGAGTTACAAAGGACTTTCTGCATAGAAACTCTTACCTTATTCAGTTTTGGAACTGTTAATTCAAGAACTCAAAAGGCTCAACTGATTTTCTGAGGATTGCAATTTCCCCCTATTTCACTTTCACTCCCTCCTATTGAATATTCAGCTTCATGATTGCTATACAGTGCTGAACAGCAGAAAATCAAGTTACATGAAACACATCACACCTATTTTTACACAGTCTTAATAGTGTTATTTCATGATCTGATCGCTGCAAACAGTGTATAGGCTGGGCAAAAGCATAAGTCTTATGGGCAGAAAGGAATGCCTAATTCAGCACTTATTTATAGGAGTAAACGATTGCTTTCCCTATGAACATTGAACACCTAATCTGATTATGAACTTAATATTTGACAGCCTGCATGGTCTGTAAGTCAATAGGTGCAGCAGTACTTTCTGGATAGATTATACATTGAAATGGAATGGGCACGGGGAGAAACTGTGGAGGGAAAGATAATTGCATGAAACTAAGAGGTAAAATCACAGTCACTGAAATACAGCTAATTGAATATTTCTAACTTTTAAAATATACTTGGGGCATAAAATTACTAACACTGGAAAATTAAACTGACTTCTAGGAAGGTTAGAGTAGGAAATTTTGTTCTCAATTGCTTTAGTCAATTATTCTATTCATTGATGCAAATCAATTAACTTTAGAATTGCATTGACATAAATGAGGCCAAGTAGATTCAGTAATTCTGAGAAATACCTTTCTTTAAAACAAAACTTATTTTTGATTTACTTCTTTTTAGTAAAAAGCTGAATCTACAGAAAAAAAATAATTTAATTAATGTAGGAAACTGAAATAGATAAGAAAAGAAAATTTTTTAAAATTTAGACTACTTTGCATATTCTATTATATACTATAATTACATTATACATAAATTAAATTTCATCTAAATTAAATTTCATATAAAGTGTATCTGTTACTTGTATATATATATTTTGTATATTTATACATAGAAAACCTTATGTACATATATACAATCAACTTACATTTTGTACATTTAAAACACACAAATATTAGGTATTTTTTAATGGAAAAATAACTGATACATAAAAAAAAGTTATTTTTGCTATGGAAGTTAAGAATTACCCTGTGTTTTACAAAAAAAATAAAAAATCAAATACTGTAAAATCTAGGTTTTTTAAATAAAATATGTCATCAATGTGCATTTTATGATAGGAAACTATCTTGATGGAAGTGTTCAAAACACTTGGACATGTACCTTTTTTCCAATTGTAAATAAGAGAAATATGTCCTTAATCTAATATTTTGCCCCCTTAAAGAGGTAATTCTTCTGGGCTTCAGACAAGAACGATGAAATTTTAATCCCCATTCTTTCCTTTTTCCTTTAAAAATTCTGGAGGGGAGGTGGGGCAAGCTTTTTAAAACAATATGAAGTTAAAATTCAGTTCATTAAAATACAACAGTAGGGCATTTACTGAGCATCAGAAGCATTTTTCTGTACAAATGAGCCAAAGTAGAACTTACACTGTGGAGCTAATCGTTAAGAATTCTAATCATCTGAAATTCCTCAATCCATGGGTGCTGATCTGATGACTCCATAATTCAGTATATAAGAATAGAATTACATTAGAATTTAAAAAGAGTAGTCTTCTTGGTCACAGAGGGCCAGTTTTAGGCCTTCATGAATAATGCATAGACAGAGAAGGAAAGAGATTTCATTCAAAGTTCTAACCTGAACAATTATAGAAGAGTTTTGGAATAAAATGAGTTTCTTTGATTCTATTCAGCTTTAAAGCTTTCACAATCAGCACATTCTAAATTTAGCACCAATGTATGAATAAGCTGTACTAGATAATTGATTTTCACCAAATGGTATTATTCCTATATAGATATAATGTGGTATTGCTTCAATTAAATTAGATTAACTGAAGATTTCTCCCTAGATTATTTTCTGTAGGGTTACCACAAAATGTAACTAGTTATGTAAATTATTAGCTGTGCAAAACACTACTCTCATTCCTGGAAACTGATTCTGTAGTATCTTGTTACTTCTGCTTTCCCCTTGAATTTCAATGAAACTAAAATTATCCATACTTGATTGGATTGAGAAAGCTAGGGATTCTTAGAAGCATTATTCCCCCAGTTTTCTGTATAAATGTACAACTCTGAATCACATAAAATCATATTGAGAATTTAGAAAGAGGCATGCTGGCTTGATCTAGAAAGGAAGAACAAGGAGAGTGAGAGCATAAAAAACCACAGGGGCAGCAGTATGTGAACAGTTCATAAAACATGGCCCTACCTTTTCAGGAAGTGTCTCTTTAGGAAAGTCACTGCAGTAGAAGCTTCTGAAACCACTTTAATACCTTGTCTTTCCATAATCTTTTACCTTTTAAAGGGGTCTATGAGATTATTTTGAAGAAAATGACCTATGTGTTTATTAATCCAAATATTCCCCTTATTTTGAACACTGACCAGAAAAGTGCATTAGTTTTAATCACATTTTATCTCTTCTCATAAAGCTGCTTTAGCTTCTGAAAATATATCCAAAATTTAGTAACCTCTTTTTGAAAGAGCAACAACATTCAAATTAAACCAATCATTTCATGGATGATTAGGGAATTAAAGGAACAAGGGAGTAAAAAAAAAATGGAGAAAAAAAAAGAAAGAAACATAGAAGTGTCAGTTTAAATGCATAATAATTTATTCCTTCCATAGAAAGAAATCTATTTGCAAATCTAATATGAGGCAACACATGAGGGACTGAAAAAAGTTATTAAAGTTATAGATGGCTCAAAATAATCGGGGGGGGGGGGGGGCAGTACAGGGCGAGCTCTGCCAAGGCAGGACAGTGCACTGCCTTGTCACCCCATCCCAGTCCCTGGAGCTTTTAGTCCAGCCCAGAACGGTTATTAGCCAATTAGCACCCCTGAAGCCCCACACCACATCCCCTGGAGCCCCTAATCAGATCCCGACTGGCTCGCAGACTGGAAATCCCACCGGGGAGGGCATGACCATGGGGTCCAGAGCAAATATAACCAGCACCATGAGGCCACTGCACAGTTCATGGATTTCGTTATATTTTTCAGGTCTGCACACACATCCCTAAAAAATCTCCTGCCATTAGTAAAAAATATGTCTGAGAGAGAGCCCAACTTTTTTGAAAGAAAAAAAAACATTTGTTTCTTTCATTCAATGCATCACTATAATATTTTCTGTTACTTTGCTTTCAGACCAAAATCCCATTACATACATCCTGTGCTTAATGCATTTTTTATAACAAAATTTTACATTACAAGGATAATATAAGTGATATTGATTATAATCTTTGTCTTGACATTGTCTGTACTTTTGATTTTAATTACAATTGCCTAATTTTCTTTCATTTTATTTGTAATACTGGTTCCATTCGCCCTTTGTGGCTGCTGCAATTTTTCTTTGTACCATTCTACTGTACCCTTCATCTGCATTTCTCTAGTCTCATCACTGTCTGTATTTTATGTTCTTTTGATATGAAACATTTTAGGCACAAGCAAATGAGTTCAGGAAAGAATAGAATAGTTAATTACTTGCATAAAGTGAGGGTGCTGATAGTGTCCTGATATCGTTTGGGAACAAAACTGATGAAATGGAGAACGCAGTTTAGGAACACTTTCTAACTGACAGTAATAGTAAAGTGGTTAGTTATGAAAGTCATAATATGATCAAAAGTTTAGAATTTACAAGTACATTGCTTTCTATTCTAAAGAAAATTAAGCTGTGGTATTTGAAGAAGTGAATATAAAATGTACTAAATGCATCCCTGATTATCTTATTCAAAAGACAGGTAGTGTTAATCTGCTTTAGCTTCATCTCTTTGAGGGAAGGGAAGAGACTTCCATGCAAGAACGTAATGCTCTTTGAATTCACACCATTAATTAGCAGAACTATCCTAACTGTAGAATAGGCTTTCCCTAAAAAACAGAATGATCAAGAACATTGAAAGTTGCACTGGGATTAATTTAAATAGAAGATTTCAGGGAATCTGCTGCTGAGAGGTACTTTACCAGCTCATGTCATTTTACTGACTACTTAGGAAAGGGCAGTCTCAGCACTATTAAAACAACTTTTCAGCAATGAAAAACACTTGCTTTGAGCAAAGATAGTTCATAGAAGAACAATTTTTCAAAGAAATGTGCATTAAGGCAGGATTCTGGATAAAGTGAAGGGTGTACAAATTGAGAGTTAAATTCTTATTAGCATTTTTATTTTAATCTTTTTACTGTTGACTTTTAATAGACAAGAAAAGAAAATTCTGTTTATCTCAGGAAAGAAGAATTCAAAGAAACAACTATGTCATCAGAGGCATACAAGACAAGCATCTGAAGAAAGAGAGTTAAATCCTGGAAAAAAATTCTAAATGGTAAGTTGTGAATGTAATTGAAACTATTAAACATGTACATACCTGAGGGACAATAAGGAGCCCTGCCCTGAATAATTTCAGTAGTAAATAATCAATAATGACACTTCAAAGGAAGGGTTGAAAAACCAAAGAAGGCTCTTTTTTTTCCTGTTTGCTTTCCAGTTGCTTCCTATAGGCAGCCCAGAAGGATTTCTGTATATTTATTACTCTTATGGTTTATTTGCAAATGTTATACTTTTTTGTTAAGGAATCTATAAACCTGAAAGGATGTTGCTGAAGCTTAAAATACACTAGTTAAAACATACTTCAAAAGGTGTTCGCTTTTGCTATTTGGGATGCATGTACAAAACAGGGTTCTTACACCTCCTACATCTCTTACAAATACTGAGCTGCTTGGGGAGGGAGATGGGGAAGGACCTTTTTGTCATATAAATGTATTTCTATATTTCTAATCAGTTATGGCCTTTTCTGCACTGCTGCTGCTATTTCAGTGTAGCCCTGCAGCACTGCCTTTCTCCTGTTTCCCTCTCCTGTGCGCTGCAATCCCCACCTGGTATAACATCATTAGAGCAGCAGGCTGGGGGAGCCATAGGATGGGAATGCAGTGGGGGCAAGCCACTTGCTCCTTGGACTTCTGTTGCTGGTAGTACTCCTGCCTCTCCTTTTCACCAAGTACAGAAGCCAGTTGTAGAGACAAGACGTACTGGGGGGAGCCAGTGAAGGTAAGAGGGGCTGTTCCATGTCTCAAAAAAACAGGAGACCATGAGAGTGTTACTGAATCACTTCTACTGCATATTGCAGCCTCCTCCACGTGGTAGAGGATCCAGAGGAAAAGGATGTTGGTGAAAATACAGAAATCACAGTCTTCAGCCACAGTCCAGCCAAATCCATATTTTGATCTCTTCTCCAAAATAGTTAAAATTACTGCAGTCCTTCTTTTTTGATACAATTTAATCTACTTTAAAACAAACAAGCAAAACTGTAAAATCAGCATAAAATAAATCCATAGATGTTAAAAGTTGGTGATAATTTTGACTCATTATTTTCCATAAAGTTTCATTATAAACTCTTAATAATAATTGTTACTTAAAGTACTTAAGTTACTTAAGTAACTTAAAAGCTACTTAAACAGTATTAGTAACTCCAACTGTTGAATAATATAGACTGAAATATTAATTTGAATACTTAGAAATGAAAGTTATTTTCATTATTAGTCTGAGAATCTTGAAAATAGAGTTAAGTGTTAAAATTATGTGGAATGATAAAGCTATGAAAAAATTCCTGTGCACTGAAGTAAAAATGCCCCTTGTTCTTCCCAGGTAATCACCATCAAAGTATTCCATCCTCCAACTAAATCATCATCATAAGTGTGACCAAAATGAAGGCAAAGAATAGTCTTTGCAATCAGTAATAAAGCTTTATAACCTGCTTTTTTGTTTGTGTCACTGCCTCAAAATCATGAAGAGTAGATCCAGGGATATTTTATTCATTCAATCGCTGTGAACAAAGGATGTGACTGTCTTGGTTCCAGCCAGGACAGGGTTAATTTTTTGCAGTAACCAGGAGGGGGCATGACAAGGACGTGGAGGCTCTTCTATACCACCTCATGTCATTGCCAGGGGATGAAAAGGTTCCTTCTGGTGGAGGGGGGGGGGGGTAGTATGGCTCCACTGCATGTGAATCACTCTCTATCTTTTGTGCAATTTTGTTATTAATACTGTTGGTGTTACTGTTAGTTTTGTCTCATTGGTGTTTCCAGTAAATTGTTCTTATCTCAACCCATCTCCTCTCCAGCCCAGTAGAGCAGAAGGGGGAGGAGGGGAGCAAGCAAGTGGTAGTATGGTTTGGAGAGTCTGAGCTGGAACACTAAATTAGGGATTACCATTCCTAAATCACAACAGTGGTGTTAACATTATCAGCACAGCAGTCTGCCATTCTGTAGGGGTGTGTAGTTTGGGGGTTTTGAGTGGCTTAGTTTTGCTTTTAACCTTGAGGCTATCTTAACCAAATTGAATTAACCGGTGATGCATAAGAGTAATTAAAAATACAGGTTTGTCATCACAGTTTTAAATTACTTTATTTCTGTAACGATGAATAAAATACAACTCCTGTTTAAGCACTAAAATAGCTGGTCTATCAAGGACCACTTCCTGCATTCCTTTGGCTCTAATTCATTTGAATTTTTAATTGACAAGAACAAGACTGACTTTCATCCTAATTACATCCTCATTCCAATGCAGAAATTGGACAAGAAGAAAACATAGAAGACATAGCAGTGCAATTAAGTCTTTAATCTAAGTAAGTAGTCAAGCACCCAAGTATGTAAGGAAGCCCAGTCAACATTACCAGAGTTGCCCAGCTGCTTTCGATTAAATGTCTGTTTACCAACTTTGCTGGACTATGACCCTAATAAAGTAATTATTATAATCTCATCTTGTGCCTCAAAATACTTTTCTTGCAATTTTATGAACATCAAGAGCAAGGTGGTGTCATCCATCACAGAGACAGTCTTCCTAACAAAGGGGGAATTTTTTAATGCTTAAGACTCAGTGTTGTGAGGAATGCAAGGAGGGTCACAGGCCTACTAACAGCCTCTCAGAAGAATTTGTGGTAAGACACAGTACATTTCTTACTAAAGTACATATCATCAGATTATACTCCAGATGAGAAATAGATCATGAAGATGTTCCGTATCCCAAACATAATTTTGGATTAAAATTCTGGAAATGTTTATTAGAATTCTTAATTTTAGTTACAAATTAATATTAATTTTATGATGCTAACAATGAGTACTTTTGTATGCAAGTCAGTTTACTTACTGTATGCCCCGTGTCTAATTTGCATTGCAGAATAAAACTGGACTATCATTCAAAGTGTCAATATAATAAAAACTTCTCTGGTATCCACCCTGACCTTTTATAATGCACAACAGTTTGCTGTTTAGTAAAAACTTCTAATACCTGAACATCATTAGGAATATAATTAAAACAGACATCTGGTTTCTATCCATTCCTACTAACTAACCACAGTCAGCTTGTTAATCTTCTGGAAAGCGAACACAAAGTAAATTATTGTAATACCTATTTCCATTTTAGGAAAATATTCACATTGTTGGTCAATTGAAAATACAGTATTATTTTAATAGAAAGAATAACAAGTTATTCACTACTATCCCTAGGCCTGCTTAAACAAAATCTAAATCATAAAGTCTGAGAAGTCTCTTCTTTTCTCTTCTTTTCTATATGTTTGATTTAGTTGTTGTTTTTTTTTTTCCCCTGAGGATTTTAATTCAATCTTTCAGGATGATGTCTGATTCTGCAAACTTGATTTAAATCCTGTTGCAGTTTGTGTGATCACATGCCAGCATTGATTAACTACAGATCAAGAGAAGTAAAAACCTGAGAAATATATTTCTTGATTTCTCAGCTATCTTTGTAATCACTGTTATCCACTTTTTCTTCCATCATTAAAACACTCAGCAGTAAAAAGTAGAAAACTTGTCCTGGCAACCAAACCAGGCGCATGACAGACAATGGATTATCAAGTTTCCATACTCAAACACTCCTTTTATAACTTCTCATTTCCATTAAACCTTTACTATACACCAACTCCATCATCAAAATTATATACTTGGATGACACTATGCTTGTATTAATGAAGGCTGAACAAATCCCTAAAAAAGACCAACCCCCTCCCACCCAAAACCTCCCAGTTCTAGTGACTTATGTCAAAGTTTAGGAATTGAAACCATGGTGCTTTAAAAGATTGCATTATCTGTGTTCCACTTGAACAAGCAAAAGCCATAAAAAGGCTCACGATAAATTTCTGTTGCACAAGATCGAGGTAAATCAACAAATCTCCAAAGTATCTTACAGCTGTAGAATAGAAGTCCTAGTTATCAAAAATAAATGAAAGACAAAAGACCAATAAATATCATGAACAACCTAGCATCTAGTATCCAGACAGTGATACTCATACCCTAGGGATTTTAACAAAGACATTAATTATGTCTTCAGCACAATATTACTGCCATTTGCTAAAGCAGACCTCTTACTACACTGATAAGTAAAATCTCACCTGTAGAATGGTAAGTGAGGAGCTCAATTCTGTTCTGAATTCCCTGGGTCCCTGCTTATAAAGACTGTGTTGGCAAGTACCAGAGAGGAAGGTCTAAGCATGGAAAATTGTGACCTATATCAACTTAGTAGTTCCATCAATGATATACACAGAGACTCAAAGTTCTAGAATTCTGAATATTTCACCAGATCTTGTGACAGAACAGAAAAAAACCTTGAAATTCAATGGAAGGGGAAAAAAAAAGAAAAAAAAAAAAGAAAAAAAGAAACAGACAAGAAATGGCAGTTACTTATTTGATATTCCAAAAAAGGACAGTTTTGGCTTCAGCAGAATTAGTATAAAGACTATTGAAAAGTTACATTCCATTTTGCCTTTGATGTTGGACTACACTCAATCATATTCTAACAGTTCACAGAAGTCATAATTATTCTTTACAGTAGTGGAGACACACAGTTGTCTGTATTGCAGCCCTTTACAAATTGAGATTATTACCGATATATAAGTATACGCAAAAGGCCTGAAAGGAATTCCTTAAGTGCTCTCTGACTCTTTTGAATGGCTATATAACCAGAGAATGAATTTGTCATCTACTGTTGCTTCTCAAAATGCCATGTGCATGGGAAAAAATGCAAAGAAAAAGAGCACTAAGAAACAAAAATAGTAATATTTTTCTCTGATAAGGTATCTTGATGCATGTTGTTAGGCACAGATAGAACATTCACAGGAGTGTAGCCTTAGTTATGAGAATTGAAATTAAATTTTAAAATTGAAGGAAGACTATGGTATCTGCAATCTGCATGTATTATTTTAGCCTTTTCAATATTCTGCATTTTGCCACCTGCTTGTTTCTGTATTTGTTTACCGATTACTAAAACTGTAATCATGAAAAATTGTTGCTAGCAAATGAAATTTCAAAAAGCTAACAAAATCAAAGGTAATGCTGTTTGCTATTATCTTTCAAGGACTATATAACAATTCTGACTTTTATTGCAAAGAATGTGAAATGCCATAACCCTGTTATCATAACAAAGATTTTCTCAGCAATTAAAAATAATATAAACTCTGTACAATCATGATTCATTTCCAAAAAAATTAATCTAACCCCATTCATCATGACTGATAGTCATAAAAGGTTGTAAACCTGGACTGAAAGATTTGGTTTGGATCGTATTTCACCTATGGCTAAAACACGGCCTGTAACCTCCAGTTAAATAGGTCATGAATGACATTGCTGGATTTTAATGAGAGAGAGGGAAAGGGGAAAAGAGTGAAAAGCAGTGGGGGAGAAAGAATTGGTTTCATACTTTTCACAGAATATTGTGAGTTTTGGACATTTAAATGATTTTCTTCTCCACTGTTAGGAGAACCATGACATAACAGAATAACTCAGAACATAGCTGCTCTTTTTACTTCTTAGAGAAATATGAAAAGGCTGCCAGTACTTTTGAAGACCTATATATGACAACTCCAAAAAGATGAAAACAGTGTAGCTGCAAAACCTTTTGTGATTATGAAGATGAATCTGAAGAGAAAAAATTTTGTCTCTTTCAAGACACAATGAAATTCCCATTGTCTCAGGAGATGGGGAAGGGTCAGATACCTTCATCAGATAAATCAGTGAAACACTCAAATGCCAATGAAACACACACTCATTAATTAGATAAAGAGTAGTCATGTAAATACCACCCAGAGTTTCTCTCACAAAGATCATTCTGCCTTTGAAAGAAATAAAAATTACTGGGAGAAAGTAACATCTAGAGAAGCTGAAAAATGGTTCTTATTTTCACCTTGACCATGACATTTTAATCATAAAACAAATAATCACAATTCCTCCACGCTTATGCTACCTATACTTTAGTACTAGATGTAAAAGCTACTGTCCAGCCATGTTCAAGAAAAGTGTTGCCTCAGAGTTTTTTGATTTTTTAATTTTTATATACTTTAGAAGTAGTTATGTAGTGAATGTAGATTTTAAAGTAGCTGTATTATATCCCTCACCCTTTAGCACAGTAGTTTACACATCTTCCCAACACTGTTACCCCCTTTCCGTTTCAAAATTCCATTAAGTCTATTAGTTGTTTAGTCTTCTTTTCAATGAAGATTTGCAGAAAGCACCTTAACACCTGCCCCAAGGAATGTAAACATGCGCAAAACGACCTTCAAGCCAAGACTTTGGAGGGCCTCCAAGGGGAGGAAGATGATGAAAGAGGGGTCCCAAACTCCCCCAGACTCAGTTCTGGAAGAGGTGTGCTAAGGGGTGGAACGGGGAAGAACTGGGGGGTAGACAAGTGGAGATTGGATGGATATTATTATAAAATTGTAGCACATGGGTCAAACAGGCACGCAACGGTTATATTCCAGGAGTCTGGTGACTCATTAAAGCTTTCTGTTTTCTTATCTTATCTCCTACCTAATTGGGCCTGGAGTTTTTTTTTCCCTTGGTCTTTTAGGCAACAAAGGCAATAAGTGTTGAGAGAAGTGAACCTGAGCAGCAGTCTTTCCCATCATTTCCAAAAGCTGACCCTGAATGCAAATTATTTTTCAATTTTTAACAAGTTTACTTTGCTCTGCTATAACCTCTTGTTATTTTCGTAGCTCTGCATCACTGACGAAAGCACTGGGAGGTGTGCTGATTCCTGCGTGTTCTATTCTGATTTATGCAACTCCACTGCAAGTTCCATATTGCAACACATCAAAAGGTTAATGAATAGTTTTCCTTATCTGAACCAAACCAATCATCATTACAGTGCTCATCATTACAGCAAGACATTTACAAATGATATCTATACACATCAATAGCTTTGGTTTTATTGTCATTTAGCAATTTCTTCATTCATTTTCAACCCACATTGTATTAGTTTTTGTTCCTTTAGAAATTCATCAAGTAACTTTATGTTTACACATACAAGCAGTACGTCATTTATATAAGCTACATTATGTGCCAAGAAAAGCATATTCATTAGCTGTTCATAATTTTAGCTTCATGGTAATTACATCTATTACAGGTCAATGTGACTAATGACATGTTTATCTAACAGTTCAGATCTTGGATTACCACTTTGGTAGACATATCCGAGTTACACTAGGTACTAATGATAGCATATCCATGATGATGCAAGGACTAGTGTGGGCTGAAAATTTTGACTTAGACACTAGGACATTTTGTTTGAATTTAGTTTTGTTCAGAGTTGGCTACACAAAATAACTGTTTTCTAGTTTAAAAAAAATCTCATGACTAATTATTCTCTAAATTTGAATTACAGGGTAAAAAAAGCTCCAGTCAAACAAATGTCTTTGGGAGAAGAAGTTACAATCCTTACCTGTTTGTTCCTGTGACAAAAATCAGCACAAAAGCTGTGCTTCAGTTCAGGATTCACATATAACTTGTATCTGTTTTGGGCTTTGTAAGCACAACCATCTTCACTGTATTTAACAGAATTTAGTGGGGGTATTTTATCACAAGTGATACAATGTTTCATATTAAAAGAAAAGTACTAGGAAAAATCAAACAAATAAAACAAAAACATAGCTTGGTTAACTATTTCTTTAGGTCCCCTCATCACTGTAACAGAATTTTTGTATGCTCTTTTACGATAACAGAGCAAGAAATAGGGAGTAGGTTGCCCTTATGCCCTTGAGGTCATTGCTGGTTCAATTAAGAGCTCTACTGATGTGACAAATGATTGGACTGCATCAGTTGCATTTGTGGTTTTGCCCTTCTACAGCAGATTTGCCTCACTTAACGCACCAGAAAGATGCCAGTTTGATATATAGTAATTTAAACTTAAACATTCAGCAAGACATAACCATTTGGTGTTTACCTCTCTCCCTTTTCCCCTCTTCAACACATAGTATCTGCAGCTCTGCTGTACTAAGTTCAAATTTGAACTCTCTTAACCCAAGAAAAAATAGATGACTCTACTTCGAGTCTTTAGATTTGAATTCATCTCTTCAGGCAAAACACTTCCATTTTATTCCAGAAGAGAGGAAGAGAAGGCATGGACATGACCATCACAGTCCTAGTGATTTTATTCCAGTGGAAAATTTCCAAACTCAAGAAAAAATTTTCACAGTCTATTCAATTAATGACTGTTTTGCCATGTCTACATTAGGGAACAAAATATGCAAGAAATATTAAATTATTTTAGAGAGAAATAGATGTTTTATATGTTGCATACATTATATCCAGTAATGACTTTGAATGCACAAATTTGATTTGCAAAGTGGAAGAAATTGAGGTATTTTGCATAAAACCTTTTAATGCAGTTTTTATTCCCACTGGAATGAGATGGTTATGAAAAAGAAAGGTTTAAATCTATATAATTATCTTTTTAAAACTCAATACAAGATTGAATTTGACCATTTTTTCTTTAAAATACACTTGATATCTACTTCTCTTTATGTTACGGAAAACAGTATAAAAAATATTTCAGTGCTCTGTTTCAACTTTTTCACTTCATCAGCAAGAAATAGGGTACAATAGATACATTTTTTTAACTTTTCCAGAATTTTTTTGGTTCACATACTCTATACATTTAAACATTACCTAAGTACAGAAGCAGTTTTGGTCCAAAATGTGGGTATATGGCTGAATAAAGACAAGAACACAATTAATGGGATTTGGATGAAAAGAAAGATAGATAGATAGATAGATAGATAGATAGATAGATAGATAGATAGATAGATAGACAGAGAGACAGAGAGACAGATGGACAGTTAGAAATAAGAAATGCAAACTGTGGCTTTTTTCTGTAAACTTTATATATAAAAATCAAGGACAAAGAGCCAAGATTTTTTTTGTGCATAGACAATTACATCTCACTTGAACAAAGTTGAAAGGATGAAATATCTGTGCATGAAAATCTAAATTCCAAACTTTACCAGAAAATTTGAGCTCTTTTAATCTTACTCAGTAGTCTGAGTCTGAAGCAAAGCTGAATCAGGACTGAAGACAAAGACCTGAAATTAAGGCATCTTTACATGAAAAGATTTCTTTTGCTATGTAATTCTCAGTGATGTTACCAGAACACTCATGGTATGGAGATAGCTACTCACAAAACCAACTTCCAAATGCTATGTTTATTTGAGTAGAAGTCTTATTTAGACAAAATTATAAGCAGATACCTTGGCATTCTCTGTAAGGATATCACAAAACTCACAACTTGTTCTTATCTTCACAGATTGTGTTACAAATTTTCCCAAGCTGCTCCATGTTTTTTGGACATGACATCAACAGACTACAACAAAGTGAGCAACCACCTAATCAGGTTGCTACTTTTTGTAAAACAAAATGTAAATTTTGGATGAAGCAGTAACTATGAGGTCAGTATTAAGCTTACCCTAGATTCCATAGCCAGTTTCAGTCATAGACCACGAAACTTAAACAGCACACTCATGAGCACTCCCAAGGCCTCTCTTTATATACAGTCTCAACAATGAATTTCATATCAAATAAAAGGAAGAAGCTGAGGAAGCTGACTAAGATTAGGTTTAAATAGGGAACACCTACTATTCAAAATGAAATTGATGTATTCAAGCTTCTAAAGCCTCAAATTAAAAATACAGCGCAACTCATTTTGAGCATAGAGCCGAAGTCTATGTACATAAGTCAATATTGCTGTGCATGTATTTAAAATCATATAAGAAAAAGCAATTTAATCTTGATAAAGACTTAACAAATAAATAAAACTCTAAAGTGTGTATCAGATACCAGGAAAGCTCTTTGGACATGAAATGCACAATATTTACTTTGTAAGTCTGGACACTTTCTGACATCAAGATTTTGAGAAAAAAACAAAAATTTACTCTTATGAGAACTGTATATATAAAATGCCAAGCTCTCTAGAAAATTAATTCATGCACCAGAATCACACAAAAACTGAAGGCTGTAGATCTGTTCGTAGAGTCTGTGACTTAAAACCACATTCAGGCTTTTAGGTAAGAACAAGATGCACATACAATGTAGACATTAGGATAGAAACAATCTAGATCTTGCAAAACTCTGTGGAGATAAAATGTTATATATAATTGCCTATATTGAGAGGGCGTTATCATGAAATATAATTTTTTTAGCTACATATTTATCTGATAAAAAATTGTTCATTCACCTTACACAGCAACAAATATTATTCACCTAAAATATTTTCAAAACATATTGCTTAGAATATACATTCTCAGAACAATATCAATTTGACTGATCATTTTACTGAAAGTCATACTTAGAAATCTTACTAATGTTTTCTTCGATATGAATTTAAATAACAGTGTTTTGATCTCATTTACAAAATAGTAAATATTATTGTCAAAATAAGAGAATAGCCAATTCTATTATTTCTACTCCACAAGCCTTTGCAGAAGCGAGACAGTTTTATATTTCGCCTTCATGAATGAATTTCATTTTCTCTTATATAGATCAATAAATAAGTAATCTTGTTGATTAAGGAAAGTGGATGAAGGTTGATCTACACAAAGCTTTATTTTCACAGTCCTCTGTTATGTTACATATCCAATTCAAAGTCACCTGGCAAAATAACAGGGATAGGAAGAGGTCATGCAGGAAGTGACAGAGGACTCCAATGACAGTCCTCTCCTGGGCTTCCTCTCCTCTTCAGCAAGAGGTCAAAATAATATTCTATCCAAACCAACCAAACAAGAAACACCCTGGCCCTTCTTCCCCCATACAATAATACCTTCCATTGACATTCACTCAATCTTTCTACTGATCTTTGTTTCATGGCATTACTGTTTAACTAGTTATAATTGCTGAGCAAGACTGTTGCTGATCTTTAATATGTGTATTATTGACAAATATATGTTAAAATGACTACTTTTTTCTTTTTATCTATTTCGTTTGTTGTAGTATGGAACAAAAACCTAAAGTCTACAGGTAGAATTGTGAAGGAGAAGATAGGAGCACTGAGACAAATTGAAACTATAAAACAATGCAGAAAGAAGGTTGTGAACAGATGACTTAACATTGAAAATCTCCCTTTTCTCAGGTTAATCATAACAATGATTCACACTGCACTGGTGTAAGGTCTCAAGGCCACATAGATAAGACCACTTGAAATTCCAGGCCAAGGTCTATCAGCTGCCCCAGAACAGTACCGGGATGTGGAGGTGACAGCTTTCAAGTGGAAAAACAGACTGAAAACAGCAATGGAAGGCCTTTAGAAATAGAAAAGTTTTTAAATCCATGCAACATATACATATTAAAGTTTCAATGTGTTTCTTTCCGTATAAAAAAATGTGTGTTAGACCGCCTGATTACTTGTCTTGTCTTTAAATAACAAAAATTGGTAAAAGTAAAGAAATAAAGGATCTGACTAAATATTGTGGTTTTTTCCTCTGCAGATTTGGATATCTAACTATTTCACTTTCAAAACTATGATAGAAATATTGTATTTGAACATAAATTCAATATGTCATTTCCATTGTCCCTAGATGGATGCCGTTTCCATGACTAAGATATTTTAGTCCACAATTTTTCTAAAATACCCCTAAATAAAATGTGAAGGGAATAGGTTCATTGGGGTTTTTTCTTCCAAACTACTTAGTTTTCAGATTTTGCAAGCAGACTCATCTTGCATCAACAAGAAAAACACTTCTCAAAGTTCATATAGAAAGGAAACTGATAATAATTTTCAGATACCCAGTCCATTCAAGCTGAGTAAAGGGTGAAACTCAAATTTTCTGTGTACTAAGTTCTTCTTTTGTTTAATGTGTTATAGGATACACAATAATGTGTCTCATGCCCTAATCACATACTTTGAGTTCTTTCCTGCTTGAGATGAACTCAACGAACGCAAAAGCCTTTACTGATTAAAATTTAATTGAAACTAGAATAGTCCCACGAATAGCCCTGATGATGAACTAAACTATCACATGAAAACTAACCGTATGGGATAATTGTCTATTAAATATATTTCTTAAAATGTTGTGATTTCTTCCATTCCTTTAAACCAGATATTTGGGTTGAACAAGGCAGATTTCATTCTAATTGCTGATTTATTCAAGCTTACATGAGAAATTATTACTCTGAGTCTTTCGTAATTTTACAGTGATGCAGTACCTGTACAAAGTGAGAAAACAATATTTGACATTCATTTTTCAATTATGTTCAATGATGGTCCCAAATGTTGATGTAATTCTGCCTTTCTGATCTTGTCTGCCTCACTTCCTAGTTTATTTTCCCTTTTTTCAAAAATGAGTTCCAATTCATTGATCATATATATGTACTAAGGCCAGTAGTAAATTATGTCAGTACAAACAAAACTGAATGTCTCAGATTTCCTTTTATGAGAGAGGATGAAAAATGTAAAAACAACAGTTCTTTTACAGGTTGATTAGTATTCTTTATTTATAATCTTACTCTTCCACATAAATAATGTTTATTCTTATGACTGTGTGGACTGATCTAAACAATCTAAGACAAATGCATGCCATTCTGATCCACTTTACTATCTGGCAGAGAAGAAAATAAACTCACCGAATATCTATATATGTATATAGATATATATATATATCTATATATGTAATGCAATAGCATTAAGATGTGATTTATACTCCTAAAATATGAACTGTGCATTTCAAAAATGAGTATGTTAACTATATTTTAAAACTGTATTATTGTGAAATTATCTGAGTTTGACTGTAGAGGAAGATAAATTGTAATACATTTTCTTTCAATCAGAGAATCAGAGAATCACATTTTTGTTATCCAGGTTGGAAGGGACCTTAAAGATCATGTGGCTCAGCCTTTCTTGGTAAAAAACACAGTCTAGAGAAGAAGGCCCAGCACCCTGTCCAGACAAATCTTCTGTCCCATATTGGGAATCCACTACTTCCCTGGAGAAATTATTCCAGCTATTGATCTCATTGTGAAAAATTTTCCTCTTGTGTCCGGTTGGAAACTCCCTACAAGTTACTTGCGCTGATTACCCCTCCTCTTTTCCATGTGAGTCTACCCTTTAAATAATGGAACATGGTGATAAGATCTCCCCTCAGACTTCTTTTCTCAAGGCTGAATAAACCCAGTTCTCTCAGCCTTTCCTCACAGGGCAGGCTTCCTAGTTCCTTGGTCATCTTTGTCGCCTATATCTGGACCCTCTCTGGCCTGTCCACAGCTTTTTGAATAGTAGGGACCAAAACTGAACACAGTATTCGAGGTGTGGACTGATAAGCACTTAGTAGAGTGGTATAATGACTTCCTTATCTCTGCTGGTGATGCCTTTGTTGATACAGCCCAACATCCTGCTAGCTTTCTTTGCTGCAGCAGCACACTACTCACTCACATTGAGCTTGTCCACCAGCATCCCTAGGTCCCTTTCCACAGACCTGGTCCCCAGCTGGGTAGATCCCAGTCTGTGCTGCACTCCTGGATTCCGTTTCCCAGGCGTGAGGTTCTACACTTGTTGAATTTCATAAGGGTCTTGTTAGCCCACTCTTCCAGCCTATCCAGGTATTTGTGTAGAGTAACTCTCCCTTCCAAAGTCTCCACTTTCTCACTCAATTGGCATCATCAGCAAACTTTATCAGGGTACACTTGATCCTGTTGCCTAGATCAGTTAGGAAGATAATTAAACATCATTGGGCCCAATATCAATCCCTGGGGGGCCTCCTGTGACAAGATGCCAGTTTGAAAAGGAGCTATTTACCACCAACCCCTGTAATATTTTAGATCCATTCTATTACTTTGACTTCTAGAACGTTAAAATTGCTGGAATATTTGTTGCTTTACAACAAGAAACATTATTAAACCATAGGTTACATTTAAGCAAGAGGAGTGTTGCTCAGTCATAGTCATTTTCAAAGTCCAACAGGTAGAAAAGATCAAGGTTAAACCCCAGGTAATTACTATACCTAAAAGTAAGAGAGCAAGAATTAGATTACTCCTTCTGTATCATGTACACACTTCTATTACTCAGCAAATCGAACTATTCTGCGCATTTGTAATGAAGTGTTACAGGATTATTCGCATGAAAAGATCTTGCACTACTTAAGAAATTATTAAAGAATCTCATAAACTTCCCTCTTAAAAGATATATGAAGCCGTCCATCTTTGATAAAGAGTAGCCAAGATGGAAATATGTACGTGTATCCTGATTCCTGGACAAACTCTTACATACAATGTGCAGATGATATTTCTTTCCACTCACATTGCAGTGCAATTGTTAAACAGAATACAAATTACATACTGACAATCTTTAGGTAGCATTTAAAAATTATACAAATCTTTGTAAAACTATACCATATAAGAAGCATTACATTTCATTATGCCAGTCCTATAGATACATGAGGCAGATTATTTTGTCCTTCAATTTATAATCAAAGATAGTGCAACTTATTTTAAGTGTTAATTTTTTTTGGGGGGGGGGATTGTTTTTGTAAATCTTTAGCTCTATACTATTCAAAGGGCACAGAGGAGTATTTAAGTTACCTGTAATCATAGTTGCCTTCAAGAAAACTTGTAAAAATGAATCAAATTTCCGGTTGTCTGGGAAAGATTTTTGAGAGTTGTATATGAAGAGAAAAGGAATAGCAGTGTGTTACAAATAAAAGTAATTTAAATTACATTAAAATTTCAAGGTGCGTATTTTTTTTTAGGCTTCTGTATTTGCCATCACTGAACTATCCATTCATCAGCTCAAAAACCATGCATGCAAATGGAATTATATTCCATCATAACAAAATCTTAACAAATTAACACAAAAGTACTAATAATTTAATGAAAATACCAGATTTCTAGTCTCAATTTTGATGTGTCCATCTAACAAGTAAGAAAGAATTTTGGGGCATTTTGACATATCAGTTGCTTTAAATAACTTCTTAAATAACTTTTAAAATAAGAATATTATATAGGTGAAGCTGTATTACAATTTCTAGTAGAAATACAGTTTTAAAAGTATCAGTATCATACAATCAAGTTGGCTTCTAAAAAACAAAAAAAATCTGTGTTTCTAATGATCATTTACTCAAATTCAATTCTAAAATTATCTTTTTTTCAAAATTAATATATATTTTCAGGACTGTTGTACCACCAATGATTTCAATAAGTTTAACTAATGACACATTCCTATTGCACGTTTAATAAAGTTAAGGTACTATGCAAATATGAGTTTAGAATAATTTTGATGGAAATTGTACAGGATGGAGTCAGAAATTATTCATTTGTTGCACAATATAACATTAGAGGTGACTATTGTGGACAACTTATTCTTCAACATTAGTACTGGATCAGCATGCTAGAAGATCCATTTTTTTACTGGCATTATCAACTCACTAACAAAATCAACACATGCAACTAGATGGGTCATGATTAAGTGGTGGACTTGACACTGTTAAGTTGGACTCGATGGTCTTAGAGGTTTTTTCCAACCTAAGTGATTCTATAATTCTGTGAGGCAAAAATGCTATAAGTTAATGCGTAGCTAAACTTAACCATTTGCACTTACCTTAGAACCCTCACGTAAAATTAAATCCTCAGGTAAAATTAAAGACATAAATCATACTGGATTTTGCATATCTATATTCTGTTAGTCTCCAATATCCTGTCGTAATTAAGATCCAGTTTATTCTGAACTGATGTTATATTCCTTGTATTCTGAGAGCATATTGTCGTATAGTGATGGCATCAAATCTTAAAGCAATTGTTTCAAAATATCTTGAGAAATGGGAATGAATGTAATTGGAAATTATTATGTGTAAGCTTCTGATATCACACACGGTCTAACTCTAGCAGTGCATCAAGACAAATAACAAGGTAAATTGAATTCAATTATATAGACATTTTAGAATACATGGATCTATGGATGGTGCACACAAGTAATCCAAAGCCATCTTAATTTGAACAAAATGATGACTTAAATTAACAGTATTACTGTATTCTCTTCCTACTCAGGAAGGCTCTTCCATTTACATTTGTGGCTTGTTTACTTGGTACAACTTGAAGAAAAATAAAATTTTTTAAAAAAAAGAGAAAGCACCAAACACTACTGTGTTGATGCTTAGCATAGCAGTATTTTAGATTCCACATTTGTTCCTTGGGTAGAACTACTCATCATATTTCTGAACTCCTGATATTCCTAAGATAATAATACTCATTATCAGCATTCTTAAGATATTAATGCCTCATTATTGAGGCTACAAAATTGAGACATCTGAGTGAAGAGGATGTTGTGGTCAAATAGCTTAGCAGGAAGAGGAGTAAATGCAAAGGAAGGTAGAAAAAGAGGGAGTTAAGAGGCATTGAAAATACAGGATCTGGTAAAAGAAACATAAGATTAGACTAAAAAAAATTCAGAGAGCTGTAGAAGCGTGGGATCAGTAGTAACTGAGGAGAGTATGACAAAGGAATACCAAGAAGAAATGGTCAGGGAAAACAACAAAGAATACACACACACACACAAAAAAATACTACAAGGTTAAATAACAAGAAAATTGACTCATTTTTGAGCTTGTTTGATGATACACATCTAAAATATGCATATTACACCCAAATGACAAAAACCTTGATTAATTTAAAAATCCTCTCATTGTTCCTCTCATATTTTTCAGTAAGTTATTAATGATTTTCTGTAGGACTGATACCTGCCTAAAATTCCTTGTCTGTGATTTTTCAGTCAACTTTACAGAGCCCAAGCAGTTTTCAATAGATCCACAGTTAACGAGAATTCATTCAGGTCACATTTATTTCATCATACAAACCCTTACCTACCATGGAGATGGTGAAATGGATACCTCTGCCAGATAAGAATTCAGCTGTCATATAACTGTTCCCTTAGAAAGTTTATTCAGTATGACAAACTCATTCAACAAGAAATCATGGAACCTGAGCTATCGGTGAAATGTGAAATAGTGATATCAAAATGAGCTATAAGCAGTTATTACTTCCTACTGTGATATAAGCTACAACACACAAGGACTTTAAATGGATCTCAAATATTATTTTATATATAGTTTATTTTCATTTTAAAATGATAGTGTAGAATAAGGAGCAAATTAGAAGTGGGCACTTTCATTGCCAAAGTAAATGAATGAACAGAAGTGCTACAGGTTATTTTAAATCTGTTTGGGAGCTTCTATTGGTAGCAAGATACATGCAGATCTAACTACATTATTTTGAAAAGTTTTTTTTACTTAAAAAAACCCAGTCAAACAATCTAAAGAGCCTTACCTGACAATTAAATCCAAGAATCTCTGTTTCCTTAGTAACCACTCATAACACCACTAGCATTCAAGAGACAGCAGCAGGTGCAAGAAACCATAAAAATGAAAAATCTTATTTTGCCAATGACTTATTGAAATATTAGATAGAAGTATTTAATACTGGCTTCCTACTGATTTCAGTGCTTTCTGAGTACAATCTTCTATCGATCCTTTAAATAATTATACACTACTGAAAGTCAATTTGATAATTTTTTTCTTTGGCATTCCACATTCTTATGTTACATGACAGTGTACTTCTATCCTTTCTTGTAGTTTGATAGAACTGCATATTTCAGAGTCAAGTGCATACTCCTAGTGTTATTCTAATATACTTTATGATCTTTTTTGTCTTATATTTTTGAGACATGCAGATCAATATATGAAAGTATACATTGTTGAGAAGACACCACTTACATGAGCTTTACAGAGCAAAACAAACCTCAGATAAGAAAGCAAAATTACATAATTGTGGTGAATTAAAAATGGAAATCTGTGAGCCAGGATTTTCTATATTTCAACAGTAAGCTTTTCTGCATTTTATTTTATATCTATATTACAACGACTTTTTATAGGAACAATTTATCTTTATTTAATAACTTCTACCAAAATGAAGTCAGTTTACATCAAAAGAATATTTAAAAATTAAGGTTACTCAGCAAATTCAACTGGATGAGTATGAAAGAATCAAGTTCATCTACTGCTTCAGACTCTGCTTGAGGGATGAATATGCCCCCAACATAAAGAGATGATTGGATTTAGATAAGGTATCTAAGCAGGAATGACAGCTCTCTGGCTTTGAATTCTTAAATGCCACAGTCACCTTGAAACTTTCACCTCCTATCCTTACTTTTCTCTCATAAGTTATTTTCAAAAAAATGGCCCTTTGCTCAACATAAGAACTTCAACAAGCCTTGTTGCAATGGTAAGACGTTCAAATGCAGTTCTACTTCTTTAATGTGGCTAAACATGTATATTGAATCCCTAATAGGCAAGTGTCCATTTAACACATAAATGATAGCTTAGTAACAGTCAGTCATGCCTGTTATAAACTTGTAGTTTTTTAAATGACATCTTAAAATTCTGTCACTTGTGGCAATTTACCCTAAACAATAAATAAAATAATAAATGAATAAGTAGAGGAAAAGGAGAAGTAGTCAAAAAACCAACCAACCAACCAAGCAAACCACATAAATAAAACCCAAATGAAAAACAAACAAACAAAAAAAACCCAGAACATATTTTTTCAGGTATTACCAGCTATTGAGGTCATGAAAAGATATTGGTGTCTTTGTCCTGTCTGAATATGTCCCAATGAAATACTTTCTTCATGTGATCCCATATCTTTCCTTTTATGCTTGACCAAATTCTTGGCATTAAAGTTTCCCTGCAGCTTACAATTCAGTCTTTGAAAATCCTTCTAAGCATGTAGTGTGAGAATATCCTAGCATCCTGTTCAAGGCCATGACTATTTAGCATTATTCTAATGTTGTATTTACCCAATGGCTCAGGATGTGTGATTATCAAGTTCAGTTCCCCCATTTGACCCAAGATGAATTAAACCAATATTAATCACAGTGCTAGACAGTCTCTGGTTTGTTGAAACCATTGCATTAAGTAGAAAATATTTATTGAGCCAAAGTTCAAGAATAAGAATTGTTTTTCAGCCACTTGCTGAAACATTCATGTGGGAGACAGTCCTGATTTCCATTTTCTGTTCCAGAAACTGCAGCAGTATTTCAAATAATTACTCCATCCTGGTGGAAACTGGAATTACAAAGGTCCCTCCCTGTGTAGATGTCCTAATCACTAGATTTGACCCTTAGCTTTGCTCCAACCTACTGTACATCCACCACTGGAAGAAACTTAAAGAAACAAAAAACTTGTGTGAAACTAATTTAATGTGTTTGCTAACTATATATTGCTTTAATTAGAATGTTTAGAAGAGTAGAAAAACACAGTCTGGAGGTCAATAATGCTAAGACTATCCCAGTGGAGGCAGAAAACTGAAATGCTTCATTGGACTTACAAGTTCATATTTAAAGGGTTTAGGGTTTACATATTCAACAGGGGGTGGTAACTATTACAAAAGGGGTTTCAGGGGATGACATAAGGGCAAAACCTGACTTACACAATTTGGGGTTTCCACAGAGACAGCATCAGAGGAAAATCCAAGTTACACTTTTTGGGGTCTTAGGAATTACCTCATGGGGAAAAACTCATTTTATCTTAGGGGATTTCCATGGGGGGAAAAGGAAAATCCATGCAAGGATTCAGGGAACACAAAGGTAGAGATAAAGCACAATGGGTCCTCTGCACAGGTTTGATGAGATAAGGGCGTGATTTCTCCAGGTTTGAGCAGGACATTCCAAACCCATGACATCAATGGATCCTTGTCTAGACTCTAGATGAAGGTTTCCCCCCAGTTTCTGTTAGCCCAAGGCTTTTGTTTAAACCTAGCAGGTTTTTTTTCTGATATCCAAATTTTGGAATCAAACAGCACAGATTTTGTTTTTTTAGTTAAATGAAAGGTAGTTCTGTGGCTTTTCATCTGATTTTATTATTATTATTCTTCAAACACTTTTGACACATATTTTTGACACTTTAAAAATGACCAAATGAATTTGTCACTTGAAGAGATAAAATACAAATGTAGATTTTCAATAGTGATTGTTAAAATTATATAATCTCATATACATGGGTCATCTACAAGTAATAGAGCTCATGATAAAAATAAAACATTTTGTTCACATGTATTCAAACTCTACATAAAACACAATCTATTTATTTCTAAATTTAGAAACCATGTTCTCGATTTTTTCTGTACAGTAGTTTATTCGCAATACTAAATTCAAAACATCAGAGACAGTATATCAACTTCCAAAGACACTTAAAACTAACTAAAATATAGAACACAATAAATTCAAATTACAGGGCAGATCAAACCTCAAGGAAACAGGTTCTAGGCTCACTAGACTTCAACAAAGACAGCTGTATGTAACTTTCCAAGAAATAAAGACAAATTGCAGAGACATCTATCTAATAATTCATTTTGTTCAAAGAGGAAAGAAAAGGAAAAAAAACAGATAAAGAGAAAAATTTCTAAGAAAAAAAATATAAATAACAACTGCTATTTTCCTTTCATATAACAGGTCCACTTATTCCTATATAACTGTTTGAATTAAGTCCCCATGCACAGTGTTTTATATTTTTAGCTATGATGTGAATAGGAGTCAGTTATTAACAATAATGAACATCATTTTATTTAATCACCTCTATCTACTTAAAAGACAACATATTTAAGGCAATTTTTTCCTAATCAAATCCTTTGTAAAGGAAAACTTCGTTACTATCTCATTCACTCCACTAAGTATTTTGGCTGGTTGATTGGTTGGTTTTAACATGAATATTCTGAGATTTTTTGATTGGGTGTTTTAATATTGCCCTTGATATTAAGAACAGAAGTGACTGATTGAGGTAAACAGTTGTTACATTTATTCCCATTGTTGTAAGAACAGCGTTCCTGAGAACTGAGAGGGAGAAAAGTTTCCAGCCTCTTCTTTTTCTCTTAAATCAACTCAGAAAAAGGAAACTAATATGGAGTGTTTATACAGTGAACAAGCACATAAACTGTGCCCACTGCTACATATGTATCATGTACTTTGATTGTGTTGCATAACAAGGAAATTAAGAACATTTAGAAGCTTGCCCATAATTTAAAAAGTAAAATTTATGAGAAGAATTTATTAATGAATTCACTATCTCTGTATCACAGTTTTGGGAACTTGTTGGTTGAAGGAAAAGCAGAAGACTATAATGAAAGGAGAAACTTTTTGACCTGTTGACACATTTGCAATTACTGGGAATATGCACATACTGGGAATACATGCACATTTTAATGGAAAGAATTTTCATAAACTATCCTGTTACAATAAGATATTTTGCATTAATATCCAAGTCTAGATCCTGGTCCCATTTTGCTGTATGTGGTGAAACTATATTTGTGACTGATTATAGCTCACGCCATTTGAGTGTAATAATCACAAAAGTATATCTGTATACTTCTTCCTATAATTTTTATTTCTTCAAACATAATTTTCCATCAACTCAACGAACTGACTTTGATGTCAATGACATAGAAGTGTCTATTTTCATCAGTCAACATCAAAAGAACAGTTCAGTCACAGTCTGGAGAAGAATGACAATTGCACAATAAAATCCAGATTACAGACTACAGATAGATCCAAGCTTTCTCCTTCAATAATATGCTTTGGCCCTTGCATACTCACTCATATTTCATATAGGGTCATTACTCTAACTCTACTAATTTCCTCCAAAAACTCCTTGATGTTATGTGAGGTAGAAGTTTTCTACTGTGCTCATTCCTTTAGCATTTGGGAACAATGAAACAATTTATAGGAATTGAACATTAGATTCCTTCTTGAATTAAGTTAAACAAATCACTGAATAATTAAGTCTAACAACAACATTCAAAGCTTACAAATATATGATTACTTCATTTTCTTTTGTTTTCCCAACTCTTTTTTATCCCTATCTTATCTGCTAGTTTTGCTTACTTATAGATAATAATTGACAATCTAATCAAACTGGTGTTTGATTACATACTAATATGTAATCTTTGCATATTAGTTAGAACTGGTTGGCATTTGTACTTATCTTAAAAAAAACTAGTAGTACAACTACTAGTTCTAATCCTGCTATTCAGCTGCTTGCTAGCCTTTTGGAAAATAGATAATCAATCTCTAATAATTAATTAATTAGAGGACTGGGCAATCACCAACCATATGAAATTCAACAAGTGAAAGTGTCAGATTCTGCACCTGGGATGGGGCAACCCTGGATGTTCATACAGACTTGGGAATGAGATGCTGGAAAGCTGTACCATGGAAAGGGACCTGGGGGTCCTGGTTGATGGCAAGTTGAATCTGAGTCAGCAGTGCCCTGGCAACCAGGAGGGCCAACTGTGTCCTGGGGAGCATCAGGCAAAGCACTGTCAGCCAGTTGAGGGAGGTGATTGTCCTGCTCTGTTTTGCACTGGTGTGGCCTCACCTTGAATATTGTGTGCAGTTTTGGACACCACAATATAAGAAAGATATTAAGCTATTAGACAGTTTCCCAAGGAGGGCAAGGAAGATGGTGAAGAGCCTTGAGGAGTGGCTGAGGTCACTTGATCTGTTCAGCCTGGAGAAGAGGAGACTGAGGGGAGACATTGCAATCTACAACTTCCTCGTGAGGGGAAGAGGAGGGGCAGGCACTGATCTGTTCTCTATGATGACCAGTGACAGGACTCGAGGGAATGGCCTGAAGTTGTGCCAGGGGAGGTTTAGGTTGGATATTAGAAAAAAGTTCTTCATCCAGAGGGTGTTTTGGCACTGGAACAGGCTCCTCAGGGAAGTGGTCACAGCACCAAGCCTGACAAAGTTCAAGAAGCATTTGGACAGTGCTCTCAGTCACATGGTGTGACTCTTGAGGATGGTGTTGTGCAGGGTTAAGAGCTGGACTCGATGATCCTGATGGATCCCTTCCAAGACAGCATATTCTGTGATTCTGTGTTTTAAGAAACTTAAGCAAAAAATGAGAACTGGTGGAAAGCTTTTACTTTTTGAGTGAAAAATTAGGAACCAGACTTTTTCACAGTGCAGAACAAAGGAAATATACATAATTAATTGAGTTTATCTGCTGGCTTGGATATGTATCTAAGTGCAGTAATTAACATAATTTGCATTAAAAAAGGTCCAACCATCTTCTTTGATATTAGACACCTAGCAAGAAAGAAGTATTTAATTATATATGCTTTGCAATATCATAGTGGGGAAAAAACAACTGCTTGGAAGAACTAGGTCGTTAAGCTGGATAAAGAAACCCCTCAACAGTTTCTGGATTCTTTTACTACAATAATCTCATTAGTTAAAACTAACTGAAAAATGATCGTATGTTTTTCTTTTATTTTTAATAAAGCTAAGTATCACATTCCAGGTACCATTTAAGAACATGGGAGAGGTGGGGGTTTCCAGATACCTCAGTGAGTCTAATAGAACTAGAAAATATTCTTTAAAAAAAAAAAATAAATCCCCACTACTTATCTTTAAGGCATCACAAACAAAAGATATTTCTAAAAATCATTGTTACCATTTTAAGATTTCTGTGCCAACTGCAAAGAATGGTAGAAGAGTCTTTGATAACCTTCTAAAAGTATTTGTACTAAAAACCCACAAAAACCAAACAACCCCCCCAACCAACCAACCAACCAAAAAACTACAAACATGATTCTATTTCACATCTAGTTATATTTTTGTAATTACATCTGCAATATTATATGATATATGTCCAGTCTAACAAGAAGTGTGGAAAATCTTCAGCACAAAATAATTTTAAAAAAGTCCCAATGTAGATGTGTGAATTTGAATCATTGACATTAAAATTTAATCAGTGCACAGTCATTCACTGCATATAACCAGTTATTACACTAATTTTGGACTGACTTACACCCGCTATTTCATTAAAAGGTAATTCAGTGTCCCAGAATAAAAGGCAAAGAGGTCTTTCCTAGCTAATTTTGTGTGCCCAATGTTCTTGAGATTTCTAAGTGCCCCTATCTGGGAAGTATGTCAGAAGTGTAGAATTCAAGTCCCGAAGTTTCTGGGGCTGCTTCAGCTCTGCTTCAGCTCCTTATCCATGTCTTTATGTGTAGCCTCTGTGGCTGCATTTCAGAAAATCAGGAGTGAAAGGAGCTCAGCCAGTCATTTGCTAAAGGACAGCATGTCCTGGGTATTTCCTACTGCACAAATGCAGAGTAGTTGGCTGCAAACATTCAGAGGAGTTTGCACAGCATAAAATGAATCCAACCTCATTCTACATGATGTTTTATCTGTTTACAGACACATATAATGTCCAGAGATTCCCAGACTCCTAAAACATTGCTATTCTGAACATGCACAGATATCCCTCGGTGTTCACAGTTTTGCACCTGTCTCTTCTATAAATCCAGTTTAAATGAATAGAATAGTTATTCAACAACCAGAGTTGCTTGAGGCAATCTGGTGTGTTCTGAACAGATGTAGAAGATCAAGTTTCCTGTTAAAACAGACCACGATTTTTAGAGATAGCAAATGAGGGCTCAATTATTTTATTTTCCTGAAATTATGCAGGCTTCTTAGTCTTCCCTGGTAACTCCCTTAACACTCCGGAATGATGCACTCTGTAGGAGGATATTGCTGAGAGCAGGGATTGACGGTAAAAATTTCACTCTTACATTGTAGAAATAGAGACAATCAGAACCAAAAAAATCATATAAATTTTCACAGCTCTTCATCCAACTGATCGGGATGTTCACCCAGCCAATGAGTGTTTCAGTTTTTATATTAACTGGGAGTTGTTCAGAAAAACGAAACAAAAATTGAAAGCGAATTGTAACACAAACTAGTTTTTTTTTTTCTCATGCTATTTGCCTTCTCTTTTATGCTTGCTTTCCCTCTTAAAAACAAATCTGTAAATAAGTACACAACTAAAATATCTTTAGCTACAGTATGTCACTTCTGTATTGACCTAGTGGTGGTAAAGGTCCTAGGAGGATCTTGCATCCCTATGGATAAAAGATGGATATAGGTTTATATCAGTTAAAAAAATTCAGTGGGAAAACTGCGCGTTGTGTGATTGAGGTATCCCCTGAATTGTGATGTAAGAAGAAAGACCATACTTCACATTTTCTTGTTGTTGTTTGACAGTTGAAGATAAAGATTACTTTTTGGGTGGTTATGGATATTGGATTTCTTAATTCTGTGTGGTAATGCTTTATTTTGAGAAAAGTCCAGGTCCTCTCTGCAGCATTTCTTGTTGACTAAACTTTGAAAATGATAGTTTATTATATTGACTGTAAATAATTTTGTATTACGAAATATATAATTTCTCCTACTTTTTTATAGGGCCTCTGTCAGGTGGTACATGATTTTTGAACAGTAAGACCTAAAATTTAGATTCATTATTACTACACAGTGTGATAAAAAATCCCCAAATAAATGCATTGAGCTAAGTACATTTTATTTCTATTACACCTCTATATACAGTTTAATATTAAGCTATAGGTAATAACCATTTTCTAGAAGTACTAGAATTTCAAGATTTTTTTATGAGTCTTCATTCATTTTTTTTAATCAATTTATTTTGATAATTATTTTATGTCATTACTGCCGTGGGCAAAGGTAGAAGCTTCTATGAGAATGTTAAGGCACCAGAACAAGCACATCCTGTCTTTAAAAAGTATAAAAGACAACTGTGCCATAAAGATCCTAAACTGAAGATATGTATTGACTGGTACTGTTACAGAAGCTTATGAAGAGAAAGTATTAAAAAGAACTGTATACTGCTATTTTATACATCAACAAGAGACCCATGAAAAGTATACTAATATATTTTTGAAGACTTATTTCAGGTCTTTTTGCACAAAGGACATTACAAAAGATAAAGGCATAAGAGTGACTGCAGTTCACACATTTTTTTGGTGCACTTAATTTCTCTGTTTGAAAAGAGGTAAAATTGAGCCGTTAATTTTGCATGGTGCACAGAAGTTGACAAGAAAACAGAGTTTGAAATGAGGATACTTGAAATACTTAATGGGTATGATGATTAGTACAATTATTTGGTGATCATATTAATAATGGGATTTAAATATTTAGAAAGAGATTCTTGGAATCCTTAATCATTCATGCTGTCTTGTGGAAGTTTCAAGGCATAGTTTAGAGTTCTCTATAATGTAAGATAAAAGGTTTAGTTCTCTATTCATATATAAATACAAATGAAAGTTAAATGAAGACCTGATTGCTCAGATGAATTTTTATGAATTCTACAAAAACGGCTTTCAGTACTGTGTTTAGAGGTCTTTCAGGATTTGTCTACATAGCAAAAGTGAGAATCCACAACTCTTCATTAAGTACAGGTTTCAGAACCTACGGGAAGTTTGGTGAGTAGAGGATTCAAGCATCCTGGACTTCATGCCCCTTGTTTTACAAGTTGCATGTTGAGTTGGAGTTGAAGTGTGAGTCTGCTGAAGAAAAGTAGGCATTCAAAGTTCTTTAGATCTTTTAATGTTAAGCAGTGACTCACACTGTCTACATTCGCCATACAGTAACCACTGTTTACCTCTATTAGCCCACAAGCTGTGGACAGCTGCATCTTTTGACTGGCTGTCTTAGCTGACAACATGTAGAAACACAGAAGCACAGAATGGTTATGGTTGGACTGGAGCACTGGTTGGTGGGGTTGTCTGGTCCAACCGCCTGCTCAAGTAGCACCTTCCTAGAGTACATTGCAGAGGTTTGTGTCCAGATGATTACCACTTGTATGTTACTTTCTGGTGTATGTACATAAAAAAAAGTCAACCTTAGTTCTCATAGTAGAGGTAGGACGAAGAGAGCAGGATTTTTTGGGAGTGTGGTTTAAGATGTAAAATGACATGTACTTAAAAAAGGTATTGCATTTGCTTCCACAGACAGAGTTCTATACTTACATAAACCAGGTCTTCTCTCTTATCTTTCAACTTCATAAGTGCAGCTAATTCGGCATGCATACATAGTTTTCACTTTAATTAGGATTTTCATATACATAGCTTAATATTTCAGTATCAGTATGCAACTTTCAGTATGCAAGTTGATTTTGCCTCATTATTATTCTCAAAAGTCAACATACTTTCAAGATCTTGTTCTACAGACTTTCGAAGTTCTGTCCTATGTGACACACTGCTATCCAGTCCAGAGGATGATGCTGCATCCTTCTTTCCACTGGGGCTTTTCTTTAACTGTTGGTGGAAGGACCTGCCCAGACAAGGGGTCAGGACAGTTCAAGTGAAAAAAGTATGTGGCTTTTCGCAGCCATGGGTTGTGAATTGATGTTTTGGGGTTGCACTTGATGTTTTCTGTTTCACATGGGTTGCAGTTGATAATTTCTGTTCAGGGAGGATGTTAAGACTTGCCTTTTATTCCAAGCATAAATATTTAAAACAATGTAAATTGCAAGGAGTATACGGATCCCAAATTCATTATTTGATCTGAACAAAAGCCTGTCTAGGAATGGATGGTTAACATATAAAAATGAGTAAACTTCTACAGTAAAACTAGACTTACAAGGGAAAAGCACCCTCAAGTTTCAGCCTCTGAAAAATGTTCAATTACTTGAAAAAGAAAAAAAACCCAAACAAAAACAAACAAATAAAAATTGTCTGTAAACCACTAGTAATCTGTAAATACTTTTTGGAATAAGATTGCTGTCTTTTATTATTTTATGCTGTTCAGTGACTCATGATCTAAATTTCAGCAGCAAGCAGCTGTTGAAACACACAGAGAATCACATATACAAATATACAATAAATTTTATTTTGCTATACTGTTGTAGATTTTTTATTAAAAAAAACTTTGACTAAATTATTTTCCAGAATTTAGATTTATTTTGCTTAAGGTTCTAATCTTCATCCAGATTTCATTCACTTTTCATCACACTCAATTCTTTCTTTTCTTTTTAAATAAATTCAGAAGAACATCTGCAGTTAATAGCAAAAGATATAAAAGCAGATAATGCTGATTTAGTTTGAGATTGAAGTGAAAAAATCAGTGCCAATTTTGACATACAAGTAAACAGTGATAAACATTTGAGACTAGAAAATATGGATGTGATCGTGAAAAGAGCTGAAAGAGCTGAATCTGTAATCTACAGCACCTGAAGCTTTATAGCAACTTTTATAATTACTATCATTGATAGTTGTTTTTGTCCTTGCACTTTTTGAGTATCAACTAGAGCTTCTGTATTTTTTCATGGAAAAAGTCCCAGTGACACTTATATGTGAGTTTATTTCTAGTGCTTTCAGTGTAGATGGATAGAAAAAATTATGTGTAGGTCTTAACTCCCTTTTCTGGATCACTGCCACACTTTATGAGAGAATTTCTCTGTTGACGAAAACAACCACTTGAATATAAGCAATTCCTGTAACAACAAATTACTTCATAGATTAGTCAAAATGCCATTTCTCATATGTACCACATGAAAGGAATAATCCCAAAACAATTATAAAAGAAAAAATCATAATCCTTTTGTTGAGCTCAAGATAAACTGTCATGCTCACTGAACTGATGCTAGAGTTGCTGTGAAAACTGTCCGAGTCATCCCAATAGTTTTGGACGTCACAAATGCTACCCTGCCAATACCTCCTATGTCAAAGTGGCAGTTGAAGTAGGGCCCAAGATAGTGTCTTAAATTTATGAAGCTAAAGGACTCTTTTGTGTTAGACTCTGTCATAGACAGTATAAATATTATCTACAATCCTCTGCTAATCAACATGAACTGTACCTGAATCTTATGGCTAAAATGTAATCTGCACAGACAAAAACATTTTTTTTAAGTCTGGAAGATTTTGATCTATGATGATCCACCAAAAACCATCACATAACGTGATTTATTTTGTGTCCATTACTATTGCACATGCTTACAAAAGAATACCGTAAATAAACTTTTCTGCAATATCTGTACTTTAACCCATGTTACTAAAATAATACTAGCGTGTTCAAATAATTCATTTGGCAGTGAAATGTACTTTTTTTTTTTCTGGAATGGGATATATCAATACCCTTAAGGACTTACAAATTAATTTTGATAACAGAAGAACAAAAGTAAGTCTAATTACAAGCAGTAAAAATGGTATTATACAGGAGTTCAAAGCTTGTGTTCATTTAATTGACTTTAAATTATTTCTATAACCTGATTGCTGTAGGGATTTATGTCCCTGATTTTAAATGAAAAAGTAATTATAACACTTATCTAGTAACTGTACATGATTTTGATTTTAGAGAATATAAAATACAAAAGATAAAGCTGAAACTTTAGAACTTACAATGGGCTTCATGCTTCAGAACTGAGGGTAGGCAGTGACTGAGTCAGACACAATGTCCTCAAGAACTCTAGTATTAAGGTAGTTAACACTTTCTCACAGAGCTCTGTACAGCTGCATTTATTGTTGGGAACCTTGAACTTTCTCTCATTTCAGATATTTTTTGTTTAATTAACACTACATATTCTATCACCACACAAATATCAATTTTACTAAAATGCCGTTGCTGAACAAGTATCTCCTCATCACTAATTTAAATTAATGAAAACTAGTTCAGGCTTGTAATCTCAAAGAAGACCTTCCAAAAGAGTATTTTTTTCCTGTAGTTTTTCCAGTCTTACAAGAGACCAATTTCTTTCAGTTATGGTATGGACCAGTACCGTAAAGGTATTGCCAGTAAATGCATGAGGTCACCCAGCGGAGGCATAGTTTAAAGTGTCAAAAATAGAAAAAAATTTTAAAAAATAAATCTCTCCCCACATGACAACTAACTTCCTTTTTTCCCCCCCAGTATAAATTAGCTCTACTTGAGATAATTATCTCATACAGATAATTACAGCTTTTTTCCTACAATTAGGAATTACAGGCTTTTTCCTACACTCTGAACATTCTAAAAAACTCACAGTATAGAAATGTCTTATGAAACTTGGAGCTATCTCATAAAATGCATATGTTTTGCCCTTTCTTATCATTCTAATTCCAGGTCCCTTGCTAGTACATAAATTGAAAATAACAGCTTCCTATTTTGATAAAGTTATCAAAATTGACTTTGAAAAGTCCTCTAAAAATAGAAGCAGTTTCAGGAAAAACATTTTATATTTCTATCTAGCCCCTACAGTTCTGAGAAGGGGACAAATAGGTAGCTTGGAGACATTGTTTTAGGCAACCAGGATACTTTTATTTACTAGAATCTTATTTCTCTGCTAAATGCCTCCGTGCATCTCTAATTTCAATTTACTGAAATGAAAGTTATCTAATGACTCTGAAACAAGTCTGTGGTGACACAGCAGAAGAAATCTGGGGTTTTATTAGTATATTATCCTTCATAATTTGGAAAATAAAAATTTCTAATATAGACATCAATCTTTCATTGCAAAATTATTGCATAAAAGTTTGTTTTCTGAGCCTATTACTGATAAGAACCAAACAATGTAAAAACAATTCAATTTTGCAGCTCATGCTATTCTTAAAGAAAACAAGGTCTTCTATATAAACAAAATTTTCATCATGCTCAAGCTATCAGCAACATGCACAGGAAACAGTAAACAAAAAGCTTTGTATCCATGTAAAATTAACACACTGAAAGGAGAATTATGCACCTTCTGCAGTTTTCTTCTGCAGTTTGGTCCTTTTGAGAGAGTGGAAATTCTTCTACTGTATCTTTTTTATGTTTTATTTATGATATTAAATGTGAAGGCAAAGTTCTCAAGAAAAATTTTCTCCTCCCTGTGTTTTGAACCATAAAGCGTCATTGCTCAAGTTAATAAAAGGATGACAGTAACTTAGATACACCCTGAAGGCAGAACTGTTCAATATACTTAAGGGTTCTTTTGGTAAAAATTGGAATTTATGTAGTGATGTTGATGTTGCTGTAGGGTAGTAAGTATATTAAAGGAGAAGTACCAGTAAAGCTTTTTCACTGAAAAAGAAGACAAAAAAAGTCAGATCCTCTTTAATTGCCGTGATGTTTTACACTGCCTTGTGGAAAAACTATCCCTAGAATGAAAGATTATTTCTATTTTCCACTCTACTGGTTACTGAACATATTGTTTAATAGATAAAACTGTGATGAGAGGTGTTGTTCAGGACGTCCTTGTACATGCTTTTGCGGATACAGACCCTTGAAAGGAGAAAGTGAATAAAGGAAATTTTTTTGTTGTTCTCTAATAGACCATTAGAGTGACAGTAAAGAATTATTATTCTTAATATCTCATGAATTCACACCAAGAAAGAATAATGAGTTCATCTTAATATGTAAAGAGTTTATCTTAATATATAAAGAGTTTATAGAAGCAAAAATAAGATTGAATTTTTGTCTCTTATATTCCCACTACCTAAACCATAGTAGATTTTTTCCTTTTTTTTTTTTTTCCTTTCTCTACCGCTCCTCTTTTTTTTTCCATTTTGGCTATTAGTAGTAATATGCATCTATAACCGTGAAAAGGTGATTTCGTCCTTTACTATTGCATGGTAAGACTTAATATAGAGCATTTACCCTCGTAAGTTATCAGAAATAAACACACATCTTCATTCAGAGTTCTGAAATTAGCAGTTGTGGAAAACATAATGCATTTACCCCATAAGGCCTTCAGTCTGCCACATAATTCCATTAAATCATGGGAATTGAAAGTCCTATTTATAGGAATTTTTGTCCTCAAGATCAATACACATATCAGTATAAATTTCTCACTTTTCAACAGACTTAAAGTGTTGGAGGCGATAAGGAGGAAAGAGAAAAATATGAGGCATGGAGACGCATTTACAACCCTTAAATGGACTTTATAATACCGGACTGGACTTTTAATACCAATAATGACACTCACTGGATATGTCTGTTATACCCCAGTTGTTCCCCAGTTTGTTATTATGATGTTATACAGTTCTATGTATCCTTGTTGTTGTTTTAAAAATTTGTCCACCATATTGTCCCCTTCTTCTTCTCTCAGTTTTCCCGCCTTTTCCCCTGCTTTCCCGCTCCTCTGCCTGCCATTGGCTAGGTTTTGGTGCAGTGCAGAGGTAGCTCCCATTGGTCCCTTCCCATGGTTACGCCCAAACTCCTCCCCTCCTTACTCGATCATCCAATCACCCTCTCTCCTGAAGTTGTCAATCCCAAGCTCCTCCCATGCTCCTCCCAGTTCTGGAACCTTCCCTAGACCAACCCTATTTAAGTCCCTGAGTTGCTTAATAAATCGGCATTGCTTCACCGGACCTTCGACCGTGTCTGAACCCTTATTCGCAGTGCTGTGACCCTATCCTTCACCCCAGCGGGTCGCGGCATTAAAGTATGTTTTTCTCGAAATTCAACTGACTACTCATTTATATGAAGATCTGATACTTTCTGTTTTATAAATGGTTTACATCTATTTTAAATTGTTTCAGGGAAAAAAAGACATTTCAAAAGTGAATGAACAGCCAAATGTGGGACAAAATATGAAAATCTAGATTTTTAGTTAATTTCATCTACATGAGTTAGATCCATCTTTATAAAAATAAAACAAATCTGGAGAGCACAACTAAAATTGCAAAATGAGCTATGCTAGAGCATAATCAGGAAAAATTTACTGAAAATGAAACAGTGTACTGAAATTATAGTCTTTGGAAATGAATATCTAGCTAATGGAACTCCAGTAAACACTACAGCACCTGACAAGGAACATGTACTTGACCTTACTCAAATTAGAATTGCTCCAAGGAGAAGAAATAAGACCTGTGGTTATAACCTCTGCTACAGGGAGCCAATGACCCATAAAAGAATTTATAGTTTTATGATCTGTAGACAAAGGGATGTGCAAATTCACCACTTGTTGCTGTGTTATTGCTATTATTTACAAATTACATGCATTCAGTATTTGGTGGCAAAATTGTTTATGAAATTTGTCATAATTATAAGAAACCTCATTATTACTGACTACCAAGGAAATGAAAACAACTGTATATTTTGTCATGAGTTTTGAGTAAATGCGTATATTCTGAGCTTATTAAGGTAATATGTTGAATACCCAAGGGTCTGAAAATAGTTCTCATCATTGCCCTGTAACAGTTGTAGCATGGAAAGAGTTAATTAAATTTTCCAGATCCTCTACATCAAGAGACAATGTTGTCTATAGGTGTTTTCACGAATGGGGTTAGAGGAAACACATGGCAGATTGTGTGGAAGCTTTGTACAGGACAGGGAGACTTAGAGGGTAAACCAATAAAGTCATAAGAAATTGCCTGTGTAGGAGCAAGTTTTCAAAGGGTAAGACAACAAAGTAACAATTTCCAGTGGACTGAAACAAGATGCTATGAGTATTCCTTGTCAATTGGTGCTCATTATCAAAATATAAAAGCTTCCATTCCTAGTGAGGCAACTAGCATCCCAAAGTCTAATCAGTGTTTAAGATAAGATCTTCAAAAACATCGATAAGAAATTAAGAATCAGAAATGTCTATTTTCTTTTAGAAAAATAGCCTTTTCGGAAGTGAGGTCCAATTGGAATTGACCAATTGGTTGAATTTTGTTTCTTCTACAATGTAAGAGTTCATGTCTTTGATCCCTTCTGAAGACTTTTTAACAAGAGACAAAGAAAGGAGAAATTGGAAATTAATTTTCTGATTATTTTGACCTTCCATTAGAAAACTATAAGGTATCCTTCACAGCACTTGGGTTTTTTAAGAAAGTTGTTGAGATACCCCAAAAGGAATAGATCAGTTTTGCACTGAGATCTAATCATATCTTTTCTTCTCATCTTCTTATTAGGCTGTATTTTATATTGTAAAAGTTTCAGTCTCTTCTGCTCTCCTCCAGACAGCTTCAGGCAATATATTTGAATCTGATTTTTTTTTTTCTCCCTGGAAATATTTTGTGACACAACTGACAGAAAATGTGATTTTCTGAGCTGGAAACTTGTGTTTGATGTTGGAGTTCAGAGTTGAGGTTATAATTAGGTCAGTAATTTATCAGTGCCTAACAAAAATACGTATTCATCTGAAATTAACATTCTGAAAAAGAATCTGAAATTTCTTGTCTGCTTACTATTGAATCCCACTTCAGATCAAGAAAAGCAGTTTTAGACCAGATGCTCGTATGCTGTGCATGTGGATTCTTTATAACAATATTTTTCCAGTCTAAACTCAATGTTTGGAAAGTCACAGTATTCAAATTGAATTTTTTTTTTATTCTTTCAAACAATATATTATTATCCTGCTACTAGGAAATGCAGAATCCAGAGAATTATAGTGAGAGAATAATATAAGAATTTATCCTTATTCTTTCCAGAGTTCAAACACAAGAAACACTAAACTCTAATTATCCAGTGTGTGCTGTTAGTCATGAAAATCTAGGATACGAAAACACCAATTGAGGCGGCTCCAAATTCCTCCTAAAAGGTTTAAGACCAGAACAATAAGCTGACTGAGAAAGTCCTGTGCTTGAATCCTCCATTCCTGAACACTGTCTTCAATAAAAATCTGTCATTAACTGTTTAATTAGTGTTTTCTTGTCAATGACAAAGTTGCATGAGAAGAAATTGGGATTTTTGCTTTGTAATACATAGCATAAGCTATATAACGTTTGCACAGCAAAATCTTAGTATAGTAATAGGAAAAGATTAATTTTATATCAAAAAATACTTTTTTCGACAAAGGAAACTTTCACTATTTAAAATGTTTATATGTGGGAACAATTGTTTCATTTTTGTAGTAACTCAAACCTTTTGATTTTTCTGGTATTTTAAGAGGTAGGTAAAATTTCTGTTCAGAGTCTAAAAATCACAAGACAGAACACAGATATGAGAAAATCTTTTTTTTTTTTTAATGTGTGTTACAGTATTCACTAAAAGTCTGAAGTATTAATTTTATTATTTTTCATAAATGTTTCTTTAAGATCTTGCAGTCATCAATTTAAAAGATACTCTGCTGAAGCCAAAAGTTTCAGTCAGGACTACACACTTATGCAGTAACAAGGGCACTACACAGATGTCTTTACTTACATACTGCTCATTGCACCGTCATTTAATCTTTTAGCTTTCCTAAAGCGAAAGCATCAGTTTCTACTTTGTTTCTTTACAAGACATCTAATTTTGAAGGATTTCTTCCTGGTGAACAAGATGGAACCAGCCATACAATAAAAAAAGTAGTATATTTTAAAATGTTGCAATTACCAAAAATGTTTCACAATTGTTCTAGGACCTAATAGAACCAAATGTGCATAATTTCATATTATGTTTGTGGTGTTTCTGGTGATGGCTACTACAGTCCTTAGGTAGCAACTTTTCACATTTTGGTACTGGTCCTCTCAAGACATACTGACATAAGGGTCAAGAAAAGTAATGATATAAGCAATTTCTGAAAGGTGTAAGACCATAACAACAATACATACTTTTGGACCTGCAAACATATATATTTGGTTAAAAAGGTGTGGAAAAATCATCTAAGATGAAGATACTCAGTAATATTACAGTGCAGTGCAGGAAAAGAAAAAAGATTATAACGTGAAGTATATTTTGCTCCATATAGGATTTGAAAATTTCAAATATTCCTATATCTTTCAGATCTTTTCCTTATTCTGTAATGAGAACCCCATTATGATATTTTCTCCTGCTAATAAGTATACTTATACATGTTCTGATACTACAATAAAATTTAAAAAAAAGCAAACAGATCATGAAAAAAAAAGAAATCCTTATACACTACAAAACATTATCTAGTTTTAGAATTTGCAAGAAACAAATACAGAAATTTTAACTCTATTTAATTTTCTTTGTAAACTTTGCTAAAGGACAAATATTTAAACTGAGTGTGCTAAATCTAATAGAAGATTATGTGAAAATATCTGATCAAGAAGCAGTATTTTAAAATTATTTTGTCTAATTCATATTAAAAGTCTTTGTCTTTTTGTTGTTCATTGTGCAAGATTAATGTAGTTTAAATGTGAAATCTTAACAGGTTCACCATTTCATTAAAGCATATTTGAGTGTTATGTTCTCAAAATTATGTTATGAAAGGATGTAGTAAAAAATTTACAGCAGGGTACACTACAATAAAAAAAGAACATCAGAAAGTCTACTAGATAGTTTCTCTATCTAAACCTTTTCTATGCAAGTGACCAGAACATAACTGGGAAATTTAACACTGAAACAGAAAAGAAGTAATCCACCAGCTCCAAGAAAGAAACTCATAGTATAAATATTGTGCCATCAAAGAGAAGTGGCACAAAATTCAGCCATCTGAACACTGGAATACACAACTAAACCAACAATAAGAAATAATAAAATGAGATATATATCTGAAGTACTTTTTCTTGCTTGAGTTTAGGCACGTCAGATTGGGTTTAGGCTTAGGTGTGCATGGATGCATAATTTCTGCCTAACTCATACATAACTTGGAAATACCTCTCTAGCAATTAGCCTTACAAGTATATTAGTATATTTCCAGCCATTTAAGAATTTTTATATGCACTCTTCCACTTTGTAAGTGCTTTTTTAGGTATGACCTTCAATGATGTTCTCATTGATAATTACACGAAAGTTTACCACTTCTTGTTTAATCAGATTTGCATACCAATTACAGCAACTCACCAAGGCAATTTAATAAAGCAGCATTTCAAGGTCTCAAAGTATAATGGTGTTCCAGTTTCATATCACTAACAGCTGATTTATCTAGCTCATAAATCAGTTGATTCTGCCAACATTTAACAAAGTTTGAAACAATAGACTTGCAAATAAATGGAGATGGACACAATTGCTCCACGTACATGCAGAAAACTTTCCAATATCTCCAAGATTTCCAAGAACATTCTCACCACAGGAGCAGTTTTGCTGAAGATGATTATGCAATTTTGCTTGTGGCAAAGAAACTACTGGTACTTAAATAATCATAAACATAAAAAGCAGGTAATGTCCTGTGCTGGTTTTGGCTAGGGTAAAATTAATTTTCCTCACAGTACTTAGTTCAGTTTTAGATTTCTGGTGAACACGGGGTTGATGTTTCTGTTATTGCTAAGCAGTGCTTAATCAGAGCCAAGGCTTTTTCTGCTTTTTGTTCTGCCACATTGGCAAGGAAATTGGGAAAGCATGGGAGGTTCAGAGGAGACAGAGCTGGGACAGGTGGCCAAAACTGAGCAAAGGGATATTCCAGACCATATGACACCATGCTCAGTATATAAAGAAGGAGGAAGCCAGGGAGGATGTTTGGAGTGATGACTTTTGTCTTCCCAAGTCACTGTTATGTGTGATGGGGCCCTACTCTCCTGAGGATGGCTGAGCACCTGCTTGCCCATGGGAAGTAGTGAATGAATTCCTTGGTTTTGTTTGCTTGTGTGCACAGCTTTTGCTTTCCCTATTAAATTGTCTTTATCTCTGCCCCACTATGCCATTGGTTTTTCCCTGATGTTACAGTATTTTGGAGAAACTTGAAGTCTGTTTACTCACTACAGCTCAAATGAACTTTTATTCGTGAACCTCATTCCTGCCCTTTTGCCATGAGAAAAGGACAGGAATGAAACCCATGAATTATAAACTTTCAAAATATGAGTGCAAATTAGTGACGATTGTCCTTCTTAGTTAAGACAATATCACCTTGCAAAGAGAAAAAAATACAAAAAAAAGTGGGCATTTAGGTGTTTTTGCTTTACTAAATTTTGTATGCTGTACAGTGATTATGACACCCTTTTTTCTTTTCCTCCAGTATTAACCATCTTGGCCTCCATATGCATATTGAAGAAAGGCCAAGGCCTTTTATCCTTATCTATGTCTATCATAATTAAACCTATAAAATATCAGTCTCCCTTTTTTAGCATCATCAAGAGGTAAATTTAATTGTACTGCAGAGTTCACAACGTATCGATGAAAATTTTCGTCATCAGTCAACAAAAGTAGAAGTTATTAGGACAGGAGATGATAAAAATATACTCTGTGATAAATAATTGGTCACTGTGCTCTTTCTTCCCTTGTAAATATGTGGTTATAGAGGTGCAGTCACTTGATTCTTGGCATCTGGTATGAGAGAGATAACATTCGTACTGAACTGTGCTGCATAAAGCTGTGACACACTGCTAAATGCAAGATTGATGTCCTGTGTGCCTAGCCAAAGAGAATATCAGGAAAGAAATACCACTGAAGAGAAGAATAAGGCTCATAATTTTAGTATCAAAACCAAGTAAAAAAACTTTACAATATTGTTCCAGAACATACTGAATTTTAAGTACTTTTCACTATTTGCTGTTCCCAAAATATTCTTATTCAGGTTGAAACAGAGGCAATATATAAGATAACAGAAGCACATTACACAGTATTAGGAACCCCATAATGTTATCAGAAGTTTGGAATTCCTTTTTGCTTCTTCTCACCATTCCATCTCAAAATCACCTTACACAGAACAGCTTAAAACTTTGGCTCTTTAGCAACAGAAAAACAGAACAGTGTTTAACTCCTTAACCCTAACTTAACCTTAACATAAAACCAAACAAAATCCATCATCATCACCAGAAAAAAAGCTCAACAAAAACCAAAAATAAATCATTTAAAAACAAACAAACAAAAAACCCATAACAAAACCAATAAAAACAACAACAAACAAACCAAAAATGGTTCTCTCATTTTATGTTGTAAATAACTTTTGAATGTTAATATGCTCTGTAGATGTGTTTTCTAGAAAATTGGCCTGAACAGGTACTATGTTACTTTAAAGGAGGACAAGCAAAATGACACATCTTTGTAAGTCTGTACTTTCTGTCCAAGAAACTAAGTTAACTTCTATGAAATCAGCAGTTAATGATATTTCAAAAGCTATATTTAAGGTTAAATGAAGGCTGAAGTACCATCTACAACCTGATTTGCCTTTCCTCTTCCCACCTGTCTACAACAGGAATAGCAGGTAAAACAAAACCCGCAAAACCACAGTTTGGTAGGAAAGTTATTCTACTTGTGATACTCCCAGTACATCTAGGCTTATAAGCTTTTACTCCTGTGTTTAGTGATTCATGGTACCTGACACTTCTACAGTATTATTGCTTTGAAAACCTGTTTGCAAATGCCTTCAAAACACGTCTTGTTTAATTTATTATCAATATCTGAACAACTTTCACATTCCAGATTCCATGGACTGATTGATATTTTGTTTCATGTAGAACTGTTTGAATTACAAGCATCAAAATTAGGCATATCAGAGAATATTTTCCCTTCATAAAATCTAGTGCCAGCTTTCATCAACACTGCATCAAGAACACTTTAGAGCTAAAGAATACATCTGGCTTCACAGAAAATGTATTTCAGCCAAATTCATCTATCCCAATATCTGTACCAGGATGAAAAAATAGTGGTAAGTAAGGCATAAAACAGTATATTGAATTCATATGAAAGGAGTATTTTCAGAACTACACAGTTCTAGAAATGCACAATTCATTTTTTTAGATGACTTGAATCAAGCTAGTCTAGTAATTTGCTTACGGTTTCAGAGAAAAGATCAAGTTTTTGTGGTTTATTAAACCCTGCATTGTCATATACAATAGTGAGCAGTTCTGAACAGTTATGCATGAAATTAAAAGAGCTACACGAAGAGCTACATAAATGTTACGTAAAGAGGCCAAAATAATCAAATACCGCTGTTGTCATGTGTTGTTGCATAGGTGACAGAAACAGAAAGCACCAGAAAGGTCAAAAATTACAATGCCAGGGAGTCAAAGTAACAGCTCAGAGCACAAAATCTAAGTTTCTGTACATGACCTATTTAAATAAATTAGCTTGTTCATTTATTGTTTAAACCACTTTTGCCATAACTGTCCATCACTTCATAAGGAATGTAGAGGTTTTAACCCCGAGTTGTTCTGAAATACATTAATTTAAATCCATCATTGCATTTATTTATAAATCATGAAATCTTAGGGAAGTTAATAACAGAACTCACACCAACCTCAAGAAGAGGCAGTTACCCAGAGTTTTGATTCCTGGTACGGTTCATACTCAAAATTTCACACAAAGAGGAAATAAATTTTAGACTGTCCTTGGAATGGTGTTGTTTGAAGGTTTGAGTATTTTTCAAGCTGCTGATGTTTCCCATTAGGTCTTCCTGTGTGTAATACTCAGATGCTGCTAGAAAAGAGTCTCCACATGGCTCTCCTTAACAATTACTCAACTATTGTTAAAAAAAGGCTGACTGAATGTATGCTTTGATATGTAATAAGAAAATACTTTGTGTCAAGACACAAAAGAGGTCAACATTTTTGCTGGAGTAAAACATTTCGTCACAAATTACTTCAAGGGCAGTAGATATGCTTTTGGGTCATATAAGCATCATACAAGACAGGACATGTGCGCTTTCAGGGAAGATCACAGATGATCATCAGCAATAAGATGCAGGAACACAGCTAGATAGCGCTGGCTGAGCTTTTGCTGCCTGGAGTCAGTAAAAAGATAATGGCAGCCTCTTGAAAAATGAAACAATGGGTGAAAATAGCTAAAAATAAATTTTATTTATTATTTTTGTGACTTTGATATGTATACGTAAATAGATTTCACAAATAAAATTCCCAGCTTCTTAAAAACATGCCTTCAGTAATACTTGTAGACAATCTCTGATAAATATAGCAGCCTTTTATTTTGAATTAAACTATCAAAGGTGAAATGAACTTAATAAATTAATGCACTTCTAAGTCATTGCAACTTTTTGTTCAGAGAATTATTTCTGAGCAATTCTGGTCATGTTCTGCTGCGGACAGTCAGGACTGCAGCGTGCAGTAAGAAGACAAATTTTCATCCTGACCTCATCTAGAACATAACAGCAACTTAAGAAAAGCAGTAGGGCTTTGAAAATTATAATGATAAAGGAAGATCATTTGTGTAATTTCTGTAATGTCGAGCACTACCACTGGGCACTCACCATTGATTTCATTTCAGCACTTTGCAATGAGTTGCTACTACCACTGCTCTTCAAGTTGTAATTAAGGTAAAGTTACTGTGACAATTTTGTAATTTCAGATTTTCAGATTTTCATTTCTGAGGTTTATATTTTGATGAAACTCCTTCTCACCAGCCCACAGCTGTAAGCTAACAGACTGTAACAAATTTAAATGTCATATATAATGAAAATATAGCAAATGGAAAGGTAGCACAAAGCACAGATAGTTCTAACTTTGCAAGTACTGAAAGTTAATCAGTGATTCCTGGATGTGCAGAACATATTATTCTATTCCCCTTTCCACAAGTTCTCTCTCAGGACCAAGTAGCCCCTCATTTCTAATAAAACACCAAAACAGCGCAGCTAGACTCTTTTGACAAAATATGTGATATGTATTAGTTACCTCTGCATTTCCACTACAATTCTAATTCACTTGTAAGTATGATTGTATTAAAGGTTGTAAAATCCAACATATTAAAAACAAAACTATTAAAAGAGATGAAAAAATGATCTGCAGCTTTTTTAGACTAAGTTAAATCTCACCTCATCTCCTGTGCAGGAAAAAAATTAATTTAAGGCTGCCATTGATCTTTTCACAGCATAAATACGATGTTTTATTCTTAAATTGTCAAGTAGAGTATGTGCTGACATTTGTTATAAATTTTAATTCTTGTAGAACCTTTCTTGTTATCCTTGAGAAATAGTTTTCCTGTTTTGCTTAAGTTATTCAACTAACACTATTCTAATGCTATTCTAACAGTAGTATGGATAAATTTGTCTTTACATCACAACAATAATAAATTATGTATTAAAACTTATACAGTCTTACCAATTTGTAAAAAGATTCAGTAGAAGAAAAAAACAAACATAAAAACCAGGCACAAAAAAACCCTCATTCCAGAACACATTCTGTGCAAAACCCGTTTGTACCTATTTCTGGATTCCCTATTACTCATCAGATAAAATGGACAGGCACATTGTTCTTTCCCAGCTAGTCTGACCAACTTCAGGTATATAAACCTACACTGCGTGCTCTAATAATGCCAGAAGATGGAAGATTTTTCCTTAAGAAGATGCCTTTATACTCCAAAGTACTTTACTGGATGTATCTGCAGCAATATTGCAGCACTTAGGTATACCAGTTGTTTGGAAGCAATACCTAGATATGGTAAGCGCAATTTTTTCAGTATTTACTTATATTGTGCCAATGAAAATCAAAATGCACACTGCTCCAAAATGGTCCATCAACTAGACATTTGAATACACAGGATTAACGGTTAAATTTCACACAAATAGTACTGTTGTCTTGACACTCATGCTCTTCACCAGATAAATTTGTCTCTTTAAATGTAAGCTTGCCTGTTTCAGCTCTACCCTTTGAAAGAATATCACCGAGAAACGATAGCACTGCAGTTCCTACCTGGATGTGAAAACCTTAACAAATGTCCTTGGCAATTGTATTCCAACAAACATTCTGGAGACAGACTAATGAATGTTAAAAGTATTTAAATGAGTTGTCCATGGCTATATGAAAAGTCACTATGCTTGTTTAGATTGCAAAAATGTTGCTGCCAACATCTTTAGTAAACCATAATGATCTTTTTGTATGATCATTCTGTGATCGATGCCTATTTAGCTGCATTCTTTTATTCTCTCTACATAACTTTCACTTGGGTCCCAGAAGTTGGGCCTGAGACCAATCATTCATACAGGTGTGTGAAAACCCAATTCCTTTATTTCTTCTTCTTAAAAGATTTTAGAGACTGTCCCATGTGTTTTGTTTTTTCACAAACTATTCCAGTGTGAGTTCTTTCCATGGGGTGCAGTCCTTCAGGAATGAACTGTTCCAGCATGAGACCCCCCCATGGGGTCACAAGTCCTGCCAGCAAACCTGCTCTAGCATGGGCTTCTATCTCTTCAGGTCCTGCCAGGAGCCTTTTCCACCATGGACTCTCTATGAAGTCATAGCCTCCTTAGGAGCATATCCACCTGCTCCAGTATGGAGTCAGAAAGTCAAGATAATATAGTTGAATAAGTAACTATAATTTCTATACTGTAAATAGATAACAAAATTTTATTTTTGATGTTATTTTGGAGAACTTCCTTTGTCCTTCCACATTATAATACAGATTATGCCTATTGTCAAATCAACTGCAGATAATTTTACAGTGGTATTAGGAGCAGAAATTTTTGACCAGCAATGGCTCATACACACTTTGCTTCTTCTGAGATGGGTAGACATGCTCTGTTATAATTCTGCATTTTTGATCTGTCCTCTTGTACATTTCTGTTACTTGTTCTACATTGCTGTTACTGTCTAATTGATGAAGTTTCACACTGTAAATCTTTTATTGTGTCTCCGTGTCTCATTTTGGTTTTAATTGCCAGGAATTATGTGTTATTGCTATATAGATGCCTTTCAAAGAAGAGATTAGATTAAATGATCCACAAAGTCCCTTCCAGTCCAGAGCATTGTAGTTTGAGGTTTAGAAAAAAATTGATCATGGTAACAGCTATATGAGGTTTCTATCAGTGATACTCTGTGATAATATCACCGACACACTGTGTCAAGCACTCTGGCAGTCTTCAGGTTTATAGAATATTAGGAGAGTGGACATAAGTGCGGTTGGACTTGTGTTATACTTAAAAATGTTCTAAACACTCTTTACTGACAAAGTATGAGATTTCTGGTCATATGACAACCAGATACATAGAAAACACAGAAATCCTTGGAAAAATTTAGAACAGGAAACATATATATAAAAGATGAGAAATATGATCACTCCAATAAAGGATTGTCACTTAAAGTAGTCATTTGACATCTTCTATAGCCAGTAAAAAGAAATAGTCATTTCTACACTGTGAATTTCCTGAGTGCAAAGTGGATCTTCGGAAAAAAAAAAAAAAGTCAAATCTTTTAGAGAAACAGATCCTGAGTGAATGTCCTGAAGTTGTGTAAGAGAAGGTTTAGCTTAGATATTAGAAAAAGATTCTTCACCCAGAGGGAGGTTTAACACTGGAACAGGCTCCCCAGAGAAGCAGGCACAGTACCAAGCCTGACAGAGTTCGAGAAACATTTGGATGATACTCTTGGGGACATGGTGTGACTCTTGGGGAAGGTCCTGTGCAGGGTTAGGAGTTGGACTCAATGGTCCTGATGGGTCTCTTCCAACTCAGCATATTCTGTGGTTCTGTGATAATTAATTGAGATCTAGATGTCCACACTAAAATCACCAAGTAGATCAAGTGAATCTCATGATAGGTTAATATCAAGAGGTGTTGTTTTTAGCATAAAGTCTGTATCAGCTGGAGTATGTGAAATTCAGTGTCTAAAATACGAGCCTGGTGTTGATTAAACAGTGTAATTTGGCCAAATTCTGATATGATTATCTTCTTTTTATATATTATGTACTGCAACTATACATGTGACAAAAACAAATGTAACTAACATGGTATGTCTGTAATTCATTAATAACTGCTGTGCTGAATAAATAGTTGTTGGAAAAGAATGATCTTCGTGAGTGTCTAAATTGCAAACAGCTTTTTCAATTTCTGAGCATTGCAGGAAAAAAACCCAAACCAACCCATAGACAGTCTTTACTCTGGAACTCATTAAAATACACCTGGAGACTGGTGCAATACAGCGCTTTATAGCAACATTGTTTCACTTTTCAAATGTCTTACCTACATGTACAAAATCAGAAAATAAAGTGACCTCCTCTGAACTACCCAGGTAAGCTGTTTCAAAAATGGAGGAAAAATTCCATCTCATTTCAGCACCTTTGAAAATAAAACTATTGCAAGAGTGATGCTTAAATATGGATTTATAAGCACAACTTCAAATATTCAGGTTTAAAAATCTGACCATTGTACAGAATGATAAGGTGTTCATATGTTGGCTTAAAATATTTGCCAGATATCTTTTGAAATGTAATAAAGACTGTGAAATAGAGTGAGTCAGGGTGAGAACAAAACTGAAAATACTTCTTGCAGAGAAATAACCTTCCTTTCAAACAGATGCTTTCCTATTAGCTGCTACCTCTGACCCATATCCTTTAAAAATGACCTCCTGTGAGCAACGTGTATAATAAGACTTATGCTGAAATAACCTCAGAACATGGACAAGCATGACAGGAAATAAGCATTTTACTGACTTTAGCCACAAGCAACAATATTTATATTTAATAAGAAAATAATAAACATGACATTAAATTTCTAAAATTACAAAGACTGGAACCCATCCATGAAATTGTCAATTATCTGACTCTCCCTGCAGTGCTGAAAGGATAAAGCAGATTCAAATAACACTTTGCACTGCATCAATCTCCAATTTATACATTCCCTCTAGCTCAGCGTCTTTAACCTCTCAGAACCAGTTCTCCCTATGCTCATTTTCTTTAAAAAAATAACATTTGACCTGTATACTTAACCCAAATGTGAGTTCATCTCAAATATGCATTTTAGACCAGATTCCCAATCTCTATTCTCTTCAAGAAATGTTTTCTAGCATTGTAGGAAATGGAAGGATCAAAACATACATATTACATACATACATACTACTCAAAACATATATATTACTATTATACTTTCTCAGAGTGATTCTCTAATTCCTATCTGAGTTTATCAATGCTGCAAATCATGAATATCTGAAATGAAGATACAAGTATCAAGATGTTCTACTTTCTTTTCTGCCCTTGAGTAACAATTATCTACATACCACTATTACATATCTCCTTCAGCCTAGACAAAAACTACTTTGATTAATTAAATAACTAGAATTGGATAGACATTCTTAGAACTGGTTTTAGAACTATTCTAATATTTCAGCATTCAACGACTTTTTTTTTAAGGAGTAGTAGTTGTAGTCACAAATTGTTAATTCATCAAGACTAAATTTCACTGTAAAAATATATGAGTCATGAAAGTTGACTTACTGACAGAATCTCCAAAATCAAGCTGGAATTTCTCATCAGAATAGGAGGAAAAAATGAGATGATATGCAGAACTTCTCTTTTTACCACATTGTCTCCCTTCCACTTTGGCTCTTGAAAAGTGGCCAGCTCTCAAAGCAAATTCCACAGGTCTCTCAAATTAGCAGCTTTCCCTGAACTTTTGCAAGTATTTCCTACTTCTTTTTGAAGAACCTTCACAGTAAGAGAATGTTGAAACATGTAAATCACTCCTTGAAAATGCCACATTGCTGTTAATTGCTGCCTTGTTGGTGTCATGTGTTTACTAGACCAGAGTTAATCATGATTTTACTGTTTAGAAAGGGTTCATTACAAAAGTCTTTCAGAGAGTATCTGCTAGTCTTTAAAAACGAATAGTGTAATCTCAGAGGAATATATCTACCTAAGGTTAGATGGAAAATAAAAAAGACTAATTATCATCCTGAATCACCATTCAGCCATCTGTTGTATAAGAAGGCAGTGCCCAAATCTGAATCAAAAAATAAGAACATTGTGAGAGAAGTCTAAATGTGTTTTGATAGAGTATTTAGGGAGGTAATAGCATAATATTGCAAGTAAATTTAATTTTCAAGTAATGATACCATTTCTTCTCTAAATATTTTTATATTATAAGGAATGTATTGACAGAGACTTCTAGATATCAAATTAAATGATGTTACAGGCATTCCATGTTCATATCCCCTTGCATAGGCAGACTGGTGGAAATTAAAGCATATGCTAAACACAAAAAGCTTCACAAGAGACTTGAATCAATTTTCATGGTTTTGATACAAATTATTTGATAGCTTATGAGTTGTGCATTAAATTGAAAGCACATCTAAGCACATTATGTGTTCTTTCATTTTATATAGGGAATTATATACATACGATTTGAATTTTAAATATTTCTGTATATAAACATACATAATATACACAGTAGGACAGCTGTTCACAATTGACTCAAAATATCCAACTCATCCAAAACCCTTAAGTGAGGCCAGGACTTTTAAGTCACTTACAGTAACATTTCCAATATTTCAGTCAAGTAAATCATAAACTTCACATTTTTATTTCCAGCAAGTACTTCACTTGTGACAGACAGTACCTCTTATCTTTCTGTGTTAATTACTCACTATCTGTTATTTTTAGCATGTTTTACATCAAAAGGCTGAGGTTGGATAAGTTGACTCCTGACTGCTGACTGTTGGAGCTGGTGTGAGGTGATCATGGCCAGCTCCCTGACACTAATTAACCATGGCTGGATAGGATAAGCTCCTGGACTGAGACTTATAGAATAAGATAAATGAGTAAGAAGTCTGCAGTAGAAGAGGAGCAACAAACTTGGTTCTCAGGACTGCTGAAAGACTCACTTGTCAGAAACTCCTGTTTCTCAGGGCAAACCCCTCAGTCTGCCCTTCAGTAGCAGCTAACACGGCCCAGTAACAGCAGACCTGTGGAGCAAACTGGTGCTAAGGACCTGGTGGCCACAGTATATATATTTAATCAGGATTTACTTCATCTTACATTTAGTCTGATTCATGAACTGAAAGTACATTAGCAATAGGTGTGTGTGCTTCTGAAATGCATCTTCCAGTTTAATGTTGTCTAAAGAAAAAAACCAACTGGTTTGTATGCTTGCTGAGACCACTCTGTAAATAAAACAAAGCACAATAAGAGCTGCAAAAAAATGTAGTCTTAATCCAAACTAAAATGATAAGGTAGGAAAAAAACTTCAGAGATGAATGACAAGCAATTTTTTCTGATAAAATATAATGTGCACTTGGTGAAAGCTGAAATGACATTAAAAATTGCTGGAGAGACAGATCCATTCTACAATAATAAAATGGCAAAACATAGGTTTTCAGACTTCTTTATTTCTTCTTTTTTCTTTTACAAAAGATCTCAGTTTTCTCTGTAGGCAGTGTCACTTCATTCTAGTGCATAATAAAATACAGCATTAGATATTGAAAAGTTTTTGGCATTTTCTTTGGTTCCCTTAGAAGAAGAGGTGAACTTACATACAAGATAGATACTTTGCAGAAGAAACCAAAACTCTTTTTTTTTTTTTTTTTTTTTTTTTTTTGTGGAAGGGAAACTTTAAACTTTGATTTTGGAGGTAGGGTCCTTCTTTAAGGCTCTAGATGAAGTAATAAACATAATATCACACAGCATACACTTTCTCTCTACAAGCCAAGCAGTTCCATTGACCAAAGCACATATTCTTTATTTTTGGCATTGAGGATGTAAGTCCTTCCTCCCACCCCACCATCCCCTTGCCCTGCAAAAAAAAAAAAAAGAAAAACTAAAACCTTCCATCACAGCTTTCTACCGAAGGAATGTAGTCTAGTCCCACAAACAAAAGCTTGTAGCAGAGCAAGTTTGACACCATACCAGTGCTGTTATCATAACTCATAGATCCTTGTAGCAAGTTGTCCTGGATTCAGCTAGGGTAGAGTTAATTTCTTCTCAGTAGATGTTACAGTGCTGTGATAACAGAGTTCTATATAATGTCTATATAGGGCTTAATGGTAAATTATTTCTGTTGAGCATGTTATTCAAAGACCCCAGGGCAATGACATACACATGACTAGCCTGTGCTAATAAAATATTTGTTATCTTAGCAAGAGCAAACAAACATAAAGGCTTGCAGGCTGCTAAAGGAAAATATGAAATTTTAACAAGGTATAAGGACTTAAAGAGCACTGTTGCCTGTGTCAAACACTGTCACCACAGAAGAACTCTGCCATGAGATAAGCACAGAATGGAGTGACAGGATGGTTCTAACTCCAACCCTGGCAGAAGAAAGATCTGATTGGCACATCCTGGGTAATGCATCCAGATAAAAATTCCAACTGTGGCAAACCCTGTAAAGAAGCAACTGCTTGTACACATATCACTGGTCAAAGAAAGACCACTCCGAGTTATGGGACAGGTGCCAGCTGTGACCACCAGAGCCTCCCTGCCCCCCATCCCTTCAATATGCTTCAGTGGATACCTGCAACTTGGACTGTAAGTTAAGCAACTGTGAGGGGAACTTGAGATAAGATAAAGGTGGCACTTTTGTCAGATCTTAACACAAGGTTCCCAAAGGCATAAGCACCAGATGTTAACAGAGTTCTTCAAAATTAAAGCACAGAAAAGTATAAAGGCCACAAGGCTACAATTATGCTCACAAAGGAGTAACTACTTGTCACTAAAAGACTGTAACTTTTTGACCTCAGTAAAGCTGGTCTTGGAGATCACACAGACAACAAAGATCAGATATATAAAACCTGTAAAAAATTATGCATATAGTAAAAGTTGAATGTAACATGGAAATGTAAATTAATGAAGTAAAAGAAAATTGTGCTTAAAAAAGTCTTGTCAAAAAAGGAAAAGAACAAAACCCTGTAGATCCACAAGTGACAGGAAAAACCCCTTCCACCATCATACTCCTCTTGATGACTGTATAAAAAGACTTTAAGGAATAAATATTTGAAATTGTGATGTGGCCTACAAGTTTCTGTTCCACTTCAGGTTGATTTATTGCTGAAATGATCTAACCCATCCACAGACTAAGCTACACCTTAAAATAATGACTTATACTTGATTCCAAGTTAAGAAAAAAATATAAACCATTCAAAAGAGTTTGGGTTCAGTAGAAAACGTTAAACCAAAATCTGCAGTGCAACTATGGTTACTAATAGCCAAATCATTCAGGCACTATGTTTATCATTTGAAAACTGCAGTAGGTTCTATTAAACCGTATAGAAAGACAGTGCTGATCAAAGCAAATCCAACAATGTATCGTGTTACTCAATTGCTTCACCTTATCCTAGGAATAAAAATTAAAAAACAAGTCATTTCCAGTCTTCTTTGCACCCTGCTTAAACGGTAGCTGAGAATATGCTGATAAGATTGCTTTTTCAGGAGAAAAAGAGAGCATGTCCTGAGTAAAATCTTGATTTTTTTCTGGTGTGTGAATCCGAAAGAGTACAATCTTTTTCTTAGATGGTTATACTTCAGGATCTGTGCTATTGAAAAGCTGTGTAAAGATAGATAAGAGTGACCACTGGAGTGGTCTGTTGCCCTAGATTACCTTCTCCTTTTTGCCAAATTTTAAGTTGTCTGTTTCACTGAATATAGTAAAATAAGAATGTTTCATAAAGGTCAGATGAAAGATGACCGTGACTGTTTTTTTGGTTTGCCTCTGTTTGCTTACCATGCTTTACTTTATGTCTTTAAAAAGGGATTGTTGTGCAGCAAACTGAAAAAGCTGCTTATTTGTCTTTCCTGGCTGCTGTAAATTGAGTCAGACAGAAACTTCTGGAAAGATGAAATTTTTCTTTACCTGTAAATGTCCAAATTTTCCAGGGTGGGTCTTCTAACCTGCATAGAAAAAGAGAGTGGGACAAGCAAAAGATACCATGGGCAAGCAGAGGCTGGTAAAAAAGCAGGGCAGAGTTGACCAGCCAAGTGCTTAAAGTTATAGGGAGAACAGAGATTCAGAGTGCACTTCAGGTGAGGTCTGACAACACTCATCTGTTGTCTGGTATTCTTATAAAGGACAAAAAAAATGGAGCAAGTACTCATCTTGAAAAGACAGAGTAGGAAAAGTAAAGATTGTATACAAATCTTCCTAATTTCACTCTGTCTTAGCCAGCAGGTCTGAGGTTTTACATTTAAAAAATATCTGCTTGGTTTAGTGTTCTCAGAAAGCCTGGCTTTATAAGTTTCCCGTTCTCATGGTATTTTGCATATACTCATTTAGCAGAAAACATTCTCAAAAACCTAGCCAATTTCTGATGTATTTTACCAACACTGATGAAAAAAAGTGCAAGAAGGAAATAGTGGGTGAAAATTGAATGAATTTTATGGAAATTAGAAACAAAAATACAATGAAAAAGGAAGATGGAACATATGGCAAGATTAATTCTAAAGTATTTTAGATTGTCTCCTTCACATCTTCTCTAAAAACTAAGAAACTTAATTTGCCCTGAAAGGCCATGTTATGCCTTTACATTTCCCAGCATTCACATTAACCATGTAATTTTAGAATACCATTGTGCCTTATCAGGCTCATATGCTCATCCCACATTCAGACTTAGACCAGGAACATGGGAATATGAGTGAGCATGATATACATAACTGTCATCTGATGTTTTAGAGGGTCAACGCATTAAGACCATGGTTGAAAACTGAGCAAATGGCAATCATTTTTTCAGTGAAAGTGACTTTAAAAATGAAAAGTATCTTTATTATTTTTCATTGCTCAGTTTTTGCTATATAAAATAGAAGCACAAATAGAACTCTGTTTCATATTGCTTACTCTTAAACACTCAGATACTGAGTTAGACAGTACCATAAAAAATTCCATAGGCAAACAAATAACATCAAAAGGTACTCTCATATATAGCAATGTTATATAACCTCAGTTCTGCGATCAGGGACTAATTCACAGCATGAGTAATAAAATTTCTTTATAACTTTTCAGCAGATACACAGTCCTGAGTCCTTTTTTGTTTCTCAACCATATTCCCTTTTTTCCCACATTCCTCAAAATAAACTCAAATAGTTAAAATAGCCCAAAGACATAATACCTTGGTCAAGCTACTTGACTGCATTTCTTTTATGTCCTCTCATTACTTATAGCAATAGGCTACAAGTTCTTGGAGCAGCAATGCCATTATATGAAAGCTAGTCACATAAACACTGATAATATTTCTTAGTTTCAATTCTATGTCAAAGATATAGACTTACTCATTATTTTCTGTTATTTCCAACTGCCTCTAGATAATGGTTATATTTAATAGGGTCCCCTTCGTAGTTTTTTTCTTCCTGTTTATAATAAAGCATAACTAAGGATGATTTTAGAATATTAAAAACTTCAAAGGTAACTAAGCTGTATTAACTGAGCATAAGAAGAATGGAAGAATTCAGAATCATCACTCTTTTTTTATTGTTTTAATCTTTTCTGCCCTATTGACACAATAAAGAGGACTTCATAACAACTGCTATCTGAACTGCTGTGGTGCTCCAAGCTATGCATTAATCTTCAAAGCTGAAGCATTTTGATTAGTATTTCCAAGAATGATAGTGTGGTGTTAGTAAATCAGTGATTCCAGTTCTGTAAACACCTTTATATACTTTTTAGTTTTCATCATGACCAAGGAACATAAAAATATTTTTATTAGTAATTTTTGTCCAGTGCTTCAAGCTTCACCGTCATCTGCAAATTGAGATTAAAGAACACAAAAAAAGTGCCAGAAATTTACAGCTTTTAAAAAACACCCAAACCTCGTAGTAGTTATATTTTTGTAAATAAAAATTCATGTCATGGTTCAGTACATTTTAATAACTGTTATTTATAATAAAAGAAATATAATACTCGATTATTACTAATTTAGATTCATGCTTTCATGACAGGAATAGATTAAAATCAACAACAATAAACAAAAAAAAATCCACTGCAGGCTGAGAGAATAATTTATTGTAATTTTTTTAAACAATAAATGTTTTCAATTAGTACGCAGAATTCATTAGTAATTAAATATATTATGATTAAATATGGAGAATAAAGCAAAAAATGGAAGAGCCTATCAGCAGAGGAAAGACAACAATAAAGAAAAGAGCTAAACATCATAATCTAAGAAAGAAAAAAGGATTCTATATGAATGTTGGTCAAGAAATAATATTAAAAAAAATAGGTGGCAGAAAACTAGAGAATCAGAGTAATGGTGACAGAAAAAAAGGTAGGAATGCAGACTCTGAAAGTGTTCAATTTATAGAGCACATATTCCTGTGAATACATTACTGTCTCTAAAAACAGGGTCAGAAACTTTATATTACATCAACAGTGCAATGCCCCAGGACTTGTCTCTTTTTCAGGATTTCCACAGAATCACAGATTTTAATAACCAATTAATAACTCATACTAGCTTTTGTTTAGCTTCATGCAATTATATGGTTGAACATTTATTGTTAGAATAATATCTATGCATGTTTTTAACTATTATATAGTAACTACAGTTCTGTGCCTCTGTATATCAGCTGTTTTTCTGTATTATAAAAATTTTCCTGGGTATAGTGTAAGAAGCAGACAGGAGTTCTGTCTCTCCAGCAGAAATGCACAAGTTGGATCTGATATATTTGGTATTGCTCTCCTTGAGCCATCTGGTTGAAAACGACTTTTGAAAATTTTTAGTCACAAGTGATGTTTATTCTCTTACATGAACACTTCGAACAGTGCAGCAAATCAGTAAAGCTCAGCAGGTAGCCTGAGAATAGGAGTTGTGATGAAATTATGGAGATATTTGACTTCTCTCAGCATCTATGGGAGGAAACATTTTCCTCTTAGATATATTTCAGCTATTTTTGGAGTATGGTCTTTTGGGATTAAGCATGACAAGACTTATAAGAGCTTTAAAATTGGAAACAAGAGAGAACAGTGATAAAGGTAACTATAAATTCCATGTCTGGTTATAATAGGAGATGTAGAAAATCAGGTACTTGAGGATACAGTAAAAGGTACAGGAGTATTTTCAGGTATGGAGAGTGAGGTTTGATATTCATACAATTAACTATCAGACAACACATGGCACAGCTAACTCAGCAAGAACATAAGCTGAGATCTGAAATAAACAACTAACACAAGCTGATGGAATAACGAAATGGAGAAATTATTAAATTTATTTCAATGCATGAGAATAAACGCTATAGTAATAGAAGAAACTTCATAACTGGAATGTAATATTAGGGCATAAGCCATTTAAAAATATTAACATAAGCAAAAAGTGTTTGGAAAAACACTTGTACTAAGGAAAAAAATAAGATTATGTAGAGATGGAAAACCTGATGTAGCATAGTTAACCTTGACTAGAATTATTCAGAGAAAATATTGTACAAGATATTTTATTGGTTTAATATAAGAATCTGATGTAGGTGACCATGTTGGGATATAGATAAAGTTAGATTTTAATATTACTAAAGAGACAACATGAATGTTTTCCTGTTTAGTTATTCTAGTTTGCATATAAGATTTCGAGACAGTTTTCACAGGGAGAGAGAAGGATAGTGATTGCGGTTACACCTACATTGACAAATCCTTTTCTTCTTGTTTCATGGCTATCTGTCCCAATGATATTGCAAGTTTGTTATTAAATCCCAGGCTTTCTTGCAAAGTAAAAACAAATAGTTCCCACTAAGACAAAAATCATCTTGGTATCCTCTTCAGTTCATACTAAAATTTCTCTCTACAGGTGATATCAACAAGATGATACCAGGTTTAGTTCTTTCTAATTTGCACAGACCTACAATGATATTCCAGTACACCAACATGTCTTACAAAAAAATCTCACAGTATGCAACAAATATCCTTCTTGTTACGCTATGAAATGATCATTTTGACCACCTATGCCACAGTTCTCTCATTATTTGTAACCTGAACTTTAAATAAAAAAACATCAAAAAAACCCAAAACAAACAAAACCCCAAACAAACAAGCAAAAAAAACCAAAACCAAACAACACAGGTAGAAATTAATTAAGTCAGAGTTCACAAGTCAAGTTCTATGCATGGTGTCAATAGAAAACTTACTCCAGGAAAAAAGATGTGACTCCAGAGACAGTGCCTATAATTTTAGCTATGCACTATGTTGAGATGGATGAAGTTGCTTGAACTGTTCATTAGGTAGATTTTAAAGACAATCCTTAAAGTGGAATCTGGAAAACAAGTCTCATGTATGATTCCTCTAAACATCATTCACAAGTGAAGGGTAGCAGACTTCATCTTCAGTCAAGGTTTGATGGATGGAAATCAGAAGTTGCTGCTTGGTTTATAAGCAGTGACTCAGTGGTTTCAGGAAATCATAACTGCAGAAAAAATTGAGAATTTGTGTTTAAGACTTACAGGGTTACATGACACCTACACCTCACTTCGTGATCCATATTGTGCTTGCAATTCTGAACAATTTATAAAAAGGTGTTGATTTAGATTTCAAAAAGGAAAAATGAGAGGAAATGAATGTGAAAGAATTCTATAACTACACAAATAAAAGAGAAAAAATGGGCACACAACAGTTTTGCACTGAGAGCAAGGCTACATTTAAAGTAATCGAGACACAACCAAATATTAACTGAATCTTTTGTCTCAGATTTTATCCTGAGTATGGTGGAATATAAGTGGAACTGTATGAAAGTTAATGAGAATGCATATACGAAATTAGATCAAAGAATTTAGTGAACTTAAGATGGCAGGTTGATAGTCTTTATTTTTAAACAATAAAGAAGCTAGTGGTGGATCCTATAATAAAGAAGTTAGAAATTGATTCTATAATAAAATATTTAGATGCTTTAGCCAACAAAAATTAAGACTGACTGAATATATGCTTGTTCTCAGCAAATGCTCAAGAACTTGAATATCAGGGAGGGAAAATTGCTATTAAGGTTCAAGGGCAAAGTTGTCACAACAACAAATGGATTTAAGTTGACTGTAAATAACGTTGACTGGAAGTGAGAAGGAGATTTATATGTCTAAAAAGGAAGAACCTGTAGAGCAAACCTGCACTCAACAGCAGAGGAAAAACTCTAGCTAAACTGAATATAGTTAACCCATGAAACATAGATTGTGCTGTATGACATAACTGACTGTAGGCACTAAGCTCTGTTCCAGGTGCTTGCTTCTAATTCTTTGTCCTGTATTCCTAAAGAAAAATATATTTGCAAATTTATATATATACACACGATTTCAAATGTGACACCTACAAAATATCTAGAGTGCTTATATATTTTTCCTGTCAATCACTTTTTTACCCTCCTTTACACAGAATTTAATTGATTCCATGTTTTTCAAGGTTTATTGCTTAGTTTATTTTAGCTGTTGAGTTTGTCATCTTAAAAGCAGGTACCATATGAATAATAAGCATTATATATTATAATTCTAAGTCAATATGTGAAAGTGAAGCAAATATACTTGCTATACTGGTCTAGTTATCTGTAAATTTATAAGAATATTTGTGATCCTACTTTACACCAGCATTCATAAAGGTAAAAATCTGCCTCAAGATGTGTTTAGGGAAACAGTGTCAGCAGGAATTCACCTCAACATTTGTACTGGAATTTAAAAAACTCTCTGCATTCAGAAGACACTTCCCCTCCCCCTTCCCCCCCACAAATTAAGATACCAATTTTCTTGTGACTAGAATGCTTGGATATATACACCTGTAGCTTTTCTTCATTGAGATGTGTTATCTGTGTGACAGTCATAATGTTCGTATACTCCAGTTAGTACTATTGGAAAACATCTCTATTAGCATTATCCTCCCAAGTATTGTCCTCCTTGAATGTTAACCAATAAAGACAGAGTATAGCTTGTTCCTTTCTTTCAGTTCCCCTTAAAACATACACCAAATTAGGTAAGACTTTGAGAGGGATAGGAGGGAATATTGTAAATATCTGAAGTAATTGGCTATATGTTGATTCACGCTGTGGGTGACCAAGTAGAGGAGAAACTAACAATTACCTGGAGAAGGACCCTTAGAGTTCTTAATTAAACAAAGATTGAAGGATAACTCCCAAAGGCAGCTTGATCACTGGATGCTTCAGCAAGTGCATAATGCTTAGTATAAGTACAAATGGAGCTCCAGATGGCCTCTCTTCAAATGTCAAGTGTCCAATGTTCCACAGAGAATCACAGAATCACAGAATCAACCGGGTTGGAAAAGACCTCTGAGATCATCAAGTCCAACCCTTGATCCACTACCACTGTGGTTACTAGACCATGGCACTAAGTGCCACAACCAGTCTCATTTTAAAAACCTCTAGGGACAGTGAGTTCACCACCTCCCTGGGAAGCCCATTCCAATGTCTGATTACTCTCTCTGTAAAAAATTTTTTCCCAATATTCAACCTAAACCTCCCCTGGCACAGCTTAAGATCGTGCCCTCTTGTCCTACTGCTGGTTGCCTGGGAGAAGAGACCAACCCCAGCTGGCTCCAACCACCTTTCAGGTAGTTGTAGAGAGTGATGAGGCCTCCCCTGAGCCTCCTCTTCTCCACACTAAACAACCCCAGCTCCCTCAGTCTTTCCTCATGGGACTTGTGCTCCAATCCCTTCACCAGCCTCATTACTCTTCTCTGGACCTGCTCCAGCACCTCAATGTCCTTCCTGAACTGAAGGGCCCAGAACTGGACACAGTACTCCAGGTGCAGCCTCACCAGCACTGAGTACAGGGGAAGAATCACTTCCCTGGTCCTGCTGGCCACACTGTTCCTGATCCAGGCCAGGATACCATTGGCCTTCTTGGCCACCTGGGCACACTGCTGGCTCATGTTCAGCTTCCTGTCAATCCAAACTCCCAGGTCCCTTTCTGCCTGGCTGCTCTCCAGCCACTCTGATAGCCTATAGCACTATCACTATCACTGCTTAAAATGGCCAAATGAGCCCTTGCAGGTAAGGTAGATTCTCTGACAGCAGTTTGATAGCATTCATTTGTGTGCTATGCTAACCAGAATGGTATTTTTTGTGAGGACACTGACATCCCCTGAGATCTTTCAGCCTTGACACAAGGACATTGAGAAACCTTCCAAAGGAAGTTTTCCAGTACAAAAGGACAGTGAGTATTTATACTCTAGTGTGTAGAGAATTGCATTTACTGAGGAATCATGACACTCAAGAGAGACATGGCAGTCAGAAAACTCCTCCGGTAAAGCCTTGGAAAGCCTGCTAAGGGTTGCCTTTTCCATAAAGAAATGACACAAGGGGAATCAGCCTTAAGACTCTGTCTCTCATGTAAGCTTTTCTGTAGAAATGATAGCCACTGAAAAGTCTTTTGATAGATAAATGAGATCATATTTTTTAATTTTTGAACTGAAAGAGTCTATAGATATTGTACTGGAAAGCAGGTCTTCAACTGTAGGCAAAGCCTATTAGAACCTTCAAAAATTTCTCAAGGGAAGTGAGAATGCTGATTAATCTTCTACCTGAGGACATAAAGCCATAATAACTGCTAAACTGGCTGTAACAGAAGAAAATTGCTTACTGCGCATCTTTAGTTTTGAGACACAGATAAGAAGTGGAAAAATCACTGAGGCTGGGAAACATGACTTATGATAGCAGCAATATGCAAATGCAACTATTTAATGTGGCAAGTACATGTACTAAAATTTCTTCTACTGTTTATAACAGTGTTCTTCTCTAGAGAACAGATATGCTCTAAGTCAAAGTCATCCATCAGTTTACTCTGAGACAAACTAAATTTTATTTTTCTGGTGAGAAAGAGCTCTTGTGAAGGACAAGGCCAGGGTGACTGAAAGGTAGTATCTTAACAGAAAAAGGATACTAGAATCCTAGGTTATGATATCCATAACTCACTCACCAGAAATTATAAATTGGGATGTTTAATGTAAATTTGACACTTAGTCCCTGAAAAGAGGCTGGGATAAGAAAGTTGATAGTGACTTTAAGGGGGGCAACAATAATGTACAGCTCTTCATCATACCTCCAAAATATTTTCATAATTCCATCAGGCTTGTCCCCTAGATGATTTATACAAAGCCAAGCCTGTAGGTAGTCCAAGGCATGGCTGTGCCCCTTTGCTTTCACTGTCTACCTGGAAAAGATTTAGTGTATAAAAGAAATAGGGCCAGTGTGGACACATATATGGACTTGAATCAAGACTGAAGCAAATCCAAAGATCTCAAGATGGAAATCAAATGGATTGTAGTTCATGTCAATATATACACTAAACAAAACTCTTGCCCTTGGAACAGCAATCCCTTAGAGATATCTGTGACCACAACCTTGGGTGCTTTTTCAGGACAGTTCTCACCATTTGGACCTAGCTATGATATCCAAAGCAGCATCATCTCACAAACAGTTTTTCAACTAGGATAGGATCAGAAGAACCTGCAATAATAGCATGCAGCAGGAATAATAATTGCTGATCCAGAATAAAAAGTGATGAAAGACATTTTCATTCAGAAAAATAGTCTATATATTTGTAGTATACTTTGATGACACTGAAGGCCTAGAATGTTACACAGCAGCAACTAAGGAGGAAGGTGACGGTATATTAAATTTAACATCTTTACTCCCCTTTTCCTTTTTCATAACAGTTTTCTGCAGTTTTTTGACACATTAACCAAACATATACAATCTCATCATGACTGGGCTTTGCGAACGAAAATTTGGGAAGGGCTCTACCCACGATTGTTACAAGCACGCTGGTGGCTAAAAAGGCCAATATGAGATAGGCACGTCCGGCTGCAAAAGGCACAGCAGAAAGACTCCTTAGGCAGTATGTTCTGCAAGACACGATTCTTTCTGCATTGTCTTTTCTCCTTGAGAGTGATCCTGCGTGCTTTCTCAAAGGAAGCAGCAGCGTTATAGATGGTGTGTCTCCAGGCCTCCCGATTGGAGGCCAGAGTAGACCAGTTATGTTGATCAATATGGCCAAGGCTGAGATGTTGTTTCAGAGAGTCCTTGTATCTCCTCTTCGGGGCTCCTCTCTTGCAGCAGCCAGTGGTAAGTTCACCATAAAGCACAATCTTAGGGAGGTGGTGGTCCTTCATCCTGGAGACGTGCCCTGCCCAGCGCAGCTGTGTTCTCATCAACATGGCCTCAATACTTGTGATTGCTGCTTGTTCTAGAACAGATGTATTGGTCACATAATCTGACCAGTGAATTTTAGGATTGTACAGAGACAACGTTGATGGAAGCGTTCTAGGAGTCACAGGTGGTGGCGGTAGATGACCCACGATTCAGATCCATGTAAGAGAGTAGACAGCACTATGGCTCTGTAAACACTGATCTTTGTACTTCAAGTGTTTATTTCGCCAAACTCTTTTATGAAGCTTTCTGAAGGCACTTTATGGCTTTGCTAACCTGTTGTCTATCTCTCCGTCAATCTTACCGTCCAAGGAGATGAGGCTACCTAGGTAGTTAAACTACTGGACTGATTTGAGTATTTCCCTTTTTCTTTATTTTTCAAGACTATTATGAAATGTAATATGATTGTATTTATGTTAGTATGTAAAACTCTATTCTTCCTGGTCTTTTACAAAAGATTGTTGTGGTGGTGCTTTGCATTTCTTTAAATTAACTCCCAACAGTAATAAATATAATAGTACTACAATCTGTGGGATTTTTTAAAATTAAAAAAATTCTCTTTAAAAGTCACATAGTCCCCAAATGTGGGTTTATTATTATTATTGCTAAAACACTATGCAATATTTTAGTTTTGGACAAGGAATTCACCAAAACTGGTTTCTCAGAAATTTGCAGTTGATTTTTGTGTATTATTTATATTTTCTAGGTATTCTCAATAGAAATAAATGAATAGATTAAATGCAGTCACATTTTTGACTATCAGTCTTTGAGATTACAGCACATGATCATAGTTTCTGAATATTCATTTGTGAATTGAAGCAAGCTTAAGGTCTAACAGTTAGCTTATTTTCCTTTTGTATGATGTGCAGATCTCTATTAATAATTATAATCAGAAGTAGATAACATGCCATCTTTTTCTCACTGCCTGGTGGAACATAAAACACAATAGTAAATTCATTTTTCTTTCTTCCTGCAGAGTAAGATGGTTTCAATGGTTGCCCTTTGAGTAAGTCTACATGACTGCCCTTTGAGTAAGTCTACATTTCAGATCAGCTGCACGCTTCCAGTAAAAATTCCTGAATTTTTTCCACTGACACAATGTACATCTCATGGGAATTGGTATTGGAATGCACTAGCTCAATTCTTTCTAAATGAAAATATACTGAGGGATGCACCACTGAAATAAACCTCAATAGGCTACAATCACTACAGTTGTTCAGTACACAGCACTGAATGGTAACCCTCTGAAATGTATGTAATGTAGAACGTTCCATTTTCCGTGGCAGCTGCTTCCCTCTACAGCCCTTCCCATTGCAATGTCACAGCTGTTTTTTATCTTTTTAGCTCATTAGGCAAAAAAAAGAAGTCATGTTTTTTCCTCTTCCCATAATGAACAACTTTGACAGTAGTAACAGCCTATATGAATTCCTTGAAGCAGAGGAAAAGTTAGTACAAACTCTAAGTTTCCATACAATCCCATTTAATTAGAAGCTATTTAATTATTTAATTTTTTAAAAAGAGATCATGAATCATAGGCATGATCCAGAAAAATTGTAAGCACCCACTTTACAGTTAGAACACTGCATTCCATAAGTCTTTTCTAGCTTAAAGCTAAGCAAGTGTTTAGCTAAACTGTCTACATTTTGAGAATTATGATAGATGTGACAGTCTCCAGGACTGGACAATGAGAGATACCCTGTAGCAACACTGATCATAAACCAGAAAAATATTAGTTTAATACAGGTTGGTCATAAAATATTTCTTAAAAAATACCAAACCAAAACCACATGAAAAATGGATATTAAAAAAAAATCATTGATGTACCTTTTTAAAGCTGAAGGCATTTTTTTGCTGCTAGTGTACATATAGAGATGAAAGCAAGGAAATACAGTTATATTGACTACAAGTAGTGATTTTAGAACTACTGTTTTAACAGTTGCTATGCTGCAGTGCATTATGAAGGAGACAACAGGTGTTTCTGAATGACTGTTACACATTCAGTATATATTCAAGTTTCCATGTTCACCCAGTCTGTGTAATTGAGTGGAGAAGAACTGATACACCCCCTAACAGCTGATATATGTTTCTATCTCCCCCATAAACTTCCATGCCATCCCCTTCTCCAAGCATTCACAGTCACAAGTGGAAGATTATAAGTTTTACAAAATATTAACTCTACCACTGGAAAACAGACATGGTATGCTGGATTTAGGACAGAAATGAAACAATAATCTGCAATCACCACAAAATATGCAACAGGTTTGGGTCACAGTGCTGCCATTGAGCAGACCTAGACTAAATAAATATTCTTAAATATTTACAATAGTTATTTACATTAACTAATTAAAAATATTTTCACAATGCTTCTAATTGAATACTATTTTCATTGCCACAATCTCATCTATTAAATTTCTCAAAGAATTTAGAGAGTTACTAGCAACCCAAATAACAAAACAAATATTAAATATTTTAACTTCAGATTTTCATGCATCAATAGACATAAGAAGCCTTTTTGTCTCTCCTTAACATAATGGCATACTGTGAGTCACCTAATATGAGCAGAAAATGTTATCTAGGGAATCTATTACTAAATAACTAAAGTCACTTTATCTGCCCAGGAAATTGCAGAGGCTCTTTTGTGGGGTAAGACATGCCCAAGAGGTTTAGAAGAACAAAAAGCAGGAATTTGTTATAAAGAACTGTTTATTTTTATGTTCATTTTTTGCTTTTATTTTAGTGAAACTATGATGAAGATTGAAAGCTCTATGACAAATAAAAATAAAAAAATGGAAAAAATTGTTTGGTACAGATAGGGAAGTTTCAGAGTGATGGTGAGTCAGAATTCTTTTGCTTGACTCAACATGACAAATAAATGTAACATAAAACAGAATACTGCATTTGCTAAAATAAATACACATTAAAATGAATATAACTATAGATAGCTGCAGTGCTTAGAGAAATAAATAGAGCTCAAACTGAAATAAATGTAATACACTGAAAAAAGCATGCAACTTTTACAGAACATGATAAAATGAACACTGCACAATTTAAAACTGATTGACAGGTAATGAACTATAAAATCTATATTGAAATGGAAATGTCAGAGAAAGAATAGCACAAAGCATCAATGCTATAGTCACAGAGCTGAAAGACGGGAAAATTTCTGAGACAGCGGCTGACAAATTAAGCAAATTAAAGACTGATGAAAAATCTATGTGTTCTGATTGAATTATCCAGTTTCTGAGAGACAGAACAGCACTGTAATTTAACATGGTTGTTAAATGGATTCTCCTGCTTCTGGAAAACTTCTTCTAAGGTTGAAAATGAAACACTAGTAAGACAAAATGCATTCCTTCACATCTGGTCTTTCCTTGGGTGTGGTAACATATTTTAACCACATTGTCAGTTTACTATCCAAGTATCAATATGGTAAGTGTTTAATGAAGTAAACATCAGTTTATTTTGAACTTTCAATCCAGGACTAATTTGCTTTGCACCTGTTTTGAATTCATTTGTAAGTAAATCTCCCAAACTATTTGATAAGCAGAATTCAGATAGTAATGTTCACTTGTAACATTTTCTGGGACTTGGATTTACTTACTAGAATGACTTTTTATTTCTTTTTCCTTGAGGGTTCCTCTGGTTCCTTTCCTGTACAGAAGAACACCTTTCAATATTTGTAGTTTCATTAAAAGGAGTGCAATCCCAAGTTTACAGCCTCTCGCTAATCTGCAGAATACATTACTTTCAAAATGTTTTCAAATAAACACTGTGAAAAGAACTCATTAAATCCATGATAAACTTTGTTACTTATAAGTGATCTACACTCAGCTAAAAGTTTGAAGATTACTGCTCCAAACCATTCATTCTATCACAACTGTCTGCATTAAGTCAAACAACGAGCCACTTTATTGTTTTTTTCTAAGAAGGAAAAATAGCAAGTTGGGAAAAGACCTATTTCAGGAAAATTAAGGAATGTATCTACAAAAATGATTGGTTCTTTAGGGATGTTCTCAAAACATTCTATCTGAACACAAGTTGATTTTTATATGAAGTGTTCTATATCCTGATATACCGCCTCCAGAGACAGTCAATAAGCAACTGGAATTTTCCCGAAGTAGTAGCTGCAATTGAAAGAATATGAAATATGATAGTCTAGCTATTATATAAGAGGATTTTTATTTCAAGATTTTGATAACTTCAGTCACTATCAGCCAGAAAGTGCTATTAGGTTGCATGTTCATAATCTTTGTACAAGCAGGTCATTCAATTTTGCCTTGCATTATGTTTGTTTGAACAGGTTCTCAAAACATAATTTGTTCTTGTTTTGAAGTCATCAATAGATATCCACTGTGTTTTTATGGATGTATTATACAGTTTCCAGGCTTTCTCTCTGTTCACAAGCATGTGCTACGGTTAATCCTTTCAGTTTATCATAAAGAGAACAGCATAGGTGCTCTATACCTTCTTAACGCAGTCTGAAAAACACACTCAAATAGTTCACTGACAACTTCAACATATTAATCCTTAAGATACCTTTCCTAAGCATACTCAGTGAATTTTTGTCTCTTATACCACACTACCTCTATTAGACGTTTTTAATGTTCAGTTCTTCAACATCATGAAGTAATATTTAAATACCAAAGACCATGATGTTCTTTCAGTAGATACTCCAGATACTGAGGATAACAGGTTTCCAATTTTTCTGGCCTTTTTCCAGCAGCATAGAAGGAACTAACTATCCTCATCATTAAGCTCCTATCCCATATCTTTGAAATCCTGAAATTATGAAATCACCTGGCTACAATTCATCTCTGAATCAGATCTCGTTATTATCTTTACATCTGTACGATTTAATTTTATATTTTTTGCCATTAATCACTCGATATTCTTAGATTTTATATCATGCTCAGATCTCCCCATTTCCATGCATCCTGTGCACATTTAATGCTTTAAATGTTAATCTTGTGATAATTTCTCTACAAATTTAAAATTTAAACCAGTCTCTACTGTGCTTAAATTATTTCAGATAAGTAGCTATTTTCAATAATACGTACTTCAAATAAGAAAAAAAAAATTTTCTTTGTAATGTTTGCTTCAGTGCTAGTCATACCAATTTTTCCCTGAGATATGCTAACATATTTCAATTCAGATTATCAAAAGGGAAGTACATTTTCTTGAAGAATAGGACATGACTGTAAGAATTCTCAGTAAGAGTAAAATCCTTCTTCCTGTCACTATGCAAAGGATTATTTTTAACTACCTGTGGGTTTTTTCTAGTCTGTAATAGCCTGAAAATATGCATGTCAAATAAATCACTGAATAAGGAGGAATGAAATGGAACAGATCCATTAAAAAAGGTAGAGTGAAGTGTGTTCACTGTTCTAGTGCACTGAAATGAATTTAGTTTGAATTAGTTTTACTAAACTGTTGTATTGGAATACTAAACACAAGACTGTAGGCAATTTACAAAAATAACTAAATAATGCACAGAGAAAAATTGCAAATCTATACTGACAGATCTCCATCTTCAAAACACTCCTCAGAATAATAAATAATATCCAGATAGAGATATTCCATCAATTACTGCAGAAATAAAGTGGTTTGTATCAGCCTGTGAAATGTAAATCCCTGAAGTTTCTGTGTAACGAAAACTTCACAGTTGGATACAATTCTAAGAATACTGCTAAGAAATGTAAAAATTTGGAATAGCAAAAATGTTCCTTCAGTTATACAATATATTAAAACATTCCGTACAATGGCTTTGTCCAGGAGTAGTTATCTTTGTCAAGGACAAAATTCAGAATGTATACCTGATTAGTATGGGAAGTGTATAACACATAACTCAATAAAATATGAAATACTTAAAATAATTCTAGTGGAAAAATAAAGATATTAAAGAATACAAGCACAGAATACAGCTAAACTCTCCAAAATGTAAGCTAAAATTCATCCTAATTCATCTGAGAACAGTACACTACTTAATTATCAAGTTATAAAAATTTCAGAAAAAGAAAAAAAAAAGTCAAATTGGAACATGGGTGATACCAAAGATATCTAAGAAAGATATTTTGTGTAGACTGAATTGGAGCTAGAGTTGTGTTATGTAGAGCTGAACCCCACCGAGATTAGCTCAGTTAGTTAGAGCATGGTGCTAATAACACCAAGGTTAGGGGTTTGATTCCCACATGGGCCACTTAAGAGTTGGATTTGATGATCCTAGTGGGTTCCTTCCAACTTAGGATATTCTGTGATTCTGTAAACTAAGATATGCTACATGGGAATTGGGTGTCTTTTTTTTTTTAACAGGCTTTTAGAAAAGAAAAGGAAAAAGCAAGTCTTGCATATTCATTCATCTTAACTTTAACAAAGAAACTTGAGATACGATGTTAAGATGGCACCTAAAATGCCAATTATTTTGGCTTTTCAATCAGTAACTGACAAAGATTTTGTGAAAGGAAGAAAGGGGTAAGTAAGATGAACTTCAGACTCTATTAGAAGGGTAATGAGGTGGTAAAGAAAGAAGCCATGATTTCCTATTGTTACAGCATCAGTGATTAACTGCAGAAAATTGCCTAAACAGCATCACATAGAGAGTAGAAGATGCAGCAGATGTAGGAAAAAGGTACTTTATATATTCTTAATTTTGCATGATTTATAAATAATGGCCCTTGGGATTAATATTTTCTCACAGTTAATGACTATACCACTTTGGGGGCAAACTCCTCTGGATAGTCATTAATTGTCAAGAAATGCTAACCTCACAGGTCATTCTAACTGAAGTGCTGTATAATGCATGTAATGATTATGTAAATGCTGAGTATCACTGCAATAAATATTTAAATGAGGTGATTAGGAAAAGCTTATAGGTTATTCTTGAGCAAGTGCTGGGTGTGGAAAGTGGGCAAAAGCAGTGTCTGTGAACACTTGCATTCAATGGCAACCAAGCCTAAATGTTTTTATTCTCTGACAAAATGAACATGGGGTTAAGGCTTAGTGCTGTCAAAGATGAGGGATACTGAGACTGCGGGATAGAATCCAGTTTGGATCTCTGCCCTTTGTGGTATTTGGCTGCAGTGGGAGTAATTTTGCATTGCAGTGCAAAGTAAATAGAATCCACTGCCAAATGTTCTCTATGTGTCACAGAGGCACATGTTCAGAATCGGAGCATCTATTTTGTTCACCCTCCTTAGATTTGGATGGCTAGTTCAGACACCTCCCTTAGGAGTATAACCATTATTGTCTCTAGTGAAAGCTATGCATCTCCAAAGAATATCCCTGAATTTTAAGCACTGAGCCTCCTTGAGTTTGCCAGTCAGACATATTGATAGAGGAGGAAGTTTTCCCTCATGAATTTAGATAGCCAAAAGAAAGATTGCTGTCAAGCGTGTCTACTCTGAATTCAAAGCGCTGGATTCTCTACTGTAGATTGATATATACCTGGGCAGCTATCACTCTTTTCGAAATGCTGATGTCCACAGTGTCCACTTTTTGCATAATAACCACTAAAAACAGAGAACACGTGTAGGAAGTGAGTATTCATGGATCATTTCCTTCTTAAATATGAGAGGAATTCAACTTACTTTACCCTCTTCCCAAGTATATTAGCTTCTAGATGACAACAGAGAGAACTAGAAGCACTGTCCACAATTCTTATGGAAGTAGGACTGTTGCATAGGCAACCCCCCCCCAAGGAATCCAATTTGACCCAGAAGTCAAATATTTAGCCAACTCTTCAAGCTTTTAGATAGAACATTACACATGGAAAAGTTTGCTTTTGTATTCATACCTCAGATTCTGCTTTGGTTTTTATGATGGATCAAACACTAAATAAAAAAGCAAATGCTTGAAAAGATCTTCGTATCCCAAATATTACATTATCTAGATTCTACATCTGTGAAAAAAACACTGGCCCTCTCTAAGACATTGGGTGTCTGCTCACCATTTATCAGAAATGCAGTGAAATTTGAGCAAAAGTTATCCTACTAACTTTTTACAAGGATACACTTCTGTACATTATGCACTACTTAACACCACACTTTGTTCACCGTATAGGATGTTTGGTTCTATTTGGAAGTCAACTGAATATCCATTCTTCAAAATTAGGGTGGAAATATCCAAATGATGGAATTACTTGGATACAGGTGCCACAAACCCATTTTACGTATCAAGATCAGTCATCTGCAGCCATCATACAATCCTTTCTACCTCCTGAAGACCGTTTAGGGTATGCTGAATATATTGTACTAATTATGAATTTGTTTATAAAAGCAACAGTCTTACTATTGTAACAAAAACAGAAGCTTGTCACACATATATTATAAATATATTAAGTATGTAATTAATACTAGCTTGCTTGGAACCTTATATAAGACTACTAAAATATTACAGTTAAGCATGTTATATATCTTATTTTTTTCAAAATCATGATAGCATAACATAGCCAAACAAAATTTCATTTAGGTATGTGAACAACGAATACACTAAAATGTTATACAAAAATGAACATAGCCGCAAATAGGGTCAAAGAAACAAAGAATTTCAGGAGGACAAGATAAACACAAGAGTCTGCAAATATGCAGGACACTTTCCCAAATGCACAACAAGGACAACCAGTAAAACCAAAAAAAATATAAAAGAAATATAAAAGAAGAAGTACTGAGAGCAGAAGAGATTCCACCAGCTTTTCATGGAGAGGAAGGGATGGGGAAAGGAAGTACCATAAGAACATCAGGGACAAATGAGGAAAAAAAACCCAAAACAATTCTTTTATGACTTCTCTTGTTAAATTGCTGAAACCAACGTGAAACATGACAGTAAATATTACTGTTGACTATACAGCTTCTGGTCTGTGGTATTGTATACTCATAGCTAAATTAGAATAAAAATGGCAAAGTCTAACAGCACTGTATATGTAGCACTAATGATGCATTGAACTGATAACAAGAACTGATTAAATTTTAAAAGGGATTGACCGTTCGTAAGTAGTGTCATTAGTGAATGAACTTTTGTTAATGGATTAAAACTGATCTGGCTTATCAGCCTTCTAAATCTTCCCATCTCAGTGATCGTTGATTTCCTCACTCATACTTGTATATGTTGCTGCACTACAAACACTTATATATGAAATTCTACATGTCAAAGCAGAATAGAAATGAGATTTAGAGAAATTTACTGTGGGGTAGCCATCACAAAAGATACTGCATTTACAAAAGATGGTCATTTCCAGAAAGGAACTCAGAGATGACAAGTATAATTAACATATTTGTTTGAAATGCCTCTAAGAATATATCTGACATGACAAGAGAATATTATTAGGCATCATACCTTCAAAATAAATTATAGAGAAAAATTAGTGTTTCTTAATTGCCATTAAGACAGATTTTTTTTGTTATTGTTGATTTATTTATCTTCTAAAGAGTTTTATTTTTTGTCGAAAGTCCAAAGTGATGTATACTCCACCTTTTGTGTTATGACAGGAAGTAGGAACTATGTTAATCCAAGACTAATGTGTAGGACATATTTGAATGGTTTGGACTGGAGTACACAGACAATATACCAAACTGGCTATAAGTAGATAATAATATAATAAATAAGATGATAATAAAGGTATAATTAAGCAGTATATTGTGTTTAGTACATAGTCCAGATGTACATTCTCACAGTGAGTGTAACATATATATATACATCCAGGCACTCAAAACTAGAGAACTTTTTCTGGTTTTCAGTCTTCTTTCTTATGTTGCATAGGGCTATGAAGGGCCAAACATACATGTGCCCTCTCAGACCTGATTCAACCAGAGAACTGCTGTGCTACCACATACTTTAAGGATTCTTTGAAAAACAGAAAAAGAGTAGATTTTTTTATTATTATTGATAAATAGACTTAAAGGCCTAACAGATACTCAAGAAATCTTTGTATGTTCAAGTGATATACACATTACAAGCAGTAATCCTATAGCATTCATGACTTCCTCAATGTAGAATTTAAACACCCTCCCACGAAAAAAAGACCAAAACCAAAAACACAGAGCACAAGTTCACCAGAATATGTATATTTCTGAAAGCCTTAAGGCAATGTAAACAAACTTTTTGGTAGTTTTGCTCCCTGTAACTGTGGTTAGAATTTCAAGGGACTTTCAAGCAAATGAGAGGCTACTGAAGTACCAAAAGAACTTGTTTCATTCCCAGTACCGGAGATGGGAAAGCTCTATCATTTTGTCAAAAGTGATACCACAGCTCAGTATACAGTTCAGTCCTTTGCATGGAGAAATGTATGGCATGGGTATTAAATATCAAAACCATGAGTCTGAGGCTCTTCAAGACCACTCTTAAAAATAAAGGGGCTCCCTGCATTTGCAGAGTGCCATCAAAAAATATACCTTAGGGATGAGATTATGTTTTTTGGTGAAAAAATGATCTCTTGTTTTAAGTGGAACTTGGAAACCGTCATAAGTATCTAACTTCCTTTCTCACCAAAAATTACTTAAGACAAGAACAGTACTTTCTTAGGTGGGTACAAAAGTATGTAGATTGATACAGGGTCAAACTAAGGCTTAACAACCATCCTGAGCATAAGGATCAAGGCATCAAGGAGATGAAGTTTTTTTTCAGACAGTTCTGAAGGTTACTGTTAAAGTTCTATGTGTCTGCTCCCTGTCAGATAGGACAGACACAGTCTCTAATGCATATATGTAACCACATGGTGTACTTGGAGAACTCACTGTTATTACATAGTACCTACTAACAGGAAGTTTGAGCCTTTCTGGGGAAAAATAATTTTCATCCATCAGGTGTGGCTATCCTACTGTAAAAATTAGTTAGTCTGAGTGTAGGAGACCACCAGAAGGAAACAGAAAGGAAGGCTGTTAACAAATCAGCACTCAAAGGGAATTGAGATTTTTGAAGAAGAATGGCATCCCAGAAAGAGCACCATCTGAAGCTATGACTAGAAATTTCAGAGCCTGACCTCAGGCAGAATGAAGTTGTATGCTACCTAATGTTCTATCAGAGCCTATCATCCTATCAAGTTGTAGGATGAGTCTCCAGACAAGGAATCTAGAAGGTCCCATGTATGTGCATGCCTGTCCCCCTTCCCTGTGCCCCAGTACCGCATGTCACTTTAGATACACAGACATTCTGTATATAGAGAATGGCGGCATTGCTCCCAAAATGGATTTGCAGATCTTGAGTAATCTGTACTTACACCACTTGAAGAGTAGGTTAAATTAATAAACTTGTTTGCTTTACAACATTAGTTTGCTTTTATATGTTCTGGGAATGCTGTGTTCTAGCACGTATTTCCTAAAGCAATGATTGTCACATATACAGTTGTCTGTTATGCTTTTTTATTTATGCTGCTAGTGGACATTATTAATTGTTTTCAGTTTAATTTTATGAGAGTATATAAAATATAGTCTTAGAGGATTGCCATAAAATCATGTACAAAGGTGATTCCAGTATGAGGGGTTATTTTAAATTAAGAATAAAACCTGAAAAGAAAGTTGGTTAACAGCATGTTCTTTTCTGTAAATAAAAGCAGGGGTCTCTGAAAAGAGACATAAGTGGCAGAATTCAGTAAAAGGAGGCATTTTTATTGCAAAGAAATTATGTGTGCTATGCACATGATCATTACTGCCCAAAGCCATAGGATGAAACGCTGAGTTAAAACTGACCTATTTAGCTGTAGCCCAAAAACATGCAAAATATCACTTTCTTTTTCCAAAGAAAAAATCCTTGAGGAAAAGATCTTATACTTTCCTCCACATAAATTGTTCAGTCACTTTTTAATATTCTTAGTTCCCTGTAGAAATTATCACCACTTTTGAAATATTTCACCTAATCTACTTTCTTTTCATTTTCCTTGGAAAAATATATTTGAATTATGTAAATCATTATCCATCTGTCAATATGAAATGTTATTAAGAACACTTAGAAATAATATATACCCACAAAAATATACAAATATATGTACTGGAGAACTGTACAACTAAGCAAAACATATTTTATCCCCTATTCTTGTTTGCAGGATAATAAACCTCAGTCAGAAGAACCGGAAGGATTGTTTCCATTGTTCTTTGTGCCCTCAAGAACATTATAAAAAGAGATGGTAATTTATGGGGGAAGACTTGAAATTTTGCTTTAGATGGTATTGCTCTTTAGGACAGGATGAAAAATTTGAGTCTCATATTTTGGAGCTAAAACACCATTATTATTTTAATAAACAATAGAAACCTTAGTGAACACAATAAATACACTAGATGACTAGCTGTCCAATGACCTCTTATTCAGTCTCTGAAAATGCAGTCTCAGGTTTGATATGGATTGTTAAAACTTTTAAAGAAATATTCTGTTACAGAACCTTTGAAGCAGAGTAGTGGTATTTAGGAGACAGCAATAGCATTATTTCAAGTCAACAATATTCTTACCACAGTGCTAAATCCTTGTAACAAGTTATATATCCATGTGGAAAGTTTCAGTTTTACATATTAGGAATAAGCATTTTGCTCACTTGGATTTACTTTTCCATAGAGTCTAGATATAAATCACAGGCTTGGTTTGGCTTTCAATTTCTTAGATTGTTCTATTTAGCAACTTGCATAATAAATACTAAAATAAGTAAACACTACAGTGTCTGCAATAACCTGAACTTATATCTTAATTCTTACCTAAGTAGAAAGCCAGACGCACATCTTAACCAAATCCTCCCCTAAGATGGTTTTAAATTTAGGAAAATTCTACCTGTTCTCTTAGAATATTTGACTTGAAATGTTGTAACTATTTTGGCACAAATCTAAGAAAAAATTTACAGTTTTTCTTAACAACTACTCCTTCAAAAAAGAAATGACTTCTTCACTGATTTCTAAGAAAGTACAGAAGATATTTTATCTGCATGTGCATATATTTAGATACACATAGGCCTTTATTTATGCTTTGTTTTATAAAGCAGTTATCAAAAACTAATTATGTAGTTTTCAGGTAATTTCTAGTGATAAAAGATTCAGAGGGAAGGGAGTTTTTGTAATTCAAAACCCTAGTCTCTCTCTAACTACTGCATGACTTGGCTATCCAGCTAAATGCTACAACCTAATATGTACTGTACAGATCTGACTTTCCTTGCCCCCATAATAATATTCTGTTTTTCTAGCTGTAGGACTACAGTATACCTGAATCTAGACATCTTTCTAGTAAACTCAAAAACATTGTTTGCTTTACTTTTTACCATGCATAATTGGCCAGAATGACTCTCGTCATTTTTTTCTTGTACTATCAAACATTATCCAGTAAAGCTATAATCTGTGCTCAGTGTTAGCACCATTGCATTTGACAGCAATGTATAACACCTTCTATTGTGTGAACAGTTAGAAATTAACTGAACTGAGACATGTAAATGAGTCTCACTGCAAGAATTTTTATAACACATTTGAATTCAATGGGCACATTCTGGATCCAAAATTCTTCATTAATATACATTTCATGAAACGATTTACAGAAATGCAAATTAATTCACTTCTATAAAGTGATTACAGCATTTTCTAATTTATCTTTACAAAAAAAAATTTCTTTCTATTCACTTTCCACTCTAGTTTAAATCACACAGTGGTACTTAAGAGTAAAGATGGAAAGAACTGGGAGGCTTCACATTGTCTTCTAAAGGTTAACAATCAGTCTTTGGAGAGACTTTTAATACTTCTGATGAAAGAAATATCCAGAACTAAAGGTCTTTCATTTAAAAATATAACATTATCAAATACCTAGAAAAAATCCTTCTGCTTGAAACAAAAGACTTTTTCAAACAAGTAAAAGTGCCCTAAATGCTATATAAGATTGTGTTATCTTCTACTTCATGATCTTCTTATTCTCCTCCCTAGTCAGATAACCCAACATACGTGATTTGATGAATTTAACAATTGTTTTCTTCTTTTAAATTTAGATCACAAGGTCTCCAAGAAAACATACATTTTTAGGTATTTGAATAGTATAAAGTACCCATAGAACAAATTCTGCATCTCTAAGAACAACCACAGTAATGTCAAGATTTTTCTGTTGTCTAAGTGCTTCCAGATTTGGTCTGGACACAAATCAAGAAATAAAAACTTAACATGAATAATTCTCTGTATGTCCAAAATCCAAACTATTTTCAGTTTTGGAAGAATGTTTAGGATAGAATTTCCTCACAATACATAAATTTGCTAATGAATTTTTTATGACAACTAACAGAATTAATTATAAATTGCAGAAGCAGTGGGATATACAACTTTTTCTGACCTGTCTTTTCAGTGAATAGAAACTTTTCTTATTCAGATTTGTGTAGTTGAGGCACAGTCTCTATTAAGTCTGAATCAAAAACAAAATTTCACCTGAAGATGGACGAGTAGTTTTGAGATGGGAGACAATCAAGGAAAAATGCATCATTCAACAAAAAAAATTTAAAAAACAAAAAACCCCACCAAAATCCATAACAAATCAATTCAATGAGAAAACACTAAGAATAAATTCCAAATATCAAGTACAGATATCTTTTTCTTCATATTTTTTCTTTTTTTTTTTCTTATTTTCCCATAAAATAAAACAGGCCTTGGCACAAGCAGGAATATCCAATCATGCAGAAGTAAAGCACTAACAGGATAATAATTATTCACTTTGGATCTCTCTCATGGTTTAATTCTGCCCAACAACTCAGCCCCATACAGCTCTCACTCACTCCCCTCGGGTGGGATGAGGGAGAGTTAAAATAGAGAAAGGTTATATATGAGATAAAGACATTTTAATAGGTAAAACAAAAACAACACATGCAAGCAAAGTAAAACAAGGCATTCACTAACCACTTCCCATGGGCAGAAAGGTGCTCATCTATCTCCAGGATAGCAGGCCTCCGTCACTCAAAATGGTTCCTTAGGAAGGCAAGTGCCATCACTAAGAATGCACCCCTTCCTTCTTTTCCACCAGCTTCATATGCTGAGTATGATTCCATATGGTCTGAGATATCCCTTTGGTTAGTAGGGGTCAGGTGTCCTGGTTGTGTCCCCTCCCAATTTCTTGTGCACCCTCAGCCTCCTCACTGGTGGGGAGGGGAGGGTGAAGGCCAGAAAAAGCTTTGACACTGTGTAAGCACTGCTCATCATAACAAAAACACCCTTGTGTTATCAACTGTTTCCAGCACAAATCCATAACACAGCACCACAATAGCTACTATGAAGAAAATTAATTCTTCCCCAGCGAAAACCATCAGGTTGTCACAGGTTTCAAAATCTACTCACAATATACACACAGGAGTATATTGTGTATATTCCTCACAAAGGAGAGGGATCATCCTTTAGTGCAGGGTTAATTGGCATTGCCAATGTGAAATAACCCTGGGATCTATATTGATCTTGTTTGAGTTTCACAAAATAAAATTGAAAAATAAATACATTCTTATTTAAATATTTTTGAATTAAAAAAGATTAATATATGTGTATAATCATTATGTATGTAAGCCCTTTTAACATTGCCCAAATTTAATAAACATACTGTATTCACTATTTCATAATTATTAGGTACTCTGTTCAAATATATAAACAGCATTAATTATGTGAAAACATGTGACACATCAGTGGGAATATCTCATTATCAAAACAACCGAGTAGTATATTGTTTGAAAGAGAAGGTTGCCTGCAAGAGAATAGCCCAGTTGATTTATCTCTGGAACTGTAAATGATGTTTCACAGAGCAAGCGTCACTCCATGCAAAAAGCAATAAAGGCGTTCCTCCCTTTCCCTCTGACAAACAATTCTCTTCAGTGTCATAATTTTAAATTCATCACTAAAACTGATGCTTTACTGTCCTTAAAAATTCACCTCTCACAAGAAAAATAATTTAGGAGACAATAAGACTAGTGTTCTGTTTATGTAGGCAATCTTCTAATTTTTGTGAAGACAGATTAACTCTTTAAAACACTTTTGCTTTCTTTTGTTCATTCCATGTAGAAGATTGAGTCAGATCAAGAGCAAATAGTAAGTCAAAAAACACAGTCAATTTTTGAGAAAAAGTCCTGGCTTGAAGGCAATCATGTCAGATATTAGGGAAGCTAGCAGACTTGTACGATTATGTTAAATTTCTGAAGAGGTAAAGGAATTAAGTTATTTTGTAGTCAGGGGCAGGTGGGAAGGAGGGAAGGAGGGAAGATCATCACTCTCTACATTCATGTTAATCGTGGAGAAGACTTAAAACTTCAAGCTCTTTGGGACAGAATAGAACATATCAGCAATAGGCTTATAAATCAGTGTCATATAAATAAAATATTATAACATAAAGCCCTACCTTTCATGTAGAAGTCATCCATTTCTGCTTCTTGACATGACACAGTTTGGTTTTTTTTCTGTTGGATTAGGTGTCTTCCAGTTTGGCGTTTTGAATACATTTATTAAAGGATAAAGAAGCAGTAATACTAGTGCAAAAAAAAGGAGAAGGTACTTGCAGCTGGAATTGGAATTGCACTGGGGAATGAAAGTAGGAACCAGTTCTGACATTCAAACTGTGTTGGAAGTAATGCTAAATAAACTAGTTAAAATGTTTTGAAATTTAAGAAAAAGTTTCTGCTTCCTGTGGTTGTACAATGTGTTGGATTTAATTTCACATTTCATAATATTGATTTGGAGAGAAAGACATTAAGCATTGAATCAACTTCCAGTCAAACACCAGTTTTCAAGTACAGCCCTTAAAATGTCTATTACATCTCTATCACTTTAGAGTGTACTACTTTCTTCATAGGAAGAGACAACAAACGACATCTGGGGATCATCTAGTCCAATGGATCATCCAGTCCATCTGGTCCAATGGTCAAAGCAGAGTCACCAAGCACAGGTTGCTCAAGGCCCTGTCCAACTGGGTTTCTATTTTCTTAGATGGAGAGGCACATCTCTCTCAGTAACCTGGCCTGAAATGTCATAACCCACACTACGAAAAGGTGTTTTGTCATGTTCAGATGGAATTTCCCATGTTACACTCTTCATCCATTGCCTCTTGTCGTGTCACTGGGCACCACTGAAATGAGCCTGACTCCCAGCCAATATTTGTACATGTTGATAAAATAAACCCTGAACCTTCTCTAGGTTAGACAACCCCACTTCTTTTAGCTTCTCCTCATATGAGAGATGCTCTAGTCCCTTTGTCATCTTCACAGAACTCACTCAAATCTGTCCAGTGCCTCTGTTGTGCTGGGCAGTCTGGAGCCAGACCTAGCACTCAACATGCATCTTCCTCAGAGAAGAGGGGCAGTCTTATATTCCTTGACCTGATGGCTGCACCCTGTCTAGTACAGCTCCAGAGACTGCTGGCCTTCTTTACCACAAACATGTTTTGCTGGTACATGGTCAATTTGGTTCCCATTACCACCGTCAGGGCCTTCCTTGCGAAGCTTCTTCACAGCCTGTCAGAACCCAGAAGTACATTATTTCTCCCCCAGTGATGGACTTTGCACTTCCCTTTGTTGGGCTGCATTAGGTTCATGTCAGTCCTTTTCTCCAGCCTGTCCAGATCTCTCTGGATGGCAGCAATACCCTCTGGTGCATCAGTTACTGCTCCCAGTTTTCTATCACCAGCAAACTTTCTGAGGGTTCACTATATCCCATTATCCTTATCACTAATTACAATGTTAAGTATTGTAAGCTCAGTATCAGCCCCTGGGGTACATTACTTGCAACTGTCCTCCTGTTTGATCAGCTGCCTGATCACAACATTCTGGGCCTAGATGTTCAGGTCTATTCCCTTGTCCACCTCCCAGTTCATGTTTAATCATCTTGTCTATGAGAATGCTAGAGGAGAGGTAGTGACAAGATAAGCAACATTCACTGCCCTGCTCACATCCACCAAGTCTGTCATCTCATTGCAGAAGACAATGACATTGCTTGAGCAAGTCCATACCAATTACTCCAAACAAGTTCTTGTCCTTTGTGTATTTGGAAATGGTTTCTAGGATTCGTTGCTCCATCACCCTCCAGGGGTCAAAGTGATGCTGACCTGCATGTAGTTCTTCAGACCCTCTTACCTTCTTGAAGGTAGGAGTGACATTTAATTTCTTCCATTTCTGAAAAACCTCACCCAATTGCCCATAACCTTTCAAAGACAATCAACAGTGGCCTCCCAATGGCATCAGTCAACTCCCTCAGTACTCAGGGTCCTCCAGTATCCTGTGAAGTTGTGTGTATCACGTTGGCTTACTTTTTCTAACCTCATACTTTCCCACTAAGGGAAAGTCTTCCTTGCTCCAAACCCTTAGCATCCAGAGATTGCTTAAGTCTTTCCCTCAGTAAAGACTGAGGGAAAGAAGGTGTTGAGTACCTCAGCTTTTCCTGTGTGTTTTGTCACTGTTGCCTTCCCCATTCAGCAGCAGACCCACATTTTCCCTTTTTTTTGCAGTTTATGTACTTGTGTGAACTTTTCTTATTCCCTTCACATTCCTTGACAGATTGACAGCCATGTGGGCCTTAGCTTTCCTGATCCCATTCCTGCACAACTGGACAGCATTTCTGAACTACTCCTAAATCAGCTACCTGTGCTTTTTCCACTTCTTGTACACTTCCTTTTTAACTGTGAGATCCTGGGAGATCAAAGAAAGGCCTCCTGTTGCCTTTTTTTGACTTTCTGCTCATCCAGATGCTCAAATTCTTGATCTTGGAGGATGTCATTCTTCAATATTAGTGAGTTGTCTTGGAATTCTCATTTCTTCAAGACAGTCTCCCATGAGGTTCAGGCACATCACTAAAGAGACTAATGGTTGCTCCTCTGAAATCAGTGGCTGTGATCCTGACTTTAGTCCTGCTTCTTCTCTTCAGGATCCTGAACTCCTGCCATAGTCAGTGCAGCCAAGGCTACCTTGGCCTTCACAAGACAAACAATCCTTTCATGTTTGCAAGTATGAGATCTAGTAAAGCCTCTCTCCTTGTTGTCACCTCAGCCACCTGTGTTAGGAAGTTGCCATCAAGGCGCTCCTAAAACCTCCTGAGTTGCTCTGATGTTTTGTCTCTCTGGCTGAAAGGGACACTAATAGGGACATCTGGCTGAAATGAGAATTTTTGACATTGACTGATGATACGGTTTTAGACCTCAATCAGTACCTTTCAGTGGATGGAAAAAAAAAGGGGTAGATAGACCAGATGATTCTGTTAAAATCATGATGTTGAACACATGCAAGAATGATAGAACAAGACTGACATGTTACAGAGCGTATCACACAATCCTGTAACACTTTTACAAGCTGATATCATCAATATATAAGGTATGAATAATAATTCTTTATTTTTCAAAATTCAGTTTTCTGCCAAAAGTGTTGAAAACAGTAATAAATATTTTACTGCATGAATCATGCTGCCTGGAACAAATTTTAATGAATTACATTTAATGCTGCAATCCAAGCATTAAACTGTCAAAGTTGTGATTAATAGAATTGCATTTTAACAAAGGGAAAAAAAGCTCTATAAGAGAAGAAAATCATGTTCATTATTACTATGACAGTGGTATGATAAGGGTACTGTATCATCAAACATTTTATAATAATATTTTACAATCATAGACACATATAGAAAATATATTTTAAGGAAATAGCACTGAATCACATACTTTCAAAAAGCCATACTTGATGAACTACACAGTAATGACCTTCTTAATATTGCCACTTCAAAAAAAAGACAGAAGAACAAATATCTACATTAGGTTCATAGAAGGTCTACTTGTTAAATAAACTACCAAATTTTGGGGCATGACTTAAGTATAGAGTAGTTATTTCAAGAAAATCAAATATCTAACACATTCAAAACTTTTATTTTTGTTTCAGCATGAAAACCCAAACCATTAAACTTTAGATTGACCTGATTGTTTCCACAATTGTTTCATTCAGCCAATGAACCAAAATATCAGTTAGTTGCACATCCTTGTTTTGATGGCACTTTTCTTACTTGACTAGTTTCAGGGAGAGTAAACAGCATAATGGTCTCAAGAGTAGTCTACTCATCATCGTGGCTGGGCTTCGCGAATGAAGACTTGGGAAGGACTCTACCCACATTTGCTACAAGGGTGCTGGTGGCTAAGGAGGCCAATGCAAGATAGACAAGTCCAGTTGCAAAAGGCACAGCAGAAAGACTCCTTGGATCGTATCAGCAAGACACAATTCTTTCTGCATTGTCTTTTCTCCTCGAGAGTGATCCTGCATGCATTCTCAAAGGAAGCAGCAATGTTATAGATGGTGTGTCTCCAGACCTCCCAACTGGAGGCCAGAGCAGACCTGTGATGATGATCAATATGGCCAAGACTGAGATGTTGTTTCAGGGAGTCCTTGTATCTCTTCTTCAGGGCTCTTCTCTTGCGGCAGCCGGTGGCAAGTTCACCATAAAGCAAGATCTTAGGGAGCCGGTGGTCCTTCATCCTTGAGACGTGCCCTGCCCAACGCAGCTGTGTTCTCAGCAACATGGCCTCAATACTCGTAACTGCTGATTGTTCTAGAACAGATGTATTGGTCACATAATCTGACTAGTGGATGTTTAGGATTGTATGGAGACAGAGTTGATGGAAGCATTCTAGGAGACACAGGTGGTGGCGGTAGATGACCCACGATTTGGACCAATATAAAAGAGTAGACAGCACTATGGCTCTGTAAACACTGATCATTGTACTTTTCTTCAGGCGTTTATTTCACCAAACTCTTTTATGAAGCTTTCCAAAGGCACTATATGCCTTTGCTAACCTGTTGTCTATCTCTCCATCAATCTTACCGTCCGAGGAGATGAGCCTACCTAGGTAATTAAACTGCTGGACTGATTTGAGCTCTGATTCACCAATGGTGATGTGGGGATGATGGAAGACTTCCTGAGGTGCAGGTTGATAGAAGACTTCTGTCTTCTTCAAGTTGACTTCCAGCCCAAAGAGCTCAGCAGCCTCAGCAAAGCAGGATGTTAAACACTGCAGAGCATCTTCTGTGTGCGTGACAAGGGCAGTGGTGTCAGCATAAAGCAGCTCCCAGACAAGATGATTTAAGGTCTTAGTGTGGGCCTTCAGTCGCCTTCAGTTAAATAGGCTTCCATCGGTACGATATCGAATGTAGATACCATCATGATCACTGAGGTGTGCTGTGGCCCTTTGGAGCATCATGTTGAAAAAGATTGTGAATAGGGTTGGTGCAGGAGCATCTTATGAAGTAAGATGATCACTTTAAGGAACTTGGGGGGACATCCTAAACGTTCCAAAATCTGCCACAGACCTTGTTTTGATGATACTTTTATTACTTGACTAGTTTCAGGGAGAGTAAACAGCATAATGCTCTCAAGAGTAGTCTACTATCAAACCCAAATAAAAGTTCTCAAACTAAATACATTAACATATAGAGAGAATCTTTAGTTCAGACTGATAACTTCTGAAGGTAGTTATCTATGTGTATGTGACCGCGGATGATCTGCAATTTATTTTTCTTTTCTTCGCTGCTAGATACTTCAAAAAAGTCAAACATAAATCAAACTATATTCTGTCTCCTGGTTAGAGAAATAAAATGGATTATATTTCCAGAACTTTAGTCAAGTATGCACAATCTGTTTTTATACTGAAGAAGAATGGAGGCATAGAGGTGAGATTTAAAGTATTTTATCATTTATATCTAAAAGATTTTGCTCAGGTTGAAAATGTGACTTCAGATTTATGAAAAAAGACATACTTGAAGATTAGTTAGCTGTCATCAAAGTAGAAAAAGTGCATCTCTGATAGATCCTGGCTTAGTCTTTACTTTGTGCTGTGGTATCAATCAAATTGCTGTGAGGGAGTTTGGAACAGAGTACACACAAAAAGACACACACAAAGACACACTCTTTAAATTCTAATTTACTTAACCCAGAAATAATTTAACACTAATTTACTTAATGGTAAAAGATAGCACTTTTCATTTCACTAATGGGTCTGCAGTAATAAAACATGGTGAATGGTAGATTAAAAGAAATTATTTTTTTTCTCTATAGAAAGTTGGGGAGATCCTGCTACAAAGAAGTACTACCGTTGTTTTTGCAATCATTAGTAAAGTTAAAGAGCAGAAATAAAAGTTAAATTTGTGATAAAATAGTTCATTTGAAGTATGTGTTTCCACTTTGTCAGAAAAAATGGGTTCTGAACTAGACTTATTAAACTAGAGCTTGCCTACTACAAGGGAGGTATCAGTTATAATTAGTACTCACAAGAAATATTTGTAGAACAAATTTGGTATTTTAAAGAACCATAAAGAAGATTGCAAAGACTTCTTGTAAAGTTTAACAAAAAGCTGTGTAGCCACTTTTCTCAAGAACAAAACCTGAGTAACTGCTTTGGCCTTAACAGAAGGTAAGAATTAAATAATATCTTAATTTTTACTTCCTCCTAGAGCACAATGCTGTTACAACTCACCCCTGAAGGCAGGAGTAACTCAGGTTCTTGTGAATAGATCCCTCGGGGTGGATTACAGTGAAAGTCATTGAATGACTGATACCTGTAAATATATATATAGGCTTTATTTTAGAAAATTTGGTCACAATGGAAGGCAAATATGTAGTCATTTTGGTTATTATTATCTATAGTAATATGATAATATAAAAGGACTTAAGAAAATGTATAAGGAAAAAAGAAAGGAAGGAAGAGAAAGGAAGGATAAGAGTAGAAAGATTCATAATCACTACCCATGGATCTATGACGAGACTTCATTGTTACACCTTTGGTCAAAGTGATGGGCTCATTCTATTTGGGGTGGGGGAAGAAGGCCACAAAACACAAAGTGTGATTGGGTTAATATACATTCAGGTCAGGTAGGAACACCTAGTACCTCCCTGGGTGGTGGGGAGCTTTCAGTCCTCTGGTGGAAGGTCTCAGAAAAGGAGTCTAGGGGCACTTTGGAGGTCTTTGATGGTTTATGAAGCCTTTTAAGACAGCTGCTTCTCATGTAAGTGCAGTTAAGCCAGTTATGCTCCATCAGACATTCCCAGAGGGGAGGGGAAGGAAAGTTTTTCAACTGAGCAGAGCTGGGTACAGGACAACAATTACCATGATAAAAGGCACCATCCTTCCTTGCAGGATTTGCCTCTTATTGGTCTTAAAGCCAAGCTTCCGCATAGCACCTTGGCACCTCCATAATTGCTTTAAACCATTAACCATTAGCAATCTGGTCTCTCACAAATGCTAACTCAAAACAGTGTATTTTTCTCCATATTAATGGAGACAGCTCAGAATCACTGTAAAATGGTGTTGAACATGAAATGCATGTAAATAGTTACTGCACTATGAAGTAGGTCAAAGGCAGAACCATTTTTGTCTCTAGCTGAGCTCTTCAGACACAATGCCCACTCATCATTAGCATATCACTTTCTGATACCTCAAGATCTTCACTCCATTTCTATGCAACTGACCTTGGTGCTTGATGAAGAAAGTCGAACTGTAAGATTTTTTCACAGGTATTTAGCTCTAATTTTACCCATCATAAGCAATTGACAATATTAAAGCAATACATACACGAACCACCATATTCATAGCCAAGTGATATTAGTAAAGAGACATCTTTTCTGTGTTGTTCTTTAAAAGGAAAGTAACAATAATCCCCTAAGAGTAAAGTTACATTTACTAACAAACTTCCGATTTCCTGAGAAAGAAAAAGCATTTGAAATCATTCTTATATGTATATCTGTGTGTATATACATATGTATATACACATGCATGCAAACTGACACACATGCGCCCACAAACACATATATTTATAAATATATATATATAGTTTTAGCAGTACAATATGGCTAAGATCTCACAAAGGTGTACCTGTTGGTACTTTTGGGGAAAAAAGAGATCCTCTGCTCTACTGTGTGTGGAACATCCTGAGTATATCTTGCATTGTGTAAATATTAATTTATATTAAAAAAGAATTATCTTTCGCATTTCTCAAAAAATATTTACCTCTAATTTCAGTGGGTCAGAAAACCATACTTTTTACTTCTCCTCCAGTCTAATACAGAAATCTTTACATAAAAATATAAAGGATTTTTTGGTAATTTGACTAAAAAACTTAATAACATGGTCATTGCTTTATTTCTTCAGACCTCGAAGAACTTCGAGTGGATGCCATCATCAAAATTAGTGACCTCTTGCTGAGTTATTCTTTAAATTTAAAAGTAATTTGAATAAAGGGAAGTGAATCATAGCTACATAGTCTTTAAATATTTTTTCTCTTGAAGGTCTAAACATGGTGGCTGCTATCCTCATACCATAATTTCTTTTCATAATTAACACACAGCTTCTAAGTATTTTGGATTATTTAACAAAATGTGTCAAAAAGAGGACTGTTGCCATCTTGTGTTTTCAATTATTCCAAAAGATTGGCATCATAGGCTTCGGGACACAGGGAGCTTGTTTTCAAAAACAGACTCAAGTTTTTAAAGTATTGCTAAACCCATGTTTTAAGCTTCAACAAAGAACAGCTATCAAATCATCATGCCATACTTGATTTTTTCCAGTAGAAATCTTTAACACAATTGAAATTAAAACCAAGCCAATAAAGAAAAACAATTATGACCAAGTATATGATTAAGATACACTGCTTAGTTAAAAACTATTTTTTTGTCCCAGATGATATTTTTGCCTTGTGATCTACATTTTGCAAACACAGTTTTGTTAAACTTGCCAAGTGATGGATGAATTACTCAACATTTTTACTGCACATATGGCCAAAGAGATGAAAAATGAAGATGTGAAAGCACTTGATTTTAAAATATGAATATTTACAACAGTCACTCTTTGAATGTACTGAATTTTAATATAGAGCTTCCTTAGAACAATGATTTATCTTTTACCTAAGCTAGTCATTCTCTTTTACAAAATGGTCTTTTAAGCCAACAAAATGTACCATCCAGACTGGCAAGGACATTTGGAGAGTTCCCTGTTTTGTGCTGTTAGCCACATGCATGCTGGAAGTGGAACTTGTTCCTCCCTTCCTCTCGATCTTTACTCAGTCTCCCATCCCTCAAAGGTGCTGTTTCAGTTTCATTACTCCCTTGCTCTCCTGCCATTGTTGAACCTGCTTTCCTAACCATCAGAAAAGAGAACCTCTCACAACACAGCCATGTTGGTCCATCACCCATTGGTCCAGTACCCGTTATAGCCTTGTCTTGGCCTTGATCATGTCTATGGGACATGTATATCACATCTCAATGTCAGCTGAGGTTCCCCAGCCACATTTGCAAAAGAGTTAATCTGAAGTAACTTTTGTGTACAATGGTTAAGTACTACCAAACGCACAATTAGTAGTTGGTTGGTAAATTCTGGTGAATGATTGCATCATCATTATTATTATTATTATTATTATTATTATTATTCACACATTAAATGTAACTGATCACATGAAGACAGCCAAACATTCACTCAGGTAATAGCCCAAATACAGACAAAGGGAAGATGCTACCATAATGAAATGGTAAAAAGGAAAATGGAAAGAATTCTTTCTGGTAAATGTTTTTGTGGTAAATTTTAAAGGATTTGCAGCAAACTAATTCAGTCTTTGCAAGGCAGTTTTCTTTTTTGAAAAAGATTTCTTTTATCACAGAACTATGAAAGACTGAGACCTCTCCAATATTTATTTGTGCAGCCTACCAGAGGCTACATGTCCCTAGACAAGGACTGCCATCTGTCCTTCATTTTATTCAAAAGTTACCATGGTGAATTAACCTTGTCTGGCTGCCAAGCGTCCAAGCTACTCTCACGTACCTCCTCAACAGGACTAAAGATTAAAAAACCACGTGCGCGTCAAGATAAAGGAAGCTTAATGGAGAAAACAAGAAAAAAATAAAAAGGAAAAACCAACCCTACCAACCAACCAAACAAAAAAACCACCCAAACAAACAAACCAACAAAAATAAAAACTAAAAAAAAAAGAAAAAAAAAAAAAAGGCAAAAGGAAAAAAAGCAAAGGCTGACGCAAGAAAAACCAAAGGAGATTTATTCTCGACTTCCCATCATCCAGCAACATCCAGCCGGTTCTTGTGAAGCAGGCCCTCAGTATGCATAGTGGTTACTTCGGAAGACAGAGACAATATTTCCTTTGCGCATTCAGTTCAGCACATGTGATACCAACAGGAGCTGTGCTTCTATACCAACAACCTCTGAAGTGGCTTCAACTCCCTCATAATGTGCTAGTATTTCTTTTTTGGTTGGGGTAGTGGGCTTCATTACCTCCAGCTCCAAAAAAGATTTTCTCCGGGTGTACCAGAGGCTCCAAGTGAGACCATGCTCCCCAGCTGCAGTGTAGAGTTTATTTTGCACAACTGATTCTGTACAGTTGGGTCCAAGGGCTACCATCCAAGCTTTCTTCTACTGGATCTGCTCAAAGGCTTTCTGTTGCTCAATGCTGCAATCAAACCACAATGCTCCACTACTAACCTGAACTCCCCATCAGACTTTTGTGCTATTTGTGCCATATAGTGCTATTAAAGGGTAAGAGAGTCTTGCTGATCACTCCTTGGCTCTTCAATTGATGAATCAACTCATGGATGGGAACCAGGAAGTTTCAATTGGTGCAATATTGCTGCCAGTGCACCATCATGGTAAAAATCAGCACATGTTCTTTAACCCATGGCAACCACACAACACTGAATTCCACTTGCTCCAGGAGTCTTTGATTGAGACAAATGCATTTCAGTTCTGTGAAACTTGTTCAAACATTTAAAATTTTTTCATATCTCATTCAAGCTGTCCACAGAAAAAGACATCTCTATTTGCCAGGAGACACTGTAAATTCAGTTTTCGTCCAAATTCATTGCGTTAATTAAATAACTCAGTTTTTATCTATGCCTACATTGTTTTCCAACTAGAGAAAACTGAAATATTGAATTCTAATATTTAAAAATTAAAATTTCTCCTTTATGAAACACTTGATAAAATTATGAGCAATTATTAGTATCAGTTAGGTTAGAAGGTACTGTTTTCATCATCTCACTAGATACCGTTTTCATCATTTTCATCATTTCATCATTTATGCATGTATCATAAAGCAGAAAATTAAATCTATGGAATTTCTGAGAGGTGGATCAATAAAGCGATTATGGTTCTTCAGAGTAACCTTTAATGCAATATATCTTTCTTCTTTCACAATTATGAAAGTTTGTAGAACGCAGTTGTACATTTCTTAAATATTACCAAGTTCTTTGATATGTTTATACCCACATACCCTCTTTCTGGGAAAGCTCAGATAGATTCCAGTCATTAAAGTCATCCCACCACAATTCCATGACAGTGACTTAGCTTTCCTACTACACAATGGTTTCCAGCTCCTCCTGTTTATTGCCCATGCTGCATGCATTGGTGTAGATGTTCTTCAGCTGGGTTAACAATTTTACTCCCAACACAGGCATGCTCTGGCCTAGGCTCATCTCTAGTGGGCCTGGTTTTATCCACTTCTCCCTTCAAACCTAGTTTAAAGCCCCCTCAATCAGCCCTCCTAACTCATAGGCCATGACCCTTTTTTACCCCCTGAGATAGGAGGATACCATCTGTCATCAGCAGGCCTGGTGACATGTAAAAACTGCCCCATGGTCAAAAAAAACCCCAAATTTCCACCTCAGAGGAGGTGGAATCCAGCTCAAGAGAGATTTCCACCATCTTAGAGGCACCAGCCTCTAAGCCATGTCTTAACCAGAATAGTTTTTTTGTTCTTTTCAGTATTCATGCCTGATACTGAAGGAATTGAGAACATATCTTGTGTATCTATTCCTTTGACCAGACGCCCTGGTGCCCTGAAATCCCTTTTGATTGCCTTAGGACCTCTTCCTTCAGTCTCAGTACTACCAACTTGGACAAATAATAGAGGGTCACGGTCAGAGGGCCATACTAGATCAGGGAGTTTCCTAGTGACATCTCATACCAAGGCCTCAGGGAGGCAGCAAGATTCCCTGTGGGATGTGTCCTGTCAGCATATTGGGCCTTTCATTTCCCTCAGATGGGAGTTGCCTACAATGACTACCCTCCTTTTTTTCTTTGTAAAGCTAGTTGCAACTTATGAGGTTGTCTGACTCATGTTAGGTAACCCCCAAGACAGTCCTTTGACAACCTCATAATTTCCCTGGCCCCAGTTTCCAGAGCCCCATACCTGTTCCGTAGGGACACCTGGTATGAGAGGAGGTATGGTATGGGAGGTCGAGAGGATTTGTCTGCTACCCCAAGCAGAGACCTGCCTCCATTTATCCCTGTCTTTTAGGTCCCCTCCTGACTGTTAGGGAGAGGGTTGTGAATCCTCTGTCTCCTGAGGTGCAGCTAGCTGGTATGGCTGCTCAGGGTTGATAGAGAGCTGCTCCAGCAGCCAACCTCCTCCTCAGATGCCCTGATACTCCTTAACCTTTCCACCTTCTTTTTAAGTTGTACCACCAGGCTGACTAGTTCATCAACTTGCTCACATCTCACAGAGGTATTTTCTCTGGGGAAATACTCAGCAAATGTAACTCATTATTTACTGAAAACAATTGAATTGTTTAGAATAGAAAACGAAGTATTGCTGTTTTACACTGGTTCACTGGATACATTCTTACTTACACATTCAAATACCTACAAAATAAATAATAATATTAATACATGTGTGACACACTTATAAACAACAGTTACTGTGAAAAATCCATAATAATCGTTAGCACTATTATGTGGTATCATTGCATAAAGAGAAAAATGGTGACTTTTCATCATTTTCTGGAAGAGTAGCACTTTTTTTACACCTACAAAGGACCTTTGAATCTACATATCATGGCAATTTAGTTGAAAGTCAAAGGGCATGGTTTGTTTTTATTTCTTAGCAAGACATTTCCAACTCATTAACAATATAGCTCTGAATTATTCTTAGATCATTCTATCAGTTTACTGAAAGAAATGTAAAGGTTATGTCTAACAAATTCCTGCTTGCAATGGGGATAATAATTTAGAGTTACATAGGGATAAATGTAGAAAGGCAGCTAATTAGAGCTAGTGATATTGGAATCTAACTGCATGAGGCCTGTTTACTTCAAAGAAACTGTGTGTCACTACAGTAAGGAAGGGAAAAGAAGATGGCAGTCTGCCAAGGTGAATTTCTGCTGGGTGACAGTGAGTATTCCAATCTAGAAAAATACTTCTTATTTAAGCAAATTTGATAAGGTATTATCATTTTTGTCAATACACTGCATATTTGAGAATGTAACCAGATTGAAAAGGTATCCGTCAGTAAGATAAGCATGTGTCATTATAGAGGCCACAGCCACTTACATTATTAAAAGAAATTTTTCTGGTTCATAAGTTCAGAGGCTACTATAAAATATTTCTATATTTTGGAAAGCAACTTGAACTGTGTTTCTTTTGAAAGTATTTTGAAAGGAAAATGTTGTGCTTCAAATTTTTTTAAAAGTTTTTTTTTCTAATACTGAAGTTTCTAAGTCTGTTAGATTTTTTGAGAGTTTCTTGTCTAAAAAATGTGTTGAAGGGGAATACTACATTAGTGAGACTACAGAAACAAGATACTAAGTCTGAAATTAACACTAGTGTCGGAAAAAGAAAAAGGCCAAGACTATGAAATGTATTTTCACTCTTGCAGCTTTGAGTAATCACTATGAAAAGCAGTGACCACTGCTCCTCCACTTTACATCTCTGGGAAACCTGGCAGTTGCTACCATCTACAACTCCTTCAGAAGCAAAAAGAAGTCATAATCCAGGGTGTTCTCTCCCTCCCTCTTAGCAGACCATGCAAGGAGCTGAACAGAATCAACATCTACACAATGAAGTCTTACTTTTTCTAACAAATATTAATATTATTAAACAATTAATATTAATTCTTACTATCAAGAGATTTTTAAAAATACTAACTTTATTACAGTAAGTTTGACTAGATCAAGGGAATAGAAGGTGCAAAGCCAAAAACCTTGTGCCTTTTTTCTCAAACATATAGAGATAAATTAAACTGATCATTTGGCTTTAGAAGATTTCACTGGGAAACAGGATAATTTCTACAAATTTTGTTAAATTATTTCTTTAGTCCACTGCTCTTTTGATTTCATTGGACCTTGAAAATCTTCTATACAGAAATAGAATAAAAAAAGACTAATCTTTTTTTATTAAAGAGAAAAATTTTCATTTTTATTACTATTTCATAGTGTTTTTCTATTTTCTACACGGTCTACTTAGATGAACAGTTCAAATCAATTCAATCCTAACATGCCCATGACATTGCAGTTCTTGAAATTATTACAAAACAATGTATCAAAGTTTTTAAAGTGACAATTTTATTCTTGTATTTCCTTAAATATCAAGGACAGTTTACAAATTAGTCAGTTTTTCTTCCAAATTCTGTTGTATTTTAGTCATCTAATCATATTACTGCTCAATATGTATTTCACTAATGAACCAGCACACTTTACTGTGTTGCTTATTTTAATATTTGAGAATTTAAATATTTTACTGTTTCAGTTACACAATTCATCAATTCAATTCAATATTGTATGGATCCAGCTGCATGTGAAAATCCAGGCAGAGGTAACAAACACTTTAGGGACTTTTTTTTTTTGTTTGCTTCAGGTGTTATTTAGACACTAAATACTCTGGTTTCTGATGGTTTAACTCATCCCAACTGCTGCAGAAGTTATCCCTACACGTTCTAGTGCCATTCAGGATTTAACATTATATCATAGGATCATAGAATGGCCCGGATCAGAAGGGATCTTCAAGCTCCCATGCCCCTGGTGTGGGCAGGGACACCTTCCGCTAGACCAGGCTACTCAGAGCCCCATTCAACCTGCCCTTGAACACTTCTAGGGAAGGGGCAGCCACAACTTCTCTGGGCAACCTGTTCCAGTGCCCCACCTCGTTTATCATTATGTGAGTATAATCAAAACTGTGTATTCTACCCTCTCATGTCTTTTCTGATGGACTGCTAATAATGAAATTTTTGCAGCAGCTGACCAGGCCACACCTGACACCTCAGGCTACAAGCTGCTTGTTAAAGAAGGCTTTGAGGCAGGGGAGTGTTTCTTTGTCTTCACATCAATGACTCAGATGTGATAACCCCCCTCCGGAAAGGCATTAACACCTTCAGACCCAGCCCGAAGGGTCACTTCTGCTAATGGGCCATACTGGACTGGCATAATTGGCAGCTGCAACAACTAGACCATCAAAGACTCCAAAACTATCCCATGACTCATAGAGTTAGATCACCCTTTGTGAAACTCTCTACCCTGGAGGAGGTACTGAGCATTCCCACCTGAACCTGAGCATACATAATCTTGGGGTTTTGAGACTTCTGGTACCACTTGTAGTATCCAGAGAAGGACTAGAACTTTAATAGGACTGCCACTCTTGACAGGACTGTGTTCATTCGACAGAACTGTAACTGTCATCCAGAACAACAGGTTTTCTTTCCTTTTAGTCTGCTCCCAAGGGGATTGCATGGTGCTCAGAACAGGGGTAATGAACACCTTTCTGTTCTTGTCCCAGGGTGCTGAGGAATAAATCTGTCATTGTGGGTTAAAACCACAATTTTATTTATTGTATTTATTGTAATCTTTTCAGTAAATTGTAACTGACGTGCAATCTCTCTTGAGCTGGATTCATTTCTCCTGCTGGTTTACCAGCACACTATGATAACTAATATAAAGGGAAACTTTTTCTGCTTTTTTATGAAGGCAGTATAGCCAATCTGAGGTTTAATTACCAAGTAACAGACCAATAACTGAAGAGATGAAGAACTGAGTAAGCATCTGATAATTGTAAAGAAAGAAAGGGATCAGAAAGGGACTGAAGCATCTGTGCAGGTTCCCTGAAATGGGGGTTGGGAAGGAGTATTTCTAAGTAGAGCTCAAACTTTTATTTTTCTCAGGAAATTTATGTACAGGAAACACCTAGAGGATGCTGAAATGAGAAAGATTGCCAGAAAGATAAACTATGAATTCCCTATCAAACACATTAGCCAGAAGGAACTGGAAAGTTTTGAAAAGGCCAACATAAAGAATCTGCCTGCTGGCTTCTCCTATGAGAGGATTTTGAGAGTTATAATGAAAGCTTTACTGGTATGTACTACCATCTTACCAAGGCTAGAAGAAGATAGGAAAATACAGGCCAAACAGAAAGCTGAGGGAAGAGAAGGAATCTCTTTCCAACCAAGAGGACTTCTTGCAGGGAAGAACAAGAAAGGACTGAAGTACAAAAGGCCAAGGTGACAGTTTGATATAGATGCTCAAATACAGCTTGTAGGAAGAAAATACCAGTGCTAGGTATGTTTACTAGGTGGTAAATCTCTGAAGACTGTGGGCATAGGCAAGTGGGAGCAACATGTTGGCAAGTTCAGAATGATTTTTCTGGATTTGAATTCTGAATACTTCTAATCCAGTGCAGAAAGAAGGGCTAATAAAAACCTTGCAGTTGCACCATTGATATACAGCACTAATCATGGTATTTTTTACAGAAATTACGTTTCTTAATGCTGCATTTTAGTTCATAGTCATTGAATTATACATTTGGCATCCTGTTTTCCTACAAATAGTGTCGATTCACCATGGTTCTAGAAATATATGGAAATGGCTGCATTTTATTTCTACTAGTGCTGAACTGCTGCAGTATGTTTGTAATTCTGAATAGTAAACAGCCATCATACTTTCACTTACACACACATGTATATATGTATATCTATTTTAAAATAAGTGCATGGTGAGTTTTGTTTTTCATTCAACTTACTCCTCATTTCTTGATTCAGTATTTGTGTGTTCATACCATCTTGGTCTGAGTTCAATAATACATTACCAGTGTCCATTATAAGAGGAATATTTCCATTAACATTGTTATTCAACACAAAAAAGGAAAAAAAAGGAGCAGTAGGCTAGAGTGTAATCTATTCCTTGCAATACTGAAATGAATACTGAGCAAGTCACCTAAAACTCTGCATGAATAAAGTATTGGGAACAGACCTTAAGGGAATACTAAGGTTTAATGGTTATATGCATAACAATGATACATTTCTTTACACACAGCATTCAAGAAATTAGATTCTATGATGAGTATTTCTAAAGTGCCAGTTTAGTTGGAGCTGAGCAAAAATTGGTATATTTTTATGATCCCTACCATTTCTTAATTCCTACCTTTGAACAAAGCATTAATACCCTGCTCATAATAAGTATCAAAACTGCACGTGAAAAAGAAAGTGAATGGAGACTTAAAAAAATTCTGTTCTTCAAGGTTTTTTTCTTTGCATCCTAGCTATAATGAAATAGTAGCTTGAAATTTTAATAAAATAATTATTAAATTAATTATGAAAGTAATTATCTTTCAAATTGCACTTTAGTGACAAGGGTCACCATAGCAGTAGGCATAACAGAAACTGAGGAAGTTTAATCTATTTAAAATTCCACTATTGGTTTTGTATAGAAAGAATTATTCATTATTTCAAAAGAACTAAGTGCTATGTCATTCTTGTCAAACTTAGCTTATGAGATGATATTAACTATTAAGTAACTGACCATAGGCTTCTGTTTAGCAGGGGGCTTCCATTACTCTGGGCTTATGTGTCTTTATACAGCTCACACATGTAAATATGCCTCCACCTGTGCAATTTAATCTTTAAATCTTTTAATATGAAGACATTTCCCTCTTTCCCTTTGTTGCCCTACTGCAATAAAAATTGATTTTAAAAGACCGATATTTTTTTCATATGAAGAGTGATTTCATTAAGAAAAACTTCTTATATACAAGCCTGTTCTGTTTCAGCATTTGGCTAGTCCATGTTAATGGAAAAATTTTACTGCATGCAGAAATGGAAAAAAAATCTTAAGAATACGTTAGAAATCCAAAAATATTTTCTCAAGAACAATCTTTAAAATTCTTAAAAATACAGGTCTATAATAACTGAATTAAAGAAGTAAAAAAGGTTTGCCAATTTAAGCACTGACAGAACATATTTTGTAGTCTTTATACAGTGATGATTCAGAAACAATTCTAATCATACTATGTAATAGGAAAAAGTATTTGTATTAAATTTTTTAAATATAAATCACATATTGATCCATGAAGACAAAGACAAGAAGAGCAAAATAACACTGAAGGATGGGAGGTATGACCATTCATTATCTTGCTTCCTTTTTTTTTTCCTCCTGGGAATTATACTTTGAATAAGTTTCAAGTAAATAAAGGTAAGGATAGATTAAAGGTATTTAATCAATGCATGAATATAATAATGGTCATTTTTATGTCACTTAATACACAATGTTATTAAAGTAGTTTTATGTATCATAAAATCATATATTCTGAACAAAGTCAGAAATCACTCTTTAAAAACATGAAATTCCTCTTTTCAGTTTTTAATTATATGACAGAACTGTGTTAACTTGAAGTTACAAATCATAGAGTCATAGAATTTGCTGAGTCGGAAGGGACCCATCAGGATCATCAAGTCCAACTCCTGGCCCTGTACAGGACACCTGAAAATCACACCATGTGCCTGAGAGCGCTGTCCAAATGTATATTGAATTCTGTCAGGCTTGGTGCTGTGACCAATTCCCTGGGCAGCCTGTTCCAGTGCTCAGCTGCCCTCTGGATGAAAAACTTTTTCCTGATATCTAGCCTAAAACTCCTCCAATTCACCTTCATGTCAGGGTCTCTTATTCTAGGAATTATTATCCATCTTAAAAGTTAAGTTTTCATTCAAACATGAATGATTTTGCTAGAACCACCACAGGTATAAGTGAAAACTAAGAGTACAATATGAGAAACTCAGGAGACAATTTTACATTACCACTGTATAAGCAAGATATATTTTCTATTGACTTTTCATTTACATGTGAAGTAAGTAAGTGAAGGACTGTTATTAAAAACTATTCCAAAATGTGATATTATCTCTGTCTTAGCAGGAATTGCTAGAATCAAAGAAAAATTCACATATTCTGACATAAAAAAGCTACTAAGTGTAAAGTGTCCCACTGCTTCATCTATTTTGACTGCATGTAGTATACTAATCCACTTTTGTTTATAGATGAAAATAATTAGCAATTATATTAAACCTTCGAAAACCACACTGTTAGAATGATATGTAGTCTGCTTGTAAATAACCCTTTATTTTCCATGTTTCCATCTGAACCAGCCAGTATGGTTCCTCAAAATTTCTATAGATAAAGAAGACACAACATTTAAGCATGCAAAAAGTGTTAAGTATCTTGTCTCTTATTACCAATGAGGTGTCAGTGAAGGCCTTTTACAGGTATTGCATAGCACCAGAAACTATCCGTTTAATCTCTTCTAAAACTGGGTTTATGATAAAAGGAAGTCCAAAATGTGGTGTTGACTTCAGTACACTTGCAATTCTTTTGGACCACTAAAGTAAGGCCATTTTGACCACTTTGGGCCATTACAAGCTGAAAAAGGAAGTTTAAAAGTTGAAGAGGAAGTCCAAGAGAAGCAAGCCTAAAGTGGTCACAGTACCTCCCAACTGCTATGGAAAGCAAGCCACCTTCCAGGTTTCACATGGAATATCATGATTTTGCTCCAGATTTAACTCCCCTTCTTCTCTTTCTGCAACGTTTTCTTCAAGATGCTACAATAACATCTCCACATACATTATGTAAGTATTCAAATATTACCACCAAAAGCACGGTATGAAGAACTATCAGTAAGATTCTTTGAGCAATCACTGAAATAGAGAGTCTGCCTTTTCATATATCCTTATATGTGATATGTTACATGAGTCTTCAGGGTCAGCTTTATTTTGTGAGAATGCAAAAAGATTCCTCCTTCTGACCTGAGCACTTAGATGCCTGTTCTGCAGCATTGGTCAGATGTACCGTCTATTAGGAATAAGATGATAATTCAATTGTGAGAGCAGAGTAGTTGTTAACATTTATAAGCTCCATCTCACTTATGCATCAAAAAAATTTCATGGTCTGGAAACATATGGCCAATATAGAGGGAAAGGCAAAGAGTGAATTGATGAATATTATCAGCAGAATTGGTTTATTTCAGTATTCAAAAATAGTTCTATAATAAATACAAAGTGAACATTGTAAGTTGTTTGGTGGCTAAGATTTATCCAGCATAAAGGAAAATGAAATGTAATATTTTTCTTTTCTTGTAGTATTGAGCATGGATTTTAATCAAAATCTGGTTATAAAGGTGTCTGTCAATGGGTTACAACACTGAGCTATAAAAAATCTATAATATTACCCAGACTAAAATTCTTTTTTATGTCTCAGCTAATCTAAGATTTCACCATTTGCTGCTGCTTAGTCTCCTTCCTTCTTACATCATTTATCCACTTGCATAGACTTGCACCTTTCTTTGAAGATACTCTAGAACTCATCAGTCCTTTTACTGATCTGATCCAATCCATCAGGATAGAAAAAGAAATAGCCATTGTCAGGGTACTTTTTGATCACTTCAGCAAGCTTTTTCAGTGCGGGGTCAGAATGCCCCCAGAATAAGAAAAGGAGTCATGATCAGAAAAGAAGACAGAGTTAGGAGAAAAATTTTTATTTAAAAATATTCTATCAGATTAACAAATGGAATGTAATTTTATCCTGAATCTCTACTTCAAAGTTGTCTTGCACTCTGTAAAACAACTAAATCTCCATCTGTCTGAAGAAAGAAAATTACTATTGCTGGTGCTTATGGTACTTGCTGGTCCTCAATTCCTACCTCTTTTCTGACTTCCCATACAAATTTCCATATCTTCTCATTCTCCTCTTTCCAACATGTCAAAGTGCCTACGTGCCTCCTGTTTTGATACACATCATGTCCACTCTTCTAAAGTCTACTTGTCTAACCCATAGATCCTGCACCACTGATGAGCCAGAGCCTCACAGTAACCACAAAGCAGCTTCCAAGCACAGCATTTCTGAGCACAGTGCTCACAGCTAAACACAATCCACTTTCTCATACTTCTTTCACGTGTATGTGAATGACTCCTGTTCTTGACTGCCTAAGTTATAACAGGCTCAAGGAAGAAAAAAAGCATTTTTCCAGACAATTGCAGCCACATTAAGATGGAAAGTTCTAACTCATGATATTATCTAAAGCTTTGTTTCAACATCTGTAGCATATGAACAACAAGGACATCCAACAGTCAGAGTCATCCCTGAGCAAAGAGTGCCCCTAGGTTAGTGGCAATGACCACTAAAATCACAAGCCTCTTGGAAAACTCAAAGACATACAATGTCTGCCAAAAGATAACTTACAGTGACTCACAATCTATAAAGTACTGATGATCTAACACAATGACAGAATTATAAAATGCTAATGCAACAGTTTTACTACAGCTACTTATGATGGCACATCTCTAGAGGAGTTAAGAAATATAAATAGAAACGAATACTGTTTGGTAAAAAAAAAAAAAAGCAACATGAAGCATTGCAAAGCATGTGTGTGAATAAACCTAAGGATTTTATATTTTTTCATTTTTTGGCTTATAGCTCCCAAAGCAGCCTTCATTTATTTGCATACTATGTGTGGTTTACTGCTCACCAGGCTCTTTAATTAAGTATTCCTCATAGTCAAATAAGCTTCCTCATAGTCAAAGTTCTTTGGGGAGTTAAATTGATTTTTACACACACCAAAAAAATGGTTTCAGTGTCTGTATAAACAGTTTATGAAAGACAGCTTTTTTGAGAAGCAGGGTTCATGAAGATCTAGGAGAATAAAGGAAAAGTAATGAAAAAATATTAATCCTGAACCGGATACATGGTCATCTTTCCCATCTCATTGCTACTTGGGGTTATCTAAAACTGAATACAGTGAGTATATGTCCTCAAGTCTTGAAGGGCCCTTGATAACGAAAAAAAAATCCTCTTGCATGAAACACATCTAAATATGTATTACTTTTCTACACCCTGGACTTCTAAACTCTAAATTAAATATTTGACATTTTTGAGGAAAAGAATAAGGTCTATACAGACTAATATGCAACAGCCTGATTATGCAGTAACTTCAGCAACCTGGGCCATACATATCTGACACCACCAAATTCAACGCTTCATGAGTAAACCAGAGAGTCTACCCTCTAGCATAGCATGCTAAAATTCTGTCTCACAATAGCGAAATTGTAAATGGCATGGGAAAACAAGAAACCTTTCTCCTAGAAATTCCCCTGCAATAAGGGGGTTAAAGTGTGAGCCTGTCATTATTATAGTGTTTTCCATTTAAAAGAAAAACACTGATCACTCATATTTGGTAATATTACTTCAGCAGAGAAAGATAAATTTTGTAGGATACTGTGTTTATTTGGAGTGAGCGTTCCTGACAGCGCTATAAGATGCCTCTAACATTTCAAGCTTCAGAGGTATATATAATGTCAGTTATCACCATTGTTTCAGGTATTTAAGGGAAGGAAACAGTGATAGTAAGAATGAATTTATGCACAAATTAAAAGGTACAGTGAAGCTACAGCAATTCTAATGTGGGTAGTGTTGGTAACTTATAGTGGATGACTTGTTAAGATGATGCTGTTGTATGCCACCATTCTTTCCCAGTGCTCATGGCCTTAACATTTGATGCATCATGACATTAGTTGTCAAGGATTTGTCTAAAGATTGACAAGAGCCCTGTATTATTTTGTAAACTGTATAGGACAGGAGCATCTTTCTGGTTTTATATTTGCACAGCACCTAACAGACAGGGACTCCTGACTGTCACTGTAGTTCATAGTTGCTATGGTTATATATTATTAAGTAAAAGATGAACTGCTACTTTTGGAGTTCCCTTTGATCTTCTCCACTTTTTTTTCACTGAAGGAGCAGAGAAGAGACCTAAGCCAGAGAGACAAAAATCCCATAAACTCCTTAGCTGATATCATATTTGCAAACAAACTGTGTTAAGGTATTTGGGGTTTTGGAAGATCAATTTGGTACATTTCAAGAACTTCACAGCTTCCTTAAGAATCTGTATTTGCTTAGAGTTATATACCACTGAAGGTGAATCTACAATATCAGAAGGCATTTTCCTCATACAAGAAAACAGTTCATCATCTCTTGAAAGAAACACAATCATTTCAGATGCCATTACATCTACCTCCTTCAAAATATTAAGCCCTAATACAAAACTGAAAACCCTTTTATGAAAAGTCTTATGGAATAGATGAGGTATTATTAAGAAATTTTTGATAAAAATAAGGTTTTGGTTTTATCTTGTCACCTAATTTTATACAAACTCTCAAAACCACTGAGGTGTGTTCTATTAGATAAACCATAAAAATATAGTGGGCAAAAAACCCCAAAACCAAAACCACAAAACAAAACCTATGCAAAACTCATGAATTTCTACAAGGCCAAGCGCAAGGTCCTGCACCTGGGTCAAAGCAATCCCAAGCACAAGTACAGGCTAGGCAGAGAATGGATCAAGATGAGCCCTGTGAGAAAGACTTGGGAATGTTTGTGGACAAAAAGTTAACATGACTCAACAATGTGCTCTTGCAGCCCTGAAAGCCAACAGCATCCTGGGCTGCATCAAAAGAAGCATGACCAGCAGGTCAAGGGAGCTGATTCTCGCCTTCTTCTCTTGTGAGACTCCAGCTGGAATACTGTATACGGGTCTGAGGCCCCCAACACAAGAAAGACGTGTTGAAAGACGTGTTCCGGAGAAGGGCTATTAAGTAGGTCGGACGGCTGGAGCACCTTTCCTAGGAAGACAGGCTGCAAAAGTTGGAGTTGTTAATGCTGGAGAAGAGAAGGCTTCAGGGAGACCTTATAGCACCTGTCAGTGTCTAAAGGGGGCTTACAAGTGGGACTTTTTACTAGAATATGTAATGATAGGACAAGAGGGAGTGGCCTTAAGCTAAAGAAGAGTAGGTTTAGGTTGGATATTAGGAAGAAATTCTTTACTGTGAGGGTGGTGAGGCATTGGAACAGGTTGCCCTGAGAGTTTTTGGACTCCCTTGCCCATGAAGGTGTTCAAGGCTAGGCTGGGTGAGGCTCTGAGCAACCTGGTCTGGTGGAAGGTTCTCTACCCATGGCAGTTAGGTTAGATCTAGATGATCTTGAGGGTGCCTTCCAATCCTAAACATTCTATGTTTCTATGATTCTAAATCATTAAAAATCAAAAATTATTTCTTCATTGACACTGTTACTGATCCAGTATTTCATAACTTTCATAGTATAAAAGCTATGAAGAACATTATTGTTGTCTTTTTTTTCCTCCTGATTATTTTAACTGAAATATTTTAGAATTTTTTTAATGTAAATTATTTTCACATTACAGATCATGCAGTAAACCAGTAGTGTAAACGGTGAAGATACTTTGGCCTTTCAAATTATTGTTCAGAGCGTAGTCAGTAGATAATGTTTCTGGATCCAATAAAAGACTTATATTAAGCAAAAAATTGTTGATTAGAGTATATAGAATAAATAACAGAAATTATATATACAAATCTGAAACTGATTCTCTACATAGACTGCCTCAGAAAGGAGCAAATACAAAGCTGTCAATGACAACTAAAGGAAACAACACAGAGGGGAATGCTATATAAATGACACAAAAATTATTTTAAATGAAGAAAAAAGAAAAAGGGAGTTTTTGATGATGATATATATTTTATAACCAGATATAAAGAATAACACAAAGAAGATTTATCAAATTTATTATATTGGCTTCTATGAAATTCAGTCAGAAAAATTGCAGAGAACAATACCAATCAAATACAGAATCAAAGTTTTATATTATGCTGTTACTTTTTTCTCTTCCTCAGTGATATGGCACTGACAAAGAAAGTACTTTCAGTATAGTATTTCTACATTAGGCAGTTTAACCATGAAGTTTGCAAATAAGCTTCCAACTAAAGACTGGAAATGAGCCAAGTACTTTAAGAAAAAAAATAACTAAAGCTAAAAAATACTTAGTATCTAGAACGACCTGCCTTTATTGTATGTGAAATGCTGAAGGTTTGTGAGAATGAATTAAAGCTAATGTCCTGGCTTCAGACACTTGCACTGTAAAAGAAAAAAAAAAATAAAAAAATTGTGAAATAAATGGAATAGTTTGGGTTCATTATAGCATAACGAAACATCATTATTAGTGATAAGAAAGAGCCAGTAAAAATCAACAACATCAGAACTGTTTTCTGTAACAATAATTTTAGATAGAGCTCTTCTGGGAAGCCACCCAGAGGGCATATATTAAATGGAACAGTCTGCTAGTACACTAAAAAGAGACAAAAACCGTACTACTTAGTGGAAGGAAAAAAACCTCACAAACCTGAAATTTGAAACAGTATACAGCTGTAGATTAAACATAAGGTTGTGTTAAGACAAGTAAAATATAAAAAATGTAAACAGTAAATATAAAATGAAAACAGTAGGATAGTTTGTTTTCATTTACCAAAGTTATCTAAGTTAGTTTTAGCAGAAATTATATAAATCTATCTAAGCAAATAAACAAGCTTGTTGATATACTTGTCTGATGTCCTCCTTTTTGCTGCCTGCTGTATTTAAATGTAATGCCTAGTATTTCTCTCTGCTTCTGAGATATGACCCATTGCTTTGAAACACAGTAATTTATTAAAAACTTACTTATTTCATTACACTGTTCTGTAAACACATACACCCTTAAAAAAAAATAATTACAAGTATTTACATATCTCCTGTAAGTTTTCCCCAGGGATATATGTTCAACCTTTGAAAAGATGTAGTAGGGATTCTCTGCGGAATTGTATTAACATTCACAGATAGAAGAAATTGTTTAAGAGTTAACATTTCAAATAGAGTCTTTGTCATAACTACCATTCTTATGAGGGATTGCCTGTCCTATTATGCTGGATGATTTACAGAGAATTCCTGTACAAACAAAGCCTGGATGACTCCAAAGAACTGGATGGTTACTGGATACTTGGTAAATAAAAAGAGGGCTCATAGAATATCTTGATCAGTGTAACTTTCATAGTACTGAAAAGCTACCGGAATATGTTCTTACTGTCTGATGCTTTTCAATTTTTAGGAGACCCATTATCCTTTCAAAGAGAATATTACTTTGGTTGACACTGTGTGTTGCAAATAAACCCATATCACCTGTTTTAATAATCTCATTAAGTTTTAGGGTCATATGGATTCATTGCTTAATTCAAAATGATCTTGAAAAATTACTGACACAGGCTATTAGGAGTAAAGTGTTAGTATTCTTGGAATAAGGACTAGCATACTCAGAAAAACTATACTACTTAAATAGCTCTGTAGGAGACATGGAGATATTGAAGAGAGTCCAGCAAACAACCGTGAAGATGACTGAGGCACTAAAGTATCTCTCCTGTTAGGAAAGGTTATCTGGGACTGTTCAGGTTGGAGAAGAGAAGGCTTTGGGAAATCTTATCAATACATATAAGCAGCTGAAGGGTAGATGCACTGAGGGTAGTCAGATGCTTTTTAGTGGTGCACAGTGACAGAACAAGGGACAATGAGAGCACAAACTGAAACACAGTGTCCTGGTTTCAGCTGGGATAGAGTTAATTTTCTTCTTAGCTGGGACAGTGCTGTGTTTTAAATTTAGCAAGAGGATAATCTTGATAGCACACTAATGTTTTTGTTGTTGTTAAGCTGTGCTTACTCTGTGTCAAGGACTTATCAGTTTCTCATCCCACCTCACTAGCCAGCATACTAGGGAGCAGAAGAAGCTGGGAAGAGACAAAGCTGGGACAGCTGACACCAACTCACCTAAAGGGTATTCCATACCATATGGGATCACATTCATTATATAAGCTTGGGGAAAGCTGGCCATGGGGCTGCTGCTTAGCGACAGCAGGTGGTGACCAATTTCATTGTGGATCATTTGTTTTGTATGTTATAATTCTTTTATCACTATTATCTTTTCTGTCATATTAAACCGTATTTATCTCATCCCATGAATTTTACATTTTTTTCCTTCCAATTCTCTCCTCCATCCCACTTCAGGGAGGAGTGAATGAGCAGCTACCTTCCAGATTAATTCACGACACAAGGAGGTTACACCTGAACATCAGGAAACAATTTTTTTTTACTACGCAAGTAGACTGAGCACTGGTACAGACTGCCCAGGGAGAGTGTGAAGTGTCCCTCCTTGGAGTTATTCAGAAGCCATCTGGACACAGTTCTGGGCAACTAGCACTGGGTGACCTTGCCTAAGCAGGGGAGGTTGGACCAAATGACCTCCATAGATCCCTTCTAACCTGAAGTATTCTGTTATTCTGCAATTCAATGTTTCTGTGTTATTATCATCAAAATATCTAGTAAGTCTTTTTTAGCACACTTAGCTAATTTTTTTTGTAACTTCTAAAGTTCACCAAAGCATTAATTGTTTATATCATCATAAAATACACCACTACTTTAGTATATCCTAATTTCTATAGTCCTCTAACATTTCAATTCACAATTTAGTTTTCTGCTGTTAGTTATTTATTTACTTTTATAAGTAAAGCTCATGCTATATCTCTATCCATAGGAAAACTTCTCCATAATATTCTCAAAATCTATTGCACATAATACAGTCCTTCTGCACTCAACCTTCAGAAAACAATTGGTTCTTCCACTGTATTTTCTATTAGCAGCTAAATTACATTATTCCCCCCTAAATGGAAATTAAAATTCCTAATTTGATCTGAAATTATATGAATGGGTAAGATTATTGCAACATGGCATTTGAACCATTTCACAGTTTGCAAAACTGAAGTGCCCTTGGATTTGAAGGATATGGTTGTGATCACGGGAGAACAATGACAGGTACAGAATAAAGGATTAGTAAATTAATTTTCAGATGTACCCTGTCTTTATTCAAAGACTGCTCATTCCTTAAATTTCTCCTTACTTTCATCACTTGTAAGTCAATGAAATACTGAAAACCATCAGGAGCCCTAAGTTTAGGTGCCCTAAGCACCTAGGAGTAGGTGTATATATAGGAAACCTATACTTTCCAGAAGACAACTGATTCATGTCATTCTTGTAATTGCCAGAACTAGGAATCACAGAATCACAGAACAGCTGAGCTCGGAAAGGACTTCTGCAAGTCATCTACTCCAACTTCCCTGCTCAAGCAGGGACACCTAGAGACAGTTGTTTAGGACTATGTCCAGATGGCTTTTGAGTATTTTCAAGAGAGAGACTTCACAACCTCCCTTGGCAATCTAGTCAAGTGACTAGACACCCCCACAGTAAATAAGGGTGAACGAGTAAACAATTTCCTTAAAATCTTAACTTTCACAGAATGACTGTTTCCTGAATATTTCTGATATTACAAATTACTTCAAAGAAATGTTACCATTTTTGTCAGTCAAAAAACATTGTGTTCTTTTTGTTATCTTCATCCAAAGCTTCTTTTCTGCTAATAGCCAACATAGCTTTTTACTGTTTAACCTCCATCTCAAAAGTTTCTCCTATCCCACACACTGACAATTCTAAGACAAGTTTAATTGGATTTCCAAATCTTAAAGGCACTATTTTCAAGTGTCTAACGCTATTATATTTCTGACAGAGGCAAGCCTCGCAATTTCAGGTGGAAAAGCATTGTAGTTCATATAAACAAAATGTTCAAAATAGTTTGTAAAAGCAACAAAGACTATATTGTCATGGATTAATCATTAGTATAGTCTAAAAACAGTCAGATTGTCAGAAGAGCAATGTTTAGAACTACAAAGCAAAAGACTTCAATTTTTATTTTTATTTTTTTTAAGAATCAAAATACCTAGAACATATCAGAGCAATTCACTAGTAAAAATAGAAGGGAGACACTTACCAAATAATTGATGACCCAGATTGTCACAGGGTTGGTTTTTTTTTTTTTGAAAAACACTTTGTTGTTATTATTAAGCCCACATTTCTAGGCCATAAAGTGATTTCTCTGCACAGTATAGAATTTTTTTTTTTTGGCTGAAACATAGTAGCCCTAACTGTGGACAAAGATGCTCTCTCAGGCAGCCAAGATCAATTGCATTTGTGGCTGTTACAGTCATGAAAGAAGCTGGTTTCCATTATATTTAGAATAAAAGAAACCTCAAAATAACAAGAAGCAAGGATTAGCATTTTAAATTCTGGACACTAAATAAATTGAACATAATTTACATTTCAAATCCTGACCAGTTGTCATGAAAGACACCATGGTGGTTCTGTTTGGCTTTCTTGCTTGTTTTGGCAAGCAAGCAATAGTTAGTTCCAGTCCTTTAGCTGAATTCCAGTTTAGCAGTTAATTACATTCTGTCCACTTAAATGATCGTTGAAATTTCATGGGGAAAAATCCTTCCTCCCTTCTTTCTTAAATGTAACATATTGCTGCTTTCTACTGTTCAAATACCAAACTCATTATATCCCAAGGCCTTGTCTGAGTAAACAGAATGAGTTCTAAATGGAACTGTTTTACTGGGAGTGCTTAGGGATTTCTCTTGAAGACACTTTCTAGACATACAGCATGAAATTATCATTAGAAAATACTAAGGTTTTACTTTCAAAAACATTATGTTAGCTATGTTCGGACTGTCTTCTAAAATGTGTTTTCTTGTTTATCAGAAGTAGAAAAAAAGCTTGAAGTATGATAAAATGTAAAATAAATTCTGATTTTTTTACTTTTCTTACTTTTTTATTTTCACTGAAATATGTCAGGCTAACAAAGATGCAGGTGAACATAAACTTACCCAATTGCTCTGCTATCAGATGAAAGTTGCTTTTCTTTTTTTGTAATTTATCAGAAAGAAAGCTTTGGTTTCACTAATCTGAGTATCAGTGGTCTAGTGAAGGAAATTAATGTCAAAACAGACCTGTGCAATTTTATTTTACTTTGTGAGTTCCTTTGCTGCTTCAAGAATCTCACTCCTCTACTCACTTCTGTGTGCTATACAGAGGTGAGCAATCTACATATCAAAGACTAAACATCTAAGGTAGAACACATTCCCAATATTGAATGACAAATTAAATCCTTCTCATCAATGAGAGAAACATGTTTCAAGATTACAGAACAAGTTATGCCATATTTGGAGTGCTGATTCCAGCTCTGGGCTCCACAGTACAACAGAGACATGGACATACTGACAGAATCCAGCAAAAGACCATGAATATGATTAAAAGACTAAAGTATCTCTCCATAAGAGGCTGAAAAAGCTGATACAGTTCAGTCTGGAGTAGAGAAGGCTCAAGGATCTCATCAATATATACCAATACCTGAACTGCAAAGTGTCACTGTGTTCCCCTTCCTGCAGGATGTTTGTGGATGGAGGCCACAGCACTTTCACATTACTCCCGTCTCCATTGCATCCTCCATAACAGGTACTTTTCAGCATTTTGGGGAACTTTCATAGGACATCGTGACTGTGTTCCATCCAGGAAGCAGCACCTGGGTCTCCTCTGTAATTCTTATTCTCCCTTAACTTTTAACCCTATCCATTATTCCATAATGACCTTGCTTGTGGCACCCATTACTGATCCAGTGCCTTCCAATCTCAACCATTCTGTGGTTATTTGGAAGTTTGCACTGTAAATAAAAAGCAAATGTCAATTTTCATTCAAACATATGAAGTAATACACTGAAAATAATCTTGTCAATTTTTCTGAACACTTTATTATTAGTGATAAAAAGTATAAACCAGACCCCTGAAATTTTTCTCTTTATCTGTAGAACTCCTCTTGTGTCGTATCCACATTACTATTTAACAACACTAAAACACTTAGGAATGTCCTTTTTACATTATAGAGAGAAAAACTCTTCCCTCTCACATGTTCTTTTTGACTCTTTAAATATTCTGCTCTTTCATCCTACTCTATTTTTCTTTCTGTTAGTCTGTTTATTCCTTAGGTCTTTTTGCACTACAAAATTGGTTTTGAGTTATTTTTTTTCTTTATGTTCTCAAGTACTTTTCAGAAAGAGAGAAAGAGTTGAACTAGATATTTGTTCATCTGAAATAAAATGTTTTATTTTTAGAAAGTGGGATCATAGCTCTTTTTTATAGTCCTAAATGATTTTTAGACATGAATTTTAATTGGCTCTTGGTGTTTGTTCAGCTTAATAACACACATAAAATAAACAAAAGAGTAGCATTATAATTCCCAGGTCACTTCATTTCCTTTTCCATGTAACATATTGAAACACTCGCCAATCTGTATATTTGTATTATCCATAGGATTCTTATACCTTCATTTTTTTGCTGAATACTTCCATATAAACTCATTTCACCTAAGAACATCTTACTATTCACTTTCCTTCTCTCTATTATACCTTTGCAAAGCAATCATATGTTATCAAACTGTAAATATAGGCGCTCTGCTCAGCCTTCTCTGCTCATATACATTCCTTTTGTTCAACTGGTGCTTCCATTCTTCCTGTTTTCCATGGTATTTCCCCAGGGTTCTGCTCAACTGAATTTTTTATCACACACACTTTACTTTGTCTCTGTTTTCTTACCAAGATAGGAGTCAAACAAACCACTGCTGTGCTGAGCAGAGTATATAATGCAAAACAGAGTCCACAAGGGAGGGTCCTGATGGGCAAGATCCTACTGCTGCTTGAACTAATAGAGAAGAAGAATGTGTTCAGAGAAGCAGAGAAGATAAAATGCAGCAGATTTGTTCAAGGATGAAGTAGCACCAAATGACTTTGCATCAACTGAAACAGAACAGAATTGAAGCTGCTAGGAACGAAACAAGATGGATGTGCAAAAGAACTGAAGCTGATGAGATTAAAGACATTATTTCTCAAGACAAAATCAAGAGGAGTTTCTTTTAGAGTCACTTCTAAGAGCCACAGTAACGATTTAACAAGAAGAACTACTAAAAACTCATTTCTTCCTTTCCAGTACATAATGCAGATACTATATCTTTAAGAAGATTAAGTGGAAACCTGACTGCTGCACATTTTGCTAAATATTATGACCATAATATTTTGTGAAACATTGTCACCATAGCATTCAGAGTATTTGATGTAATCTGTCCAGTTAAAATAAAGGACAATTGACTTGGCGTGTTTTGACAGCTCATTAAAATTGGCCATATCGTTAATGTGCTACATCTTAAAAAGTACAAAAATTGAGACAATTAGATTAAATTTTCAACAACTGAAACTTACAGTGATTCCATCCACTGTTTCTTCAAAGCATGTGAAACCTCTGTCCCCTTGTCTGAATGCCAAACCAAGAGGGGTCTTAGTCATTTTGATATGTTGTTGTTTTGCAACACACTGGTTTACTAATTCACTGCCACATTAGTACAGTGGCATGGTTTTTCATTTAGAATTGGTTGAGGGCTTGCTCACATCCACAGAAGGAAAATGCTAGTGACAGTACCCATATGGGCTAATACAAATCTAAACTGGTAGGCTCCCTTTTAAAGTAACTAAATCATCCATGAACAAGCAGATTTTTTTTTTTTTAATGCAGAGATATCAACTGAAACCATCAAAAATGTTTTATATAACAAGTCAATGTAAGTTATGCCAAGTAATGATAAGGGAAACATAATTAAAGGAAATGGCAGTAGCTGGGAAAACTCAGTAGCAGGAAATACAGAGGTACAGTAAAATTGTGGATGAATGACAATAGGAAATGTATCCTGTTTGCAGAATAGTTGTACTTGCCAAAATTGCCATATTTGAATTATTACAGACTAATATTCATATGTATATATCTAACCTCCTATTAAATCTGAACTTTTATCCAGTAGGTATAAACTGGGAAAAAAAAAGTAGTCTTCAAAATTGAAGTAAATTTTCTCTTTAGAAAACTTATTGCCTATTTGTTTTTCTTGGAACATGAAAATATAGAAAATTTAGATCTACCTTTTTTTCTGCCATTTTCATGGTCATTGCACTGCATACATGATTTGTCTTATACTCAACTTGGTTAGTACTAGTATAATTTTCTGTGTTTTCCATTCAAGATTTTCAAAAAATTTCTGTTCATCTTGCCTTTTTTGAAACCTGTACCTCCCGAACATCTCTTCAACCTCAGTTTAGAAAGAAAAGGCAGGTCAACAATTTTAAAATTACTCATGTTTCTGTTCTGTTTTGGGAGGAAAATCTACCCATTGTGGTTGGTAGTTCAGTAAAAGACAGAGATAACTTGAGGTTTTGTTGCCTAGCAACTGAATCTTTTGAACTTGACAGAATTATTAACTCTCAAAGTCCTTACTAGTGTGGTGGAAATTGTTTTATACTTCAGCTGAATCATTTAACAGTGTTGAGAAAGAGAAAGCAGAAAAACATTTCTGTATTTCACCAATCACTATCTGGCCACTTTTTAAAAGTCTGCATATATATTTATATTTCATACCCCAGGACTCTGTTTTAAATTATAAGTAACATTTAAACAGCCTCAGACTGCCTTTCTGAGCTAAAGTTCATGTTGGCACAAACTCATTAACTTTGTTATGTTCATTTACAACCCCGTTTGAAGTTGTACAGATTCAACCTTTATTGGTTAACTTATTTTACTTCACAGTAGAAGCGTTGGTTATGTCAGTCATCTGATAACACCAGTTTTTTTCCATATACTAATTTGAAAATGAGTGGAGAGGTTGAAGTGCCACATGCATCAATTCATGCAGCAGCAGCAGGGGAAAACCTCTGCTCCAAGAACAAAGAACTAGAATAGCACAGCAAATTATTCTCTGAAAAAGCTAATGGACTCCTCTGAAGAGATTACAGGAAAAAGTTATACGTTAAAACTGCTCAAGTTGCCAAACAGTTGAAAAGAGATGAAAAGATTTTATGTGGTCTCCTTACAAAAATGGTGAACGAAGTGGACTTTTATTATGTTCCAGCTGAAAAACAATGAGTTTTATTGTTTATATGAGAGCAAAGAGGAACCCTACAAACAACATTCAACCCCAGAACAATATAAAACACTTCCTCACAGGTAAAATTTACTTAGAAGATTTTTATTTTTCCCTCAATGTGAGAAATCAAATTACCTTGTATCAAAGACCAATGGTTTTGAGTGTTTTCAAAATGTTTAGTTTGTAGAAATACTACTATAAATGAAAGCATTTTTGTCTTGGCATTCTGAACAGCAATTATACAAAAATGACTTTGGCATACCAGTCAATGCATGTCAAGAATGCAGAAAAGAACTGTACAGTATCCCACAAAGGCTCTATGGAATTTTTTATGCTAGGAGTGACAAATAATTTTCAATTATCCAAATTTTTCAAGGCTTTAATAAATTTCAGAGCAATGAATGCAGTATTCCTTTTTACATCTTATTTTATTAACAATTAACATCCATCTAAAGAATCTAGTTATAAGAATCAAAGCAAGATTTAGTTTTGTCTTTTCAGTAACCTGGTTTATTCAGTATAAAACTGAATAAACTTGTATGAAACTTTTATCCCAGCAGAAAACTTATCCTATTTTTTTTCTTTTAACCCATGCTGTACCAAAGCAATACAATTAGTGTCAGTATTTTTAAATCATGGAAAACATAACAGTGCACAGCAAAAGTGCATCACTTCGAAAACAATATGAACAAAATAGCTTGGCAATGTTAGCAAATATTTGGATGTCACAGTTTAATATCTCCAACATAAATGCGTCAGCTCAAACTAAAAGTGCATTGTATACTGCTACACTGTAAGGACAATGAAAATGAATCCATCTCAATTTTCATTGCCCAAATATGCAATTAAACCCTGCTGATGTGGTAAGTATAAAGTTGCTTTGTTGCGTCAGTGTGAGTTGGTTATTACAAGGAAACCTCCTAGTTTGAGTTTAAATGAGAAATCAAATTGATTAGCATATAATTAGACATAAGCAGGCTCATATAAAAATCTAACCTCATGCAGGCATTGTCTGTTTAGTTAAGCAGTGCTCAAACTGAGCTTTCCATTTATAAACATAAATTGGACTTAGCTGCAAATTGCTCTACCTCCTGGTCTTCAGTGGTATGATTCAACATATTTGATAGTCTGTCATTGTGTGCTGACATTTAGAACACTCAATATCAATAAGTACTGCACTAAAATCTGAACTTTACATATGTGATTCAAGTTTAAGCTTCTCATCTGCTATTTAAGAACCCTGATGGTTTAATGGACAAGAGGTTGATCTTTCCCAGTCCTCCTTCTACGCAATGAGCCCAAGTGAAGTACTGTTCGTGGTTAATCCTACAGAAGCAGAATACCACATCCTGCATAATCACTCTTCAAAGAAAACTTGAGTAATGTTGGCACAATGTCGCTCTAAAACTATTTTAATGGATCATAAGTATTATTTTAACCATATAATAAATATACAACATAGATTTAAGGCTTTCTTTTAGTTGTTCATTTTTATTTCTTGAAGGTGCTTTAATGCTTGGCATATCCCACACTGTTACTAGCCTCATGCAGATCATTTCACCTTTATTTTTTAAGGAAGTATAGCTGCAGCTTGATACTTCAGGCAAGTAGCAGACATTGAGATACTGAGTATTGCAGACCATTTCCATTACAGGCATTTTACTTGCCAAACACCATATACTATGCTTAATCATAATCAAACACCTTACTCTCAAATTGAGCAACTGAGTTGAAATTAAAATTCATACAAAGAGAGAAATGTGATGTATAAGGAATACTCTTAAAAAAATACTCTTAAAAATACTCTTTCTGCATAAATAAAAAAAACATTAAGTATCTTACCCTTGAAAGGTTTTGTAGAGGGGAAAATATAAGTCTTAGCATTGATTTACAGGAAAATATACAATTGTCTTTGCCAGAAAGATTTCTGTTTTTGAAACAGATTGTTCTGCATCTCCATAACGCATTTTTACCTTAGTGTCTCAACTGACTGCCCAAAGAGCTTATGCAGTCTCCATCTTTAGAGGTTTTCGACATTATTTTTAGTAGTACTGAAGAAAAACATTCCCTTGTCTTCCAATGGTTCAGTTTCCAATGGTTCTGAGTTGAAAACTTTGCAAAGTCTTGATTAATTCATATCTATGTAGCAAGCTGTGGGTCAATAAAAGGACTTTATCTATTCAGCAGGCAGTGCAGACAGGGCTAGCAAATGAAGAAAATATGACCCCATTGTCACAGACATGTCCTTACCTTTCCCTGTAAGTTTTCCTAAACATTTTTCTTTCACTAATGGCATGACTTTAAACTATGAGAAGACAGAAGTATTTTTCTGCTCAGAAGATATATTTTAAAGTTGTCAATGCAAAATTGTTGATTATGGAATCTTTTTTTTTTCCCTTTTGAAACATAATATATAATTATTTACTTCTAAAGTTTAGTATTTAATGTGAGTTCCTGATTTGGGAGGAATTAGAGAGAAAGGTAAGAGACAAAAAAATCTCTATCACAAAATGGAGCAGCTACTTCCATCTTTCAGAAAATACAGAAGAGATTTATACCTATAACTAGTATAAATCCTAAAGGAACAATATCCTGCTGGGAAAAGTGGATGAAGATGACCTTAAAATTAGACAGAATAACATTTCAGAATTGTTTTCATCATCTATTACCTGATATCCCATTTCAGGATTCCATTCAATTTCTTTCTAGACTTTATTAAAACAAAACAAAAACAAAGCAGTGCAAGTGGAGGTCCAAAAGAGTTGGGAAATATAAGGAAATTGCAATTTTCGGTACAACAGTCAAATTGACAGCCTGGAAAGAAAAAATAGGCTATGTGTAGCAGGAAGCGAAATAAGAAAAGATGTTCTTTTGTGAAACTGTTGTTTCTTTCTCAGTCACTACAAAAGTTTCTGAAAAAGGCTGGTAGTACAGTGGAAAAAAGCTATCTTGTCTGAAACAGGTGATAATCTTCTTTTCATTGGGAGAAAAAATAGGCAGTAAACAACAGGAGACCAATTTATGAGCTTTTGCCCACTGCCTTCAAAGGTGGTTTAGATTCTAAGGGACTCTATTGTAACAGAAAAATTCTGTGCAACACAAGGATAACCAAGGTCTGTGTACAAAGTAGTGCAGCCCAGCTTTGTATCACAGAGAAAAGGATCTAACAGAGGTCTTCAGGGTAGTATCACTGAATCAGCATAGGGTCACACCCATGCTTATAAACCCTGCCAAACTCAGCCTGATCACAGACCCCTGACTATCAAAGCTCTTGCTAAAACATTCATTCCATGATAAGATGTTATTTAGATTCATTCTGGACCTAGCTCTGAAATCCAGATATAATTTCCTCTTTAATTCCTTTGTAAGTAAGGCTTTGAAATGGAAATTTCACTTAGAAAACTTCAGGACCTAGACATCTAAGATTCTCTGAAATTAAATAAATTACCTAGTGATAATTATGTATGTTTAAAAATATTATGCATTAAAGCTATATATGATCTACTGTTCAAAATGGAAGAATGCTCTGAGCAACTATTTTGTTACTAAAAGTGCTTATTTTTCCCTTAGTAATTAATACTTTAGTGGACAACATGATTTTCTTTTTTCCTAATTAATTTTCCCTACAGTCTTAATTTTAACTACTACTTATTTTATTGCTTGGTTTTTTAGTATATGCAAGTTCTCCCCAGACATGTACTTTAAAAAATCCAAATTTTTATTTCATAATAGTCGTTGACCTCTGTAGGACCCAATACTTGCTGACAAAAGCAACAAAGCAGTTTATCTACATATTCAGTAACAATTTATCCATTTAAGTTGCCTGAGCTACAAGAGTCACAGAGCAATGATACAGGTCATTCCAAGTTGTGCAACCCTTCCTAATTCAAAGGACAGGTCTCAGTTTTTGTGTGTTTCTGCCATGTCTCCTGAGGGACTGGTTAAAACAACCCAAGCAGAGTTGTTATTTTAATCAGCGGAGCTGATTATTTCAGTGCAGTATCAAAGATTTAGCCAAAGTCAATTAAAAAGTAAAATCAAAGGTTTAAAAGTTATTTCTGAGAGGAGTTTTTATTGTTTTTTCTTATTTGTTATGTGTTTGTTTGGTTTATACTTCCTTGAAATGTATGTTGTGATAGTCAAGAAATAAATTACAGTTAAGAAATCAGTCTTATTTCAGTGAAAACTGATTACCTAAGTTTTATAGGCAATTTTGAGTCTTCTTCCTCTCCTCCCACCTTCTGTTTTCTGATTCAACAGAATATGTTTTTAAAGGATGCAGTGCTCAAGAGACTGAATATTTGTTGAATGCTGTTGTGTTTCAAACAGTCATTACTGAAGTGAGAAAGAGCAAAACAAACCAACTGCTGTCATGTTTCTGCATATCATCAGTTATTCCGGATTCCTAGATCAGAAACTAGGCATGCTATCACTTTGTTCTCCAAGACCTGTTTGCAATGACAGGATAATATAATCGTAAAATGTTTGTCATTGGGATGAAGTACTCAAGATATAATAGCTGAATAAAAATCCAGTACTTCAATGCTTATGACAGATGAGTCATTGCTGCAAACTCTTTAGGAAAGCACTTACGGCATCTTCATATCCTAAAAATCTGTTCCTGAAGTACTTCCCTGATGTGCATTATTTCCTCTTCTTCCTGAACTTCTTGTGCAGCCTTTGATATCACTACCTTGCAAGCAAATATAGAGAATAAAGAAGTGAAGGAGTGAGAAGTCTCCAGACTAACAAGTCTCTACACTAACTGTACTATCCATTCTGGCTCTTGTATTAATTTATTTGAAACCACATGATTTCAGGGTGTTTATTTACAGACAGTTGTGCTCTAGGTTATCTTCCCAAGTCTGTCATGAGGTAAAATTCTTAATCATACAAGATTAATGGGAAACTAAAGGATATAATTTCCATGGATTGCCAAAGAAAACTAATCAGCCCTAGTACAAGAGCATAGCACATCAGAAGTGTGAAGGTCCTTCCATATCTAAATATTTTACTTAAAGGCAGGAAACAGTTATAGAACCATATTTTGAGTCTTCTCACAGTCACTCAACAAATGCCACTAGAAAAACTGCAAAATCTGAGCTGGGATCAACTCCCCCAGTTACTCCTCATATGACTTATTCTCTAGACCCTTCACCAGCTTTGTTGCCCTTCTCTGGACATGCTCCAGCACCTCAATGTTTGTTTTTTTTTAATGAGGAGCCCAGAACTGGACACAGTATACAAGGTGCGGCCTCACCAGTGCCAGGTACAGAGAAACAATCACTTGTACAGAGAAACAATCACTTTCCTAGTTCTGCTGACCACACTATATCTGATACAAGCCAGGATGCTATCCGGATGCCATTGGTCTTTTTGTCCACCTGAACACACTGTTAGTTCATGTTTAGCTGGTAGTCAACCAGCACCCCCAGGTCCTTTTCTGCTGGGCCCCTTTCCAGTCAGTCTTCCCCCAACCTGTAGCTCTGCACGCTGTCGTTGTGCAGGACTCAACACTTGGCCTTGTGGAGCCTCACAGAATCGGTCTTGGCCCACCAATCCATCCTATCCAGATTCCTCTGCAGAGCCTTTGCATCCTCCAGCAAATCAACACTCCCACTCAACTGCAAACATACTGAAAGTGCACTTGGTCCCCTCATCCAGATCATTTATTTAATACAGATATTAAACAGGACTAGGCCCAATGCTGAACCCCAGGGAACACCACTGGTGACCGTCCACCAACTGGATGCAGCACCGTTCACCATCGCTGTCTGAGTCAGGCCATCCAGCCAGCTATTAACCCAGCAGAGAGTGCCCGTGTCCAAGCCATGGGCTGCCACCTTCTTCAGGAGAATGCCATGGGAGACTGCATCAAAGGTTTTACTGAAGTCCAGGCAGACTACATCCACAGCCTTTCCCTCATGTGGGAACAAGCTGAGTCAGATGCACCTGCATTTAGTTAATTAGAACCAAAAAGGAGGATCAGCCTTGACAGGTGTTATGACAAAGAGAATGCTGTGTTCTCAAAGTGGAAAACCACTTAATGGCCTGCATAATAGGTGTATGGGTTTTCCCGTGGCTGAAAACAGACTCAACATGATAGAAGTGCAAAGGTGTGGGATCAAAACACCAATTTAGCAAGATCCTGGGAATTCTGGTTAACTTAAAGACAACATCAGGTGCAGTTTACAAAAGAATATGAATAAAAGGGAAATGCAGAAAGAGATCTGTGGAGAATCCTGAAAATCTAATGGGGTGTGTGTGCAGTCCCATTTCTTTATCATCCATACCTCATCCACTAGGCAGGTCAGCTAGTCAAAAATCAAGTTTTTCAGGCAGAACCTGCCTTTTCTAAACCCATGTTGTGTGAGCCCAGTCTCTAGGTTGTCCTGTACATGCCATGTGACAGTGCTCAAGATGATCTGTTCTATAACCTCCCTGAGCACTGATGTCAGGCTGACAGGCCTGTAGTTCACCAGGTCCTCCTTCTAGTTGTTCTTAAAGATGGACATCACATTGCCTAACATCCAGTTATCTGAGACCTCCCCAGTTAGCTAGGGCTGAGGACAAATAAAAGAGCTTGGAGAGCTCTTATGCCAGTTCCCTCAGTACCCTCATGGGAATCCCATCCAACCCCACAGACAAAAGTGTAAGTGGCTCAGCAGGTCACTAACTACCTCCTCCTGGATTATTGGGGGTGTATGCTGCTCCCCAGCTTTGTCTACCAGCTCAGGGGGATGGTTGCCCTGAATCATATTTTCCTATATGGTATACTGGATTAAAACTTTTTCTGGAGGAGTTTTAAAAGAATACATGACATACATGAAAAGGAAAAGAAGAGGCGGACAAGACAGAGATAACTGAAAAGTTTGTGAAGTTTAGTTTTCTATTATTATTGTGAAATCACTTTATGCATAGCATGCTACATATACCGTGTCAGGCATTAACCTCTATTCCATCATATTTTTTCATTTTATACTTATTAAAATGCTACAGGCAGCTGCTACACAATACATTTTATTTTCTGCTTACCACATCTTCAGGAATAGGCTCTGTACAGAGACAGGTACAGAAACCCGTAATTTATGACTCCCACTGCAGTTCAGGCAGGAGAGAGCTTTCAAACAGATTAGCATTGTCAGAATTTCAACTATCTGTTCATACCCTGAAGCAGAAAATTAGCTATCTATAGGATTTTGCTAAGAAAAATTTACACACCCAAGGAATTGAGCTTCTTTCATGCCAGACAAGGATTCTGAGGATCTACATTTTAGATGTTATTGCCCAAATCCCCTAGTAAATCTACACACAAAATTGCACTGCCATAGTGCCTCTGGGATTACAAAAAAGATTCAATCAGGTACATTAAATTTTCAAGTTCCAAATTAACCACATAGCTAAATAGGAAAGTAGATCTCATCAAAGTTTTGTAAAACAAATCACTGATAATAATTGGCAGCAGATTATGCATTATAATAACTCTTGGCAAATTTTTTCTCTATTTTCATTTTATTACTTAGCCTAAGAGTAAATCCTGGAAAAGATTTTTTTCTCACTTAGCAATTATGGCAAGAAATAATTTAGGGTTTGCTGTAAAAATAACAAGAAATGCAATAGTTTGTCTCTCAGAGAGCATACTCACCTGCACATTATGAAAAAATACCCATCATTTTCTATGACTCAGAATTAAAGCTGTATTCTAAAGGACATTGAAGTAACTACTACTTTCTATAAAGAAGCAACCAAAAACTATTAATGTAAAAAAATGATAGATTTTACTAGGAAAAAAATCACAGTTTGTGACTTGTTATGAGATACAACTTACATTTGTCATCAATAATTCAATTCCGATTGGTTATTACTATTCACATTTCAAAATCCTTTGCAACATCTTTCTTTTTTTAAATGCTTCAATATTGAAGGATGAAAAGGTAGTATGGGTGACATACTTGGCAAGCTACCAAGTTATTTAATATTCAGGAAGAGATACTCAGCAGTCACAAAAATGTATGCACCTTTATTTTATTTTCCAAGAATAAAACGAAATTTATCTGCAATCATATATAAAATACTCACTCTTAAAAGAAAACAAGAATCTCAGCTTCTTCTGAGACACTCATACACAAAAGTATTATTTTATAGTTATGATAATCTACTGTAAGATGCCAAGAACCCCAGGTCACTTCCCTCTCACTTCACACTGAAATAACTGATCCACTTTAGTGTTGGCATCCTCTAGAGATGAGGTTTACATGAATTTTTATCCATTTTTATCAGTACAGGATATTTAAACTCTTCAATAAAACATGAATTGAAACAGGAGCTTTAGAAACATAATAATTTTTACTGTACTTGGACACAGCATAAAGTGAACTTGAAATAATAAACCAGTAAGGAAGTAAACCTCAGAGGTTGGAGCTTCTAAACACTGTAACTTGACATGATTCTTGCAAGGATGTTATGCTTATTTTACTTACTATATTTTATCAAATTGAAGGTGTGATATTGCAAGTTTGTCTGTTGGAGGGGAGGGAGGAGATGGGCATTCTTTCTTAAAAGGAAAACAAAGATATTGCGAAGAGACGGTTCCTTAAATGTGCTTAATAAAGGTTGCAGTTACGAACATTTGTCTACACATTGTAAAGTCTGAACTGCAAAGCTTCTGTTAATCCATTAATTTTTAACGAAACTTCTTTCAAGATGTTAGCAGGAAAAAGGGAAATTGCTGTAGAAAGCAGGTGGTTGATCTTAAGTAAATATCTTCCAATATTCTTAATACTCTCTCTAGCCCTAAAGTGAGGATCACATAGACTTTCTTTAATGGGGCTATTTTTAAAATACATATATGTTAGATATTAGCACTAGGAAAGCTCAATATAGTTATTCCATAAAGCACTACGAGGCAAATAAACTCTTTTAATAAATGCTCTTCTGGTTTCCTAAAAAGTCCTGACAGCATTCAATGATTAATAGCATGTTTTTTCAATATTTTGTCAAATAAACTCTTTAACATTAATAATAATTAGAATTAAGAAAATAAATTTGTCCATATTTACTAGCACTTGTTTCTGAGTTGGATTGTGTAAAGTTTCTTTTTTGACTTTTAAACAATAGACAATCCACAAATACTGAGATGTTAATGCATTAGAATGAGTTACTCAGCTCAGGACAACCTAAAGTTGCAATGCCTGAATAAGATTTGTATTATTATTTTTATTATTATTATTTGCAGTATATTGTCTACAGAAGATTTACCAGTAAGACTTGGTGTTATCACTGAACAAGAAAGGAAAAACCTTGAAAAATTTGGGGTTTGCAGTCCAAAAAGAGAAATTTTCCCTTGAAAGATTCATAAAATTATCAATCTAACCACAGAATGAAAGAAATTTGTTTATGAAAAACACTGTCTGCTTTAAAACATTATATGCTTTGTTTGCCATCTCTTTATTAAGGTACTCAAACCAATAGCCAGTCTAAAGGGAGATGGGAAGAACTAGTTGATTTAATAAACATAAAAGTTAATAAAAAGCCACTGAGAATTACCGGTTATATTCTACTGGTGTAAATACACAAGCTCATGCGACTCTTGTAGTTTTTCATTCACACTAAGGAACAGTAAGGAATCTGCACTGTACTGTACTTTCTTACACCTTTATGCTAAGACTCAAGGTGAGATAACTCACAATATTGATGAAGGAGCAGTGGCTGTCATTCCTACTATGTAAAATAATATATTTCCAAGACTGTGAAGATGGGCAGATTACAGCTGTTCAAGAGTCTCCAATAAATCTGGGATATATCCATTTGCAATTATGTCCAACTTTGGAAAGCAGAACAACAAGCATAGTTATGTAGATACTCCCACTACATATGCTAACTTTTTATACACACTGATGTGCCTATTTTCTGATGTTGTCATCAGACATGTATTTCTACATCTCATGCCAGCCTTTCCATAACTGAAAGTGGTAAATACTTCAAATTTCTATAGGAGTTCAGCAAATGTCAACTAATATAATCAATATATCCCAGCAATTAAGGTTTTAAATACCTGGTTGCTATCCAGTACTCTTAAGCAAGTGAAATCACTAGTCTTTAAAATTAAAGCACGTAACATTGAAAATCTGTGCTCTCAAAACCATTCACATGCAGTTTTTCATTTTCCTAGATGCAATACTCCAGTTTTGTGATTTAAACCCCTGCAGGGAGCTAAGCCCTACACAGCCACTCACTCACTGCCCCACTTCAGAAGGCAAAAGCTCCACACACAAAAAAAGCAAAATAAAGTATTTACTCACAACTTTCCAACAGCAGGCAGGTGTTCAGCCATCTCCAGGAAAGCAAGGCTGCATAATGTCTTATGGTGACTTAGGAAGACAAACACCATCAGTCTAAAGATTCCCCTGCTTCCTCCCTCTTACCCCAGTTTTTGTTGCTGAACAAGACATCATACGGTATAGATTATCCTTCTAGTCAATGAGATAAGATGCCTCAGCTGCATCCTCTCCCAACTCCTTGTGCACCTTCTGCCTCTTTGCCAGTGGGGTGGTACGAGAGGCAGAAAAGGCCTTGATGCTGTGTAAGCACTGCTCAGCAATAATGAAGACATCCCTGTGCCATCCATGCTATTTTCAGCACAAATCCAAAGCATAGCTACTACAAGGAAAATTAACTCTATCCCAGTCAAAACCAGTACACCCTTTTTAATCCCTAATGTGATTGGATCCTTGGGAAACTGAACAGCTGCTAAGACCTGAGATATCATAAACACCTGACTGAGTTTAACACTTCAACACATGATTCCAATCTCACTGAGGTCATCACAAAAACTAATTTATTGAGAAGTGTATAGAACAGATCCTTCTAGAACCTGTGTTAAAGTACTTGGAGGACAGGAAGCCAATATGTCTTCACCAAGGGAAAATTCTGTATGACCAACCTAGTGGTTTTCTACAGACGACCGAGCAACGTGCTCTTTCAGCCTGGAAAGTCAATTGTGTCCTGGACTGCATCAAAAGCAGCATGACCAGCAGGGCAATGAAGGTGATTCCACCCCTCTGCTCTGGTGAGACCCCACTAGAATACTGTATCCAGCTCTGGGGTGCCCAGTGCAGGAAGAACATTGACCTGTTGGAGCAAGTCCAGCAGAGGCCATCAAGATGATGAGAGGGATGGAGCACCTCTCCTACAAGGAAAGGCTGGGAGAACTGGGATTGTTCAGCCTGGAAAAAAAGAAGGTTTTGTGGTGACCTAACTGCAGTCTTCTAGTTTTGTTTTATAATAAGTGATGAAGTACTATTATTATCACCAGGAAAGGTCAAGAATATTTTCCTGATTTTTACTTTTTTTCAGAACCATTTTGGATCCTAAAAGCTCAAACTGATCACATAGCACCAGAAATGGGTTTAGAAGTTCATTTTAATATAATATTTTAATGGCCTGCTCTGTTTTAGCATTATCAGTCCTCTGATGGCTATTGGTTTTTTTGCCTTACAATCAGCAATGTATAGAGAAGGCAAGTTTTTGTAAAATTCCCTCCTAGACCCTTCTGGATCTTTAAAGTGAGAATAAATGCTTCATCACTTATTATAAAAAAAATATGTTTAAATAATATTATCTGCATGTCAACACTGAATCATTATCTTGTTGAAATTACTTCATCTGGAACATACGTGGCATCAAAATTCTAATTTTTTTATTTGATTTGACAGTTGGCAACAATTAATTACTATGACCAGAAAAACAGGCTTGAAAATTAACTGTTTTCTAACTGCAAAATCTGACTAAACTGCATTTAATTTCCAAGAAACATAGCAATATTTGCAGCAGATTTTCAAAAATTTAAGTGCATCAAGTATCCTATATATTGATTTTGGAAGTATATAATTTTAGTTTTCACACTAAAATGCATTCTACAAAAATCAACACTCAAAATGTTTTGCTTACTTCAGAAGTCTATGATGCCATTGCTTCTAATACAAACTTACTTTGTCTATGAATAAAATTTAAGAAGGTTTAACACTTGATGGTATATTATATGCTTTGGGAATTAAAAAATAGATATTTTGAAGTGTCACAAAAATTATGTAGTCTAGTTTCACTCCTGTTCCATAGAGTAGTCTAGGATTAAGAAAGCCCACAATGGGACTTTTGTTGAGAATACTTTAAGCTATTAAAATGCCTAAACTTAAACTCTTAGCTTGCACACAAAAAAAATATTTAAAGATATAGATTTAAGGAAATTACAAAACTCATTTAGTATACAAATCTCTTAGGTGATTTTTATTACTGGAATGTATAATTTTCCCCCATAATGACATTTTCTATTTTATATGCTTTATAAATAGAACACTATGATTTTAACATAAGGAAGTGATGAAATCATGTTATTAAATGTACTGTACATAATATTAATCAAATCCCTGAGCTTTTTCACATAGTTAGTGAGCTAAAATTTAAAAACACACTACATGACACAATACAGTGTATAGGTGTTCATGGTTAGGTTACAGTTTGATTACTATTACAAACATACTAGAAATATAGTAAAAGAAAATTATTTTCATTAAAAATAGAAACTTAAAGAATAGGTAAGACTTGTTGGAAGTCAGGCAGAATTAGACATTTTCTAATATTTCAAGCAGATCAAAAATAGTTCCTTGGTCATAAAAACAAAAAGAAGAAAGAACTGTGGCTACTATGCAGAGTGAATGTCATATAACAGAATAAAAACAGATACATTGTCATGGTGTTGACCAAATTAGATAGATTTCACAAGATGCAGGATGTTTTAAACAATAAAATACTGATTTCTGGTTTTGTGTCCCTGATTCCTCAAGTTTTCTATTCTGAACGCAACACTTTTTTAGGTGAAATTCATATGTACTGCTGACCCTGCAAACATCCTCTACACAGTCTGACTCACTCTAAACATTAGTCCTTTCAGAATTCCACACCATTTCTACTGAAAGCCCATATAAGAGAAAACCTGCAATGAACTGTCTGGTGGCTCAACAAGAGGAAAGATGACAACATTATAAGCTTCTTGTTCAGCACTTTAAATCAGCATTCAAGCATAACGTTTGAGAAGAAATACAATATCATAGAAAAAATATTGCATGAGTCGGAAAAAGACACTTTTCTGGTATATTTTCCCTTTCTATGACTTTAAGACTCAAAAACCTGTGATATAGCTACAAATTTTGAGTACTTCTGAAATACCTCTAGTGAGGTATTTCTATTCAATTTTGGTCTTAACAGGAAAAAAAGATATAGACACCAGTGCATATAGTTGATCATTCCCAGCTTTGAAAACAACTTTTTTGCTGAACACTATTGCTTCAGCATTTTTCCATCTGTGTGAATCCCAACAGTATACGTGAGTCAAACCAAAAGTACAATTCAAAAGAATGTAGTCAGTAGTAGTCAGTTCTTATTCATCAAAGCTGATGTTTCTCTACGTGTCTTTGGATGCATTAATAGCATCCAGTCAAATAGACAAAGTACTGTAAAAACTACTAGAGATGAACCAGAAATATTTGGGATGCCAATTATATACTAGAAACTTCTAACCACAGAAAGAACAAAAATCAAAAGTTTTATTCATGAAGAGCTCGTTTGTGACTCTACTTAATGTGTCTAGAACCAGACAAAGTCACAAACAAACACACACCTGATATCACATTTTTATGCTAGAGTAGAATTTTACCAAGACTTTTAACACAATGAGGAAGCTAACTTTGAAAGGTTGAGGACATAAAATAAGTTGGTAATTTTCCCCTCAACAAAATAATTTCCTCTATCTGCTGCTCTGAAACATCACTAAAGAAATTGTGTTAAAAGTAGAAGAGATAGGTTTTTACAAAACCCTTCATTTCTGCATATGTGTATGATTCATTAGAAAAGTTTTGTATTTATGGCTTAGCTTTTCATCTATTTTCATATTATGTGTACTGCCCATGAATTTTAACACTTTAAATAATCTTTAGCTCGTTGATTTCTCAATCACCTGATATGTAAAAATTTAAAAGCTGCAAAATAAATATAAAAACCTTAATATTTTCTATTAGACCAACAATAAGTTACAAATTTATGGTTAGAAATTGTTAAACCTAGAACGTGTAAAACACTACAATAAATATAGCACAGGAGTCCTGATGCTGATAGCATCACTATGATTAATCATAATCACTATGATTAAAAATTATATGAGGCATTCCCAATGTAAGCTTGTATTTCCAAGTGCTTATACTTTGTCAGACTTCCAGTATTTGCCATGGAATTTTCAACAATAGTAATGTTATTCAGTACACACCTTTATTTAGGTCTTTGGGTTTTAGCATTTTCATAAGGTGAGGTAAAAAAATATGTTCTCTTCTTTAAAACTCCTTGAATTTTTACTTAAACAATGTTATCACTGCTATGAATAAAAGAAGCAATCTTAAATCATTCAAGAAATTTGACTTTTCAGTCAGAGGTGTCATTTTGCCACATCAGTAAAACACTCCTCATATTTTTTCCATTTTTTCCCAGATATTTCAGCTAACCCTGTTTAACTTCCCAGAGAATCAAGCAGAATGAACAATGTTAAGCAATGTTAAAATCTGCGTCTCCTTGAGAGGAATCAAGCTACACTTTCAAAAATCCAGATGTAATTACTGTTACAAGGTGAATTAATAGCAAGAATTTGCAATACAATATTATATTTATGAGCCAAGAATCTAATGATAAATGTCTCTCTGTTTCAGACAGACAAATACACTATTTGAAAGTGTCCACAAAGATCTGTCTGCCGAACTATAGGTTAGCTCTTTGTAATAGAAGCAAAAAAAAAAAAAAAGAAAAAAGAAAAATTACAATATGCCTATAGCAAACTTATTAAACTATACACAGAAACCTGAAACTATGTCTTTGACAGAGCTAATTTGCACTTGAAATATAGGTAGGCCATTCATTAAGAATCTCTTTATCATACAAATTGTCTGTGGTCATGTTGACTTTGACATAATGGTTTGTTGTGATTTCTATAGTTTTGCCACTGCATATATATTATGGTTAAAAGAAAATGTGCATTTTAAAATAACATTTCTTCAGTAAGACTTTTAACACCAGCATATTTTCACAGACAAATCAAAAAAATTGGTTAATTTATTCTTATAAAACTAATGTAAATGAATTCTCCAAACAGTACTGTTGTTTCTTCCTCTTGACTCACAGTATGCTCTTATTGGAAACTGTCTGAATTCCTCATATTCACTTCCTAGAAATAATCCTCTATTTGTTCTCACCCTACTTTTGATAACAGAAAAGTACTTATTTGTTAGATGAGTGTCTTACTTACAACCTGAAGAAAATGCAGAATCACCTATTTGTTTCTATAGTCTCAGTCCTATAACAGACTGTAAATCCAGATGCCATTGTGTATACTGTTCTGTTGTAGACTTACACAAGTCCTTTGCTCATTTGTCAATGATTACAATTTCTTTCACAATGTTGAATAGTTCACCAGATACCTTAAATTCTGACATTGTATTAGATATCAATATATGATATAAAAATGAAACATATCTGGCTTGCCTGGCAAGTTCATGCACAGGTTTATCTTAGCAAGCTTTGTCCCTTTTACTATCTTTATACAAATCTGTGCTGTATTTCTGGCAGTGTCACTGTGTCAGCTGAAGCCCTTAGTTACTGTGATTTTTTTACATTGCATAACGTAGGTTGTTTTTATTATCATATATCTCCAAAAAGAAATTGCATCTACCAAATCTATCTCTAAGCTTTGCAGTGACATTATGACAATGCACCACTATTGGAACATCTTGCCATAAAGCTCTGCTAACTGAATGATGATTTGTACAGGAATAACCCTGTGTCACAGACCGCTTCTGAGCGAGCAGTGAAAATGAAGTTGCATTTAGTGGAGAAAGATGTTACACTCATACTTTTCACTCCTTACTGTGTTCCTCTTTCCTCTCTAGCCTTTCTCTATATAGGTATATGTAGATTAAATCAACAACTCCCAAGTAACAAAGACATTTCTAGACATTTTGCTTCAAGGGAGTCCTAACAGTATGTAAGTATAACAAATCGAGACTACACAGATTACTGTCTCACAATCATCAAGAAAAATAAATCTGTTTTGACTTAGTTACTATATTGTATTTAGGGATACAAGAGAAATTATATACTCTTATCTTTCAAATTTTCCCAAGAGACCATATATGTATCCATGGCAGTGCTGGTAAAACTCTAGCACAGAAACACAGAGATCAGTCTCTAAAAAAATTTTGGTGACAGTGAAATACATAGAACAGGAGGGTCCTCACCAAAGTAACATTTCCAAGCTGGTTTTGCTTTGTCAGGGGAATCCCATTCATTATTTCCTTAATTCTTGCATCAGCTACGTCAAAAAAATATGAATATATGATATAATATCTAGTAGAAGAACAGACAATTTCTCCAAGGTGGCAATGTTATTTTTTTAACCATCAAAGTATGAGCCCTACCTACACTTTTAATGAAAGTATAATATGGCCAGCTGAAAGTATTGTCTCTTGTTTCTAAACACTTTTGCTTTGATGTTTTTATATTTGTTAGGACTATGTTATATATTAAAAATCCTACAGTCATTCCCTCCATCAGAGAGAAGAGTTTGAATCAGATTGCAGCCCCAAATTATGGTAAAATTGATTTCAGATATATATTTTTTTCTTGCTTAATTTCACTCATTGCATAAATTCTTCACACAAAAGGAAGTTATTGCTGATTCTTTTCAAATTTCAAAATTCCACTTGGTAAGAAAAAGTTTTAAGCTCCTCTTTAAACTAGGCAGGTACTGTGACAGCCTATTCTTTCAGCAGACCTAATTCAGTACTTGGTCATGTGTTCCATTCTTTCCAACACCCTTTATTTCACACCTGTGGTCTCCAGTTCTGGTCATATATCTTCATTAAAGATTATTTAAAATCAAGATACCGAAAAGGTTGAGAAAGGTTAGGCCACATCACTGGGCATATATATTCATATGCTTCAGCCAGGCAGGTTCAAACTAAGCAGTGCTCAGAAGCTCCGCAGCTGCAACAGCACTATTCTTGAGCTAATCATACACTACCTCTCAGCAGGAGAATGACAGTCTATCTTTCAAGTGGAGAATAAATGAAAAGGACTTCTTTTGCCTAACAAAATAAACAGTGAGAGAGAATATGGCTGCTATCTCTAGGCAGATTGGGAAGTAAATGTTAGAAAGGAGTAAGTGTTATTTAAGCTGAAAAGCACTGTTGGCAAAAGAACGAGTAGAAACTCACCATGAACATTTTCAAGCTGGAAATCAGAAGATTTCTATCTGATAGAAAATGAAGGGTTTCCTTTGCTTTCCAGTAGTGTTGTCCACTAGTAGTTTTTCTAGTTTTATCAAGGTAATTCATAAGTTTATTAAAGATCTCATAAATTAGATACCCATTGTAGCAGTGGTTGGACTGAACAACTTTCAAGTTTTTTGCTCTTGTATTCATTTGAGAGACATGTGAATAAATATTTCTGAATTATCCTATATTCTTAAATGTAATTTTTTAATTAGTATATCTACTTATTTTCATATCATGTATCTAACCTTGAACATACACTGGAAGATGAAGAGGTGTTCAAAGTAATATAGCTTAACTGAAGCCTGCATTCTCTTCCTACAGCCTTCCCTTCCCTTTCTGCCCAAGCTTTTAACATCTTAATTCATTCAGATTATCTATGCAATTTGAAAAATCTTTCCAATTTTTAACTAAAAGGTGTACCATGAAATCAAGCTTTGTAGCATTTTTCTTATCAATTAAAAATTATTTATTTGTGTACTTTAAAAACATGCTTACTTTTTCTTTAGCTTGTTCAAAATAATTTCATTTAGAAAAAAATTTATTCAAATATTGCATCAATTTGATCTGGTATACTACCATGGTAAATTTCAATTAGAGAGTAAATATCTCTAGCCGTGCTTAGAGGTCTGAAAGAAGTTTCTTAATCACAATTATACCTCAAACTTGAATTTACTTCCCAGAATTATTTTGATTTTTCTCATTAGTTCTTACGTGTGCTACAAGCATCTACCTGAAGGATAATCAAGTGCATAAATCAACTTTCCATCAGTAATAGACATGAACATAAGGTTTAGCAGCTCTATAATGAAATAGACAACTTTTCAGTGCAACAAGAAAATCAAGAGTGTGTGCATGTGTGTGTGTGTAAAGATGTAAACTTTATTTGGGGAACCAATTTATTATTCTTTCTAAAAGAGATAAAAATTCCACTTTCAGTTCCTATGCTTGATCCTGTTTTCAGAACAAACCCTGACAGCTATGAGGTACAGTCATAGCAATAGTCATTTTAGGTTTCTTTTGTCCAAGGGTGGAATATTCACAATATACATGGAACAAATATCTTCTCTGACATACATACAGGTCCCTATTGCTTATATTCAAATCACAGTGTTCTTCCAAAATGTGCAAAATTGAAGCAGATTTTTCATGGTTCCAGTAGAAAGCTTCTAGATGGAAAGGTAATGTCCTATTTTGTGTTTCTTACCAAAAATATAGTGTACTTTCCCTAAGCTTATCCTGATAAATCAGTCAGCTGAACATAACAAAATGGTCCTTCAGATTATTATTAATAATATACTTGTACTATAATATTTAATCTCAAATAGTTACAGTTAAGTAAATATTTATAACCTTAACCTTATAATTAAAAATAGAGAGAAATATTAATAAAATTGTCACTAGAACATCCAGGTAATTTTTTATTTTATAGAGGTATTCAGGAGCAAAAATTGGTTTTTACATAAGAAATAAGCAAAACAAACAAAACTGCTTTGAGGAAGTGCAGGATGAATAGATCAGTCTTCTAAATTAAGCTGTGAAGTACTTTAAGCTTTTGCTAGCCAAGAGACAGATAGGAACATTTTTAGATTATTTTCCTTTTTTATGTTTTCTGAATATGATTTCCATTTATCTATATGAGTAAATGCTTGGTATATAAAACAATAATTCAGTGACTATACGGGACTCTAAGAAGAACTTCAAATTAGTTTTCAAGATATACATCAGTTTATTGCTTCAAAAGTATTTGAAGTACTGAATTTAAAGGTTTGGGTTTTTCCCAAATATGCTAAGCTGTCATATAAAGCTATGTAGTGTAACATAATACAGCAAAGATATATATTATCATTCTGAGCTTATATGAAACATCAATTGCATTCCAAGTATAAGCATGTAAAATATCAACTCTATTTTAGCTATGGTTTAGACTGTTTTTCTCTCTCTTTCAGAGCAATATACCTGAAAACTGTCTTATTTGTATTAATTTGGAGTAAGACTATTTAAAAATGTAACCTAAACCAGATGGCTGGGAAAATGACTAGAAACCAGCAGCAAGATGCAAACTACAAGTTTCAATAGACCGTATCAATCACAGTGGCACTGCCAATTACTCACTTTAACAACCTATGTCCATTTGGCATTTTTTCCAAACAGATTTTATTTAGAGCATCACTACATAGGAGACTACACATATTGAGACAGGAGATGAGACTGAGCCCATCCAGTGTTCTTCCCTCTCCTGCCAAAAAACAGTCAGAAAAATCTCTCCTTTACTCTTCTGATCTGGAGCAACATGGCTCTTGATTTTTTCTCCTTCTTATAGTTCTTTAGACAGACCTCTTCCTGCAGTTTCAGTTCATTTCAGGTATTTACTTTTGGGTTTGAGGAAAAATTAAAATGAAAATTGGCTTAGACCAGCATGATAAAGTCTTGGCCAGAAAAATGATTGCTGGCTTTGGCCTTTGTTGAAGTATAGCTTCACAGAAATGGAAGTTGATAAATCATTGACACTAGGAATTTGAGAGAAATTGATAGTATTTCAGAAACATTGACAGAGGATGGTGAACCTGTTTTTCTGCAAGCCTATAAGTTAGTAATGGAAAAAGAAATTAGAAAGTTTAGATCAATTAATAATGCAATTCTAAATTAAGTCAAAATAATAACATGGTTTGCATACATTCAGTTTATCAACAATGAACATCTCAGCATATTAACTAATACAACTGAAACATTTTGCAAATATGCAATTAAAATGTAAAAGATATATTTAAAGGGAAGATTCTCTCAAATATTTCCAAGACTACTGTTTCTAGTCTTCATAATATCCTACTCCTACCAGGATATGCTAAGATGAACAAAGTGAAAAATTGATTTGACTTTAGCAATCCAGCCTCTACACAAAAGATACATGATTTCTGCTTGAGTGATCTTCTGACTCTGAGTAAGATAACGAGAGTTAATTGTGCCCTATGTTGTCTTCTTTAGTGAGAAAAACCACACCACATGCAGCAATTCCAACTTTTGACACCCAAAATCACTAATTTTTACAACAGTGAAATTATAATAGTTGCTGAATCTTACTTGGATGCAGCCAGTGTTGTCATTGCTGCATATTCTCTGTGTACAGCTCTGCTTGCCTTTATTACCAATCTAAACTCATTCTGTTCTTTTCTCTGAGCTGTTGTTAAGTCTTCAAAAGAATTTTATTGTTAATCTCTGATGGCCTAACCTAAATTTCATTGATTGTTCTGAACTGTTTTCTACTGTTTTCTGCTGAAATGTATGAAAAAGGTCTCCTCAGTAGTGATCCAGCTACTCACTAGCTCACTAAGCATTTAAGTGTGAAGTCACCAGTGGCAATACCTGGTTGAATTGTTTCAATTTGTATATGAACATGCCAAAAGCAAGATATTTCAATGAAACCTGAAGGAACAAAAATAATTACTGAACTCAGTCTATTCTGTATGCTTTAAAGGCTTTGGGTAAAGAGAAAGCACAGTATATACTGAACAAGATAGTGGGTATATTCTTGTCAACAAATATCCAAATATATTGTCAGTGTATCATATATATGACGAATGATGTATGTTTCTCCAGTTTTGTAAGCTGGAATTTAAGTGGTATGTATTGAGACAGGACAAGACACAGTATTTTCTCATCTTGTCAGAAAAGGGAAACAAATAAATGTCAAGTACAAAATCAATATAAATCATATGTCACCCATACTTGAAACATCAAGATACAGAATTCCATAGAGATGTGAGGTACCAAGATATGAATGAACTATGGAACTGAAATCTGATTTTGGCCATCATTATATTTGAGGTAATTTACTTCTAAAATATTTGTTAAGCTGGTGCTTCAAAATTTTAAATATACTGGTTCTTTTGAATTAGCCAAAAAGTGATTTTTTAATGCACAAGTAAAAAAAAAAAAGGCAGTGGACATTATAGCCAACACAAAATTTGGCCTCAGAAAATTTTTATCATTTTTTTATTTTAAAGTGTCCTACATAGTCCGGCAACAAAATTAGATTTGAGTCAGGATTATAGAGAGAGTAGCTTTATTGGCTGTTCTGACTGACAACATAAGTCTAATTCCATTGTGGAGGGATTTTTTTTATTTTGAGGGCAGAATAGCTACCAGCTATTCTGGTAGACAGAAGGCTTACTAATGAAATGTGTTGTGTCATTAATGTCAGTAACTGCCTATTATAATCTCTGAGATGTATGATCATTTTGACTGTCTTTGAATTAATAACATGCTGTTTGTTAGCTTGATGGACCTTCAATTAGCATAAGAGATTCACTGGATTTTGCTCCTCTTAGGCAAAATTAGGATATCTTAATTCAGAAGGAAACTTGGCATTATTAGTGCCGCGCAACTTTAAAATCTGATACCTTCAGATTCTCAGAGTAAATCTAGGATATATGTGTCCTTCATGGTAGAAAATGAATGTGCAAAATTGAATTCCTGCCCCTGTACATCTAATTGTAGACACATAATAATAAAAGGAAAAATCTCATGTTGAAGTGCACAGTTATACCAACAACTTGCCTACTCACTTCAAGAAAATCTTCTATTTGACCTAACTGTATAAAGTAACACCTACACATGGAATGAAGGTGTCTAATTTTGTTTTTTAGGGCATATTAGAGGAGATGAAATGTTTGTTAAGTGTAATTGCTACAAGACGTAAGTGTAATAATACAAGGAAATCTGGTTTTGGATTAAATTCTCTTTTAAAAATGTCTAGCAGATGTGGATGTTATTGTCTAGAGTATGGGTGACTTCTTGCTGTAAGATATTTATGCACAGAGTCCTCTACAGAGAATTTTGCCAGCTCCCACCATCACCACCAAATGGATTGCTCAAACAAGCAATCTAAGCTTAAGTGGGACTTTTATTGGTTTCAAATCTTTTTCTGGTAGTAGCTATGGAGGAATCAGGAGGTTTAGGATTGTGCTCCAGCCTGTCTATGGAGTGTTTGCTCAAATAAGATCATCCCTTCACTGATTTGTTTAAAAATGAAGATTTTTTTTATACTGAGTGGCAAAGAATCATAAGCCCAAAAATATGAGACATTCTAACAATGGTATTAATAGGAAACATATGTTGGCATTGAGAGGCAGTATAGCTAACTCTTCAAGGAGATAAGAAAACCCTTCACCATGTTGGGCTAAAATCACCTCAATGAATACTACTTTCACTATGGGATTTAAAATTGGCATACAATTAGACCTGTATGGTTAATTAGCTGAAGGATCTGCTACAATCTGTATGTACTTATTTTGACAGACATTGCGCTTCTTTCTTTTCCAAGCAGAAAAACAATTGGATACCAGTTTTGCAGTGATAACCAGCTATTGCATGCAGAAATTCCATGAACACTCTTTATATTATGGAAAAGAATGACTTTTTATTGATATGACAGTGTTTAGGAAAAAAAGTTGTGAGCAGAATGTAGAGAAATATGTCACCTGTCAGATAAGAATCTTTCAATTTTAAGAACATGTATATATACATTTACATACATTTATATATATGCATTTATATGTATATAAATGTCTTCTGATGTCCAGATTGGAACAGTGGTCTGTTTCTTTGGTTTCTTTAAAAAAAGAAAAAAAACACACCACACAACCATAAATATAATTTGCTGCAATACTTTTCACAGAAAGAGTACTGAGACAGGATGTGCCACTCCTGCTAAGACCAGCACACATCTATGTCAAGTGAATTTGGGCTAATCAATGCATTTTTTTTCCAAAAATGCACGTCCTATCTCTGAAAACCTAACTTAAAATTATTTGTCTTAACTCAAGCAGTTACTTCATACCAAGGTATACTTATGTACTAACATCTTATAAGTCGTTACTCAGGAGATCATTTGAAAATTTGATGAAGATGATTGCTGCATGTAAAGATACTGAACAGCAGTTATCTTTCAGAAGAGATTCATATATTTACTTTATGATAAGGAAAGGCAGCTATAAAAAGTACCTATCTCATTTTAATTTTTTTTTCTTCGAAAATTTCTTCTTGTATTTATGGAAAAACAAACTTTTTTAAGTGATGGAAAGTAGGGGGGGGGAAATTAATAACCAAATTTAAAAAAAAATTATACATCATCATAGATATGCATTCTATTCAAGGAAAAAGGTATAGATAGTATGAATACATTTTATGGATGTAAATTCTCATGTGTGAAAGCAGTAATATGCAAAATTTTATGTTCAAATACAAACTACATTGAGGCCAAGTGCCACCTTATCTGCAAACAGGATTACAAGGACCATTAAATCATTAAACCATCAAAACCATGATAAAGCATAGACTACAAAAAAAGTTAATTGAAGTTCATTTTCTTGAGGATTGTGAAGCAAACCTTTAGGTCCAGTTACTGGCTTTACACTTAGAAAGGAGAAGGGTTTCTTACTCAGCCAATGTACCTACTGTGTTTTACAGTGCTCCAGAGGAGGCTTAGGGGGACAGGCAGCAGGCAGTCATTACAAAGATTAATAGAGCTAACACCACCTTTTCTGCACTCTGATAGGGAAGGTGCCTTTGTCATCTTTTCCTCCTCATCCAAACAATAAAGTTTCGTTTTGCTCTCCATTCAGGTCAGCCTGACTGGGGCACCAAATCTGTAAGGATCTGCAGGGCCCCAGAGGACAGTATTTTTTTGCAAATTGATATCAGCATATTGGAGGTCATTACATGCATTTCAGACCGAGAAGATTCAGGTAGGCCTTTTACTAAATCCTTTGGTTCTCCTGTAGTCATCTCTCTCCAGTTCTATTACATTTCAGAAAGCAAAATCAAAGCAAAATTCTGTAATGTGTTCTCAGATTCTTTCAAAATACTGAAAATCTTTGCTGTCTAGCAATCTGAAGAGTAGTTATGTAAACTTGGTATAACGATGCTCTTAAGTAGACCACAGAGACTACTCCTTTTTGGAGAGGCTACAGCTAACAAATTTGAGAACCAGCTGCTAGGTTTTTTACAAAACCCAGGTGTTCCCTCACAGTTCAGAATCCCTTGATCTCACCTATAAACTTGCTACTGCTGCTATGCTACAATTTCCCATACATCTGTGAAAACACCAGCAGTATATGTGCAAGAGAGCAATACGCTTTGGAAAGATTCCCAGTGGGTCCATCACTCTAACTTAGTGGCATTATGACCTCACAAAAGGACATGAAAAAGTAATGTGGAATGGCTATACCTCCATTTAATAACCTGAGTTGTGTAATTTAACAGTACCTTGGTAGAGGCATTTGTTTACTTGCAGAAGGACAGATTGCCACTTTTTTCTCCTCATCTCACTTTGTTTCAGTTGATTTCTCTCAGAGAGTCACCAAAAATTTACATTAAGGTGAATACATCCTTTGGTCTTTGCTCAGTTAAAACTCATATCCACTTTTACATGGTCATTTAAAAGTCCTATACTGAAATTCAATATGAGATAAATACATATGTCCAAACATATATGTTTTAAACTCATTTCTTACAAATTTAACAAAATAATTCTGTTCACCATTGGTTTCAGTGAGACTACATATGGAATGTATGTAGTACATATGGATGTACCACTGGCAGCAGATGCAGGTATGAAAAAAAAGTTTTCTGAGAAAGCCAGTGTAGCTACAATCAAATTTTGAGTTTTGCAGCTTGTCAGAAACTGTACGTATCTTACAAGACTGAATGAGAAGACTAGAACTTGCTGACATTGCCACCTCAGCAACTACAAGACCAGCCAATTTTGTTCACTTTTGTCTTATTTTCCTTTGTCCATTACCCTTTGTATTGGAACTGTTGCCTTGAGAGCAGTCAATCATAATTTTCCCAGAGAATTGTCATATAGACAACAGCCAAGTACACTAATAACAGCACTAAAGTTAATTTTATTTTACTCAATTTAGAAATGCTGCCACACTAGATTAGACCATTTTTCCATTTAATCTGGCAGCAAACATCTAGCAATGGGTAATATCTGTTGTAAAAGAATGTTCTCATGCTGCAAAAAGTCAAGTGTGAATTACTATATTCACATGAGAAACAATTCCTTCATTGCCAGTACAATGATTACCCTCTGTCTAAAAGAATGAGATTTTAATAGCTTTGGCACAAACTCTGTGGTTCTTCATCAAGGAAAACTGACTCATAATTAGTGTTTGACCTAACAACCAATCAAAACAAATTTCATTGCTTGGAAGTAGGAAAGTAAAAGCTGGGCTAATAGGAGAAAATTCCTTAGTTACTGGTGCCTAAAAGAAAACTCAGGGAGGCAATTTAATATGGAGGTAAGGTAAAAAAAAGGATTTAATGATGTCTCTAAGGCAAAAGGTTACAAGATGTGCTCGTGCTCTCTGCCTCAGGTGTTACCTCGGCCCAGCCTTTACCTTGGTCCACCCCTGGCCCACCCCTTGGGAATTAGGTCTGGGGTCGTCCTGAGACCCTTTCTTCATCATCTCAGTCTTCCTCGGAGTACAGAGGGCACACGGTCACTCAGTTCTTGACTGTATCTTACGGTTTCACACTAGGGAACAGATGTTCTTAAACAGTAGAGGCCTGCCTTGGGAGAGAGACTAAACATGCTTAAATGGAATTTAAGGGGTAATGGATATGGGGAGCATGGAATGGGGTAAGAGGGTTGGGTATCTGTGTATCTACTGTGCTAAGGGTAAGGGAAGGGTAAGGGTAAGGGAGTAAATGCAGCTGCTTTAAAACCTACTTCTAAAACTTCTAAAAATTAGAAAAATAAAAAATCAAAAACCTTAAGGTGACATTACTAATCTAGCTTCTGAGGTATATGAACTGGCCAAACAGAACCCACCAGGCTTTTACTAACCTCTACCTCAGAAAAAGCAAGTGTGTGAAATTATATCATTCAATTTGAAAAGGCTTGTGAGAAAGAATTCCCATATTCCCTTGAATAAAGAATTTTCATGGTTTACTGTTTTGAAGGAAAACTGTGTTCTTAAGGCATTAAATGGAAATCTGACTGCCAGATTTCTTACTGAAGATAGCCAGAAGACAAACCTTTTCAGCTGTGCGGACACTGCTGCCACTCTAACTGAAGATAAGCAAGTACCAAAAAAATCTTTCCGCTATCAGCTGCCCTTTGAATTTCCGCCTCTATCCTTCCCATCACCGGTTTCTGGCATTCCTGCTTTTGCTTCCCAACAAACATAGTGAAACAGGTGGATGATGGTGATGTGCACAGTTACAAATATGGGTGACAAGACTCCTTTGTATGTGGTGACTTCACCTGCAACATCAAAAGAGACAGAATTTGGTAGGTTCAGAAAAACTGAAAAAGTACTATGTTGTATGACTTTTAATAAGGAACACAGGGTTTGAACTTGCAATACGACCCCCCATATTATGCAGGATGACTAGAAACTCCAATGGAAAGACAATCCATAGAGGATGTTGTAAGGAATGTTTTGGAGAAAATTAAAAATCCTATAGAGAAGAGTAAATTTCATAATCAAGCTTTTTCTTACAGCTCTGCAGCCTTGTACTGTCTGAACAGGGAAACAAACAATATCAAAAGGAAAAATTGTTTTACAAATCCTATCACTGCATTTATGTTTCTGAGTCACCATTGAAAACATGTTTAACCTATACAATAAAAATGATACAATGAAAAACATTAAAAATTTTATCATCTATTTTCTGGACAAAATAAACCCAAATATCCTAAACGGTGTAAGAATAATTAATAATCATTAAAATATAGTAGCTTTCTTTATACTAATGAGGATATCTGGTCTTAATCTATTTCATATAATGCCAAAAATAATCTTCTAAAAATATTGTCCAAGTTCTAAAATCACTTTCTGAATTTGCATGCAAGCACTAAAATGCCTGTAGTATTGGACTTGCTATAAAATTTGAGAAGAACATATCAAAAGCATTGTGCTTCTATAACAGTCAACTTTTCTTAATTACATTTTTTGAGTGCATATATATGGTTTTACCCCTTATGTGGCAGATTCATTCTCTTATAATGATCTTAAGGACACAATATGATCTTCTATTTGCATAGTTATCAATATATTCCCAATTCCTCTTTGACTTTCCTCTATTCCTTTCTAATTATATTTCATCTTATTAAAGTACTGCCTCATGTTTCTTATGCATTTAGGGAGTTAATCTTTATTGTTTCAAATTTTCCAGTGAGGTGCAGTACTTGAAGTAATGTATATAAGCTCAACACTCATTTATTTTAAAGAATTTTATTAGTGTAACTGAACTTTTGAACTCAGATGTTGATTATTTGAGAATTCTTTATTGATGTAATTTGGCTTTATAAAAAACCACCAACTTGAATAATAAAGAATTCCTGTAATAGTCTAACCAGTTAGTTTTAAGACAAAAAATTGTATGAAAAACTAGGATGTCATATCCATAATTTAACAAGCTATGTGCTGTCTACTATTTACTTTGTCTTCTGTTCTACTAATACTTTTCAGTTCTTTTTGTTATACTTTTCTGACAGACATCTTGCTTCTCATTTCTGTGCTTGCCCACTCAGAATGACACTTTTTGGTAAACTGGCAATTTAAAATCCATTATTATTCTGCATTAAACTGCTACAGAATGCCAGTCAGATATTGCCATTTTTTTTCAGTCCAGCTGTGCTGAACTGCAAGTAGATATGAAGTAATTGACCTTATTGTTCACCGAATTGTACAATGCCTTACTACCTGCTGTTTTGTGTCACTCACTTCACTTCATGTATCTTCACAAGTCGTGATGTTTATGGTGGATATTACTCTCCAACACAGAGAAAAAATACCTTTACAAAAGTAAAACATTAACCATGACAAGCACAACATTTCAGCCACAGAGAGGTCAAGCAAATCTTCAGTACTAAGATTAGAGTTTCTAGATGAGATTTTTTTCTGACAGAGGAAAAGAGAAATAGAATATCTTTTATGAAAATAAAAACTTGAAAAATCTCCAGTGATAAAGTTAATCTTTCCTATTCTCTCAGAAACATATGGTCGTTTATTTTGTAGTTGGGAAAACTAGGCATAATGAATGTACTACTCCAAATAATTGGAAAAAAAAAAGAAAGGGTCAGGAGTGGAAAAAGAGGGAAAAAAATACCTGTAGAAGCAATCCACCTGGCTAAGCTCTACAGATTTTATTTGGACTTAGAGAATTGCTAATCCCTTTCAGTAGCAGAAACTGTTAAAATATAAGTTCACAGCTTATTAAATAAAGCCTGCCTCTTACATGTGCATTTTATGTCACTTCTGACACAAGGAACAATTCTAGGAGCTAGAATGGAAACATATATCTGCTCCTCTTTAATTTCCTGACTGCAATACCGTGACGCAAGATATCAGCAAATAACCTTCCTGAAGATACAAGTGCAATTTTGAAAACATATTTCAACAGACTTTGTATTGGGTGCGTCTGTACACAGCCCAGAAGCTGTAAGGGAGTGAGAAAAATGTGAACGCCAAGGTGAGAGAAGATGCAGAAGGGGGAGGGGCAGAGATTCTCTGCTCCATGCACAGGAGCAGAGATTCTACTGCAGACCATGGATGAAATCACACTAGAGCAAGTGGACGACACCAAACCGGTAGGAGTGGCTGATGCACCAGAGGGTTGCGCTGCTTTCCAGAGGGACTTCAACAGGCTGAGGAAATGGCTGCAGGAACCTAATGAAATTCAACAAAGAGAAATACAAAGTTCTACACTTGGAGAAAAACAATCCCATGAACCAGTACATGCTGGGGGCTGACTGGATAGATAAGAGTTAGTCAGAAGAAGACACAAGTGTACTGGTAGATACCAAGTTCAATGTGAACCAGTAAAATGTCCTTGTATCAAAGAAAGCCAGTGGTATTCCAGGATCCATTAGGCAAAGTACAAGGTCAAGGTTACATATCTAGAGTGCTGTGTCCAGTCCTAGAATAAAATTAATAGAATAGAACAGATAAGAATAGACTATTTCAGTTGGAATGACAGCCCTCTACTCCAACTGCCTGACCTATCCAGGGCTCACCAAAAGTTAAAACTTGTTACTTGGTGCATTGTCCAAATGCCTCTCAAGCACTGACAGGCTTGGGGCATTGACCACCTCTCTAAGAAGTCTCTTTCAGTGTTTGACCAAGAAATGTTTCCTAATGTCCTCCACTGGCACAGCTTTGAACCATTCCCACACATCCTGTCATTGGATACCAAGGAGAAGAGATTACCATCTCCCTCTCTACATCCCCTCCTCAGAAAGCAGTAGAGTGCAATGAGGTTGTCCCTCATCCTGCTTTTCTCCCAAGCTAGTCAAGCTCAAAGTTCTCAACATCTCCTAACAGGATGTGCTTTCCAGCCCTTTAAACAGCTTTTTTGCCTTCCCCTGGACACATCTGAGGACTTTCATATCCTTCTCAAATTGTGGTACCCAGGACTGCCCACAGTGCTCATCCCTTTTGCCCGGCTGATCTTGCAGTGTTTGATACACCCCAGAATGCAGTTTGCCTTCAGGGTTGCCAGGGCTTACTGCAGACTCCTGTCAAACAGCATCCCCACATCCCTTCCTGCAGGGCCAGATCTTCACCCAGCAGACTGTGAACTTATGCATCCCACAGCTGGATAACTTGTCCAGAAGAAGTCTGTGATGGACAGTATCAGAAACTCTACAGTTCTCAGCTCCTCTGTACAAGAGAGATATGCACATACTGGGTAGAGTCCAACAAAGGGTCACAAGGATAATTAAGGACTGGAGCATCTCTTCCATGGGGAAAAGCCTAGAGCTGGGACTGTTGAGCCTGGAAAAGAGAAAGTTCAGAGGGATCTTATCAATGTATGTAAATACCCAAAGGAAGAGTGTAAAGAGGACAGAGCCAAGCTCTTTTCAGTGGTTTCTGGTGATAGGACCAGAGGCCACGGGTGCAAACTGAAACACAGAAGGTTCACTCAGAACACCAGGAAACCCTTTTGTACCATGAGGGTGACTGAAAAGTGGCACAGGTTGCCCAGGGAGGTCCCTGTTCACTTCAACAGTCCTGTGATAAGCAATGTAGGCACTGCGGCCCATGGAGAGTCCATGCTGGATCAAGCTGATTCTGATGGACTCTCTCCTTCAGAGACCCCACAGTGGGGTGCTTCATGAAGGACTGAGCCCACAGAGGACCCAGACTAGAGCAGGGGAAAAATGTGAGGAAGGATTGGCAGAGGAGAACACTTACAGACTGACTGCAATCACCATCCACCTCTGATATGCTCAGTAGGGGTAAGGAGGAGGAGGTGGAGGAGTACTTTTTAGATACTTGACAGTCTTTATCATTTAATTTTGAAAAATATGAGTAAAATTATATTAATTTTGTCATAATATATTGTCATTAAACAACATAAGTAACAAAGAATCATAATACTAAGAATACACTGTCATGAAGAGAGGAGAAAATATTTGTCTATTTTATCAGGATAGGTTTACAGGGCTTTAAAAAAAATAACAAACCATACTTTGTATGACAATAAAAAGAAAATTATCTCATTTCAAAAATTTTCTTTTTAAAATCAGTTTAGTTCATCACTTCTATAAAAAGAAAAAAAAGGACAAAAATAATTTTCTTGAAGTAGATAGGACTTTTTATTGCCCTTTTCCTGTATGCTCTAGTTAATTCTATTACATTGCAGATTCTAGATAAAGCCATTTTAGTCCTTCATGGCCTATGATGTGTTGAAAGACACATATAGCATGCTAAGCACATTCATCATGCTTCGTTTAAAGAAACTTGAGAGAAAATCAAATCATATAAGTAGCTCATTTTTCTTTATTATTTAAATAGGAAAACCACCTCAAAAATAATAAAATGTTTCTTTGGCATTATGGCTTGCTACAAGAAAAATGAGAGATGATTCCTAATGTCCCTAAAAACGAACCCCCAAAACACAAATAAAAAGAAAAACAAACCAAAAAATCCCCAGGAGAGGTAGGTAAAGCAGAGAAGTAGCAATGTTGAATTTCCTACTCATTACAAGTTTTATAAAAGAACCTAAACTATCCATGTGTACTTTCAGAAGGATAGCCTGAAGCATATTTCCACTAGAAGAAGATAAAGGGATCCTGTTCTGATGTTGTAGGTTATTCTTTACAGACTATCAAATTTCAATATTCACAAGGCAAAATTCAAGGCACAGAGTATTCCACCTTACATGGGACTACGAATGAGAACAAGTAAGGCTCTTTAAGTTGTTCCTGTTCAAAAATCTCTCTTGCAGGTGTTCTCAAGGAAAGACCATCCATTTCTCAGTCCATACCTACATTACACTTCTGTGCAGAAATATTCCATAATGTCTAAGGCTCTGGAATACATTTTGAAAATAGAAGAACATGGTTTAATTTATTTCTAGAGTTCTGATCTATAATCCTGTACATCTAAATATAAGACTTAGTAGGAATTAGCAGTTTTCTTAGCATAAGAAATACTTAGCTGCTTATTGTTCTTATTGAACACTAGTTAAAACTTCTTTATTCTTTTTTTTAAAATGAGTCAATTGAAAAATATGTTTTTCGCAAGCACCAATTTTATGAGACACTTTTACTAATTCATCTGGATTTGTTCCTTACCTCAATATAAAATACAGTGGCTTCATTTTGCTTCTCTCCTTGAGAGTCCTGAAGGCTCTTAAACCCACATTACTAGATAGAACTTCAGAGCAAACTACGGAGATGCAGCTAGTTGCTGCTCTTCCAAACATAATGCAGTTCCAAAACTGTCTGGGATATGACATGATTTACGACAGCAGCAAATAGCTTTCTGTTATTAACACATTTCTGTTAATAAATCTGTACTTTTTATATAACATGGGTAGACTGGTACCCAGCCAATCAGAAGTATTTAAGAGGTCAAAGATAAATTCAGTCTCAAAATATCGCAATGAACAGTCTCCTTCCTATTTTTAAAGTTCTGTCAAATCCTAACAAATCCTTTATATCCAACAAATCAATGGGATAATTGCCACTAATTTCCGAAAACCTGTATCTGGAGCATCTAGGAGTAGTTAGAAAAATACATAGTTAGAGAATACATTTAGATAAATATGTATTTCCTAAATGAAAGTATGTATAAATACAATGGGACCTTATATTTCTTATGCTAAGGGATGTCTTCAACTAAAAGAAGGCTGTTTTTAAAGGGTCCCTTATTAGTACTAGTATAAGTTTAAAAGATCATCACCCACCAGACTATCAAGACTTACTAGCAAATTTTATTCCATATCTTAGAACAGTAACAACAAGAAAAGAAAATCCCTAACATAAACTAAGATACCTTAATGTTTTACTTATTGAAGTGAGTCAATGTAAACTTAATCTTAAAATTGGTTTGGCTTGTTGATACATGCTATTCCTTTTCAAAAAATGAAGGAGTGTGGTCTCATAGGAAGCAAGAAGCCTAGAAAAGGCAGATGATGACAGTTCTGACTAACCACCAACTCTTTATGCTGTTATATTTTTTTCTTAATTTAATGGAAGGAGGATTGTTTACCTCAAAGAGTGCATCATGTGCTTCACTTAATAAATGTTAATAAAATGCTTAGAGTATTAGAAAAGTTCTATTTAAATGCCAAATATTATGATACATTGCACTTTTCATTTAATGCAGAACATTATATTCAAAACCTCATTTCTCTATAGTACACTGGCGCATCAAATTTCTAGACTAATAGTATTCTATATGAAATTCATAAGTGTTCCAAAGAATAAAACAACACATTATTCTTTTCTTTTCAAAATATATTGCACATTTTTACAGTAATTTTGACAGGACTCAGAAGGTTATAAACATAACATACTTGACCATCTCCCTTTTATAATTTATCACATGGCAGATTTATCTGCTCTGAATAAACAACTCTGACATTCCCAAAGAATGCAGACAGAAATATAAATTATTTTGAAGTAAATTGCTGCATAGAATAATAATGTGGATTCAGAATGACCCTATCTTTAAAAACAAGGCATTAATTAAATAAAGAGTAATGACATCTTAACAAAAGCTGCACTTGTTTAAAATGACAACACTAAAACTGACTGGTAGTAATAGTCACATGGTGTCCACGTGGAATATGTGAAATATATGGCTTCACAGAAGCATCAGGTGCTTCCTAATGTCATTTCTATGGCATTTTATTTGCAAGTCATTAAAATCTGTTAGAACCTTATACTTTATATTTGACAATGGGAAAAGTATCAAAAATCACCCTTAAGTTTTCCAGATGATCTGTTTTACTTGGACTTGAAAGCTTCAGTAGGATTTTAGTCTAAATGATGTTCTAGAGGAAAAAAAAAAAAGCAAAAAAGTTAATATATTTTTGTGATGAATTATCTTGGAGAAAACTTTTATTCCTTGACTACCCTTCCTGACAATTTCACTCTACAAAATACCTGCAGATAATCCTGTCTCTGGGAAGGATTCAGTAAGATCTGTTTTAAGTATGTTTTACAATTAATTTCCTGTGAATTATTTCCTTATAGAAAATGTGCTTTCTTTTCATTGTGTCAATATAGATGTCTGCTTTGTTTATTTATACATACAGATGTTTATTAGGCTTGGTAAAGTATTCAGACTGGACAGCAGCTTGAGCACCTTATTCCAGTAAGGAACTAAAGATCAGAGGTCATTCAGACCCCTCTCTAGTTCCTTTGCACTCAAATCATGGAAGTTGGGTTCAAAAATGTGTGTGTGCATGTGCCAGGGTGTACAGCTAACAGGAGATGTAGAAATGTATGCACACCTCATTTATATTAAAAGACCTTTTTGGTCATTGAATATATGTTCCCCTTTCATCAATTACTAAACCTGAGTCCACATGAAGCAAAGATTAAAAACCAAATTGGGCTTGAAGTAGGAAAGACACTAATGACAAATGCATTAACAGATTATTATCTTCATTCTCAGAAAGTTATCATTGTGTTTGCCAAGAATCCTTCCTGAAGACACCACAGTCATGGAACAGAAACAAAAAACTATAGGTAAATATAGAGGATTCCCACTTATCATCATCATCATGGCTAGGCTTCGCGAACGAAGATTTGGGAAGGCTCTATCCACATTTGCTACAAAATGTGGATAGAAATATCTATATCACTATAGAAATCACTATAGAAATATCTAATGGTGAATGCACTGTTATCCCCAAGACTACAGTCTTGGGGATAACAAAAGGCCAGTAAGTACTTTATAGGATAATTATGATTTCAAAAAAGACCTATATAATTGTTTTTCTTGAAAACCATTCTTGACCATATTTATTTCTGAGTTCTAAGGCAACAAGGAGTGTCATCCAACACAGCACCCTTCTGCAAAAGATGTTTTAGCTGCTTGAGAATATAATTGGATTCCACTAATTAATAAGGAACAAGGGAACACTTTTTCAGCACTTAAAAACACTCTTTAACAGCTTTGCAATTGAGCAATGAAGATCATAGCGGTTTCCTAAAAGAAAAAGACATATAAGGCAGAGGAAAATAACTGCTAAATTACTCCTGGAAAGCAGTTAATTCTGGAAGCTTAGAGAGGAGGAAGAAGTGAAACAGAAGCTAAAGTGCTACTCTAAGAAATATTTCCTCTATAAGTCATCTCGCTACTCACAGATGAACTGAAACCTTTCTACTATTCATCTCTTCTACAGCATGAAATGTTGAGTCAGAATTTTTTTGGCAAATTTGAAGTAGAGGGTGTTTTTTTTCCCAGCCCAAGTATTCTCAAGCCCAAGTGTTCTCAACCTCCTGCATCATTCAGCACAATTTCTATTGAGTCAGCCTAGATGTTATTGCATTTGCCTGCAGAATATGCAGAAAGGCAAGGTTTGTAAAAAGTCGTCTTTTGTCAGTATAAATTATGTACATTTTTCTGTGGAAAATATTAGTTTCTAGGTACTCGAGACTGTCTCCAGTCATAATCTTACAGGGGTTTTTTTTGTTGTTGTTTTGTTTTGTTGTTGTTTTTTTTTAATAATGGGCAAGACGGCTGTGGTTAATCTATTTTATTTTGTTTATCTTCATATGGCAGTACCACGAGCAGTTTTTTGATGAACATAATGGTGTTATATTGAGAAATATAGGCCTGGTATCACAGCTGAGTCCTTGGGAAGGGGAGACACAGGATGTGGCACAGAGGTGAACAGGCACAGTATGATACGAGGTGAGGCACAGGATGGCAATGGCAACATCATGGCTGTAAACACTCACCCATGGTCAGTTAATGACATGCAAACCTTAAGCTGGACAAAACTAATTTATAGAATAATTAAAAGAAAAAGAAATAATTACTGTCAAATGCAGATGGCATTATACACGGTAAATTCAGAAGCAAAGTGCAGGGTTAGGTCAGTGAAAAAAAGACCAAAGTTATAAAAGCATACTAGAAAACATAAAAGTGAGTCCTAGAGCGAGAAAGAAGAAAATATCAACATGAACCAAGTGAAGACCTTCAAGTGCTGACAAGTCATCATAACACCCCCCTCCATGAACACTGAAATATAACTGTTGACTTTAGTACTCAGAAGAACAGGAAATAGGTGAATCGCTAGTAAAAGGGACAAAAACTGAATGACTGTATAACAATTTCAAATTTATTATTACTATTATTAAGAATTTTTCTGTACAGAAGCTTATTCTATCTTTTTCTCTAATAATCAGATCTAGACTAATAATGACTCTTGAATTATGCTGTAAAGACTTGAATTCTACTGACAATCTATTCTTGACTTTTTGTGTAAGATGTGCTTCTTCTTTGCCCATAACAAGATGTTGAGCATAACACAGTCAACATAGACTTTTTAATACATTTGCTGCTTCTAAAATTTCCACCCTTACTGTCAATCTGCAGGATAAATGAACTCTGTAGTACTGCATCATGACAGTTTCCTAGGTAGGGATTTACAGAGAAATTATAATAGCAAGACAGAAACAAGAATAAAAAATCAATTCCATCACTGGAAAACAAAAAGAAATCGAAAGATTAAAAATTAAGAATAAATATTTATATTTAGGCTAAACTCAAGTTAGCAGACTATTTCCCTGAGAAGATAATTCCAACAAGGACAAAAAAACATCTCAAAGTATGAAAGAGTGTTTATTATCTAGCCATAATTAGAAATCTGTGAGAATTCAACAGTCCTGTCCATGTTGTATCTTGCAGTCATGGGTGTTGAGCATCTCTCCAATGGCACCTGATACTTAGATTTAGGTAACTAAAGGCTACCTTTACTGACACATCAGCAAAACAACTTTCTGGAAGCTACTGCTAGGTACAACTGCCATGACACAGGATCTTCAAGAAACATACAGCCTTTGGTAAAGACTGCTGGAAATGAGAGGCATCATCACTCAAGAACATTTAAAACAGCATTTGGCACTGATGCCAAAGCAACTGAATCCCGATGGGAGTGAGTGACCTGTAGTATAAGCTGAACAGTTCTCTTGCACTTACTGCTCATAATTGGACAATTAAATATAGTTATTTTATTATTGAATAGAAATTCACTTCCCAAATCTTCGTTCACAAAGCCTAGCCATGATGATGACGACAAATTCACTAAGGAAAATAATATTTGCTTCAAATAAGATTTTGATTTTTTTCTAAGCTGGAAATTCTATTATTTGTATGCACAAATTTCTCTGCTCATTCCTACCCAAAGCTGTGCTCTTACATGGCAGATTGAAAATCATATTAAAATGATTGATGTCTTTACATATGAAGAAACATTAAAGTGTACATGAAGAAGAACTTTAATGAAATAATTTATAAATGCATTTCTACAGATTATATTTCAAGTGGTGTAGCACAGAGGCTAAAGCAATAGTTCAACCAACCAACCAAAGACTTTTTCAACAGAAATGTAAAAATGAATCCCCAAAACAAACTCCAAAGAAACAGTAATTTATTGGATTAAAGTTTCCTTCTAGATTAAAATCTGATACTGAACAAATCTTCACTATAAAATCAAGCACTGGAGAAAAACCTATGCTATAGCAACCAGGATAGGGATGAATAATAATTACATTGAACGTATAACCACATTTTGGAGAACATTTTCATGTCTTTTAAAGATGTTACAGTCAGTTCAGTATAGTTTCAAATATGCAAAATGTGTTTTATAATCACTAGTGTTCTCATCATTTTCCTGGCTCAAACACAAGGAGGATCAGAACTGTTCTAACAGTGGGTCTGAATGATTAATTTGCCTTATGCAATGATGCATTTGTCCATCTACTTATTTAGTTATAAAAACTTAGTAGATCTATTGCAATAGGAATTGCCATATTTTAGAACCTATAGTAGAGGGTATAATGAATATAATTGATGGTTTTGCTGTTACTATAGAAATTAGTGTGTTTCCAGAAAGACGTTTTGAAATATTCCTTCTTCAAAAAGACTGGATGGTAAAAAAGGTGTTTCAGTTTTATCTTACGACTTCAGAAGTAGTTTCTGAAAGCTAATACAAGTACAAATGTTAAAAAAGGTGAGAATATGAATATAGGGTATACAAGAAAAAGGAAAAATAAAAGAACATGCTTCAAGCAAAACACTTTAACAGAATATGAAGGTTATACTCCCATATGATTCTACATGCTAGTGTGATGCAGAATCATAATATTTTTTAATATGTTTTTCTTTCACTTTGAGGAGAATGATGATGACCTGAGTTTTTGTTTATGGTCTGGTTCTTAACTCTGGAGGTACTGGCTGTTGATGACAGATTTGCCTAGGAAGCTACCAGTATTTAGCATGTTGTTTTCTTAGGATTTTCCTTTATATGCATATATGAAAGGTCTAAATTTTCAACATACTTGGAAGAGTTCAAATTTTTATTTATATTGGATGTTTTTAAAAGTATCACAGAAAACAAATTTAATATAAAAAGGAAAAACATAGTGTCTAACACAGATTTGCATGTATGGGATAGAAGGAATAAACACAAACATTTGTGTCCTTACTTCCCCAAAAGAAAAGATTGAGAAGGAGTAATGCCCTATTCAATTATGATTACTGATTAGGAACTGGACCTCAGATGCCCCTCTCCTTCATTCCAAATGATAATGCATTACTCTCTAGAGAACATTTCTCCACTCCACATGAGAAAAAGATATGCAGCTACATGGGAAGGAAAAACAAAGTAAATAAAGCTCATTACAATATGACTATCAAAATTACCCAGAAATATGCTCTTTACAACATATATTTTCTGACTGCCACAGAAACAGAATGGGCTCCAGGTCGAACATTAACAATTAAAAAATATATTAAAAATAGAATCTGTAGGAGGCGTGTTTTAGGGATGCTGGGAGGGGCATCCTGGGAAATGAAGTCCTGAATGTACTCCCACATACATGGGCAGCGAGATACCCCATGATGATTGGTCAAGGAAGTCACGCGTTATTTTGAAGCGCATATAAAAGGTGTTGTTAGCTTCCAATAAACGGATTTGGTTGCTGAACTCTCAACCAGTCTGGTCTGTATGGGTTTATTTATTTATTTATTATATTAATAAAGCCATAAGAATCTACTGAAGAACAATACACAACATGACAGATCATATTATGTTATTGTTTTGCAGTAAATATCAAAACATCCATAGATATAGAGAGACAGACACTTTTGCCCTCATTTCTTTGGATACATCTCAATAACACCATAAAAGTGACAGTGGAAGCACAATTTCATTTGATATGTTAAAAATGGTGAAGTGTTTTAAGTGCACATTTCCTGGAAATATTACGTTATTAAGAAGTGTGTATTTAACTCAGTTGTCTTGCTCTGTGATTATATTTTTAAAAATCAACTCTGATTGAATTCTGCTTTTCCTGCATCATTGGTAGAAAGCTCAAAACAAAATATTTTAAAAGGTCTAAGAGTAGAATTCTACACTGGAGAAAGAGCTAAGGCACATAACAGCATCAAATCTCTCCTACTTATCAGTCAAAATATTTCAGATAAAAAAACCACCAGACAAAACCCGTAACAAAACCCAAGCAAACAATAAATGCCCAGGAAATATTGATGAGAATGCAAATGGATGACAGTCCTATCATTATTTATTACAGCAAATAAAACATCAAAAAATAATGTTGGATAAAAACTTAAAAATCCACAGTGTATTTCAAACCCCTAACTGCAGTAATCCAGTATATTCCTCCTAGGTTCATAATTATAATTAAGTTTTAATTAATATTCTCTACATCAATGAAGAGTTTCACACAATTCCTTAAATTCTATCTTCTAATGCTAGTTACTATTTTATTCAAAGTACTGATGCTGCATATAGTTTATCATCAATGAAAACATAAACAAACATGAGACCTATTCTTTCTCAAAAAGTATAAGAATTCTGACCAGAACAGTCAGATTACATTAGCTGCAAGGATAACAGATCTCTAGCAATGAGATATGACATGACTGTTAAAGTATCTTTAGTTGGAAGATGGTCCTGTTCATGGCAGGGGGTTTGGAACTGGATGATCTTTAAGGTCTCTTCCAAACCAAACCATTCTATGATTCTATCATTGTTAACTTCTAATCATTTCCAGTAGTCTAAGATTAAAAAAAATCAAAAACTGGATTTTCTACCTCCAAGATTGTTTACTATGTTTAGACATAGTGTGCCCCTTTAATCAAGACCATGTTTATATAATTGCATAAAAACAAAATTTGAAATAAAATATAATATAATATGTCTACTTGTATCATTGACTTTTTTTCTAGTTAAAGATAAATATTTCTCTGTACTCAAAATGTTTTGCTCTAGATTTACAACAATCTTTGTTAAATGCAGTAATTGGCAATTTGGAAATAATTTGTCTAAGTATGATTCTAGTAGTTTCTTCCCTGTATCAGTTCATTCAGACATTGTCAGACAACACACAGCTGATTTTGCCTTTTAGTATCTTATGTTGGTCCTAAATGTGAGTGGTCTTTTTATTACTGATTATGTAAAAAAAACCCATGAAAACATCAATTTTATGGAAAATTTCAACATTTCGAAGTTTTCAATATCTTCTGGGAGTACATTAGAAAAACATTCTGTAAATTGATGAAATTAAAGCAAATAGCATTTCTAATGGAAATTACAATTACTGTATTCATTGTTGCTGTCACAATAAAAATGTGTAAAAATAAATGTAAATATGTTTACATATTTATGTTTACTCTTTTTATTTAGCACATTTATTTCATTTTTATCAGTGATGTCACCAAAATCAATTTGATTTCTGGCCAAGAGTCTGACTGCAGCAAAGTATTTAAAGAGAACTTTTCTGATCAGGTCTAACAGTAGGCGTATGTCCCTGAAAGTAAACTGGCGTGCACTAGATAAATAGTCCATTTCACTTCAATTCGTGTACAAGATTTTCTGCCAAAATAAAGAAAACAGTGTCACAGTTTGGAAGCAGACAGAAGCACAAATCATACACTGGCAGGCATAAAGGAGTCGTGGGTCCTAGTGCAGATGAAGTCCTCCAGCCTCCAGGCGTAAGATATCACCACCTTGGCCATATGTGTCCCAGTTCAGAGAGCTGATGGGCAGTGGCTAAAAAAATGCTACTATTTCTTGATACTAATAATGTTAATTCACATGGTGATGAAAAATATATTACCTTATTTCTAAGCTTACCAACTTTTTACTTATACATAGTTGTCAACCAAGTTCAACTTACTTATAAAAGAGGAATTAATAAAATTATGCACTTCAAAAGTGCTTTTGTTTCATCAGTGAATAAAATGACATCAACTACTTTTTTTTTAAAAAAAGGCAAATCAAAATGACTTAGGGGGTTATTTAAGTAAAAGAGTATTTTATTATGAATATGTCATCATGTGATACATAAATCATTGAAGAAAAGCCTGTACTATAAGTGAACTCAGGGGATGTTGGAAAGGTTAAAGCCTAGATAAGTAATGAATGAGTGAAATAAAAAAGGAAAACTTTTTCTTGCTAAAGTAAGGTACTGTAATATGACAGATTTTTCATAGAATATATTTATTAATATCTTGAAGGAAAATTTTGCTTAGGAACTTACTCATTAAAGGGGGAAAATGAACTCGTGCTGTCATCACCTGCTGTTTCTACAGTTAATAGATTTTTCTTAGTCCACAATTTCTCTAGGTGTCTACAAGTGAAAAGTAACTTGACTGTATTTCTTCTCTTCCTCCAAGTATTCCTTCCCCTTGGCTCTCTGCCCACCACAAAAAAAAAAAAAGACATAGATCAAGATCTCAATTGAGTTTTGAAAATAAATATAGAATCATCTGCACTGTTCATAATTTCCAGGTTCATGTCATTGTCATTGAACAAAGAAAGGAACATGTGTGCAAAGTGGTATCAGGTTAAAGTTGAGTGTAAAATTTTGATATATTTGGAAAGTTAAGAATGATACAATATAAGCCTTGCTGTAAAAAAGAGCTGTGGTTAATGTTCTCAAAAATAATCTCAAATAACATCTTTGTGTTAATTTAAATTATTTTTCATATCATAATTTTTGAAGTAAGGAGTATTTTAAAATCATTAAATACCAGTGATTTACACCACCAAAGTTTAACAAGCATATTTAAATATGATTAGACATTTTATTACATCATTGGCCCTTAGCAAAACACAAAACCACAGAAACATATGCAATTGAAGTTCACCAATGGAGCTTATATGAAAAAAGCGTAATTTTATAATTATGTTATGAAAATTCACATAAAAGAGTATTCTAAAGCATATTTTACTCTTATTTCTCTCATACCCATGCAATTGTAACACTCCTAAATCCAGTATATGGTCAAATGTTAATATTGCCAAAACACCAACAAAATACTGTTTGAACTAGTATAAAGGATAGCAAAAAGAAGAAAAACAAAAACACAAAGCTACTAATAAAATCAAGAGACTTCAATAGCATCTGATGACCAGAACAGAGTTTTTAATGGTAAGCACTGGAAAGACTCTCTGAGTAGCTTTACTGGGGAATACAGCATGCATGAGCAAACAAGGCAGCAGCACTTTTCAGTTTATACCACACTTAGCCAGAACTCTTGCTCATGTTGGAGACAGAGGGTAACTGGATAAGTACAGCAGCTGGAGCACTGTATGTGCCTGACAGACCGACAGACAGCCCTCACACTTTCATTGACTGCTGAGCAGTGTGGAGGAGAATAGAGAAACAAAGCTGTTATGCTTAAATTATTGACAGCAGAATAACCAGCATCTAGCAAAAAGAACCATCAAGCCTCTTCTCTCAAGGCTGACAGGTGGGATTTGGTAGTATTAAAGACCTTGGTTTTACTGAAGCTCCTCGGTACTCAGCATGGCAAAGGAATGCAAAGCTTGCAAAGAAATAAAAGGATGGTTGAAAAAGAACCTTTAACTTTTACAGGTCAATTATCATATATGTCATGCTTATTTTTAAAACAAAAAAAGTAACATTCCCATAGACTACAGAAACCTGTGTAGACATAACACTATCCTTTCTGATGCTCAAAATGTGATTCTCTTCTACACAGCCACAGTAGGGATACTCATTTTCAATAGAAAGAAAAAAATAAAACTGCTTACCTCTGATCCAACACAAGTAAAAATATTGGATTTAGAGCAGAGTAATCCTTTTAAAAAAACCCACCATCTTAGCACCTCTTGTTTCAGCTGAAGTATTTTGAATTTATCCTTCTTGGAAAGAAATTCAAGGCACAGCCTAACCAAAATTTGACCATGAACGAGTTAAGATTAGGGATAGATTTTTAAATTAAAAATAAAATTAAAATAAATGTAAAAACTGCATTTATTTCAAACATACTCTGGAAAAGATCCTATGATGAAAATGATGAAATGAAAAATGCAGTGTTCAGTAACCATCCTTCTACGAGATGCATTGATCTGTGTTGGACATCTCTGTACTGCTGACTTCAGTCCTGTATCTTTAAGATCAGAGAGATTTTACTTGCTGGGTCTATTTGAGAGTTTCAGATTGATCTTTTAGCCACGCTTGTAGCTTCTTCCCATCAGGTACATGACAAAATCCAAGCAGCTACAATCCATGAAATGTGTCCTTCCCCTACAGACACACTCCAGAAACTTTCTCTGTGATTTTATTTCCTAGTCTGACTGTCCTGAGGTTACCTTATGCCAGCCTCCCAGTCTGTTTGTCATAATCTCCATACTGGTTTTAGCCTTCCCTTGTTCCCCTTTCTCTGTCTTGCAATACAGATATTGATCTTTAGTTTGGTTGGTGGCCAGGCTCCCAGCCTAGCCATTTGTCTTCTCTGGGATGGCTGTTCCAGTTCCCAATCACCCTCTGAGTGAAAAACATTTTTCTAATATCTAACCTAAACCTCCCCTGACACAACTTATGGCTATTTCCTCAGGTTCTGTCACTGGTCACCACAGAGAAGAGATCAGTGCCTGCCCCTCCTCTTACCCTCACAAGGAAGTCGTAGACTGCAATGTCTCCCCTCAATCTTCTCTTCTCCAGGTGAGCAGACCAAGTGACCTCAGCCACTTCTCATACAGTTTCCCCTCAAAGCCCTTCCCCGTCTTCGTTGCCCTCCTTTGGACATTGTCTAATAGCTTAGTATCTTTCTCATATTGTGATTTGTCTTTCTTATAAATTCACACAATAAATGTAATATCAGAGTTTTGAGATGTAACAGAAGTAGGACTAGTACCGCTTGCAACAAAATGTACCATGGAAGCTTACGCAGAGCTAAGCCAGGCAATTTAAAGAAACCAGCTAAGTAAAGTAAAGAAACAATGAAGAAAGGAACCGAAGCAGCCAAGCTGGTAACACTAAGTTGTTGTATAACCCAGTGCATTGTCTTAAAGGCATTCATAAAATGGTCATTCCTTATGAACTTTGGGGGCTCCAGACAGAAATGACCACCAGACACCCTTGGTGAAGCCCCTCAGAGACCTCATAAGGATATTGATATATACTAATAAGTGTTCAGAAATGTCATGAATATGTAATAGGATTGAGGGATATGAAAATGATAATCATGTAATGCAAACATATAAGCTGTAGCTGAGATGTCACAGTGTGCACTTTGGCAAAATGATTACCAGTGTCCCCAGATGTGCATAAAGAATGCCTGGCTGCTAAAACTTACAAATTGAGTCTTAGAGGTTTCTTTTAAGGGCTGATTTTAGGCAACAGTTTATTTGTTTTGTTATACTAGAAATTCCACAAATGAAGAGGAATCCAAAGCAGAGAATAATTTAGAAGGTGCAATGCCAAGTACATGATCTCTGGTTATTACGAAAACACAGATGGAAATAGGGAAGAAAAACTATTTCAATGTATTATATTGTAAAAATCCTGTAGAGGTACACCAAGAAGATGAGCAATTAGAGTCCTAGTGTGCTCTATATCATAGAACTGCCCTGTTGAACAGAACAAAGTTGATGTTTTCACTAATTTACCATGCTTTGCAAATGGTGTAAAACACCATGTCACTACACTGAACATGTCATCACCGAGACATTATACAGTAAAATATTAAGGTTTCAAAGTTTGAGTTTGAGTCCATGCAGTTGTTCTACCCGGTATAAACTAACTGTTTACCTCCGGCTCAACAGATATTAAATCTATATCCTGCTACGTAGATCACTCCTTTCAGATGGTGAAGAATTTTGTTCCTAGTCCAGATTTCAATTGAGGGCACAAATCCTCATACGTCATATAGCTTTGTATCATATATCTTTCCAAGTCTTAGTGGGTGCCTCATCCAACAGGCTATAGTTTACTCTCATCTGGGTCAAGAAATACCACCTTATCAACATTTCTGTGAGAAGCAGACATATGAAAGGTCTAACTCTTCCTCAATTGTTTCTTCAGTAGGTTCTAGAGACAGTCTTCTCATGCCATGAAAAAAGTCATCCAAGTGGTGCATTAGTCAATTAGTAAGTAAAGGTAAAAAATATTCCTTAATTTGGTTGAATTCTAGGTTTCAAGTTTATATTCCAGCAAATCATGCTTGTTTTATTACAAAAGCATGTAAATGAATGCATGAAAAAGCTCTGAAAGGCTTAACAATTCATTTGTTAAGAATCCTTTCCACAAACACTTAGCAGAGGAATATTTTATGTCCATCTAATGATCTAGGTTATAAAAATGTGTTCATTAGAATTCATCTTAGGTGATCAAAACTACTAAGAGGCTATGTCTTGTTACACAGTGAAGGTTGAAGCCTTTGCAAATTCAGCTTTTTCCCACAAGATGTTTATGTTCATCAGTGCAGACATGCTGAATAGTCAGGCTAGCATAAATATTTGTTAATCCGTTTTGATAATGCCAGCATTATTTAGGTTACTCAAGTCATTAGCTACACAAAAAAGGAACTGCAAACATATGAGGTCTTTTTCCACTCTGATTCATTTTCATAGTACTTAATCTCTGAGGTTTAAGAGATCCTTCTTGTTTTCCTTTTCAGTGATTAAAAATACCTCATTTAACACTTTCATACTTCAAATTCAGCATATTTCATGCAATATTATGTATTCCATTGCTTATGTATTGTAACTGCCTTTTTATAGTGCAAACTGTCATTAATATCTTAGAGCTCTCCTACCTCAGCAGCTCCTGACAGGATGTAAACCTATGAGTGAGGTAAAACTATTCAGTGTGGGTAGTAAAACTCCCACTCACAAGCAAATTACGGGGCACACTTAAAATTTTTCAAAGGCTTGGGAAAAAACAAAAGGGGAAGGAGGGAATGTCTGTCACTTCTTAATAAGCATTGATGAATAAATAAGCAAGCAGTCAGAAACCTAAAAAACAGTAAAAATATAAAACTTAAGAAATAACAAAGTGGATGAGGATAGATAAGCAACTTCACAATGGGACAATTTTCTGAAAGCATGTGTTACCCCTCAGAGGTGCTATGTAACAATTTTAGTTCTTCTCACAGAATAAGAAGTTTCTGTAAAGTGATTCTCCACTAAGTCTGCTAGTAAGATAATGCTGAAACTGAAGAAACTCTTCTGAAACCTTTCAGTGAAAGCATCATAAAAGGACAAAGAACATGGGTATTCTTTCTTATCTAACCCTAGAAATAGTTTGGTGATTTGTTTAATTCACAGTTTTCTAATCTGAGCATCTTCATGTCTAAACCTAATTGTGACCCAAAACTAGGGGAATAATCCTTAAAAGAGTTTAAAGAATCCAGTATGGAAGACACATCCAAGTGTGTCTAATAGCAAGCCATAGAACTGGGTTGCTGAAAAGAAACAGATGCAGCCACTCCAGGAAAACAAAGTTGATGGTGTTGCTGGCATTGTTTTCCAGTATTCAAAAAATTTGTGAATATCTGTAAATAGGATCCCTGGGTTTTCAGCAATAGGTAAATTGAACCCAAATGTAATATATTCTTCAAAATTTCCATATAGATTATAATATAAACCATTCAATTCTGCTAAGATTATAGCAGAAAAATGCCAAGTTCTTGGAGTCAAGACATATACAAAACTATATCCTCTCTGGAAATAAACTCTGCTTGTTATTACCAGAAAGAACAATGATTACTCACAATTCTAGGAGACATCACATGCATGGGAAAAAAAAAATTAGAGGTTATTATGTTATCTTATTGCTTCTTAGAGGAGAAAATAAGACTGTTCTTTGGGCAACTCACATAAACTAATAATGTAAAATTACTTAGGCCAATGAGACATTCTTCTTGTAAATACATCCAGGAGCATAAGGGAAAAGTCCTTCTATCTGTAATGTTGAGTAAATTTGCATCATATAGTTTTCCAAGTCTTAGTGAACGCTTAGGGAAAGCGTTTCTGAAGATGGAATCTCTCTATATATTTCATCCTTGAGTTCCTCTCAATATTTAGGTTTTTAGTTGGTTGTTTCATGTTTCTTTTTTTTTATTCACATCTATTGTCTGGATAGATACTTCATCCTTGCCTCTGGGGACTCCAAAAAATAGGTATTCACAGGGAATAAGGAAATTCTGACCACTTGCTACGTATTGTCATGTTCAGCAGTAACCTGAATTTATGAGGTAGGACTATGTCACAGACAGATGCTGAGAAGGTTCAGCTTGCTTTTAGAGTATGGAGTTTGACCCTTTCTTACTGCAACTGTCACTAAATCCTCCATCACCTCCTTTCTGAGCCACTGACATATGAAGTTGCCACAAAGTAGCAGGGTAAAAATTATTTTCAGCATGTCTACTGTTTTTTCTCTTAAATGCATTGAGACACCAGGCTGTCAAATGGGCTATGGGTTACTGCACTGGTCAGGAGCCAGGTGGCAAAGACAGTCTATTGAAAAGTCTCAGAAAATGGAACAGGTAAAGCTGAAACACAAATATAAAATAGTGTGTGCACGCTGGCAATGCAAGAAATGGGGGAGAAAATGGCACTAGTAGACTTTCCATAGGATGCAGGAGATCTGCAGAGATCATGATTCTGTTATCTATGTTTTCTACCACTCAGGTAAGAAGACTTACTTAGGAATCAAGTGCAAGGATCATTATTGGGGTTTACAGACAAAAATCATTGCAGCAGAGGAACTTATAGCTCTATATGACATTTGACTTTAGTAACCATGCAAAAGGTAGAATTAGGTATTTAGTATGAACAGTATTATGTGGGTATCAACTGGTTCGCATTTAGCAGCTAAAAACAAAACACAGACTTTCAGAACTGCAGACTTTTATGAAAATTCAAGTAAAATATTTCTCTCTATAACCAAATCTCCTTGCAGAAAGACACATTAGGATTTCCAGCTGAGAGGCATTAATATGTTAGTCAAGTCTTTTGCACACATGGCATTTAGTGTAGCATGTATAATGCAGCATTTGAAAAGTTGCCTGACTCTCTTAGGGTGGTAATTATTTCTGTAATTTTGAAACCTGGTAGGATATGGGCAACATCAGTAATTATAGGCCAATTTTCTTAATTAATGCAGTCTGCAAAATACTTATACAAGCAATAGCAAAAATTATTAGAATAAATTCATACCAAAATTAATTCATAAGACTCTCCCTTGACCTCATTAATGAAATTTGCAGTAAAAGTAATGAAGTGATAGATATAGTATCACCTAGAGCAAAGGGACCAAATTCAAAATTTATTAGTGTAATATGTTTTTACCACAGTACAACCAGACAATGCAAAGGAAAAAAGAAAACTGATTTCTCTGGAAACATATTTTCCTAATTAGTTTAACCTACCACTGATAGCAAAGAATTCTGTGGTTTTTTGTTTATTTTTGGCAAATAAAATCAAGTAATCAGAAATTTCCATTATCATTGCCAGTTTTCAGTCATGATGAATACAAACTTTTAGAAAAAACTGATTTAAAAAATTCAAACAAAATTACAAATTGGGAATAAGGATTATAATCTTTCACGCTCACTGCAACACAACTGAAATGACCTAAGCAGTTGAGATCATTAGGTCTGAACATTGAAATCAAGAGGAAAAGAACCCAACCCAATATCAGAGGAATTTAATCAGTATTAAAATTATTATGTCCTCATGTATTTATGTACCATTGTGATATGTTTATCACCATTTACTATGGAGATTTATATCAGAAAGTAGTTGATATCTAGTATTATTAAAGAAAAATGTCTATTTATAAAAGATAAGAAAGGAAACTGAAAGTAACAAGATGGAGAAATATCTAATAAGATGAAACATTTTGATTACTTGCTGACCTTCTTTCAGTCACATTTGCTAAGAAACATAGCAACTTATCTGATTGTGTATTGACAGATACTATGTCGTATTGGAAATAAAAATTCCTTGAGGGAAAAAAAGGGCTCCAAGGCCTTCAGGGTTTTTCCAAATCAACAACAAAGGCACCAGGGAAATGAAAAATTTTCTGACTTTTAAAATATATTTCAATTTTTTTATTACAAAGAAGCTCATTATTTTTCTGTTAATGGTTACTTCTCTCTCTTAAATTAGTCTCCTATGGAAACAAGAGCAACAGATTATGAAAATTTATATAAACTACTACAATGGTATACAAAAATATAATAATTATTGATATAATCCTAGAACAAGCCTTAAAACATGGATATACATCTAGAGATCTGGTATTAGCTAGGATAGATTGGTTCCACTCTGTTGCATTTTGCAAAGTTGTGCTGGCATGGAGTGAATTTAAAGTGAGTTCATAACACAGCATGCAAGTATACAGAACGAGTAATATACAAATTTGTAATCCTACCCCATGAAGCACAGTCTATCACCACTCTGTCAGCAAAGCTTAGAGATGTTTAGAGATGAGAATTTTGTCTTTAATTGTAACCTAGGGTCTTGGACAATCAGCTTCTGCCACATGTCAGCCTCTCTTTATCTGCACAGCTCAGGGAAAACTTCAGGGGAAGGCAGAACTTCTGATAAAGCCATCCTCAGAGCAGCTCTATTGCAAGTGCAATACTATGAGCAGTTCATCTCAGCTTGTGTCCAGCCAACAATACAGCTTAAAATTCATCCCTGCACTTTCTTACTTGCCAGAACTTGGTCATTTAACTTAAATGGATACACAACGTGGCTTCACATGAAGCTGCACTGAGGAAAGTTCAGGCTTGACATTAGCAAAAAGTTTTTCACTGGTAGGATGGTCAATCACTGGAACAGGTTCCCCAGGGAAGTGGTCACAGCACCCAGCCCATTAGAGTTCAGGGAGCACCTGGACAATGCTTTTAGTTATATGATTAATTTTAGGTAGGTGTGTCAGGACCAGGGACAGACTTATGGTGATTCTTATTGGTCCCTTACAACTTGAGATATGGTTCTACAGAATGCCCACGCAGATCAACCACTGAAACAACATCAGACTAATTGTGTCTGTGTGTTTTAACCATATGTGCACAATTTCAAGAACTTCAATGCTACGTGTCCTCTTTTCCAGAGAACTTATGGTCAGATATAAAACAAATCCAAGCATCTTTCCAGATAATATATGATTCAAAGAAATTTCAGATCACATAAGAAAGCCAGGAGTTCCTATTGCTAATTATCCATGATCACAAAACAAGTTGTCATATTCTCTTCTTTTTTTTGTTTATTCATAAATTGTGACTGAACCAGAAAAGGGCTGGTAAATGTTGTAAGAAACCTCTGGAAAGACAGAGATCCTGTGCTATTTGCTCCTGGTAGTTCCCGGTATGCTGCCAGCTCTGAGCTGCTGGAAACTAATACTGCGATGCTGCTGTGCTCACTAACTCCAATGGACTATACAAACAGGGTAGCAACCATATTTTAAAAATTCTTTAGAAGTGTATTAGTAAATAAAAAATCTTAGCAACAAGGTACTGTCTTTTAAATTTCCCAGGCTTGTCAAATCATCTTGACAGCACATCATGCCTTGTTACACTGGCATATTAGATAAAGGTGAATGCCAAAATAAGAACGCGTGACAGGCTAATTATCCTGGCCTCAGTATCTTCTTAACTTTCAGTATTTCTCCAGTATTATGAAATGTTATATTAAAAAAGTACCAAAATTGCAGTTATTTATGTACAGCTCCAGAAGATCTTATAGTTCACACAGGCTAGAATTTATTTTCCAGAGTACCAATTTTGTATTTAATTCCAAAGCCTGATTATGCATTTCAAGTTTTGAATGTACATGAAGCATGGGCTTATTAAATTGATTTAAATCATGATTTTTTTTCTGTTAGTAGGAATCTTAAAAAATAATTACCAGATGAAACTCATCCTAGCAATAGCACAGAAAACCCATGATGTTTTTCTGAAAGCTTTGAATTTGGAAGGTTTTAGCAGGGGTGAGGTGATAAGTGAAGATCTATCAGTAAAGACTGACTTAACTCTAACCATCTATCGAATGTTTCTCTGACACTTTAAAAGAATTTCCTGCAGTAATTGCTTCCCCAGATAGTTCTCCTAGGTCTGAAAAAGTAGGTAGTCTCTACTCATCAGTATTTTTCCTAACATTCTGTCACATTTCACAAGGTTGGCCAGCTGCAACATTGTCTCTCTTCCTACTTCCAGTGGATGGTTCAGGAACCATTCAATTAAGTGAAAGTTTGTTAGTATCAAATACTTACTCACTCTATCTACATTTGAACCTATGCCAGTACAAGATAAATTGAAAATGAGATATATGAGAACTCATCCTCATCACCATAGTGATGATTTTCCATCTCTGCCTTTATAACTGTGGCTTTCCCTTGAATGCACTTGCTTCTTCGGAAATTTAATCCCTTACATAGGAATACCAATAACATGGCAATTTTGACTTCTGAAATATAAATTATATAATAAACAAACGCCCTCCAAAATATAGGTACTGTATTCAGAGATACTGAATCCTGAAAGCTTCTTTTATTAATGTTCAAATCCCATAATTGCTTAAACAATGTGCAGTCTTAATGAGCATACAAAGATTTAAAAGTTGATATAAACTGTAATTTTATTTATACATAAGTAGAATTAGGTATTCAGCTAAGAAATTATTGAGATAATTTGGAGATGAATTCCTAACAACATCAAGCTGCAACAAAACAAGAGAAAATGAGCAAATTATAACCTTTAAGACTGATGATGAAAGAACAACTATATAATTTCTTGTGGTTTAATGGTTATAATAAATAAAATATAAATTGTCATCTCCTTACACTTGTCAATATGTATTTCTTAGTATTAGAATTAATCCAATTAACATTAACAAAATTACTGTGAAGTTGCTTAGAGATATTCAATTCTTGGAAGCTTCATTTACCATGGATACCCAGGATAATTTGTGAAATCATTCTTTCTATTTCCAAATTGGGAGATATTCTTCAGTGAAGTAATACAAGCAGTGTTCCATGTCACTTGCACCTTCAATATTTCTGGTGCAGTTTGTATCTTAATAAACATATAGATCTGTTCTGGAGTTCCAAAGATTTTTTTAAGAAGGTATCTAGTTTGACTGAAAAATTGCACATGAACTTTTATTTATTTTAGATGAAAAATTGCTGAGCAAAACAAAAACCTGAACATGCATGTTCTTGGTAGCCTATAGGAAAAACTACTAAGGTGATAGCACTTAATAACAAGGACTATTGAGTTAAATCAGCAAAATCCGATAGCACTGGCATGCTTCCAGAAGGGAAAGGATGAACTATAAACTCTTGTTTCAGAAATCACAGCATATCAGCTGTAAATTTCTAAAATCGTGACTATTTTCAAAATTCCATTATTATTTGCTAGAGTTGACAGGAAGGAGTGTCATTGCTAACCACCTTGTCTGCCACCCAGCAAAGTTTGTAGCTTGAGTTTACAGGAAATACGTATAGAATCAGTCTTCCTAGTTCATTTTTTCCACTCAGTGAAATAACACCTATCTAGGTAATGATTTGACATAGTAAATAACTACTGACTATAGGTTAAACTCATCTCTAAAGCCTATTTCAGTGACATTTGAAGTTTGGTGCATGTTTTGAGTACACTGCTGAACTGGAATTCTAGGTTAGCCTGCTAGCAGGTGCTGTTACATCCCATGACAGCCAGACAGTCTTTCCTGACAAGTGCTGTCAGTTCAGTGTACTGAAATATCAGACATAACAGCATCATGCAGTGTGTACCTACATTTTAATGTGAACAACATTCAAAATTTCAAGATCAATTTACACCTGTTTGTCTTTCTAACAGAAACATATACATATTAGGATACATAACGAGTTTCCGTTGTTCCACTGTTAAACATGAAATATTGCCTGAGGTCATTTCTCTAGCATTTTTCTGGAACAGTTGAAATTGTCTTCAATATTTGGAAACAAGAATAATCACAAAACTGTCATTTCTTCAGAACAACCTACCACTAATTGCCAGTGTTCTTTAATGCAATGAAAAATGACCTAGTGTTTAAAATTATGATTAAAAACTTGATACTGTTAATTAATTAATTTTATACTATTAATTAATAACATTAACACCTTTAGTTCTACAACCTAGGTTATAGTTATAGCATATTGTTCATAATGTGTTTGCAAACTTATTAGTACCTAAAAAAAAAAAGATTCAAGGTCTGTATTTCTTAATCAATTTGACAATACAAAACAAATATTAATTGTTCTTTTCTGCATTATTACAGCAGGAGTCAATATCAATATGAGCATAGTTCCACTTGGAAGTTCAGAGAATGATTTTTCATCCCAAAGACAATGATTTTTTAATCCATAAAACAAATATCTAAGTCAGTTTATGGCAAGCTGGGCTCTTGTAAATTCTCTCTACCTAAATCCAAGCAGAGCTCAGGCAACAAACTGAGCAGCAGTCACATAAGAGTGAGGTGTCTCACTCTCTATAGCCCATAGCTCAATCATTTCTGCAGTAGATAAAAATATATGCAGTGTCGGGTACATTAACTACCACCACCAGGAATTTTAGCAGAATCTGAAGCTCAAAAAGCAAATAGGTCTAACACCTCCAGGCTAAAACATGATACAAATAACTCAGCTCCCTCCTTTTGGCTCTGAACTGGAACCAAGGCTTCCCCTCCACACTGAATACTGAGTTGAGCTGGAGTGTCTCTCATGCCACTACAAAAGTTTTTCTGCCTAGTTTCATACTATCAGTAGGGACAGTGGGATGCATATTTACAGCTTAGCTTGTTTCTTTCCAAGTGTCTTGGAAAATAAGAACTGGGTGTCTAAGTCTGTTCAGCGAAGGATGCAACTGAAACTACATCTTATTTTTCTGGAAAGTACTCTGAACACAAGACATTTTATAAAAATAGTGTAAAATCTACATATTCTCTGTTACCAGAGTGTTAAAATAAGATGGTGAGTCAGAGTATTTGCTTTGAAATAATGGCATTGGCAACCACTGTCACAGGAATATTCTGGTCTGTGAACAATAGGTCACTTAATTAAATGCATGGTGGATTTCTACTTCATAAGTATTTTCAAAAATAAATTTCAAAAAGAATCAAGGTAATTTTATAACCAGTTGAAGCACTTACAATGCTTAATCCTTCTCTGTACTACAACTGTTATCTTTAGTCTACTTGGTAGTAGTTAAACAAATTTCTTTCTAAATAATTACATTGGTACAAATCAATAAAAAACCCCATATCTTCTTCAAGCGGAGGTAGGAGGTAAGAAAGTTTTCTCTCAAAGCATTTTTCTTATATTTCTCTGAATAATTATTAAAAAAAGAAATCTAGTTTGCATCTGTGTTATTTTACTCCCTTTGCAATGGAGATGACAGAAAAAAAGGAAAGAACATGAGGAAAAAAACAGAAAAATCAAACATTATATAAAAAAATGCCTTTGTCTTTTAGTATGTTACTAAATTTACTAAATAGATAGGTAGAAAAATAAAATATACCATGTGACAGATTAAGTGAAACACATGCTTAAATAACATATAGAAGCAGTACACTTTACTCCACACAATGAGGGAAAAAACCCCACCCCATTTTAGATCTTTTTTCTTAATCTCATTTTACCTGCAAAGACCATATTTACTAATTATTATTTCAAACGATTTTTTGTAGAAGGAAGGTTTATTTGTATAATTTTACTCAAGTTTGTGTTCTATCGTTGACTAGTGAAACCATTGAAAACAGCATGTAAATACCAAAAAGAAAAAGATAATTTTTTCCTTCTATTTAAGATTTGGTATTGAAGGAATATGTAAGTCAGCAGCAACAGTAATTATTTGAGTTAGGAGAAAGGATATTGAAGTGTTAACCTTGAGGTTTGAGAGAAAAATGAAGGGCATTAAAAGTTTCCAAGGTACTGAAGAGATAATGTACATTCAAATGTATTTTGTATTTCATAAAGTTGAATCTCCACGCTTAGGATAAATTACACCAACTTGTAGAGAAATTTCTATACATGTTATACTGACAAACGGCACATTTTATCGGAGTTTGAAAATGAGAGTGGGGGAGGGGAATGGGAAAAATATAAATGAGAAATATTTTAGCTTGCTTATAAATATGAATATTCTTTGGAAAATTCAGAAAGTTTAGGCCTCAACTAGTGGTTTGAAAACAATTCTGGTAATTTATCTAAAGGATAACTAGTTCCCATCGAAGACACACTATGGCTCCTCCTAAAAGCAGGCCTCCTACAGACTGCAATTGTCAGCCCACATCTGTGCTTGAATCAAAGTTTCAGGCCTGAGCATTCAGAATCTGAAATATGGCAGGGAAGAAAACTTCAGCCTGTCTTAACATTTAGAACCAATTTAAACCTTACTCGATCTATCTCCTGTGCTCTGCGGGTGTCAGCTCTCTGGCCAGCTGATTCCCTCACCACGTTGCCATTTTACCTTGCAGCCCTGTTATAAGTTTAGTGCAATTCAGAATTACTGGTGTCTACTGCAACTGCAGGGCAGGATGGAAGTCAGGGTGTACACATTATGCTTTAACATTTATCTGTAAAGTGTAGAAAGTGCTACCACAAGAAACTTCACTATGATAAATACTGATTTGTTAACTCTTGTTAGTCAACGTTAATGTTTAGCTATGGAATGATATTTTGCTAAGTCTCAGACATCCTCTCATCACAAATTTCCCCTTTGTTGTATGTAGCATTCTCCATCACAGACCTTTCTTTACTAAGAATAGGAATACAGCACTGACAAGTGAATTTTGGAGTGGCAGAACAAAAACTGTGGTCTTCGTCAGATTAATGTCTCATGAAGAATTCTCTAATGTATAAAATTATGTGAATTCTGACTAAACTTTTTGATAGCTGAAGCATTCACAATATCTTTCTCAGACTTGACACTCAGCAAGAGGTAAAACATCAACATCTGCTTGCTCCGTTTTCACAGGGATTGGAGAAACCCCCTCCCTTAAGATAATTTGTGAGATTTCAAAAAAAAGTGATCATGATTTAAACTCGGTCAAGAAAACCAACAAAACAAAGTCTCTTACTGAAATACAGAGACATGGTGCATTAAGAACTAGTGCTTCCATATATTCAGCAAGCATTATCTGAAAAAAAAACCCAAAACAAATGCTCTGATACACAGAAATCACTTTAGGGATTTTTTACAAGATATTCAAAAGAAGAGATCACACTGGATAAGGAAATAAAAAAAAAATTACACTGGATTAAAAGTGCAGCCAAATAAAAACTTACGATAAATGGTAGAAATTATAACAACTTTAATGAATGCAAATTAGGAATTACAAATTGAAGAAAATTGGTAAAGTGAGTACAGGGACACAGTAGGAAAATAGCACAAATAACATATGAATCTGAGAAGGGTGTTTTGAATGTAGATGTTGAAAAACAGTAAACCTGATAACTGCATTAATACATTCCACACAAGAAAGAATGGATAACACCAGGAAAACCCAATAGTTTCTATAGCATGCTAGAAAAGGAGTGGTGAGAAGGGAAAGCTGAGTCATCAATCATAAGAACATTTTTTAAAAATTCGGTATTTCACCCTCATAGTCCAAACAAGTGTCAATTATCCCATGTCATCCTAGATACTCATTTCTAAAACTCAGAACTAAAATTAATCTTCTAGCATGGGAAAGACTGTAACTTTGTACCATCCTTATTCATCTTTGTAAGCTCCTAGTCTCTGTTCTGTTACCCTTAAAATAATTTAGCCTTAAAATTGTTTGACCTGTGTACTACTCATTTCTGGATGCAGAGACCATTTTCTCATTAATGAAATACAGTTCCTAGTTATTTGGCTTGTTCATGCAATTTCAGGAAGTAAAATTAGCATTATACATTAAGTTGATACAAGAAGTAGACTGGAACAATCATTACAGCTTTCCTTCTTGTGCCATCTGGACATCACCTTTCACAATATTTTAGTAAGAATTTTTTTGTAGCAAACCAATTTACACTATCTGTAATACTTCCACAGCTGCAAGTAATAGCTAACCTTATTATAGGTATTCTTTAGAATAACCTTATTATGGGTATTTCTTAGAATACGATCTGCAGTAATCCTGAGAGTGGAGTTTAAGGGAAGTGAGGTGGACAGAAGAATTACAGTCCTGGGCTTCAAAAAACCAAGCTTTAGCCTTTTCAGGCATCTTCTTCCCAGCATCCCAGGGGAAACTGTATTGGGGGAAAAAGGGTCAGGAGAGCTGGCTGATTTTCACAGTCTCTCAGAGCAGAGGAATGGTTCTCTCCAGTGTGCACGGAGACAAGCAAGCATGGCAGGTGGCCAACACAGGTGAACGTGGAACTCCTGTGTGTGTTCAGCGAAGAGCAGATGCTACTTAAGGTGGAAGCAGCAGCACAAAGACATTACCTGCACATGTGGGAACAGTCAGGAAAGCCAAAGGTCAGCTGAAACTGAAATTACAAGAGAAAAGAAGAAAAGCAAAATGAAAGCTGTTTTCATCAGTAGAAAAGGGAAAGGTAGGCAGAATTTAGTCAAAGAAAAGAGTTTGGTATCACTTAACCCATTTGGTCATACAAAAGTCTCAGGTATCAGATAATGTCATGAATAAATGTTTTAAATTGCTCAAAGAATCACCAGTAAAGGTATCTCTCCTAGATGAGAGCAGTACTCCTCAATATTCTAATTTCTGTAACAGATTAATTAATTTACTGGAGCTGAAAATTTTAATGTTGTGTTAAATTATATGTCTTTTATTTCTTATTAAGAAGCTTTAGGAGATAAGCCCCCTTTTTCAAACTGGTCTTAATTTGAAGTCAAAATGGCTAAAGAATACCAAAATAGAAAGTAATGATGATACTTATAATAAAAGTATAAAATGCTTCCAGCTGATTTTATGATTTTTTAATTTGGTGTACTCCTAGGAAGATTAGAAATATGTAAGAACATTGTCATCCTAAATGGTACTCTCGCTTCCACCCTTGTCTTTTGTATATTTAAGTTAGTGAGAACATTGTATCACCTGTATTCTCTTCCATGATCAATGCAATAAGTTTCCAAAAGTGATATTTGCATAATTACACATGCAGAGCAACAAAGATAAATTACCGCATATCTAACAGGAGAGCATTCTCTTTTCTCACCATTGCTGAAAACTATTTGGCAGCACTAAATAGCAATGTAGTATCCCAGATGTTGTCTCAATGACAGGATCGTCTAAATTCATTGTAAATTTAAATGGCAACAGTTATAGGAGTTATTCTGCACTTAGGCTTGTATAGCTGGCAGATGTAGGAGATGATATTTAGAAAGGAATGGCAGCTTTTGAAGACCAAGAAAGATGAGAAAAAAGAAGATAGTATGTAGGTTCTATGTAGCATAAGGATTCAAAAGCCTTAAGTAATTTTAGGGAAGATCTAAAAGAAGCTAACATTATAAAAATACTTTAAAACATTACTCTTTCTGAAGTTTACAAGTTTTCAAAGAAATTCATTCAGACACCTGATGCAAGTAAAGCATATAATCTTTTTGGATGCTATTTCATTACAAAGTCAGCTCAGAGGATTAGAGTGCTCAGGTTTACTTAGTGTAGGCCATCAGAATGAAAAGCCATAGCTGAGACCAAACAAGATACTGCACCTTGATGTTGCAGACTCTTCTAGAAACATATCCTATGATTCATTTTTGCATGATTTATTCCAGTTCTTTCCCAAAATACCAGAGAAAACCCACAGATTAATCTGGTGTAAACAGTCCTGCTTTACTAAAATCAAGAAATTAGGCCAGTGATAGAGATTCTTTATTAAAAGGACCATCAAATGAAAACAACAAAAAATGGAAAGCAATAGATTTTCCCAAGTTCAAGTAAAATGAAGTAAAAAACATTCAGAGAATAATTTTCTTGGAAAAATAAACTAAAGAATGCATATAGCTGATGTGTCATTGCATTAAAACATTCTGATGACATGTAAAGACTAAGTTACCATATTCTAGTGTATCTGTGATATACATAGAGCTCACAGTGTTCATTTCAGTTCTAAGATAGATATTTAGAAACAGCATCTGAAGCCTCTGACCCTTTCTAATACACAAATTTTACTATAACAAGCAGCCAGTTGGTAAAACTATTGCAAACAAAAAAAAACAAAACCGAATACCTTATATCCTTTTGCAATCAAGGCTTTTCTGCCTCAAATTTTTCTCCCCTCTTTTGTGATCCACTTAGCGAGAGCTGAACTTGAAGGCATTTAGAGTTCAAGGTGAATGTCAAGTTTCATCTCAAGTGATTCCAGAATCTGTACATTCTCAGTCATACATATTTTGTATGTGATTCTCTGCAATCAGCAACTGCCATATATATGAAGATAAGAAAAAAACTTTACAATTTATTTTTCTACACAGAAAAACTGATGCATATCTTTAAACTCTTCCTTTTGCATCCTTGAAGAATGACATTCATTTTTTTACTTTTCTAAAAAGAAATTTTTATTGTAATTTTGTATTTCAGTCACTGCAGTTCCTTCAACCTCTAATGGTTAGATGCATTGCTAGAAAGAAGGAAATTACAAAACTCTAAAAATTAAGTTGATTTGTATTAATTTATCTACCTAATTCATACAGAATAATGTTCTTTATTAGCTTCTGCTCTGAGAAAAGAAATGCCTCATTAATTTTAAACACGTCAATCTGAAAATGCTATGCATGTCAGATAGAATAATGACTGACATTACAGAGAGCACAATAAACTGCACAGAAAATACAATCACCCATTATTCACTGTCATGTGAATTTATACTCATGTGTGTAAATACACTTTTTTTGTACTATGAAAGCCTTCAAAATTTTAAGAGTAACTATGATGTAGAGGAGGAGAGAGATAAATGATAGAGATATAGAAATTCATATAGAGACTGATAAAATACTGACTTTTGAATATCTTTGAAATAATTATTGCTATCTTGCATACACTGCTCACCCTTGGTCCACAGACCTAGAGATCTCTGCACAGAAAGCAGTCAAGTTGGACAGATTTGATTTATTCTTGGTAAATCCATGCTGGTCTGTTCCCACTTACTGGTTTTTCTCGTTTCTGGAAATTACTTCCATGTGAATGCAATGTTATATTATGTTACTAGTGTAGGTCTGCTAAGTATATCTAGCTGTCCTATTTAATTTCTGAAATCCGATAATTTCAGAAGTGTATTCTTCTTGAGTTTGTTACAACAGAAATTGTATTTCACTTCTTCTTTCTTGTTATACAAGCATGGAAATGTCACAAACAGCCTGACTGATTAAAAATCTGATTGAATGGATTGAAAATAGGGAAACAAAAAAACGGTAGTTTCATAATATATGCAAATGTCAGCTAGGTAAGCTTTTTTTTTTTGAAGATATCAGCTATCTAAATGGTTCTGAAGAAAAATAAAATCTGTCAATATGTCTGTTAAAGCACACCCCCATGCCACCTTTTTGGAGTCCCCATGGAGGCTTGCTCATCTCATTTAATGTTAATAGTCACATTGTGTTACTTGATTTATTGCAACTAATTTAATTTGAAGGTAAAAACATCAAAGGGAGTTGGAAAAAAACCCAACCCTGATCATGTGGAATATGTGAAAAACAGTAATTCTCAAAGAAGTAAAACCAAGAACAAATTGAAATAAGGTTTATGAGGGGAAAAAAATGAAGTACTATTATGAGGTGTGTTTTTATCATTGTATACAGTTACTTTGAGGCATTTCCTCTGCAATAGCCAAGTTATATTTGCTGTTCTACAAGTATGAATCATTCCTCATGTCTTGCCTCAATATCTACTCATTTATTAATTTATACATTAAAAAAAGCATCAGCCAACCATTCAGTTGATAGGAAGATCACACTGGAAAAGACTAACTAAAGACTTATAAATTGCTATCAGCTTTGTATTAGCTATTACAGCTCTATTTTTCTGTTAAAACAGGTTATCTTTTCTCTGCAAATAATAATTGTTAAGGCCTGACAACTAAAGTCTGTTCACAGAAAGTTATAGTTCTACACAGATCTCCCATTTTTCTCGAATAAAACCTGTTATCAGGCTAAATTAATGTACATAACATTTCTCTCAAAGAATATCTCAAAGTATATCCAGACTCCAACTGGAACTGATCTAAGCAAACTTTGAATACAAAGTTTACAGTCACCCATCTCATATTTTGATGGAGCTTTCCTTAATTTATCAACATTTTTCCTGTATTGGGTTGCCCACAACAGGATACAGTCTTCTAGATGTAAACCAACAGTTAGTGTCACAATAGCATCTCTCAAACTGCAGAAATACGAGATGTTTTTACAGTACCACAGAAGTGTTAGAAATCAAGCACAAGTCTCACATTCACGGAAAAGCCTGCCCTCTCTCACTTATTTCCCAAAAAAATTCACAATCCATAAGAATGTCATCTGGTTTAATTATTTCTTTTTAACAGAACAAAATGCTAACATAAGCAAGTTCAGAAACATTATAGGACATTTCTGAAGATATAGTTAACAGCCAATGTATCTACTTTTATTTATTCCATGTTCTAAGCTCCAAGTTCCAGGTAAGACACAACAATAGCTCATTAAAACAGTTATGGGTGGATATACACGTTGGCCACTCTAAATGGATATAATGCACTGCATTTCACAATTAGTACGATAATTGATCCTGTTTTACAAGAATTTGAATGACTAAAGTGACAAAATTAACAGGTTCCTCAGATTCTGCTAAAATATCTTTTCTACTCACTGGTCAAAGTGAAAGTAATTCATGTCTTTCTTGTCTCATATTTTTCACACACATTAAAGAAAAAAATAACATATGGCATATTCTACAAATAGCCTGATATTCAGTTTTTGATGAGGCAGGTGTGGAAAACTCCAAGCTGACGTGAATTATAAAGCCAATGTTTTCATCAAAGCCACTTCTATCAGAAATCCACTATTCTCAAGTGTTTCAATCTAGTGTGTTAAAATAAAAGACTTATCTAAAGATGCAAATAAACTGCACTAACATTGTGCTAACAGAAACAACACACAATATGCACAAGCTTTTAAAAAGAACTTTACACTTCCCTTAGGTAATTTTTAAGAACTTTTCATGGAGTGAAAGTGAAGCTGATTGGCTAGTAGTTCCCCTTATCATAATTTTCCATCTTGAAAAATGACTGCAACAATTGACTTTTTGAATTCATTGGGAATTCCCTGAATCTGTACACTATTTTAAATGCAATAGAGATCTCTGAGTTGATCAGCTTTCACTGCTTGTTGTTCCTCTGTTTGGATTCTGTATCTAGGCATAAAAATTTGTGAGACCTTATAGGGAATATGTAGGCAAAGAAGGCACTGATGTCTCTACCTTAACTGCATCCTCTACATCACTAAATCACTGACTTATTTGGTCACAAATGCGCATTTTAATTTGTTCTCTTACTACTCATGAAGCAGTAGAAGATCTTCTAAATGTCTGCAACATCTCTTGCCATTTCAATTCTAACTTTGCTTTGGCTTTTCTGACACTGTCCATGCAGTCGCAGTCAACATTTCCAAGTTCCCACTGTGCAGCCTATCTTCATTTGAATCTCCAGTATATGTCCTTTATGGACTGGAGCCTGTTCAGCCAAGCTAGTCTCCCAATGTACATATGCCTATTTTTATAAATATTAGGATGACCTACTCTTACAATTGAGGGTGTGCTAAGCGTGTAAAGGAAGTCTCAAAGCAGAAAAAAAAAAAAAGGAATTATGAGCGTTACCCAGATTTATCATCTTACAGTCCCTTTTTAATATACACATTTCACCACTTCAGGGCTCGTATAAATTTTATCCAAAATGTGTACACTTCTATTTATTTCTGAAACTTGCTGCAAACTCAAAACTAGATTTCAGATTTCACCAAGTATAGCCTTGTATTTCCTATAGTGTTTGTAGACCTGAATCAAGTATCTATGAAATTCACAGAACTTCATTGACATCAGAGAATGTAAGATGGGAAACACTAGTGATGAATAATTAATAAAAGTATTTAAAACAGGTAAAATATTAGAAATTAAAATTTAGATGATAGAAAAGACATTGCAAGATATCTAGACTTCTTTTAGTTCAAATAATTAAAAGTTATTGATTTACAACAAGAAAGTTTATACTGGTTGTATAATTCCCTAAGAAAAGAATATCCTAAAGCATAAGATTTTTAACAGGCATAACATATATATAGAAATTCTGCTTAGAGTGCTACAGAGAAATAAAGAAGAATGAATAATATATATATATTTTTTTTAATCCTAGCATTTCATATATTCAGTTCATCTAAGAGTTGTTTTAAAAGAAAATAATTTGTTACAGGTCTCACTAGAAAAATTGAGAATGAACAAACAGTCTGTGCTATCAATATTACACAAAGAAAATACCTGATTTTTTTTTTTTTTGCTATCAGTTTTCCATAATTATTCACTTTTTACATGTTCCAAATCCTCTGGACCACACTACAGTCAAGAAACAGAACACATCTTTTTCCAGTACTTCAATTAGTAAGCTTGTATTTTATATTAGCTTCTCAGTAACAGGTAGTTAGATATTTAACTTTGTCTAGTATCATATATTAAAAATCAAGACAAAAGTTTAATATCTCAGCATTTGATTTTGGTTAGTTTTTCCCTTAATAGACCTAAGTTAATGGACCATGGGTCAGGTGTTATTCATTTATTTGTTTTCTGAAACTCTAGAACTGACACAAAACTGCTTTCAACTAGATTAATTTGTTCTGTTCCTTTGAAAGTAATTTTTTAGTGCTTTTTGATATTGCTTATTTGATAGAATGATGTTTTTGCTTAGTGAAACAGTAGTCACAGGATTCAGCTTTCTGAAAATTTTAAACATATTTTATTAACTCCCTTCAGCTCTTTGATTTAAACAGAATTTACAGATGTGCATCATCAACACATTTGATTATTTTCTTAAAAAAAAAACCATTAGTTTTTTTGCCTACTACTCCTAGAGGATATTTTTGAATATTCAATAAAAAAGAAATACAATTAGCTGTTGAGTTCATCCTTTATTACAGAGCTCTTTGAATAGCTATTCACATAAACTAATGGGTGCATAGCTATCTGCCTTTCGTATGTTCATATAGAAAGCCTGTTATCCAAAATTCACATTTCACAGTTCTTTAAGTTCAGAAACACTCCAATATAATTCACGACATACCAAGTCTGAATAGTAATGTTAATATTCAGATGTACTGATCACCAAATGGAACACACTATTAAAGAAAGGGAAAAAAAAGAATCTGTATTTCTAATGGGCTGATACCAGACTAGACAGTAAAAAAAAACCAAACAAACAAGCCCAACCAAAACAAAACAAAACACACTCATTAGATTAAAGATTCTTCTATTCAGTAGGTATCTTACAAGAGCAGTATCTCTAAAATGAAGATCAAGGACTTGAATTTAGCCTTTTCACCTCAACAGTTCTGCTGCACATAGGGATAATAGATTCCCCTGCTATGTTAGGAAAAACAAGGTTCAGGAGCTATTGTCCGAGATTTCTGCCCAGCTGAGGGAGCAATCAAATTATGATGAACCTTTTCTTACTGGTTCAGTGGGGCAACCTCCGGGCAGCAGAAAATGAACCTCTTCAGGAGAGGGCACTTTTGTCCAGATAGGGTTCTTGCAGGATAAGGATTTGAAATTTTTCTCTTTTGCCATTATTTATATAATTGAGGGAAATTGAATGGATTTTATATAAACAAATATTTTTATATGACTGATAATGTAATGATTTTATTCTGCTTAATAGCTACTGACATTTCCGCAGTACAAAGCATCATGACATACAATATCTAGCCATGTGGATATTGTCAGATGGCAGCTTCATACACACCAAGACATTCTTATTCAATTTTAGTACCTCAGCTGAAGTGGCCAATAAGCCTTTTAGGCAAAATACAGAACGTTTTACTAGAAAAGCACTATTAAGGAGTTCACCTGTTATTCATCATCATGTTGACAGCATTTTTACTTCCCTCTCTACTGGGTACAGATATATAATATTTGTCTAGAAATCATCATTGTAGTACAGCCTCAAAGATAGATTCCTTTATTAAATTCCCAGTACAAACAAACTATGTTTCATGCTTTTAGAGATTCTCTGTTTAAACAATTACATGGTAGGAAAAAGAGATGCGAGAATCACACAGAGATAGGTGTGGGAGACATAGCAAATAAAAAAACAGGAATAGCTACATTTTCAATGATTCTGGAATTAGGTATTGTCGTGGTTTTACTCAGGGCGGACTTTTCAAACGCCCACAAAATTGAAAAAAGGTGAGAGAGGTTTTACACAGGCAAAACAGACTTGACCTGGGGGAATAGTATTAAAGTTTATTACTAACAGAATAGAAAGTATAGAATAATATATACAACAATTCTAACTAGTTTTTCCTATGATGACAAACCCATTTATTTACAAAACCACCCTTCTTCCCCCCCACATCAGTCCAGGGGGAAAGAAGTCTCTCCTTTACTCTCAGGGTCACGGCTCTTCCAAATTAATTCTGCAACACTTGAAAGTTTTTCATCTAATATCTCTAGGGCGACAGCTCCAATTTGCCATAGCTGGAAAATTTCTCTCTCTCTCTCTTCTGTGGGGTGTGGAGGTCTCAGTATCCCACCTCTAACAGCTTGGCTCCCACCGAGGGCTCATCCATGGGCTGCAAGTGGGACAGACTCGCTTCACCATGAATCTTCACCACGTGTTACAGGGAATTAAAGCTCTGAGTCTTTTTCCCTGCTCCGCATGGGGTCCCTCCCCAGGGAAGGAAGTTCTCAGGGGATCCCTCTCCAAGTAGGATCCACCCCTTCCCTGGGTCACAGGTTTCTTGGGGTTCGTCTCAGTCCTACTCCAAGACGTTCCAGCTTGGCTTTTCTCTCTGCTCTGCTCCGCTCCCGGCACGCTCTCTCCATGCATTGCTGCTGCTCTGGGTCCGCTCCACTCCTCAGCAGGGCTTCTCTGCTCACTCCGAGCTACTGTAGCTGCCCGTCCCCTCTGGGCAGCTCTTCTCTCGTTCTCTGGAATTTCTTCTGATTTCTGCTGCACTTCTTGGCCATCACTGCTGCTCCAGCGTCCTCCGCCACCCCCACTCGCAGTGAGGAAAAAATGCCCCAGCCCCAGACTGGCTCTAACACTGCGTCAGGCCCCCCCAAGCCAGGACCGAGAGGGGAGGGGAAGGGGGCCTGGCCCCGCAGGCCATCTGGCTCCCCTCTGATACTCTTCTGGTGCTAATTTCCACTGCGCAATAAGAGCTTCTCTTCCAGCTCTATTAAATATGTCATTTCGCAGAGGCATTATCAAGCTTTTGATTGGCTCAGCTTTGGAAATCCACCCCTGGAGCTACCCATCTTTCAGCTCCAAGGAGACGGGGGGTCTCTCAAACCATGATAGGTATTCTTGCCCTACAATGGCACTCACTATTCAGTCTAAAGGGAGCAATTTTAGACATCACAGAAAGTGAACAAGCAATCTCTGGCCTTGAGATACAAACAGATTTCATTACATTTGAATGTCATTGCATTATAGCTAGATGAAATATTTCAAGCCATTTCTGAACACAGTCCATTTCTAAGCAGCATGAAAAATTGAAATGATAACACTTAGTTCGTTAAATCTTTATAAATACATAACAGGTGTGATTTTAGGATATGAATGAAAAATTTTACAGAGGTGACCTGTCTTATCAATCTTGACATGACAAAGCCTTCCATAACTCTCATAGCAAGAATTTGCAAGTTACAAAAAGAAAACCACAAACTTGAGTTGCATTACAAGCAATATTACATGTAAAATTCAAACTGTAGTGACACTGCAGATGATCATCTGTCTGTTCCAGCTATTCAACTGTCTTTTTTGTCTCCTAGATCTGCTAATATTGGTTAATTTACATAATTTTTTGAAACATACATAATTATTTGTAGTTCTCATTGTTATTTTGTGAACTATTTACCCAGCTGTTAAACATTTAATCTGTGGAATTTCCATTGATATTTCCATATCATTACAATGGAAATACAAAAGCAACAATATACATCTTCTACCTCTTTACCCCACTACATAGGAAGATTACATGTACACATGACAAGGCAGACTTTGCCTTTCCTCTGATACTTTCACTTCTTTTTTACATTATGAGTTAGAGGATAAAAGGAATGAAATTCATGCAATCTGCGTTTCTGAAACTACTGAAAGAGGAATAATTTTATGAATGGTAGTCTCTAAGGTTTCTGACTGTCACAGTCCTACCACAAAAGAAGCTACCTTTTTTTTTCCCCCTCATGAAATGAACATAACATCTTTAAAGAATGCACAAGGAAGTTTGGGAAAATTATATTAGTTTTCACTTTTAGTCCAAATATATAAATTCATATTCAGTGAGAACAACTTTTCAACCAAATAACTATTATTTTAAATCTTATCTTTTAATAGTTCCTTCCAGTTTTTCAGTACTTATGGAAGGAGAAGCAACATTGACTAGTCAGGAGAAGGTCTACAGGAATGTTTATTGAAGCAGGAAAAGAGCATCCAATGTCACAGAATCGTAGAATGCCTGAGTTGGAAGGGACTTTAAAGATCATCTAGTTCCAAAACCCCCTGCTGTGAACAGGGATACCTTTCATTAGACCTTTCACAGCTGCATCCAATCTGGCCTTAAACGCTTTCAGGGGTGGGGTATCCACTACTTCTGTCCTATGAACTAGGTTAATAATTTTAATTTTCAACTTAAAAAAAATAAATTACAAAGTAGAAGTGATAAAGGAGTTGAGCAGCAAACTGAACTGAGAGGTTTCAACACAAGTCTGCCTCCATTAGTTACGGGGTGGAGCTCAGCTCTGGCAGCTCCACTTACTACTTTCCCGCCCCTTAAAGACAGATACCCAGAACACACTCATCCCTAAAAGGAAAAAAGGCAGTGGCATAACAATATGCCCAGGCCTACTCTGCCTATTCCAGACAGGTCATAGCTCCTGGATCTCTCAACCCATAGACATATTCCATTCCTCGAAGCCAGGTAGAAGCCAATAACAGTTCAGCAAGTCTGACTAATGCTTTTTTACTGAGCCCCACATCATCCCAGTACCATTTTCTGCAGTTCACCTCCCCCCCTGCAACTGGTGCCAACCGCAGCCCTTCCTCCTACCACCACTACAGCCCATCACCTCACACAATTCCCCCACCCGAGAGGAGCCAAACAGAGATGGCTGCAGCAGTACCTCAATATGAGGGAAGAAAGATGAAGTTGCTTAGTGGGATTGGGGTCAAGGAGAATGAAAGATCAATGTACAATTGTGAGAGTGTCAGGAACCACTTCATTCTGGAAAGAAATATACTAATCACACAAGAAAGTATTACAGATGTGTTATTGCAGGTGTTCTTCTGTCAAATTAACTCCTTGGATGACATACTCTGTTTGTATAGAGCACCAAGTCAGAAGCTGACTTTTTTCTTTGTCTACCACGAAGTGAACATCTAGGGTATGCAAATCAAAGTGCAACCACCATCTTAACCATTCACATTTTCAAACACAAAGAATAGTTATGTAGCTGTTTTCTTAAACAATGCTCTTGACTAATGGGCTACATAGAATAACAGTCTATTCTCTGTCTCTGGAACTGGAAATGTTTATTTTTCAGTGACTATGATTTCTAGCCCTCATAGCTGAAGTCTACAAGTGATGCTTGCCCAAAATAAAATGTGTCTATTCTTCTCAAATCTCTTATCTCAGAGTTCTGTGAAATTGTATTATTCCTTGCTGTGTTAAGAAAAGATGGCAAAACATTGATATTACATATATGTATCCAGCTAATAAGAGGCATGACAAATTGTAAATACAGGTACAAATTCAAATAACTTTTCCCACTCTAAAACCTTTTTCTGTTAAACTTTAACATAGTCCACCACTCAGCAAAATATAGTAGGTAACAAGCATTTCTTGTGAGTCAACATGTCATTTTATTTAGAAATCTAAATGTATGGTCAGTAGTGACTTGAACCCTTGCAAGTTGTCACAACTACAGCTGGTTGCATAGAAGCCAAAACTTTCATCTTCCTGGTCTTCAGCTATCTTGTCCCAGTCAAAAAATTACATATATGACCTTGAATAAATATTCAGACAGAAGTTTCCATTTTAGAAGAATAATTATTTTTTGTAATTGATCCCATGCAGAGCTATTGTTGAAATACAAAAATAATTGCTAACCACTTACACATACTACTCCATTTTCAGTTAAAAGCAAAAATATAGAAATATGGTGATAATGAACTGTTTCAAGATGCAGAATGGAGGTAGGGAAGATCTCTTAGTTTGACTGCATTTAGAAGGCATTTTAAAGCCACATAACTTGTAAAACCCAACAATTTTATAGTATTACCAGATCTTTGATATAGGTTATAGCATAAATAATACTCGTCAGAAAGATTTCTAACTGCCTACATTTTCTTCAAAACACTTTATTGTATCAGATTTCTACAATTAACATTCCTGTGGTTGTGGGGGCACCTAGTGGCAAACTAAACATGTTTATTTATAAGGTAGTGATCGTCAATTATCAGAAACCTGTTCTCTTTTACTATAAGAAACGATTCTCTTACTTGCATAAAAAAACACTTTTCTGTGTAAGATAAATTTCAACATTAACATCAAGAAATAACAGCTGAAAATAACACACTATCAATTTCACTGATTTCTCCCTCCATCTCCTCTCCCCAGACTGATATGTGTCTACAGGAGCTGAAAAATAGCCTTTTTATCCTGTATGTCCTGTCAGAACTCTATACTCTCTGAGCAACTTTTAGACATTTTACATGAGCAAGGTTTAATGTTTAATACTAAACTTACATATTGGAAAATATTTCATACAACACTGGATTGTGATTTAGCAGAGGGATGTGACAGTGTAGTGAAATCACAATACAAGCTGGACATAACAATTCAATATAAAATTGGATCACAATGCAAATATGATTTCTATTACTGGTCTTTATGTTTGTTATCGTGGCACTGGGTATCCCCAGTCACCAGTAGTTAATACTTAAATTGAATCCAGCTCAAGCTCATTTCTATCTTCAAAATTTATTCTGTTGGTTGTTTGGTTTTTATACCCTATTGAGCGACCTACACCCTTCCTGCATGCTGGTCTGGCCAGTCCAGGAAAACATTCCCAGTCTTTACTATCTTAGGAAGAAAACAAAATAAAATAACCAACTACACAACCATTTGATCCAGTCAACAGATGCAACCAGATGCTTGGGAATGGAAAAGGCAAGGCAAATTTACAATCTAAATCCAAATATATATTTATTGCTTGATCCTGTACTAATGTTTCATGGGGTCCACCTCCAAAAGTCAGATGTTTCCTCAGGGCTCAATAACTACCTCCCAGCAACCACAGAGCTCTGGCCCCTCAAGCTGCTCCTCACATGAAAGAAGGAACACTAATTCTACTATTCTCAATGACCTCATGTAGCTCAGTTACACACATCATTTTGACTCTTATCAGCTGGATCTCATTATCAGCTACAGAGAAAGTTCACTGAACTCATCATAGACAGCACTTGTTCATCTTTATGTAAGGATATAGAAATGTTGTGCAACTCCATTGTTGTACTGTAAGTTTCTCTCTCCGTAAAACTGCATGTTTTGACATCTCTCTTAAGTGTGCTTTATTGAAGAAGCATTCTTTTTAAAGAGCTAGCAACATTTTCCTATGTACAGAAATTATTGATTCTTTTGTCTACATTATTCTATCAAAATTGTCTCTCACCATTACAATGAAGAATTATGAAGTAGGTATAAAATAGCAAGGAGTGAATTACCCTCTGAAACTCTGGTATGTGGTCTTGCAACCTTATCTAGGACTTTTCTAGAAAAACTAACTCTGCTCAAGACTGCTTAAAATTACAAAGTCAGTCTTTTCCTGCTCACATTACAATAGCATAAGTGAGTTAACCTATTAACATAAACAAACACAGGAAGAGATTAATCAATTAGTCCATCTGATTTTCACTGTTTATACAGCTGTAAGGCAATAATTTCCATGCATGGGGGAAAAAACTAAGATACGTTCAGTCAGTAAGGGACAGTCATAAATGTACAAAATACAAATATTTGTGTGAAGATTTTGCTGTAGTTTATATGTATAGACATTTCATTGATTCATCTGTGGCAATTAAACTAGTTTTATTGTATCACTATTGTGGTGCTTAAAAGATAGTACTACTGTCAAAGTGGCATGAAAAATACTGGCTGTACAGCTGAAGTGTTGGAATTAACTCAGATTGGAGGAGATATCCTTTCGCAATGGTAACAGAAAAGGGAAGAATCATTTTTCTCTAGTATGATGTGCAAGTGTGAAAAATCATAAGAAATTAAAATTATAAAACAGATGAACGAACTTAGAAAATTTAATTACATACTACAGAAATTTCAAATATATCCATAGCTCTTCTGTCCCGTATTGTTAAAGAGTATTTTATCATTATCTTTTCATCTTTCTTTGGTTGTATCTAGATATCTTCTCTCTGCTTAAGTGACTTATCTCCTATATACCCTCTGCATTGTACTCATGCTATGGTCTTATCATTTTAGTACAGAAAGCATACAAGATAAAGTTGACTTTTGTCACCCAAAACTAGGATACCATGATTTATGAAGATCACACAGTAAGAAGGCATTCTGTTAAGACTTATTTTCTTCACTGAGGAAAATATTCTGGAGCATCCATTCACACATGGATCAGGTTATGTCCTAAAATGACTTCAAACAGAGGTTAGAACTTCACAGTTTTCTCTCATGAATAGTTGTTTGTATTTATTGTTAGTCCAAAAAGCCCAGTTTAAGTTCAACCATATCAGAACATAATAAGTACCTTCCATGTTCAGGCAACTTCTCCACCTAGCACAGTATTCTGTCTCGGACAATGGCAATGGGAGACTTCAGGGGAGGAGACAAGTCTGAATATTTTCTTATATCTGCTTCCTCTCTACTTTGTCAGAACCTGCAACTACTATAATTGTGATACTAGAGGGTACAACCTTACTTACTCTCTTTTTTTCCATTAGCAGAATTCATTTCTATAAATCTGCTCATTTTTTTTTTAACTGATGATAGTCTGCTTCTACAGCCTCCTGTGGTAGCAACGTTCAGAGGCTCACTGCCTCATGTATAAAGAATTACTTACTTTTACCCATTCAAATCAACCTTTTCCAATTTCAAGTGCCCTTTAATTCTTGTATTATGGGTCTTAGCAAATAAAAGCTCCAAATCCAACTTCCTCCTCAGCCTTCTCTAAGCTCAGAGTCCCCATCTTTCCTCATTAGGCAGCTGATCTCCCCCAGTGATAGTTCTAATTTCCTTTTTTTAACTATTCTTGTCTACTTACAGCACTTCAATCCTGTCTTGATCTTCATATCTTCTTTGATGATGCCCAACATCTTCTTGACCATTTTGGTTACTGCTACATATAAAGGCTATGATTTCAGAGAACTGTCAAAAAGAACTTGTCTGAACAAGCTTAATATTTCCCTTTAAAGAGTTCATTAACTCACAGACAGGGGAATCTAGTTCCAGATATCTCTCATCTTACCTAAACATCTGCCAAAAACTGATCACAGTTTGGTCCTTTAAATTAACTATTATTCAACAATTAACATAATTAAGAGAGATACAAGCAATCTTCAGCCTGAAGATGAGTAGACATTTCAGCTTCCATACCATCTTTTCTGGGTTAAGCATCCCTCACAAACAACTTGTCCCATTTACTTTCAGACTAACATCGTTCACTCTATTTGATCAAGGTTTGTCTATGTGATCTTAAACTAAGTGTTGAGCATTTCCTCAGGACTGATGTCAATCAGAGGCCAGCCTTCAGTATTTTTTCCCTCCCTTTTCTTACCAATACAGCAAATATCTTAAGTCCACCAGCCGATAAGTCTATATTCCTGTGTAACACATTTTCTTCCCTTTATGGGACCTTTTCTTTCTGGCACCGTGCATGCATGGAAAAGGTCAGGATCTAAGATGCAGAAAGTGAATGTGCAAAGCCAGAGAAGTATTATTCCAGGGAAGAAGTAGTGAATGTGAGCTAAGATCCCTTTGATTTAAGCATGTTGCAGGAGAATATGTAAAATCATAAAAAACAACTCTCAACAGTGCAATCTGGGAGCAGAAAATGCAAACTCCTAATAAAAGATGCTATCCCAAGAAAGTTTTCTATAAATATAGACCAGTGGAAGATTATAAAACTGACATAGACATGTTTTACTGGCAGATGATCAAAAATATCAGGTGGACAAAACACATATTCATATCTAGAGGAGAAAAGTCTGCAGTCACCATGAAAAAGATATGTAGGTGTCAGACAGAGGAAGAACATGCTTCCAATTTCTTGCTTATAACCTGTTTCTGTCAAAAATTTAAACACACAGGTGGATAATTACTGGGTTGTAAATGAAGACAAAAGGACAAGAGTTGCTTAAATCTGAAATCACCTGACATATTCCCTGGACACATTTTATAAAATTAATGTGAAGTTGCCTCTTGACTAAATCTTGCATCAAACTTTCTTGCCCCACTGAAAAGGTGCAGGTTGGGAAATAATCTGCTACAAGAGAGTAAAGGTAAAATATTATCCCCTAGGTCTTTAATTTGCTGATCTTTAACTGCATCCCTACATGTTTTCCTAACTGTAGTACTGAGAACTATTAAAAATTATATGGTCAACCTTGCATATGTGAATGTAGTATTAGAATTTATGTCATTGTTTGAAACCTATAAAGTCTAAATAGTCTTATTCATAGATGTTAAAAGAGCAACACATAACCTTCATTTAAAAGTGAATTACAAAAAAAAAAAAGATGTTAAGAATATATTTTTCTCTAATTTAGGTGAAGAGGGAGGCAGGAGGTAAAGAAAAACAAGCAGGGATTTTTTTTTCCAGTAAATATTACATTTTAAAGGCAAAATAATCCAACCCGTTTTTAGTTTTTAACACTAGTATAAAACAGATTAATTCACTTTGTTTTAAACTCAGTTTGAAATAAATAAATTCTCAAAGTGATGTGGTTTATTTTGTTCAAATATATCACTTGGTCATGAAACAAAATTTATTAACAAAAGCCTGGATCCTGCGAAGATTTATGTACATGCTCACAGTTACAACATTTGGCTATTCTCATTGACTTTGATAGACCTTTTCAATATCCAAGATTTTCTGTGTCTACACAAAGTATATATTTCAGTGTATGCATGTAAACTTCCTCTTCTTACATTTTTAAATTTTCTGCCTCTCTCCAATGTCAGTCTTTCCGATTCTAAAGCTGGTTAAGTCTATGAATCACTTTGTTTCTCCCACTAAAATATTTCCAGAAGAACTTATGTAAATCAGAGAAGTAGCTGACAAACAAAAGATAATTTCTCTAACACTGGTGGTGATCTAAGAATGCTATTAGCAATACTTGTAGGATTAAACAATGTCTTTGTGAGTAAATTCAGCAGTCTAATCGTTCTGTCTCAGACCTAAAGCTGCAGCCTCCTTAGTTATTTATAAAACAAGCACAAAACCAAACACAAATATTTTTGTCCTCATTTTTGCAGTAAGCTATGGATCTATAGAAGTTAGATATATTTGTAATATATACCTGTAATGGGTTTGTTACCCTCTCTGAGAGGGAAACAGAACTAGGATAGATCACCTGATGTATATTTTACCAATAAGATATTCCATACTATGTTGCATCAGCTCAGATATAAAAGACAAGAAGGAAGTAAGGTCCTTCCTTCTCTTCCAGGTAGCTGCGCGGTTGTGGACGGGCCACTCCTTCGGGGGAGAAGAGCGTTCATTGTGAGGAAGTAGCCTTTGCTGTTAGTTTTTCTCTCTGTGTATAGTGTTTATATATATTTTTTTCCCTCTCTGTGTATATGTAAAACCACTTTTCTTGGCAGTTTCAATTTTTATAGGTTCTTTTTCCCTTCTTCTCTCCCTTCCCTCCTCCCCCCCTTTCCCTCCGGAGGGAGGTTGGGCACAGGCCCAATGAATACCTGGCATGCATCCAAGGCAAACAATAACAATACCCTATATTTCAGATATATGTTAGTTTTTCTTCAAAGGTTGATTTCAGGTAACTCACATGGCATTTCTGAGTAAAAAAATGACTCAAATCTGTGCTGATTTCCAGGAAAAAAAAATTAATAATATCCTATTTACCCACTTAAATACACTTTTGGCAAGATTCTTTAATTCAGAAAAAAAATAAAAAAAGAGAGAGTACAAGATACAGTAGTAATTATGTAAGGTAATTATGTAATTATGCAAGGAATTAGAGACACTGTATCTTAGTACATCTTCATATATATAATTTATCATTAAAGAAAGTACTGATAACTAAAGCTTCATTATAGCTTATTAATTTTTTTCATGGTTAGGCTTTAATTCAGGACTCCTCACTATCATAGAACTTAAGTCTCATAAAATACTTCTCTGTCAGAGAGAGACATTGCTGTTCTCAATTCCAGTTTTATGGTTTGTTCTGAGGTTGTACATATAAGTGAAAAAAAGAACATGCCAATATTTGGAAAAAAAGGTTCAATTTGAGACTAAAAACATAAGATGAACTGAAATCTAATGATTTTAGTTCAATTTAAATCAAATCAATTAAGACTGCATTACAGCACTTTGAAAAACACTTTCAAACACATAGTGTGATTCTTAGGGTGTCCTGCACAGGGCCTGCACTTGATGATCCTGATGGGTACCTTCCAACTCAATATATTCTATGACTATATGATTCCATGTTTCTAATTTATTCTGATTTTTGGCCTGACATGCAAGTCCATTATTTGTTATCTCTAGTACACGGAACTATTCTCATTCTCTCTTTAAATGCACAAAATCAAAACTGTAAGGGTTTAACAATAAGAACATGAACACTTCTTAAAGATTTCCTTTAGGAAGTTCCATTTAAAGACTTTTTACCATTTCCACACTGAGAAACCTTTTTGAATAGTTTTTAATTGGCCAGTACAAAAGCATGAGTAGTTGAAAATAAAACCAGATTTTATAGTACAGCACATCTTGTATTCTTTGCTACTCGAAGTATCATTCTGTAGCTTATCTTCTCATCATTCAAACATCTTCTACATAACAATAATAACACCTTCCTAAAGATCCACACAAATATAGCTGGATTTGTCTTCTACTTAGATAAAGACATTTTATTCTTTTTTTATTTTCATATTATATTTTATTTCATTCACACTGAGTGACTTGTGGTGCACATCATCTTCTATGAGGCAGAAGGGATGTCTTAACGGTCATTTCCTCCAATGAAAGCTTTTTAAGAGAATAAGGTCTGTTCACTAACCTTTTTCTTTAATTAACATTCTTTGTGGGTTACTTACAGATGAGGAAATAAACAGAATCATGGACCTTATTGCAACAACTCTCAGCCATTGCAAAGGATAACATGACAGTATCAGTTAAACTAATTTCTGGGAATTTGCACGGCTGCAGTGAGTCAGTTGAGCTCTGGCTACAGCACAACAATAATTAGATGCTTATTTCAATCATTAGCTGCACATACACACTCTGGGATCTGAATATAAAACTCCAGCTGATTAAGAACAGTTGAAATTCACTCATGAATTTCATGAGCAAGATGAGCAGCCATAGTAGCCGTAGTCACAGTCATATCAGTAGTTCTACAGAGCTTTGATTTATATATGTCTAATTATTTTCAGTAGCTAATCAGGCTTACATATAGCTAATTGAAACCAATTGACAGTTGTCTTGCTCTGTAAATTGCCGTTTATATGCTTTGAACCTGGTCTCTGATCCCAGTTAGAATGCACTACTAATGCCCAAACAGGAATACATCCAAAACAGTCATTGTTCCTTTCTCAGTAACATAGTTTGGACACCTAGGACATGCTAAAAAGACTCAACTTCTAAGGTATAATTACCACTTGCATCTTCAGGGAAGACACAAGAATCATAGTTCTTCATTTACTGAATAAAAAGTTGAAATGGTGTAAACACTTCTAAAATAGTAAATTATTGCATCTATTTTTTTTCAAATTGTATTTCAATGACTTAGTGATATAGAAAATCATTCTGTTTCTGCATTCTGGCTTATAACTTTCTATTTTATCTGGAGTATTGTATCCACACAGTAATTGTAGGAGAATAAAGGAGGAATAAAGCAGCAGAGGAGGTTTGCTTTCTTTTTATTTACTTCAGTAGCATTTGACAATTCAATGGTCTGTTTTTTATGTACTAGACTTTGCAGACCATGTCAAGGCAGCTTGCAAACATCTCATTTTTTATTTAGGCAATGTATGCTTAATGGCTTTAGTGTCTGAAGTTTCATCTGAATTAAATTTTGTGTAGTGCCAGCTTTGGTTTCATTTCATTTGGAGTCTGGCAGAAAAGAAGTCACAGAGGGGAAAACAACAAACCCCCACTTTTCTTGTTTATGTCCTTTCCCCCAGCCACATTTGAGGCAGACTATGAATTAATTATGAGTCCATATGAAGCCAATAACTCGGTGACTGAGGTTTTTACATGTTATGATGTTTTATTATAATATTATACTCAGTGATCATATTTCCCTTGTTTTTGCTTACAATCAGAGTTGCAAAGACCTGTGTGCATGTGTTTTACAGGGATTTTTAAATGGATGAGTTATCTCAATGTAGTTAATTTTAGTGCTAAATATGTTCATTTGGTACGCACTCAAGTAGTTACTCTGGAAAAAAAATCAAAGGGGACTGCTGAATCGCTTATTTAGATCTAAAAATTGCTATTCCCCTGCAGATCCAAATGAGCCATGGGAATTAATACTTTCTTTATCTCTGGAAATAAATACAGACCTGTGATATTAATTATGAACATGTCTGTGTGGAAAGTATGGATCAAAAGAGAGTATATACAAATAATTATACAGAAAATGTATTCAATACTGTCCCAGAAACAGATGTAAATCACACTGTAACTTCACAAGAGAGCAGCAAAAAATTAGAAAGTTATTCTTACAAAAGACCATGAATCATTGAATAAGTGATCACACTGCTACAATATTTGTTACAATACAGAAAAATGCCGGATACCTGTGTTCAAGAGCTCAGATGCAGGTTACTTGCTTAGGATATGAGTCTATTGACCCAGAAGTGTAAGTAATTATCTTATGACTCTTCAAAACATCTTCTAAAAGAGGTAACAATAACCTTATAAAATCTAACAAAAAGAATATAGAGTTCATGTGGGAAGTTGTCATATCTCTGCAATGAGACACTACTTGGATTGTCTACCTTGTCTCACATAATCGATTCCTCCTAAGTGGACTCTCATACTGCGACTCTCTGCACAGGGCTTCAGCTGATAGAGCACAGCTATGTGGCCAAGGCTTAGAGCTGACAATAATACTGTTGCTTGGTTGAAAGAAAGTTAGTGAGCTAAAACCACTTCAGATGATAAAAGTAAAAATGGAGAGCACTTGTTGAGATAGTGAGTGGCTCAAGGATTCTGGAGGAAAAATAGTCACATGAAAGGATATAAAGATCATAAGCTGTGTGTATCCTGTTTTCATTGTGCATAGTAAAAGATCTCAAACAAAAGTGACCTAGTGAGCTGGATTACAGATAACATCCTACCACAAACAGTGTAGGACTTCAAGTCTTAACAAGTCTTTGGGTTTGATGTAAGCCAGCAGTGTAAAATTTGATAGCCTGTCAAACTGAGGAGGTAAGACTACATGATTTAGACATTCTTTAGAGCTTAGTTTTATGAATTTAAGTCTCTCTCAAGAAAATGATAGCTTTGATTTTTAAATAGAAGCACTAATAACATTAGAATGCCTCTGTGTTAACAATAGCATCTTGCCCAGCCTGGCAAGGACCTTGTAGCAGAGGACAAAGAACAGTTTTGTGAATATTATGTGTATATTATTTTCCAAAAGCAGAAATGGCAACTCAGAACATTCAGCCCACAAAGATAAGATCATAGATGATGTTTAGGTGGCTCCATATGGTAGGATCAAAGAGTGCAAAATATTTCATATTTTGGCCAAAACCCCTTCCTGGTTGACATATTTGGTTTCATCAAGAAGCTTTGAAAGTGAAAATGAGTCACCTACAAATTCCAAGTCTCAAACCTTTGAATTCAAAAAGTGACTTAGAAGTGAACTAGAAAAAATTTCATATGGAGGCATTTTCAGAAGTGAAAATGTTGTTGAGATGGGGCAGCAAGGAGCTCAGTGATTTATGAGAAAGATGCTAACATAAAACGGTGAAAAAGCTTCAAGGTGAAAAAAAAAATAAACACAGAATATGACAGCAACTCAATAGCTTTAAGAACTAACCTATACCAAGGAGCCTATACCTCTCCTGCTTGACAGGCAACTGTTGGCTTCGCAGACACTCCACTGGACCTGGTAAGTATACTAATTCTTAGCCTCCTAGCTAATTAATCTTAGCTATCTATGTCTTGTTGAGCCACCAATAAGCAGTTGACGCAGATCCTCCCTATGACTGGTAAAAGATCCCAAAGTGGCTCAAAGTGGGTGGAAAGAGGACTCTCAGCAGAGTGTGCTGGTGTCCTGGCTATACCTTATTTTCTTTGCAGCTAAGTCAACCTTGGGTTACTTAACAGAATATGAGATGACAAAGCCGTATTTTCCACTTTATTTTTTTTTCTTTTAGCTGTCAGGAAACATTCTGAGAAGAAGCCAGTACCACACCGTCACTAGGTTATGCTTCTTCAGCAGTCATGCATTGAAAAATCACTGATTAGCTCTTATCAGTCCCTTCAGAGAATTCTGAAAAAAAGTTAGGGCTTTACTTTCTAGACAAGATTCTACTTTCTGAATTGTAAACAGAATCATGCCTTTTGCCAAAGAATTGTCTGACTTCAGCACTGAAGCTTCATGGAGGAAACAGAAATTAGATGTATTTACTATTTCCCACCAGCTCTAGGTTTGGGATCCAACTAAACTCATGATTTTATTTTTTTAATCATTTTCTTAAGTCCCAATTCTCCCAAAACACAGTATAAAGATCCTCATCAGCCTTCATAATCTTCTCAGAGACCATACATTCTACTGTTTAGGATTTTGAGTGTGTGAAATTAAGGACATGTGCAAGCTGCTGCAGGATTGGAATCTGGCTTAATGCATACTTTTGGAAATAGAACAACTCGTATGTTTTGCTAATTTCAAGGACATGCCACCAACACTAAGACAAATATATACAGTTCACATTAAAATACACATAGATAAAAATGTGTTAAGCCTTATTAAAAGTCTTGCTTCAAATTACAAAACCATACGGGCAAAATTAAAAAAAAAAAAAAGAACAAAAGAACAACAAAAAAACACCAGCAAACAAAAAAAACACCAAGCCAACCCTCTTTATTTCACAGAAATCTTAAATATTTATTACAAACTGGTAGGATTGATTCACTTGGGGAATCAATAATTAATAAATAGAAATGTTTCAGATCTCTTATAAATATCAAAGACTTTTAATAATTACTTTACAAATCCAGATCAGCAGAAATCATGAAGGCTTTAAACATTGTGGGAGGTGGAAACAAACTACAGAATTGAGAACTATAAAAATTATGAAAAATTAATCAAATACTTTTTGATCCTATACTGCTTTGTTATAAAGGAGATTAATACTATAAGCATGATCCAGCATGGATCTTTTGATGGAATTTTTGATGGCTCACTGGAATTAACAGTAAAGCTTTTCACAGTTTTAATGATTCAGAACCAGGCCCATAGAAATGTCACAATATTGATCATATACAGTTCAATTATCAATAATAGCACTTCAAAGCAAGGGAGTTAGCAGTTGCCATTAGGAAGCAGACTTGGTTTTGAATCTCATAAAAAACATGCTAATAATTTCTGAAGTACCATCTTATGTGAGTAAATGAGTAAAACTCTAGAGAACCGAGTTCAACCCTAAAAACCAAAACCTTCCCTGTCTTGTCCCAGGAGACTGAAAAAAAACATGACAATAAGCCTCACCATGTATTTTTAAAGAAAACCACATTGTTTCAACTTAAGTGTCAATATTGGCCATTTTTAACTATGAAAAAAAAAAGAGAGTAAGAAAGGCATTTAAATTAGACAATATTACTTTTTTCCTAGTTCTGAGAGTTGTCCTGCAAGGCCAGTGTATCCATGAACAGTTTTTTAACCATATTAAAAAATGGAATTTTCCTTTTAATTCATTAAACTGCTGCATAAATCCTGTGACATCTTCTGTTACAGTTCTTGATACTAATATTTTCATAAAGAAAAACACAAGAATCCCCAAATATTGCAGTAGAAAATCTTGTCCAAACATTAATTGCTTTATTAAAAACTAGTACCAGATGATCTTTAAGGTTCCCAAACCATTCCATGATTCTATGAAAAATAAGCATTTACAGTCCCATTATTCCTCATTGGTAGAAGGCAGAGAACAAATTACAAATAACTAAACAGTTCATTGTCAAGTATGTTATTTCTTGTATAATATAGATATGAAAAAAATCCTATAAAGCTGTAACAGCAGGAATTGAGAAGATAAATTTATTTGCACCAAAACCAGACACTGAAGAACTAAAGGCATAATTATTGGCTATCCCACAGAAGACATCAAAATCCTATGTTCCATCTCAAGTTAAACAAAGCAAAAAGACAGAACTTTCCTGGTGTTTTTGTGATACTTTTTTTAAAGACATCCAACAGCATAAGCTATGAGACTTCTAAAAAGACAGGTATTCTTCAGATAAATCATACATGGTAGTAAGTTCAGTGTTAAGTTCATCTTTGATCTGTGCATACTTAGCAAAGCCGACACATCAGGCATACTCAGCAACAAAGAATCTCTCAGAAACTGCACCGTATATCTATCCCAGCCTATAAACACCTCCAATTAGTGCCACAGGCAGTAGTCAAAAGGATTAAAATAGCTGGGGGAACAGAAATGGGCTGGTAACAAGTGCATGATCCTGCAGTGAGGTGCAGAAATACAGAAGTCTAGGCATTTATTCTAACCTGAAGAATTCAGTCCATTTGTCACTTTATTTGGTTGCCAAAAAACTCGTTACTATCAAAATATATCTCATTACTAAGGCATGCAATTATATGTTTCTTCTTTGCTTTCAAGTGGAGGAGGTGTCACAGGTGGGAGTGGAAGATTTAGACAAAATTTATTAAAAATCTCTGCTGTTGAGTCACGAGGTGCAGAAAGAACTTCCTTGTTTCTATACCTCTTCTCAGAGAGGAGTCTAGGTGTGGCTGCATCCAATCTAAGCCTCGGATAATGTCAACAGTTTAAATTTAAGGAATTATAGAGATGTGATTGAAGATCTTTTGTTGTGCAGTCTTTTAATGATTGGCAAAATGAGAATATTTATATAAAATGAATATTTTATTTTTATAAATCATCAGATAAAAGATCTTATAACTATTTCCTACACAATATAAACACGAAAAATCTACTAGTAGAGTATAATATAGCATAAGTGCACTGTAACAAAGCAATTATTGAAGCAGTTATACTAAAGCTAGGAAAAAGAAATAATTATTAAGTATAGATCCGATGTAACTCACCCATACCAATGCTCGTGGGGAGATCTCTTTCTCTCAGCCTTGAGGAGTATCTTTGGAGGGCATCCCCAGCCAAGGGAGGAATCTCCACGCATACACCCTGTCTATTTTTAAGGAGACTGAAGTGTTTTGCTAAGGAGGATGAGTTATGAAGTAGACCAAACTCCTCTCTCTCAGCAACTGTAAATCAGAAATTAAGAGGCTCCAATCGAGGAAGTATGGAAAAAGGAAGAAATAACAACCCTTTATGAAAGGATATATGTGTATTGGCAGCACAACAAAAGAACACAAAAACAGCTAAACAATAATCCTGTACCCAAAAGTCTCCTTCAAAAAGGAAACAGTTCGATACCTCCCATCCTCTGGCACAATTCCAGTCATGGTTGGCAGGGGGAGCCGTTGGATCACTGGAGGAGCAGAGCTCTATGGTGGTCAGCAGGGGGTGCTGTTGGGCTCTGGCGGTCACCGCGTGGGGTCCTGGTTCACGGGAGATTCCCCCTCACCAAGGAGGGGAAGTGGAAAAGGGAAAAAAAGGATGGTTTCTTTCCCATGAAACTCACGCTGGCTGCGGCTGGCTGTGGCTAGGACTCCCCGCTTTTCGTCGATGACCACAAACTCTCCAATGAAATCTGAGCAGATCCAGGCTGGGGACAGAGCAGAGTGCAGGCAAGCCAAGGCCAGAGAGCAGCCAGATGATGAGGTCGAGAGCAAAATGGCCTCAGAGCCTTTCCAACACACACCTTGCCTCCATTAAGGCAAAAAGCGAAGTGTCCCTGTTTCCAAGGAGAGGAGAGAGAAAAAAAAAAAACTCATCACCACACCCCCCACATACCAGCCTTAGAGAGGACCATCAGCCTGGAACGCAGTTCTGCCAACCGGTTCCTTTGTGTAGGTCAATCACCCAAGGCATAAAACTGCCATCTCCCATTCAACATCCCTCCCCGACAGTGGAGCAGGGGAAAGAAAATTCCCTTTTGGTTTTTTAGAAAAAGTAAACCCATGACACACCCCAAGAAGGTTTATACCAGGAGAACCTGACTGTATGAGAGGGGACTGGACTTTTATAGTATAAAGTGATTGAGTGCTAGTCACAGACCTACAAAACAGCAGACTAGCTTATCTGTCAAATCCTGTTTCAATAGCAGGAGGTGCATTCAAAGTCTGGTGAACCATGATGGTCTTAGCATCCTTTACCACCAAGACAACACCCTGGTGCCAGCGGTTGATAGCTTGCATTGTATTGGATTTTACTACTTACCAGGGATAGGCTCTCTGACACAGAAGGCAAATGCATTTTTCTCTCCCACATACTGTTACACCTAATATTTGGCATTTATCTACATTTCTTCATGCAAAAATTGCAAGATGTTAGAAAATAGACATATAATGCAATTAACTGTAATATCAATCATAGATTAATTCTGGATATTTATTGTAAAGAAGAAGACGAGCAAATAGAACTAGATTAAAGCAGCTGGATAGAAAAATCAGTCCTGGTCATATTGCAGCAGTACTAGAGGTCGGCTCTAACTTTGTTTATTCGGAAAAGCCACAGCCTGTGGCCCACTCTAGTCCATCACTAACACTGATGAAGGAGATAAGAGCAAACTAAGATGTACACTGCATCAATGCATTTAAAAGGCAACATGTGATAGTGTTGCTCCTGCTGGAGCCTCCCCCCAAAACTCCCCCCCCCACTGTTGTAGAGTTACTTCCTGGTTCACAGGAATATGTGGGTTGTGCCTACCTGGTATAATGCAAACTAAATCCTATGCTTTAGTTGTCTCTTTTTCACCAAAGAGGCTGCATTGTGTCAATTACCTCTTCACTATATTTTTGTTTTCTTCACTTTGACAGATTCACAGTTCTATTCTCTCTCAATCTGTATTTTACAACAGATCAAACATAAGCATCCTACATTTTTCTGTCTCCACTCTTCACCAATGCTAGCACTTTTATTTCCAGCACATCCTTTTGCCCACAGTGGCTGCCTGCAATGAAATTAGAGTCTTAATCTTCTTCAACTCTGAAGTTGAGATTATGTAACAGCATTCAGCTCATGAATGATTCATTCATAGAGCAAAAGCTGGCTGAACAGAAAGTAATATAGTGGCAGTGATTGTCTGTGAGACCTCAAGAGGCAGAACCTTGCAAAACCTGAGATTTTAACTTCATAAAAGATATAACAAAGCCTCACAGGAGAAGATCAGGCCAATCAGAGAATATTGGCCTCTAAAGAAATATCTTGATTGTTGTGGAACTCTTTTCTTTTGGCAAAATGAAAATTATTTCTCATTTATTTAATCCTGACATGATGGTGACAGCAGACATTGTGAAAAGTTGGGTAAAGTACAATAGCATTTTTTTCTGTACTTCAGTACAGAGTATCAAGGGCAGAGGGTTATGAGCAACACTAAGACTTTGATCACTTCTTAGCAGCTCAAATTAAGCGATTATTGTAGGAAATGAATAAGACAGTTTTATTTCAAGCAGGGGTTTCCATGGTTGCCTTGTGCCGAGTGTAATGGTTTTGAGTCTAGGCCTTCCTTCCTGGCCAGGAAGGAAGTAAGTAAGTATTCCATCCATTCCTTTACATAATCAAACATATAAATAGATGGAGAGGGAAGCCTCTTCCCTTCCGGCGAGGTTTGGAGACAGCAGACTCCCGGCAGCCGGTCTCACTCCTGGGGGGGAGCTGAGGCCTGGCTGGGCCTACGGGGCCTGTTGTTTCTGCCAATCCGGGGTCCGGTAGCATGGCGGCAGCATTGAGCACGATTGTGCTATCTCAAGGAAAGTATTAAGGTTTTCTTTGGCTAGTTCTTTATTGAGTGTGTATACCTATTTTGGGGGGTTTTTTTGTTTCGTCCCTTTTCCCTTTCCCTTTTCTGTTTTCGGGTGTTGGGTTTTTTCTCTTATCTGTATATAGTTTTTGTAATTGTATATAAATGTAATATAAGTGTAAATATATTTATATATATTGCTTTAGCTCTCTCTTATTTTGGTTCTCTTGTTGTTTTTTTTCTTTTCCCTTGGTTTTGGTGGGGGGGAGCTCTTGCGGTGGGATTAGGAGACTTGGCAGGGAGCCAGGTCCAAACCACCACACTGAGATACCTGGAGGTCATTTTATCTGGGGAGCTGGGGAGCCATTTTGTGGACGAAGACTGATGGGCTGCTTACAGTTACCTATTGCTGCTTACTGTTCTGCTTACAGGGTTGCTTACAGCTACTTACTGCTACTTACAGTTAGGGTGTGAAGGTGGGCCAGAAAGAATGTAAGGCAGTAAGACCAGTCTGGGCTCACTGCCAAGGGACCATGCGGCTGGGGAAGGGAAACAACTTGATAGGTTGGTTAAAACAACCAGTGGACTGCAAGAAGAAGACTGTATCACCTTTTAAGGAAGAAAAGAGTGAGGGTTGGCATGGGAGGAGCGAGGGAGTGGTTATGTAAATTAAAGGGTTTTAAAAAGGCTCATCCCTCCCATTTGGAGTGTGCTCGGACCTTCTCAGGAGTGCAGTGCACCCAGCACGCTGTTGATAAAGTTCTTTGTTTCACTTTATTTGGTCGTCTCCGAAATTTTAATTAGAGATATTTCTCACAATTATAATAGCAGGATTTATTTTCATTCAAAGACACAGAATTCTAAATAAATAGTTACTTTCTGTTTTGTTTTATTTTATAGCTGCCCTTTATGATTTGTTTAAGGTTTTGTTCTTCTTTCAGAAAGAAAGCAGCTCCCAAAAGAAACACATATCTATTTTTTGATTTTTGCTGCCATCTTGTGCAAAATAATGTTTTGACTGCTAAGAAACTTGTAGAACAAAAGAAGATTATTACAAAATATCAAAGTTCCTATAAATTCTATGAAAAAGTAAGCCACCTACTACAAACAGAAAAAACCAACCAAATTCTTTTGTCTAATTCTGATCCCCCTTCCCAAGTCACAATAAATACTTATTATTATTGTCAAAGAACCCACAGAAATCCTCAGTCTCAGAATGCATTTTGAGGAAAAGGTCTTTAAAAACCTCAAGCTGATCAGAGATAGATAGCTTATAGAAGGCTGAATACAAAAGGCAATCCACAGTACCAAGAAAGACAAGGTACCTCCAGCTTCTGTAATAGGTACAGAAACTATGCTGCTTTTCTCACATTTCATGTCTGACCAGCTTGCCATTCAGCTGTTCTTGAGGACTTTCCCCAATGTATTTTCACTGCATCTCCATGGCAGCTCATATGTCTATTTATGCTTGAGGTCTGTATAAAGCAGAAGTTGCCAAAGGGTCAGGTAGTACATCATTTGAGTTATCGTGTAGATTTTTTTCTTCAAGATGAGTCTTCCTCAGCTGTTTTACTTCCAACATTTACCAAATAACTTCTGTGATTCATGCTTTGTCTCTAGCTGGTCCACACCTGTCACTTTGGTTATTTTGATTACACTTCCATTAATGGTTTTCTGTTCCAGAAATGGGGCTGAATTTTCATGACTTCTCACTCCTCTTAGTGTGAGGGAAGTTACACCAAGACCCCCACTTCTTTCCCATGAGCCTAAACAGTACTGTAAGGTACCTCTATGTTCCCATCCTTGGGTCGTGTCTCGGAGAGTAACTGTAGACTGCCACAGCCTTTTGCCCTACCTAGAGTTTTTCCTCTTTATCTAATTTATCTCTTAAGACCTGAACCAAAACAACTGGCCTCTCTGATGCCCCCTGAAAATGGTATAGCTGTTCTACACTTGTAAGTGAAATTCCTGGGGCCAGGCGAGAGGGGAAAAACTAGAGAGCGGAAAAGTGTCACCTTACAGGGAACGTACAATTTACCCTATCGAGTTCACATTCCTACACTTAACTTCCATTCAGGTACAGAAAACCCTATGCAAAATAAGCAAGTCATGCATTTGTCCCCAACACAGCAGAGAGGCTGAGCAGGACGATGCTAGTTCTCACGCTTCATTAACAAGCTTAACTGCTAAACTCTGCTAAGCTATACCTCAGCAATCCTGACTGCAGGCCCTGGATTAGCCACAATGCTGTTCATAAATTAATCAGAAGAGTGGAGTTTGAACATGAGTCATAGAGAAGGTAATTTGATTTCTTCTCATTTTGAATGTCGATCATTCCTTGGGAAAGAAAAATAAAAACAAAAATGTCACATTTCTGGAGGCCTGGTTGAGATTTTAGTATTAACAGCTCCTAAGACTGGAGGGTTTGGGTTTCTTTTTTTTTTTAGTGGATTGATCATTCATATTAGGAGATTACTCAGAGGTAACAGTTACACTATATTTACATCCCTTTGCAAGAGCAAAGGATGTGTAATGTCCTTCCTTTAGGAGAAAGAGTTTCTTGTGACACTTGTTTTTAATCATACTTCTAGGACGTGACTGACCAAGCTACAGTGAACAAGCTCTCTTCTGGACAGTACTCCTTCAGGAAGTAATTGAAAGTTAAATTGGAAATACAACTTGTGTTACTATTGAAATGTTACTTATAAATGTATTCAAATAATCATTCCTACTTCAATGCTTTAGTAGGTGACAAATTTCTTTTATGAGCAAGCACTGGCAACAAGTACTGAGCTGGGAACCTGACAGAAGACAGCTGCTTAATCTGCCAGAAAAAAATGAATCTAGTTTAATCCATGCTATTTGTTTTATATGTAGCAAACAGTTACACTGCAATAGCCCAAGAGGCTAAATTGATCTCTCAGCAGTTGCCTACTAAAGGTAGAAAATCTTCATCCATGAAATCTAGATCATTTATTCATTTAAAGGTTTTTCCATGCTGACCACTCTAATATTAAACTTTTTGTTTGGTGGCAAAAAAATTTTTAAAGTCTCCATGTTAGAATACATTTTGCATTTTTTTTTCCTATGTGTTATTTGCTTTTTGTATTTGCCTGTACCAGACAGCCTGTGTTGGTTGGTTCGTGTGCTCAACTCACAGCATGGTGAACTCGACTCACAGAACAGTTTGCAGACAGATGATAGAAGGCCAATTAAAAGCACATAATAAAGAATAACAAAATCCCAAAACATTGAGCATTTTCACAGCAGCTATGAGGTTAGTTTTTCAGGAAGCCTTCAGGTCCCTTAAAAATATATTATTTAAGCAAAAGCCACAGAAAATTTTTTAGGACTGAGATTAGTAATTTAAATTAAGGCAGTTATCTTGCCAGTTCTCATCCTAAATCATAGTGCTGGCCAATTATGTATCAGATGATTTTTAGGGTAATAGTAGGAAATAATTTTTTCATACATCATACACTCTACAGTAAAACCTAGGCTTCTGAAGCACAGTTCTTTGAGAAAACTAAGGACATGTTGTCCTCTCCTTAGTATTTGCTCCTCCGATAACCTGCATCTGGAGTGTGCAATTGTGAGAACAAGGGAGTGTCACATTGATGGTAAAGAGGACAAGTCTCTGTGGGGAAGACATTACCTCCGTGCCCATCCTGCATGGCTGCCATGGTGCAGTGTGCTCGCAGAGTCCCAGGTCAAATTTCAAGCTGTGCTACTCTGGGGGAAGCCTGATTGCAACACCACTGCCAGCCTTCCTTGCAGGGCTCAGAAAGAAAAGCTAATGATAGATACTGTGAAGAATAATCTGACCTACTAATGCACTTTACAGGATTCTAAATTATCTGTAACAGCAGAGAGGGGGGAAAAAGACTTGGAAACTTCTGTGAAAAACTCAATAACTGTTTCTGCTCGATATATTGCATCAATCAAAAGAACAATCTTAGGATGCAAACGCAGCAGTGTTGAAAACAGTATTGAAAGCGAATGCCATCACATAAATCAATGAGAGAGTCTCCTCTGAACCACTGTTCTGTGCTGACCACTTCATCAAAAAGGGATATGACAAAAGGTTTACAAACAAACAACAAAAATGAAGAGAGGCTTGGGTAAACATTGATTATGTGGAGAATGAAACTGCTGAAACAGTTCAGCTTTGAGAGGTACTATTTAGGGTGCCATGAATAACACATTCACTAAGTTTAATTTGCGGAGAACTGGAAAATTTTTAACAGCCTGGTTCCGGTAGAAAATGTGAATTTGTCAAAACAAAGTATTCTATCAGAATGTATCATTCAAAAAAATATTTCAAAGGAATCACAGCAAAGATTTCTCCCTGTCCAGGATTTTTCTCCCTTTAGAAAGATGCTTTATTTCCTCCAAGTGGGCTATCTGCAATCCCAACTTTCTGTGGCAGATGTGTGCAAGGAACTTCCTCAGATATAGAACAAGTGATCATTTAGCTTCAAAACTCAAAGGCAAAGCCACTCTAGGGACAAGCAAGAATTTGAAACTTCAAATTTCTGATGCTCGGGGAACTTTGGTTGCAATAACACTGTGCTTGTAGAAAGGCAAGAAATCTCCAGTCTCTCCACTTGAGTCCTTTAAGTTTTCACAAGTATGAGTTGAGCACACACTATCCTTCATTGTTCATTTAGGATGCTCCTCTTCATAAAAGAAAGCAGTAGGCAGACACTGACTGTAATCCAAGGTGAACCAAAGGGTGCAAGCACTGTGTTTTTCCCAAGAATCCTTCTGAGACAACTGTGAATTTACACCAGTCGTCTTTCAAAGGTCAAATAGAAACTTAATAGTAGACTTCACTGTTTAGGTCTGCTCCTGTGATTTAGGTGCTGGAGTGGGATAGTATGATATTTGCAAAATCCAAAGAGTTCAGGTATTCCCAGTGAGAAAAGACTTGGATTATCTCATTCACGTTTTTCATTAACACTACTCATGAGAACAGGATTGGAGAATGTCTACAGACACCTTGACGATAGCTTTTACTGTTGTCTTTTGCATTTACCTGCTGCAGAATGGTTGGTTGGTGAATAGCCAGGTTGGGTGTAATAAGGCTGTATGGGGTGATAACCACTATCCTGAACAGTCAATCCTGAAAAGCATTTATGTTGAGCAATGTCAAAGTCATGGGACTAATTCTTGGTAGAATGCCTCCACTGTGCCCTTCCACATCCGAAGGTCTTCCTGTATCTGTTGCTGGTCACCCCTTGTCCTGAGGACAATGATGCCCCACAAGCTGGGTGTTGCATCATACCCTAGACATGATCACTGATCAACAGGGTGCAAAGCAACCACAGAGACTCCAAGGATGTTATTAACCCATCTTCCTGATCTGTGAGGGCTGAGAGCAGGCCATCAAGGCATCTTACTCATATGCTTCAGGTGTGTGAATAAGGCTGCTGTTCCCTCACCCTTCACTGGGCCTTTGCAGCGATCAGCAGTGAGTCAGGCAGCAGGTACTACATCATTGATAAGAAATCTGGAGATGGATGAGCAGCAGCAACAGGATTCACACTTCATTGAAGGTGATGGCCGTAGGGACAGTGGTGTGCAATCACCATCTATGTGGGGCAGGTGAAAGGACACAGTAGCATATCCACCTGAGGCTTACTGTTCTTATGGTAAAGGTTTGTAGGAAAAAATATTCCTTTGGAAGTATCTGGGAATGCATCTCTTCCCCAGAGAACTCTAATATGCACAATTTTTTCTTTCTCCCCTAATCTGTAGAACTCCCTTATTTATCATTCTTAAATCCAAGTAACGTTTACAATTTCTCTGACAACAGCCTGTAGAAAGCTGTGCTCACAGGATTCGGGGGAACACAGAGATAGTGGCATAACAGAATTCCAAAGAACTGAGATAGAAAACTCCTCTGATTTGATAGAAATTACAAGGGGGACATTAATTGTACAAAATGAAATACTGAATTGTAACCTTTTTCAAATGTCAGAATTTTTAAAATAATAAAAATATCAATTATATGTCTTCAGTGTAGTTACTTGTTCATAGAAAAAGGGCACATAATTTAATAGAACAGAAAGTCAGGAAGTTGAAACTTGATTTAAAAAAAGAATACATTTAATTTCACCAAAAAAAAAAGGCTGTGGAACTCACCATTCCAATAAGTCAGGGGGAAAATATATTGTAAAATAAAATTAAAATTGCTCACTTTGAGCCATAAACACTACTAAACAAAGAAACTTTCTAATGCATGTACTCCTCATTATTCCCTATCTTTGGAAGTGCCTGCAGTTCCCTTGAAATATCCTCTTTTGATCACTATTGGAAACATTATTGGGATATCTGGATTGGTAATCTGTCTGAGGAAATCAGAGTTTATTATCCTGTAGAGTTTCAATCTGAAGTCTACTCTCCTCGCTTCCAGACTTGAGGTTTTGCTGAGACTTTTCCTTCTGTCAACAGACATTTTAAACTCGATCACTGTGTGGTCACTGTGGCCAAGACGGCCACCATTCTCCACTTTGCTCACGAAATCCACTCTGTTGACATGCAGCAGATCAAGGAGAGTATCTCTCTGAATGGGCTCCCTTAGGACCTGTTCCATAAAGTTGTCACCCAGGTTTTTTAGAAATCTTCTGGCCTGGATTGTACTGGCTGTGTGATGCTCCCAGTTAATTTCTGGCAAGTTGAAACCCTCCATAAGGATGAGGGCAGTTGCCTTGGAAGTGTCTCTTAGTTCCTCAAAGAATCATTGGTTGGTGTCATCGTCCTGGCCAGGACGTCTGTAGCAGACTCACACGATGACATCTCCATTATTTGTTTGCCCCTTGATTCTTACCCAGAGCCTCTCAACTGTGCCATTGCCAACTGTGAGCTCCATACATTCCAACCCTTCTATTACACACAGTGCCACCCCTCTGCCTCTTCTGCCCTGACTGTCTTGAAAAACCTGTAACCATCCAACAGGGCACTCCAATCACAGGTCTCATCTCACCAGGTTTAACTTGTACCAATGATGTGAAATCTCTGGGACTGGACCAAAGCTTTGGTCCCCTCTTGTTTGCTCCCCATGCTGCGTGCATTAGTGTAGAAACATTTCAGGTGTGGTATTTTGTAGCCAACACCTGGTGAAGCAGAATGGGGGATCCCATTAGTGCTTGTTTTCTCAAGTTTTGGCACAATACCCCATCACTTATCACTGGTGAGCCTGGTTTTCTCCCCTTCTCCCTTCCAAAGTAGTTTAAAGCTCTACAACAAGGCCTGCTAACTCCTGTGTACACTCCAAAAAAATACAGACATGTCCATATCTATCTATATACATAGATCTATAGAATCAGGAAGCGTTCTATTCAGGACATCATCTCTTTTCCACTTGCCTGGAGTTTACATGGGAAATACGTAGTTTTCTCAAGACTGGCTTTGATGAGAGGCACTCTCAAATTCTTGAGAAAAGAATTATATGATCTGGTAAGTGAAAACCTATTTCCATTACGTAATCTAATAAAAAGAGGTTGCTAATCTATTAGAATAAATCTTATGCACTACTATCGCTTGGTTTTTAAATAACTGTAGTGTGTACCATCATGGGGATTTGAAAATAATGGTTCTTAAAACAGCTTTTTCCAGTAAACCAAATGTTGAATAAGTCATACTGGAATAAGGGAAAGAGAGTCTGCTGTGAATCCCTGAGGTGTGTCACTTTAAAATAGTGCAGTGGACTCTGAGCAAATAAAACAATAGTAAATCAAAAGAGTTCAGCTGTTGTGCCTATTTATTCTACAGCAACTTCACTTCAAGCCATGCTGGTAGTTTTTCTAATGCCTTAAATCAAACAGCAGGTATCTGTGGCCTGAAGTTAAGAAATGTTAAACATCTGCCAGTTTCCAGAATTGAAACATTGCAGCTGCCTTACCTGAAGGAAATTTTACTGTTAGTGTATCAGGAATCTCAGCACTACCATCATGTGGCATTTTGACTATGAAATACATCATTGTCACTTCACAAAATATTGAACAATACCCTCTTCCAAAGACCCAGTTTTAAGTACTTTGCAAAATATTTTATCATATTTTTCAATTCCTTATACTGGACACAAAAATATGGCCACACACTTTTCAGTTTTATTTCTTTAATGGACTTAAGACTTCTCTTGACAGCTGGCAGTATGTGTTTAGTTCAGCAATCCATTTGTCCAAACCATACTGACACTATTCTTGCTGACATGTGCTTTGGCCTATGAGAAAGACCTACCGATATAAACATAATGGAATAAACTTAAAACTACCTCAAAACAAATATTTAATTTCTGTATATTAATGGTCTGTTATGAGCACAAGCTATTTAAGAGTTCTGTCTCCTCTTCACCAGCACTCCTACTAAGGAGTACTCTTCATTGTCTTCCTATGCCAACAGAACAAAGGTTTTGATTGGCACTGCCCAACTGAAAGAGCTGGTACAAGGCATGTTTTATTGTAAATTTTATTTTTTTATTTAATTTTTATTACTTGCAACTGATTGTAACATTTCCATAATTTATTATTCCTCATACAATTCTCTACTATATTTCCCCAGCTCGCAAATTCTGCTTCAAAAGTTAAAAGTCTTGCTACATTTTACATCCTCATCCATCTCCAAGAGCAACATGAATTTGTCAGGCTGCAATGCATACTGCAACGAAAAACTTGGAAGCCACTCTGCTGTGATCAATCAAGATACACTTGAATTTAAGAATATCAGTAATTCTATCGAAGTCAATAGGATTACCAGGGCTCATGTTACAGTATGTTGTGCTTGTTACATACTCCTGTGAGGCATTATAATCTTCAAAATCTTCAAAGATCCTTCTTGGGAGCAGAAAGTGTTGTGAAGATGTAAGAAGCACATTCTATCCTTCAAGTGGAAATTCATTAACAAGCCTTGGACTTGATCTTGGAGGTCTTTTCCAACCTTGATAATTCTATGATTCTATGATCATGCATGAATAGCAACAACAAGGATATCAATCTTTGAAGACATTAGGTCAAATGGAAACTGTGAAAACCATCTTTTTTTAAACAATGCCTACAATTCCCAGGAACATTTAATTAGGTTTTTCTTTTGTAACCATCAATGTTTTTCTCCTTCCAGTGTTGAGATGGACTTTGAGTTAATTAATAAACAGATTATTTAAATTATTAGAGCTGCTAAGATGCTAGGAGGTAATGGTTTTAATTTAGCCATATAATTTTGTTCAGGAATGCAGACTCTCAGACTGGAAGCTTTGCAAACTTTTGATAAAACACAGGTAGTACTACTGTTATTCCTTTTACTAAGTAATATGATTCATCTAGACTAGACGTCTGATGTGTTTTCAGAAGTACCATTTGGAAAAACATTAACATATTTTAACATGTATAGGGTGAAATCAACAAATCACTTCTTTCCTCTGGGCCTTTCAATTCAGCAGCAGATTATGGCCATGCATACTTATTAATACTGGGGCAAATTCAACTCTATTTCAGTAGCCCTCTGCCTCTGATCTTTGGCTCATTATCTCAGGACTTATTTTCAAGTACTAGATGCTTAAATAAGTGTGGGAGATCTGTCATACAGTAATTATGAGAAAATGCAGAAGAAGTGTAATCTTTAGGGCCTCGCTGCATAAAATGCTGAATATCCTCAATTTCCTTTGGCTCCTCTCTGAGGCCCTAATGACAAAGACCAAGCAAGAGCGGATTAAAACATATAATAGAGAAAATGTCTGTGATCTGGAAAACACACATATATTTTTATTATTTAAAAGGATCTTAGTGTCCTTGAAGCTGTGAAAGGGAAATCTTAAATAAGAATTTGATCACTCAAAGCACTTGATCTCTTTCTGTTCCTCGAATTTCCATCAAGAGCAGTTAACACCTCACAGGAACTGTTAATATCTTGTTGAGCCATATATTAAGTGGACAATGGTGACATATTTCTTAGTATCTGTGACTTCCTCTGAGCAAGTGATGAGAAAAGAACAGTATTTGTAATTTCTCTACAGGAAGCTCCAGTGAAAAGGGAAGAGATAATGTACTGAGGCTGTCGTTCCACAACCCAGGATCAGCCAAGAATTGCCCTCATGGCCACACCTCCTCCTGCATTTCTTTGTCTTTTCCTTGAGCTGGGCCTGACACTTAGCCCAATCATTTGCTGGGATGTTAGTATGTTAAGATGCCAGAAAATTATTTTCTTTTGGCTTTGGCTTGTGGGATTGGCTTTTCAGGGCAAGGAGGTGGATAAAGTTGAACCAGGAGGTGCTTTGTTTGTGATCCCAGACAGTAAGGTGCTCAGATTCTGTAAAGCATCTCTCAAGGTCCTGGGTTTTTTGAGATCAAACTAAAAAGAAAAGGAAGATAGTATAGATCGTATGACCCTTCAGATGCTGGGAGCCCCAAATTGTGCAGCATTGAATGGACCTCTAACCATAGCCCAGAATACCCTGCAGATCCCATCCATGGAAAAGTTACCCTATTTTGGTCATTGGAACTCTTACAGGATTTTCCCAAAGAAGCCAACTATATTCCTCATTCCTACTGTCAAACAGAAAGGATGTTCACCTGAGAACTTCTTGCTCACTGCTAAATAAAGGTGAGGCCAGGCAGGGGGTGTAATCACCTGTACCAAGCAGGAGCTCCCTGCAGGTTCCCCTATTCCAAGGAGCTGGTTGATTTTCTCCTGTGGTAAGGCATCTGTGTGGCATGAACCAACAGGCTGCATATACAGTGTTTAATTAGGGGTGTTGGGAACATTTTCAACACCTTATTCCTCAATTTAAAAATGTGTTTCTTGTTTTGTACACTTGTACTTAGCTAAACTAGATACTCTAGGGTTTTCTACTCTTCTCTCAGTTAAGAAAAGTGATGCCTATATAAATTTCAAAATAGAATAAAAATTATTCCATTATTGAGATATTTTCAGTAAAGTAGGACAGAGAAATATATGACTATATTTCTCATAGAACGAGAGAAAAATTTCATCTAGAAGTACCCTGGAAGGTATCTGATCCATCCTCATGCTCTGAGAAGTCACAATGAATAAAAGACTCCAAAGCTGTGCTTTGGAGTTACAGGTGCTACCAAGATAATTATGGGACAGTAATTGTCAGTGTTACAGAAAGAAGTTTGAAGGGTTCTTCTCAAAAATTGATTATGTTCTAAGAATGACCAAAGGTGAGGCAAATACAAAAAAAAGAAAAACATCTCAGGTAAAGATATGAAGTCACGTATATGTAACACCTCAGTATGAAGTTTGTTTCTCCAGGAAGCAATATTAAAATTTCATTCTTATCAGTCTTCCTCTCAGTCTTTACCCAACTCTTCATATTTTAGTTTAAAATGTGTACAAATACATATTTCATTTAATTCTGAGAGTTTTGTTGTGAAGTTCATTTAGTTCATAACACAGTTCTGTTTCTCTGCTAAAATAGCAAAATTTCAAGATCAAATTCAGACTGAGCCCCCAAACATCTGGTAAACAGCTAAGCCATCTAAGAATATGGCTTTTACACCAGAACAGCTACATTCTATTGTTGTCCACATCAAAAGTCTTCTGAAACTGCTAAGTAAATAGTATTTATTCATATTAGGAATTATGCCTTTAAAGATCTGTCAAATAAAAAAGGGGAAGACTGCTTAGGGATATTTTTGCTCTCTATGGATATCTATTACTGTCAGTCTTCTGGTGTACAGCCATAATCTGTAAAAATAACTTCAACTGCCAAATTTTCACAATGGATTAAACTTAGTGAATATATTAAACACCTTTATATGTGACTGTGCAGAGTATACTTTTTAAATTTTTTAGCCAGCTTAGAAACATTACAGTGTAATTCCTACACCTTCTTTTTGGAATTTGCAGGTTCATCATCTTTTTGTATTCCAGTTGATAATCTCCTTATTTTCCTTTAGATTTTTCTTTTTCTCCTTTTCTATTGCCTTCCATGTCTTCTTGGCTCTGCTGTCAAAATAGATATACAGAACATTTTGTACATAATTTACTAGAGTAAAACTACATACTCTTTCAGAAAGATTTAAGCAGTAAACATGAGATAGAGGTTCTAATCTCTGCTTTCAAGACAGCTGTAAAATGCATTAATGGTCCTTAGAGTGTCTTGTGAATGTTTTGTAGCCTGAGTCCTTTTATGAATTTGGACCTCAGCTGCTTGTCATTCAGCCATTGCTGATGCTTCATGAACAATCCAGCAGAGAAACAAAAACACCACTCATATAGTCTGTACTGTGTTTGTCCTGTGCTAGAATCCAAAACTTGTTTTGGATAAAGGCAGGTACACATTTTGCTTTCATATCAGTATTATTGTAAAAAAATTTAGAAATCACAGGGTAGTTATACAGGCAAATGTACATGTCTGCAAACAAACAAAACTACTCTTTCAGACTGCTTAACATTGATTAGAATCTTGCAGGTTTTGACTGGGCAAGTCTTACAAGCACTTTACATTTTCTAGGTGTGAGGAGACATGTCACTTGACCTAAAAAGACTAAACCATTTTTATCAATTACCTGAGTGGTTGTTTTAAACTTAGAGATTGGTTTTGCCTGTGGATTTCTTTTTCTCCAAGTTGGTGAATTAGAAGATCCTGAAGTATATTTGCCTGTAGGGGAAAACATACATGTTGTTTCTTTATTTCAGACACAATTTTAGGAAAGACTCTCTTAGTGTGATATGTGAATTAAATATTACGTTAGCTGAGTGTCAGTGAATGCATCAGGTGAACAACATTTCACCTCTGAAACACAAGCTAATATTAAAGACAGACTCTCTAATGCTTTAAAGATCATTTGTAATATTGCAGCATTTCTGTGATACAGGATCTTCCAAATAAGGTGGTTCTGCCATGGACATCGTTGGTTTTAACAAAGAGAATGTTTCTGTGCTGAAGATCTTCCCAAAGGCATCAATTGTTAATCCATACTAATCAAACTAATCCATAATCCAACCTCCTGTTTGGGAAAGCACTATAATATAGTGCTTTCACAAGGCCAGATTATGTTTTAGTACATATGTTTTAGCATAACATAGCACAAGGCTATATTATGTTTTTGTGCTAGACAATTGATTGTGCCTCAGAGTATGGTGCCTAATCACAAGCCACTTTCTAGAAAATTTGATTTAAAATTAATATTATTAATATTAATTTAATAATAACAGAAGATAGTTCTATCTTAATTCAATAACTCAAATTATTAATTTAATAATCATCCTAAAATTTTCAGTTTATGCACAACATGTAAGTATTACCATAGTTTTCTGTTTGTGTCCAAAATCTCCTATTGTTGTCAGGCTGATTCTTCTGTTTTGAGCATTTCTGACCATATGATTCAGGTACTGCTAGAAAGAAAGGCAGTAAAAATGTTAATGATTGCTCCTACAAAAAAAAATGTTGATTACCATTTTTTCTGAAATGCTCTATCCTTTTTTAACATGGAAATTTGATAAAATGCACTCTTCACATTAACAATGTTCTCTCTATATCTCTATACCAACCTGTTCACATTTAATGAAAGCAACCATTCAGAGAAAAAAACAAAAAACACACAGCTTTTGTCCTCAAGACTAAGCAGTGATGTTGGAATTCATGTCACTTAACTTTATTCAACTTAAAGTAGGCATTACTCTGTCTGAAGGAAGTTACTGTTATTAGAAATTAAGACAGGGAGTCACCTCAAGATGGAGATTCAATACAGCTTAAAAGATGGCTGAAACTGGCGAGATGAAATCACTTTCTGAACTTATGGTTATTTAAATTATTTCCCACTGAATTTGTTGACAAAATGACAGATGAAAAAATACAATTATCCAGGGAAACCCTGGACACAGAAGGTGGAAAGGTAAATAAAGCCCAAATGATGTACGAAGCTCTATCAGAAAGATAAAAATAAAGTTATAAAATCAGAGTTACGTCCAAAACAGATTGCCAGAAAGAAAGACGTAAGGCTCAGAATCCCACCTGTAGGTTTCTTGTCAAATTAATGACATAGCATGTATCATCAAGAGGACAGTAGAGTATTTCAAAGATGGAAAAAAAGATGAAGGAAAATATCATCCTGTATGAATGGGAGGAGGAAGGGATTCAGTCCTTTGTCCAACATAACCAATGTGAAAAAATAATACTAATATAAATCACAAAAATGTCCACTCTATTTAAATTGGTAAGAGAAGTTTGAATAAGACTCAAACCCATGTTTATTCAAGATGAAAAATAACCCTAAATAATGACAATAAATATAAATCCATAGCAATCTTTAACTCTGGTGAAATCCTAGTTGTGGAATTATACTATGCAAAGCAAGGTCATTTTTTCACACCTTACTGGGACAATAAAAGTTGAATAAGAAATATTTCTTAAGACAAAACATAAATTCTACTGTAAAATTACTTCTATTATCATTAGTTAGAATAAAATAAGAAGTTAAAAGTGGAGTTTTTTTAACCCTAATAAAGTTTACTAAATATTTGGAAAAAATAAATCACATAAAAGATGCTGTAAAACTTGGTAACTGTATATTTGTGCACATCAGTACATCACTGCATTCATGAATTCCTGCTGGGAAGGTGGCTCAATTATTGTTTGTGGATTTTCTTTCTGACAAATTGTAAAGCTTTATAAATCTTTACATTTGTGTCTATGGATATGGTTGAAATCTATTTGTCAAAATTATGCTTAATCAAATTTACTTATACCTGTATTTAGGCATAAATAACATGTTTACCTGCAGGGACACAATTGACTGCAGCACAATACAGACAGTCATTTTAAGAATTCTGCATAAGCAGGAGCCCACCTGTAGATCCATTGAACTTTGGTTTTTGAGTGACTGTACGATAGACTACATATGCTGATCGTCGAGGTTCTGGAGAATTTAAATTAGTGTATCTTCCAGTTTCTTTCCCATAAGGACTGGAAGAAGCAGTTTCATCATTCTTACTTTGACCCCTTTGTTGGTACCTTGGTTTTACTTTGGGGTCCAAAGTCTGAATTCCTAGAAGTGAAAATACAAACAAAAAGTTGTGCTATTACTCAAAATGTGACATATTGCAGGAGACTGGAGGCTAGACAATAAGATTAAAAAAATATTCTTTGTGGATAGTCCAATCCAAATATGGACTGTCCACATTTGACACTAAGAACAGAAACTAACTAGGTAGTGCTAAATCATCTCACAGTTTAGTAAATAAAAATGAATAAACCAGCAGTTTTCTGCAAATACCTTTGCCAGTTACTGTATTAGCTGAATTTCTTGGCTCCTCAGAAATGCATTTATTTTCTTTTACTTCCTTACAGCGATGGTTCTTTACCAGTTCAGTGTGGTTTGTCTCTGATGAATTAAAATAACATATATTTACTTTTTTAGAAAGCAGACAAAATGTTCTTATCCAAAACTGTTGTGGTGTTTTGAAAACATAATCTCCCACCTCATACATGGTTTGTCTTGGGCAGAACATGGTTTCACATGTTAATTATTCTGTAAGTATCATTCTCCAAAGAGAAATTAAAAGTGCCTCTCTTCCCTCTAGCAGAAGAAATCTTGAAAGCCAACTCAAAAATTAACTCTACAGGCAAAGACCAGATCATCCTTTCTCTACACTTCATAAGTGATGTGTAGACCTTTGGAACACCCGTGGTTGAGCCCATGGAGACCACGCCATGCACTCCAAAGGACACCTGGCTGAACTGTGAATGATTTCTGCCTCTAGCATCTAGATACATCCTGAACATGGGCAGTACATGAACATAACAAAATACATAATGAGGAGAATAAAATAGCAATAGCATTTGTTGCATAGATAAGCTCACTTCAAACTACAAACAGAACTTCAGAAGGAAAGTTTCAGTATAAGGTAACAACAGTGCTCTTCTCCTGGCCCCTTCTACTCTTCAGGAAGATGTGGCTTTGTTCTTCCTTTTCTCCCACTAATGTAAGTAAACACTTTTGGTTTCTCTCATTTCAGGCCAGAATGTGGCAGAAATCCTCTACTTTTTCTTTAGTTTATGGGGTAGTTTAAAGACAAAATCTTTTTTTTTTCTTTTTATTCTAAAACTGCCAAGAAATAACCGGGTAACAATCTACCTACAGATTGATACAATAATCATATTGATACATATTCTACATTGACAAATAAATTCTGAAATTCTTTGGGAAAAGAACGAAGCTTATGATCAAGGTACTTTGGTGTAGGTATTTTAATTTGCTGTATGTGACTAGTTTTTAATAGGCATACTTTATCACAAGTGTAACTATATTTTTACTGGTTCTAATAAGTCCCATGTTCTGTGAGATACCACCTACATTGAAATCTGTTTTACTTGACAGAATTGGAAAGTGCACAGTGCTCCATGTGATCTAACACTTGAGCATCAAAGATTTTAATAACGCAGGGACTAATCCTGCCCACATTGAATCTAACAGAGGATGAAAACTAGCTAAAAGAAGCAGAAACAAACCATAGCATACAATGACTGCTGTCATCTTGCAGTGAAAGAAATCACACTGTTAATGGGAAATTTCAATTCCGATTGGTTTCACACAAAATATATAATGCCCACCACACTTGCAGAGGAACGAAAATGATCTAAAATACAAAAATTTGGAAATATATAATAATGGATTACCTTTCACATTGGAATACTTGGATGAAATTCGTTCTTTTTCCCAAGGTAGTGGTGCCTCAAATCTGGTCCCATCAAAAAATGTGCTCCTCTGTGTCCCAGAACCACCAACTCCTGGAGGAAAGGAGTCTCAAAAAGTTATCTACGCTCAAGAGCACCCTGAAAAAGGTGAACAATGTAGAGTGTCCTTTCTATATCGCATGGTTTTAGCTGAAATCAATAAAAAAGTACAACCACCAAATAGCTGATTCAATAAAGCCCACAAAATAAAAGGAGGGAAAACAAAGCTTTGAATACATACAGGTGTCAACAGAGATTTAATTATTGCATTGTTTCCCACTGGTAACTGTTTCTATCAACATAAAGAATGTTTAAAGGAAAGATACATTTGTATATAAAGGTCACAGGAAAAGAAGTAGCACATAGGATACATTTTTACTGTCCAATAAAGTTCTGGAGCTACAAGACTCACACAAGTTTGCTCCAAGCTAGAGCAAGTAGCCCTGGCATGGTAGTGCATTGACAAACTAAGGGGGAAAAAAGAATACTATAACAATTACTACTATTTTTACCACTAATAAATATTTATGAAGAAAAAGGATTGAATACCACCGAGTACTAAGTAAATTCAAGGAGAATGGAGCATTATTCAGCTTTAATGACAATTCAATACTGAACTCAAAGGGCCAAAACACTGTGTCTTCATCTACACCAACCAAGTTTATGCAGAAGGATAGGATCCTGTTACACAAGATAGAGGACTGCAGCTTTGTTATTTCTCTGTAAGATAACTGAAAAACTTAAAGCTTATTCACCTCAACTAGGGATAGTCTCACAAATGTAATGGTTTTTGAAAACATTTAATCATGTGCGCATCTCTACACTTGCTTTTTTGTAACTCCACATAATCCTTTCTGTCCCAAAATTCAGTATGAAAAAGGTCAATTGTAATCAGCTTAAAGGATTTTTTTCAGTATAATCCTAAGATAAGCATAATACATAATCATAAACAGTGGTTTTGACTGTTATAATAAATGGTGCAGCATGAGAAAGAGTGTCTAGAACATAAAGAACAAAGAATAACTCAAATGTAAAATGGTGAAGTTTACTGCAGGCATCTTTGGTTATTTTATTTACCACATGATGTTCAGCAATGAGAAGCTGATGCTACAGTATATTACCTCCATTGTCAAAGGATTTATGATCTTTTCTGGGAGTACTCTCTATTGGTACTCTCCTTTCTGAACTCTCTTTCTCTTTTCTTGGATTATTACATTTTGTAGGAATTGTGTTACCATCACCTGGAAAGGCAGTAGAAAGAATGTTTAGCTGTGGGTAAGCCCACGGAATGGTACTGACATTCTCCGCCTCCCACCTCTATGAGCCAGTGATTAGTGCAATTTCTCTTAACCTCCCGTTTCATAACCTTCTTTCTCTTTTATCAGTTATTTGGATCCTGTCTAGTGTAACTGATGCATAACTTTCATGTTCTCTAAGATAATATCATAATACATAGGCTAAAGAAGACTGTGGCATCAAAGTAAAGACCTAGCTATAAACTACCTGCTTATTCATGAGTTTCTCACTTTCCATGACTCATATTTTTGAATCCTCACTGAATGAATTTATGTCATTTTCAAGATGTACCTAAAGCCTCAGAGAACTCAAATGAAAAACTGCTTTGGGGAAACATATCTATCCTTTCCTCTAAATATGTCTAATGATAAAGATATACACTTCCTAAAAGCTATATTTATGTATTTGTTATTGATTCCCTCATCTGTAGACTAAATGTATCTATATATGCGTTAGAAATAGATTATCGAAACTACTTTATTTACAAACATTTTAAATTTAGAAAATAGAAGAGAATAACGAATGAAGTAACATAATAGCTGTGGTAAATAATTTTTGAATTTGTATTTATTTGACCTGAATTATGCTGGATGAAGCCCAGCATTTGAAACAAAATGGAACTCTTTCGTTTCAAGACCCTTGAGGGGGGTATTTACTTAATCTAAATTTAGTTATAGAAAAGTTTGCTCTATCACTACATTTTGCTATCTAGACACCCAAGACAGTCAGCAGAGAGGGCAGAGCACCTCTGGCAAAGTGACTCATCTCACCTTCCTTTGGTGCATCTGATGATGCAATAAATAGCCCCATAAGAGTTCCAGTCTTTCTCAACTTACAACAGAGAGCCTCGATGAGAAATTTAAACTACATTCCTAACATTAGGATGGTTAAAATTAGACTACGCAAATCTTGATTGTGAAGAAAATTTATATGAAAGACCTATGTTGTGCATGTCAGGAAAGTACATACATTGCCTTTATGACCCATTTCTACCTTTTCCATGTAGAATTGATGCAGGTAGTCACATAAGTGCGACTATATATCTATATCTATATCTGGTAAAAAATTAATGAAGTGGTTTGGCAATATGCTTACAAATACAAATATGTTATTTGTAATATTTTATTTTCACTAAATTTAAAAAGTGGCAAAGAAGTGCAAACTATGTAATAGTTTTGCCCTGTTACAGCCATTTTAAAAGTGGTAAACACAGTTCAAGGGAATTAAAAGTACTTGCCTTTCTGTAAGTTTTGTTCAGTAGCTTCCAAGGGTAGTAGCTCATCTTGCCAAGGTGAAGACACAGGTTTTGTTGATTGGTTTTTGTGAGGGTTCTGAATTCCATAATACTCTCCTAAACATGCCCCAAGAGGGGGAAAAGAAAGGCCCAAAGATTACTGTATTGGCAGCATTGCTGTTTAGAAAAGAGTGACTAATTTCATATTTACCAGATTTATAGCATATATCCCTTATTGCTCTTTCCTCTTCAATATCTGCAGTGGTCTTGGGCCTCAAGTTAGAAACACCTGTAGGAAATATTTATAAAAGATTACAAGATAACTATACGAATATCTTCAACATTTCTTAATAATCAAATACCATAATGACTTTCATTTCTATCATCGGTTATTTTTGTTTCTGACTGCAATCTCTGCTTCCAGACAGAAAAATGACTCCTTAACATTAGGTATTTTCATGTATAATGGAATTGCAGTTAAAACACATATTAAGAAGCAAATGTTTGTTCATTTAAAATGATTCAAAAGCATCTCAGGTATTCATTTTGAAAATAATCCTTCATTTACACCCACAATGAAATCTGATTCAAAATGTCACCAGACAGGGTGACACCTTTGCCAAAAGTTACTACTCTGTAGTGTCTGCTATCAGAGCTGGTGAAGTGAGTGCTCCTTACCTCTCTCAGTTAAAGCTCTGAAGACTAGCAAAGGCCTGCCTTCTATATTGTTTGAGTTAATGTGGCATATTCAGACTGAAAACATGTTAGGAAGCTCTAGCAGGCTGCCCTACCTGATGGGCAGGGAGAAGGTGAAATTTGGCTTGGGGCACTACAATAATTTGCTGAGTGCACTCCTGAGAGTAGGTCATTCTCTCACTTTTCACTCTTCAGGAATGTGCAATTTGTTCATTCCCCAAGAATCCCTTACTTAGAGATCTAAGTAAGATGCAGTCAAAGGTTTAAATATATTAATATATATATGTATATACACATAAACATTCAGTCAAACTAGTGAAGAGTTTTGCATGGACTCTCTTCACTAGATTTAAGAATATCTTCCTCTAAAAAAATTAGACTGCCTGCAGAGTTTAGTAAATCAGTTGATGAAATTAAGTGTAACTCACTCACACAATTATCTTTTGTAAAAAACCTGTGACTTCACCTTCAGTGATGAGTGTGTACAGCCCTTGTTCAAAAATTTGTTTCCCAGAAAAGAAGTACCTCCTAAGCTTGTAATTTCATCTCAAAATTTTGAAGAGTTTTTGATGGCCATATGAATTGTGGATTGCATTTTAAACTTAATTTAATAAAAAAAGGTATGTGAATTATACCACTATTGAAATATATACTAAAAAATACAAGAGTTAGAAAAAATTGCCTTGCTTACATCTGGTGACTGTCAGTTTCAACACTTTAAGGATTAGCTGAAAACTATTTAAAAAACTTGTCAACAACTCTTTTATAAAAATGTAGTGGTTATTATAATAAATCACTTGTGAAGTACATTGCAAGAGTTGACAAAAGCCATTTAACTTCCTTATGAAAGAAAGAAAAAAACTTTTTACAGTTCTCTTCCTCTCCATCGTCCTCTTCATCATCCTCTTCATCACCGAGGTTTATAATCAGTGGAGGATGAATTGGCAATAAAATATTCTCTTGATTTCTGAGTGAGTCTTGACGAAGGACTGGATGCAGAATCCCTCCTTGGACATCCTGTTTTAATGGGGCATCTGCAAACAAGAGCATTAGATGTACTTTATTAGGAGTGAACTAGAATATCAAATCCACATTCACACTAGCAGGTATACTTTTGATATCCTTATCAGGATTGGGCATTATCTTGTGCAGAGGTTGGCAAGAGAACACCTTCCAACTCCAGAAAGTAGGAAAAACACAGGTACTAGCTCCTCTGAATGGACGGATGAGGCACTGCTGAATACAGACTTTTGAAAGAGGAACGTTTTTATCACTAAGCTGTTTAAAAAAGGCTGGTTATCTCTTCCAGCTGGTGGATAGATTAATTTGAGTCAGCAAACTTCTTTCTTCCAATCCCTTTTAAGACATTTACAAGATAGAGAAATGCATGATTAATCATTCCTGGATTGAAATGAGTGAGTGGGTGAGTTTAGGATCCCACCTATGAAAATATTTTAAACATGCTGAATAACAGGCAAGTTGTATCATCTCATGGTATCCATTTTGAAGAATTTAGCAATGCTAAGTACAGAATTGCCCATTTTAAACTTGCAGATATTTTTTTTCCTATCAACTCTCTTTACTAGGTACAAGGAATGCGTAGTTCATAAAAATAATTTACACTTAATTAGAAGAAAATCAGAAAATATATTATTTTCCTCAGGGATTTCTTTCTATATATAATGTTTGCAGCAAAATGGCTTCAGTACTGGGATAACATATTCCAAGAGCCAGGAAATGTGATGGACTGAAAAGACAAATGATGAAAAATGTTGAATCTATTTGCACTGTTCGAGCTGACCTATTTGCAACTATAGATCCAATCAGGATTCTGTGCATTATATTAAAGAAGTTGGATATATTTTCCAGTTTAAAAGAAAGTGTGGGCATTTTTCTATTATTCCAGTTGTTGTTATTCTTATGCATCTCTTGCTTGCCTATGAGCAGCATGTATATCATATTAAACCCATTTTTATAACACTGTTGCAGATCAGACTTGTTCCATATCATGAAAGAGATGTGTAAGATAAAACACTGACTTCATGGAGCCTTTTTCGCTGTCCACAACAGGATATTATTAGCTCCGGGTAGTATAAGCCAAAACAAACTTAAATTAGTTTAACAACATTTCTAAGTATTAGCACAAATAAATGCAAGTTTAGTATTTGCAAACAGACTTTGAATTTGTACATATTGCAATAAAAAGTCAAAGGACTGTGTCTGTTTTCTGCTTCTGCTGGTTGGACGTTGCTCATAATTCCTCTTGGGCATAGACTGTGACTCTCACCACACCTAAAAGTGGGCCTATGCTGTGTAAGTGGGAACTGTGCTAAAAGCATTATGGGCACTCAGAGAAACAGCACTCAAGTTCTTGCTTTGGTCCTGTGTGGTTAGTTAAGCTCCACATGCTCAGATATGACACGCTATGTTTTTCTGGGGGAATTTCAGGAACACAAGGTTTCATGTTGACTTGCTCTCCTCACTCCTGCTTCTGACATCTGTCTTGGTTCTTTGCTCTGAACTCTTACCCTGTTCTGGGTTCCAGCTGCCTACCAGGACTCCTAATAGTCAAGAGCTCCTCTTAGAGAGGGCTGAGGAAAAAAACCCAACTTGTAATTGTGGGGGTTTCCACAAAGAAGTGTGCTGCCTTACACACTATTACCGTACTTCAGCAACGTGCAACCAATGTTCAAGCCTGAAAATTTTATTCAAAACGATGAACTGGAAATATATCTGCACACACATCACTGTAATCTGATGTTATCTCTTCAAGGGTTGTCTCATCCATACAACATGTGGTCTATCAACAAATATTACTATTAGTGTCCCTACCAACCTCCTCCCCCACCACACACACTACTTTTAATTTCTCTTAAATGATTATCTGCATACTAACCATTTTAACTATGAGAGAGATCTGTCAAAAATACAAGTTAAGCAACATTTTTACTCCATGGATCTCAGCACCTAAATTGCCATTTGTGACTTGATCTTTCATGTCACTAATAGATATGAAGATTTGTAATATGACAGGTAAAATAATTCATGTGACAATCCTTCTTTGCCTTGAGCTTGCTGGGATAGCAGATCATACCTGATTGGTTCACCATGGTCCATTTCTTGACCATATTATATATTACATAAGCACTGGAAGTAAATGCTGGGAGCACATTTTTGTCTATTTCCTTACTCTAATGAACAAATTGTTGAGAAAATATTTTTACTCACTGTTACTCGGTGGCAAATAAAGTCCATTTATGTTACGGGGTTTTCTGTGAAAGAAGTCACAGCTTATCCTCCTACAGCCTACGGGCTCTGTCTCCCAGAAACAGGAAAACTTGCTGTAGTTTTGCTGCCAGAGAAAACAGTTTTCAGGTATTGTAAGTATAACAATCAAAAAATGGACTAAATAGATTAGCACAATGTGAACACTGGCCTGAACACATGACAGTTCACACTGCTGTAAACATATAACTAAGATTTTGTGGGACCATGTTCTGATAGTTTACAACATTTCCAATTATACTGAAAGTTATCTTAAGTTCCAGATAGGTCTAAAGTTATCTTGACTTAGGTCAACGGAGTTTGATGATGTAAAACTGTTCCTAGATAAGGAGTAAGGCAGTCTACTTAGTTTACTGCAGACTTTTCATGAGAGGCTGGGAGGAAAAAAAATCTATTAGTCACTTAACGGACATGTGGCTGAGTTTTCTCTCCTGTTCAATGGGAAAATCAGATCAGCCTCCAATGAAATGTGCCGTATAAGTGCAAACTAGTACTGTCTTACTATTAAAAGACATAGATCTATGGGGAAATATCGGATAAGAAACAAAACCCAGAAAGATTCCCAACAAAAAAATGAGAAGAAATGGGAATTGACATTATGAGACTGTTGTCATCACACTGCTCACCATCTTTCAGCTGTTTTTATAGATAACAAACAAAAGCCTAATGGGAGTAATAACTCTCTACATGGATTTTTTTAATTATTGTTTCTTTACTCATACATAAACTGCTGTTCTTTCTCTGTTGATCAATGTAGCACCAGCTAAAATGTCTGCACAAAACTACAGAGGTAGTACTTTCATGACAAGTGACTTTTGTTAGTAATACATAAAATTATTGTTCTATAGCACTGTCTTATTAAAGTTTACAGTTTTTAGCATCATCTCTGATGGTGCAATTCATTTATCCTTATAAGCTGAGGTATCTTTCTCAAGCATATGTTAAACTTGCAATTCCAAAGAGGCAAGTGCTCATGAGCACTACCCTGACTATGTAAACTCAGGTTTATACCCTGGATGTGAGCTGAGAGCTGTAAATGCCAGGTTGCCAGTTACTTCTAAATGATTTTTTGTGTCATTTTTTAGACAGAAAAGGAGCCACACTCGAAAATATTGGAATATTTGGAGGCAGGTTTCACTGAATTCCAGATATTAACAACTTTGTCTACGAGTAACATCTCCAAAACTTTTGGACTGTAGTGACTACAACTGGGCCATCCCACCAGACACACTGGGGTCTGGAGTCAAAGCCCATCTCCCCGGCATTAACCCCTAAATCCCCAACTCTTAAAAATGGATGCAATAAGCAGGAGCCCATACCCACGCCTGGATTATTACCAGGTGGAATATAAATATTTCTTTAAATTAAAGCTATGCTATCAGCTGTCAGGGAAATCATAATCTTATCCTGAAAACAGTAGTTTTCCTTCAAATACTGGACCTTCAGATGAAATGAAACTCAGATGGACAGTGTAGCTAAAACAAAAGATAGCTGAGTGAAGTAGGTGGTACCTTCTCCATGTGGTTGAACTGTTGAACTGAACTGAAAGCAGTTGTTAGCCAGGATGGAATGTTACATTTTGACAGTTGCCAACTGCTCCTCCAGCTTGGGACATCAGCATGATGCTGCTACATGATCTGTCCAGGCTGAACATCTTCCTTTATCTCTCTTGCTTCCAAGAAAGCATAGAAAAACAAACTGTTTCAAAGAGTCTCTCATTCTAGTGCTTCCTTAGTGTAAAACGGAAAAAAACCATTTGGTGGGGTTTAAATAATACCTAACTTCTTGTTGATGGAACTATGGTTTTGGGAACAAACCTTTGACACCACAAAGATACCACAGCCTGCTAGGCAACAGCAGCCAGAGAGAGTATATGTAAGAACCCTCAGGCATCAAGCTCAGGGAAGGAGAGGGAGAAGGGACTTCTGGCACCAGAGCAGAGATTCTCTCTTGCAGCCCATGGTGCAGCCCATGGGGAGGCACCTGTGCCCCTGCAGCCCATGGAAGTCCACGGCGGAACAGAGATCCACCTGCAGCCCATGGAGGGCCCCGCACCGGAGAAGGCGGATGCACCCTAAGGAGGCTGTGACCCTGTGGAGAGCCCCCGCTGGAGCAGGCTCCTGGCAGGACCTTGGACCCATGGAGGCAGGAGTCCACTCTCGTGGGAGCCGCCGCTAGGCAAAGTGGAGCTGCCCCTGGCCCGGGTCCGGGCAGAGGCCACCGCCTCGCTGAGGGCCGATGGAGGGAACTGGCCCCGACGCCCCCGGTGCTCGGTCGCTCAGCAGCGGCCCAGGCGGGGCCGGGCGGACTCCATTTCCCGTGGCGCAGCGCGGCCGGGGCGGCGCAGGCGCGCTGCCGGGCGCGGCGGGAGCGGGCGGCCGTGGCCATGAGGCGGCGGAGCGCCGTGCAGCGCAAGGTGCCCTGTCTGTTCGTCACCGAGGTGAAGAAGGAGCCGTCGGCCAAGAGGGAGCGCCAGGTGCCCGGGGCGGCAGGGGACGGGGGAGCGGGAGGCAGGCAGGCGGGGCTAGGCCCCTGCACGAGCCCGGAGGAAATCGCTGGGCCGCGGGTTGCCACAGCACCGACCGTGTCAGGGCCGCCTGGCCACAGCCGAGTGGCGACAGGTTTGGCTGCAGATTTTGAGCGAAATGCACGGTAGCGGTTCTCCCCCTGAAATACAGGGAAGAAGGGCTTTTTGGGTGCCGTTTCAGCTCAGCCCCACGCAGAAATGTTGTCGCCCTGATGTTGTGTTTGCTTTTTCTAAGTGAAGGCCGCTCCTACGTGACCGCATTGGGAGCCTGTGTCAAACCACTCTGCTGTCCCCGCCTGTGAGCCTCGTAGGGAAAAAAAAGGAGCTTGTCTATTTCTTTGTTTTGGTTTGGTTTTTGTTTGTTTTCATTTTGTGGTCGAAGGAATATCAGGCTTATGACAGAATAATTAATCTGAGGCTGTGAGACGTGGGCAGGTTGGGGTGGCATTCACCTGCAGATCTCCAACTTGTGTTTCCTGATTTTAGTAACAGCTGCGTAGTGAACTTGAATCCAGCTGGGTGACTCGGTCCCACTGGCGATTGGCTTTTGGACCGAAGACCTGAAATGGTTGCACAAAGGACAGTAATGTAATTGTTCAACTCAGGGTACCAGCACCATCGAAAATGGTCATGTAAGGGTACATCCCTACACTGTTGTTCCTTCACACAGGAAAAGTGAACGGGGTATTAGATCTGGAACTGGCACATGCTGTTTTGGGGTTTTTTACAAAGTTTAGGCAAAGATAAAATGGGGTTTTGACTGGTAGGGAAGAAAGGGGGTGGTGGTGCTGATAAAACCAATGGGATTGTTTTCTCACTACCCTGAAATTTTTCTTTATCATGTAATCTTTAGTCTTTATATACGCTGTATGTCATGGTTACAGATTTATAACTAAAATGTGAAACAGACATGTCATGTAACAAAAGCATTCTGTTTCAAGACTTCTGCAAGACAAGGACTTGCTTTGTGTCCACTGAAAGAGACAGTGTCCATCTTAAAAGACAAAGTTGACTGGGGAGAGAAGAAGGAAGTATGATGACTGTAGAGGAGAACATTTGAATCCAAACACAACTGCTTGCATGTTTGTAGTGAAAGTGTTAGAGAAGCTGTAATATCTTACTAGAAATTTCTATTAGTTGGCTACTTGTTTCAGATCCACAGATCATGTATTTCTTTGCTCTTTTGAAGCACAGAAGTATTTAGTTGATAGCACTGATACTAAGTATTTAATACCAGGATGCTTTGGCCACCTTGCATTCCAGTGGTCTGTGTATTGCACTAACATGATGCTATTGACTTTCAGCTCCAAACTGAAAGCTTGGGAGAGCTAGTCATGAGGAATTTCTATTGCCACTCTAATACAGGAAGGCACATCTTAAAATATTGCAGCGTTGGACTGGACCCCTTCTAGTTTATATGCCCTATTTAAAGTGGAAAGCAAAATCATCTTTGAATGCTAATCAAGAATGGGAAAGGGGGAGAAAATTTTTAGCAAACAGATTGCCTTGGTTCTTCTGTCTTAGAGCATTTTGCAAACTGTCAAGTGTTGAAGAAACAAGGGTGTGTTTCGATAGTGTTAGAAATCAGTAGAGGCCAACTGTAAGGAGCCCTATGAGAGCAAGGCAATAACATAGCCACTTGTCTTCTTTTCAGCCATTTAAAGTTTTGGCAACTGAAACTATATCTGGAAAGGCATTAGCAGCAGATATACACAATGCAATTCCTACGGAAAAGGTGGACGGAACCTGCTGTTACGTAACTACCTATAAAGGTAAGAAGGAAGACCCATATGCAGATTTCTCATGCTGACTAGAAGCCTTGCTTTACTTAGTTTTCATTTTCATGGTATGATTTATTTACAGCTGTTGTGAAGTCAACTGTCATGAAGCATCTTGACCACAAAGTAATAGCTACCATAGACTTAGCAGGTGTTTCTGAAGGTGTTACAAATTTTAGTCTCTAAAATACATGAAGTATGGTTTAAGTGAACATGACAATCCAGGAACTATTCCAGTTTTAAAATGTATTAGTAAGTCTTCCTTGCACACTGGGACTTGTATAATAGCGTCTGATTTCCTTGGGGAAGATTAATAGAATTATGGAGTTGGGGTGGAAATGAGAAGACTGTGATTCATTGCATCACTGGGGTTCTTGCCTTTCCGTGAAATTGTAAAAAACTTTGTATTATATTAGGCAAGACTGTATCTAGAATCTAAAATAGATTTTTAGATTCATATAGTGTAACTTATGACTTTAAATAGCAGATTTGGATATAAAATTTCTCTAGTGGCAGTTGAGAATTCTTGCGTGTTACACAGTTGATTTCAGTACTCTGCAGTGTATGGTTACCTCAGTAACATGCTGGTTTTCTCTCTCTGGAAACGCTAGGGCAACCCTATCTATGGGCCAGACTGGATCGAAGACCCAGCAAACAAGGCGAAAAAAAGTTTAGACAATTCTTGCATTCATTGAAAGATTGCAAAGGTCTGTGAAGATTTCTTTCCTTCTTTTTGGCAAAGTAAGTTAGCCAGTTGGAAAAACTAGTCTAACATGGGAAATGTCAGTGATCCTGCTCCAATTTTTTTAACGTCACTCTTTGCTTTGAGAGAGGTTTAAACTGGCATAGGGAGCTATTTTTTTAATCTTAGTTAGTTTTTGAACTTTTAAACTACTTAAAGGCTACGTGCTTCTTTAAACCATCCTAATTGTAGACTACTTGAGTGCTACAGATATTGGTGCTTGTATGAAGTAACTGGGACTACTGTCTGTAAAACAAGGTTTAGATCAATGGTACTTTAATAATTGCATTGAAAAACAACAAACATTGAAAACTGTTAGCAAAATTGGCTAACAGTTTGCTGAAAACTAAATGTCGCATTTATATGTTTAGAATTTGCATGGAATATTGAAGAGGATTTCAAGCCTGTTCCAGATACCTGGATTCCAGCAAAGGACTTAGAGTTCTCTAATGGCAATCCATTGCCCGATGAAAATGGACATATGCCAGGTACCTATGATGCAGCACAGGTAAAATTGGGGAAAGGGGTGGGTGAGGGTGGGTGTGTGAATTTTGGAGTGAATTTGAATTAGTTCCAGAGTTAAAAATAGCAGTTATTGTATTTAAAAAAAAAAGAGTTGTAATGTCATTCATTCACTATCCAGGAAAGCATAAATGTCACATTTACATTCTTCTGACACACGACAGTTTCTCTTGTTACTCTTTCTGTTTGTAGTTAACTGTGGTTTCTTGTTTTGTTTTGTTTTTTTTAAATGCATGTACAGGTCTAGTGCATACTTAATAACTTGAGATGCTTACTTTGGTAAAATGCAGTGTTTTCTCATAGGTTGGGTGCCTGTGGAGAAAAATAGTAAGCAGTATTGCTGGCACTCATCTGTTATAAATTATGAGGCTGAAATAGCACTGGTATTGAAACGCCATGCTGACCCAGGGCTTCTGGAAATCAGTCCAGTGCCGTTATCAGAACTTCTAGAACAAACATTGGAGCTTATTGGGACTAATATTAATGCAAATCCATATGGTAAGTTTGTATGGTCTGTGCTTAAATACTTTTTCAATTTAGTGCTATTTTTGAGTGAAAACTATGCATTTTCTTCGTGTAAGTTTTTTTTAAAAGTTCTCTGGTAGCAACCTTCATAGAAGGGAGAGAAAGGGCTAGCTGAAGGAACAGTCACCCAAAAATACCTTAGAAAGCTTAGTTGTCATGGGACTAGTTATCTCTATTAAACCTCAGTGCTATAAAAATGCTTTGCTTTAGTCTTTCAAAAAATATTTTGACTGGAAAAGCTGTTTTAAATATTACTATTAAAATATTAAAATAACTTTTTAAGATTGTTTCTTGGTGCCTTTTCTTCACTTTTTTTACTTGCTCTTCTGATGCTGTTTAGTCCATTGAAGTAGAAAATTTTATTCAACCATTTTTGGAGCCCCTAGAATTAGTCATAAGTTGCAATTTTTAAATTATGAAAAAGGAATTTTTTTAAGGCAGTGTAATTTAAGCTAAATTTTGGTTGTGGCTTCTTCCTTTAAAAGCCTTATAACAAAAAAACAATTGGATATGAGCACAAGTGAGTTCTAATTTCAGAGCTTTGCTGTCAGGATAACTTGCAAGGACAGTCATATCTGGTCTAAGCATTTTCCTAGTACATAAAAAGAACTGCAAAAAAAAAAAAATTCAGTAGCTGTATTCTTAAATGAAGATTTGTGTTGAACAGTCAGTGAAGAGGCAATGCAGTTGTTAACAGCCTGGCTTAAGTATTCATCCATATTCATGAAAAGATATGCCAGATTTTCTGGAACTAAGATGTTTGTGCCATTGACTGTGATCTGAAGTGTGAAGAATTTAGCCAGTAGCATTACAGTTACTGAGGAGGTGACCAGAAGGACAAAACATACAACTGTAAAATCTCTGTGTCATGTTTATTTTATTCAAAGGAGAAGGAGATTTAAATAAATAAATTAAAATGTGAGAATAGACAGCTGCATCTGATACTTAAAAATACACTTAAGGTTTTGTTAAAGGCAGGATGATATTGTAGTATCTAATAGAAATCCACAGAGTACTTTTAAGATAGCCACAGTAACGAAAATGAGAAAAATTTTAAGGTATCACATGTTAACTAACAGGAATATATTTGTTTCTTTAAACATAGGATTAGGAAGCAAGAAGCACCCTGTACATCTTCTGGTACCACATGGAGCATTTGAAATAAAGAATCCACCTACTTTGAAGCAAAACGACATATTGTCTTGGTTTGAAAGCTGCAGTGAGGGTAAAGTTGAAGGAATTGTGTGGCACTGCCATGATGGGTGTTTAATCAAGGTAAATATAAGGATAGACATGTGAAAAACACTACAGTAATTCACAGCACGTGAAGTATTGTACAGTACTCATTTTTTGTCTCTTTTTCCAAATTTTTTAATAATAAATTTCCTCCATCAAATGAGATGACAGTAGAATTAGTCAAGCCACTGAATCACTGCAATGATGACATTGAACATTTTCATTCCCAACATTATGCTAACAAAGTAATTGAGAACATAGTATTTTCTTGCCTCTCTGTATAGGAATCATTAATTTTAAATCTTAATTCTTTTATTTAAAAATTAGTTTCTTGTATTGATGACTTATGGAACAAGTATTATTAATAAGAATGTGATTTTTTTTAATTAGCACGTTTGTATTATTTCTGAAACTGTGGAGGACACCTTGGTTCTAGTTTGCCTTTTGTGCTTCATTGTTACTCATATTATTCAGATAACTGATTAATGGTTTGAAGTGCCCTAATGCAGAGGATCCTAGAACCCACACATACCCACACCCTCCCAACCTGGAAGTTGTGCTACTTTATCAAAATTGCTGAGTTGATCTTCTTTCTTTTTATTTTAGCTCCATCGCCATCATCTTGATTTACCCTGGCCGCTTGCAGAGACATACCTGAATTCTCAGCCTGTTGTAATTTCTTTTAATAGAACTAAATATGAATGTGACTTTGAACCAAAGAGTTTGTTTCACCATTTCTCAAACTTGGATGGTCAAAGATTTGACAGACTCAAAGATATCAAGTTTGATGCTTAAAATTTTCTGCTTCTAAGTTAATTGTCCCGTGTGCTGCATTCCTCTTACTTGTGTCTACCACAGAACTTTTTACAAATAATCTACCAGCTTAGGCAACAGCCCAGGTACTGTATCATTTTAAGTTTATCCTAAATGACTAATTTTAGATAACAGAGATCTGACAGCCAGAGCGAGATCTAGCTTCCAGCATGTTTATTTTCTTTTCTGAAAAATCCTTAACTTTTGAACCCATTTCTGGAAACTGTCAGTATTAAGTGTAAGAAGTATTGTTGTCTATCAATGGGTCGTTCTAAAAGCTTAGTTAATGAATGCAATCAAATGGAAAAGTTACATAGGTTGCACTTGTAAAAATATAATTGTTATGACGCTATTATATGTAGGATTCAGATTTAGGATCTAGTTTCTTTACAGTAAAGAACATATTTCTGATGGGACCAGAATTTGTCTAAAATTTGATAACTTTTTTTTAAGTAGTAACAGTTTCTTATAGGGCAAGACTTTTCCCTGTATTATTTAACATAAGCATTATGCTATTACTTGAAACCCCAATTACTCTCTATCCTATGGGCACTTCCACTATTTTGGGACAAAAAGAATAAATAATAGAAAGTATACTAGTTTTATTTTGGAGATCCTTAGTAATTGGAGAGAGACATGGCTTAATAATTTCCACTTACAACTGCATCTCAATTAGGAAACTTCAAGGGTATATTAAGTACAGTAAGGCATATAAATAATAAAGGTGAGACTGAATGATTGTTTGAGTTGGTTTTATTTTATTTCTGCTATAAAAGTATACATCCAGCTATATAAAATATACAAAATAAAAAATCAATTATGTACAAAAATACCATTGGTTTGGCTGAAATACCAATTTAATTTTCAGTTCTTTGTTCTTGGGTTTTTTAAAATTGAGGTAAAAATAACCAGGGATGTAAATACAGCCATCCCACATACTGACCCTGAGTTCAGAGTTAAACAGCATGGTCAGATGAGACAGCAAGTGCAAATTATCTATTCTTATTAATCTGGAATTTAGCACACTTAGCTACATATGCTGACATTATAAGAGTTTCTCAACTTTTAGGATAAGCCCAAGGTTTCAACTTCACCTGAAACCTGTGTATTACCCAGTTTAACTGTTCTGAATTAAAATGTGATACTGTGAAGGAGCTGGGAGAGGTAAAACTCACTTTTATTTTGACTGATGTATATGAAAGTATATAACTTGACTAATCCAATTCTGCATTCTTAGGTGTGTGCAAACTAATGTAACTTTAAGAGACTTGTATTATTCTAAGATAACCACAGACAAATTAATATTACATAACTGCTGTGGAATTTATTTTTTGTATCAATGCTGAGAATACTAAACAGTAGCCTAATCAACAGCAGTGTTGCCTGGACTATGCACTTGGATGCCAAACTCTTCAGAAAGCTGCTTCAACTTCTCTTCTAAGATTATATTTTTTTTTACTTCTTCATTGTAGTTATATTTCAGATCCTCAAGTTCTTCAAAAAAGGAACGGTCATAGTTTTCTAATTCTCTTCTCAGCTTTTTTGTCTCCTCCTATTGAAAAGAATGAAGGAGTTCCACCTTTATCAAGAACTTTGTTAATACAGCACAACTTTTTTTCCTTTGTCTTGAGGTTAAATGATGAGATAATAAGGATGTTATCTAGAGACAAAAAAACTCTACCCATAAACAGCACATTCACTAAAAACAAAATAGGCTTTGTAAACATAATGGTTTGAAATTGACTTGGTCATTAAATATTAATTTAGATATTAAACAGCTCTTTCTAGCTAACCGTAATTTTACTCGTTATCTTGCCTAGGATGATCCTTGCAACTCACCTTTAATTGCTGTTTTTCCAGCTCTAGGGCTTTTAGCTGTGTCTGGAGGTCAACTATTTTATCCTTCTCTACAATTTCATTATGCCCTGTAAAAATAATGATGATTTTTTATGAAATTTAAAGTAATGAAAATCCATGGCACAAATAATCTTGTTCAAGTAGTTCTGCGTCTCCTGAAAGCTGAAACAGTTGAAGTGTGTAAACCCAGCTGGGATCACCAAAAATTCAAGTCATCTGGGCTTTTCCTTAGTTCTTGTAAAAATTAGACAGTGGCATCTAGTTCTTGTGATTGAATGTAGTCCAGTGACCAGTATGTTAGCACACTTCTGAGAAATATGACATGTACGCTTTCTCTGAATTAAGCTCAGGAAGTCTGGAAATAACATTAGGATCTTGTTATGTGTATTCTTAAATTCAAGAGGGTTAGTTTGTTTTGGTTTTATTCTTCCAGTCATATGGCAATGTGCTACTCCGTAGTGCTCTGCTTTTCCCATGGGACTGATGCCTGCTAAACCTTAAGTTATTCACAGAGCTGCTATCTGGAAGTGGGCAGTCATTCTCTAGCAGCTTAGAACCCAAAGCAAAAGAGTATTTTAGTGAATGACTGATATCTTACAAACAGTCTTTTGAGGCTAATAAAACAAGTGGTGGCATGAACTACACACCTTGTGAGGAAAAAAATCATGCAAAGATTACAGTCTCTTGCTCAGGATAATTGATTATGGAGATTTTTACTAAGAATTCTCTACAAAAGGCTTGTATATGTACTCAAAAATCCAAGGCCTTAGTCTGCTACAGTTTACACTATTTTGGCATTAATCTAAATCAAACAGTTCTTTAGATTTATTATCACTTTGCACAAATATATTTAGTAAAAATAGTTTTAGGCTCTAAATAGGAAGATCTTTATTTTAGGTATTGAAGATTATTACCAGCTGCCAGATCTTCACTTGTATAGGTGTGTCTGTGGTGCTCCATCTGGTGCAGTAGTTCTGCTTTTTCTTTTTCTAATTGATTATTAGTTAATCTGGAATATAAAACAATTTTAGAATAATTTTTAAAAATTATTAAAGTATTTTAGAACTTTAACTAGAAATGTGCAATAGACATTTCCTGGTCATTCTTATTTCATGCATATCGGCTGAGGTATTTATTTACTTAGAAGTACGTTACCTTAAAAGCTGAAGCTCCTTGATGAGCCTTTGCTCTGTCCTTGCACCTTCAGGAAGATATTTGAGAAGCTTAATCTTAAAAGAAAAATGAAGAAAGTTTTACTTATGAAAACAGCATCCATGAACAACACAGTTCAGACAGTTTTCTTGGACCCAGGATTAAAAAATGAATGAAAATAATACTAAAGATGTGACCAAGTACTAGGTTATCAAAAAAAAAGAAACCAAGTGTTCATCTACTGACAGTTTGTATGAAGCTAATTCTCAGCAGCCTTTTCAAAGTTTGCATAGATCATTGCTACATATTTCATGAAGGATGAAAAAAAAAGTATTCAGAAGTTAGATTTACAAACAAAGTTAGACACATAGCTACATCAGCATAATTTATACAGATGCTTAAGGAAGTGATATGCCTAAATCATTAAGTGCTTTAAAAATACTACTGATGTACTTATTTGCATCCCTAGGTGTTCAAGTTCCTTTTGAAAGATAATATGAAAAGCCTGTAATTTTGCTGTGAAAACCCAAATGAGTGTACATTGACTAGGTATGACCTGCAGTCATTAAGTTAGAATAGGTCCCTGACCAGAGAGGGAACAAGCCTCTAGAAGTGCCTTTTGGTAAAGATGCTAAAGCAAAAAAAATAGTGTTCTAAATAGAAGATAATATACAGTTTATGAATGTGGTGACAATTTATGAACCCTCATGAGGCTACTGTTAATGATAGGCTTTTGTTCTGATTCTACCTAAAATGGTAAGCATCTGGGTACCACATAATGAAAGATTTTTATCTCTGAGTTAATTTTGCTGCTGGGATACACTTCATGTTAATAACGCTGACATTATAGAAAAGGGAAAACAAGCAAAAATTAACAAAATGGTTGTTTTTTAGGAATCAATTCCAAGTTCTATTTATTGAACACATCTACTTTCTTACATAATATACATATGAATTCCCACACTGCAAGTTTTGTATTTGATGCCTTACACTGAAAATGGCTGGTACAAGATCATTGTACAGTGTGGGGAAGAAAACACGTACATATTAACAAACGAGAAGATGGAAGCTGACCTAGGTGAATAGTCCTAGGACTGCATCTCTGGAGTACTTAAAAGCCAGAATGTGGTACATCTTTTCAAAGGTACCTGAGTTTTAAAATTACATCACCTCTTCCACACATAAAATAGTATCTGAAAGACTTATGAGAGGCTACATGTAAGAGGCCGTGTTGGAAACAAATCAAGATCCCATTTAGGATGGCTAAGTCAATCCTCCCCACCGAAAACCTGTAAGGAGTAGAGAAGTCTGCAGAACAAGCTAGAAGGATTTTAAAGACCATTGGAAGTATCTGTACTTACAGGCTTCCATGTGATTAGTGAAACTATAGTAAAAAAAGGCATACAGAAGAACATAGCAGAAAAACACAGTTTCCCCCTAAGGCTGCAAGTCAAGAATATATATTGATAATATGTGGTAAACCTCATTAATTGGCTAAAATATGTAAATATATTTGAGGCAACTATGACTAAAAAAACTGTAAAAGAAAGGATTAGAGAAAAAATAACTACTTTGCCACTACAGACATTAGAAAGACATAAATTAATAATAATCATTCTATTCTCAGAGTCATCTGGCTAAATTTTACTCACTTGTTCTTTTAGATCTTGTAAATTTTTATCGGCATTGTGTTCACGTTCTCTTGCTTCCTGAAGCAACCGTTTAAGGTCAGCAATGCTTTGGGTTTTTTTAGCAATATCCATTTCCATTTCCTTCAACTTAGTTTCATGCATCCTGGTAGTAGTTTTATTTAGAAAAAGAAAAGGGCAGAAATGCAGATTTAAATATGAGAATAAATGCCATAAAATAAACCCTAAAATATGCTTGGGGCATTGGCCTTAAAATAATTACTGGTCTTATAAATACAGGGTGCTGAAAGAAGCATAATGAAAAATACATATTTAATCTTAGAATAAAAGCTTTTCCAGATATTACACTTTTGTGGATCTTTCTTTGTGTCTACCTTTTATTAAAGGGTGATGGGAATCTTTTCATGCTATTGCACATAAACCCCAAACTACTTCATGCTAAAAGGATGCCTGCTACTGATGCAGTATGTCGACTGGTTGGGTCCTTGTTGTACCTTTGACAGTATTTTTCTTATTATTTAATAATTTATGGAAAATAATGTACTGAGAAAAGGGCTAATACAGATACAGAAGAGGAAGACTCCAAGGGCAAAACTGTTCTACAATAAATTATTTTACCCTGAAGTAACAGCAGTCTGAGAATGATTCCATTTTGCTTTCAGCCGTACAAGGCTACAAAAAGGTTTGTGTAGAATCCAAAATGTTGGAAGGTACCTCTGGAGATCATGTAGTCCAGTCTCCCATCTGAAGTGGATTATCAGACAGCAAACATTTTGCTCCACATCAAAGAGCCTTCTGAAGGGTCCCTTGGATGATACCCCTTTGCCCTATTGAATACTTTCTGTTACCACATATGCTTTGGAATATGTGCTAGTGAGGTGGATTGCATGTTAAAGTGCCTCAAGCAGCTCCTCTGGATTAGTAATTTCTTAATGTTATTAACTTACTTTAAATTCATGTTAAATTAAATGCACATAAAAGTTTTTATTCACAAGCTGAAATAGGCAAGTACAATTAAGCACAACCATGTGTTTTATAGCTGTCTACACAACTACGTATCTCTATCAAGTATATAGGACTAAGTAGAAATGTTCTTCCAAAGAAGTGAAGAACTAAAAGAATAACTGTATTAAAACTATTGAACCTACACTAGCTGTTAAAGGCCTACCATCTTCACTGCATGTTTGTATCTTTCTCCTGTGGTCAGCAGCCAGTTTTGCCCACCTTCCTTATGCTAAATATGACCTTGCATAGAGACATTTTATCTCACTAGATAGTATGGGGAAAAAAAGGAATGGCTTTCTGAAGTCTTAGTGAAATGAAATGGCTCAGCAATATGCCAGAGAAGCATAAGAACTCCCCCAAGGGATCGTGTGGGATTGCAAGACGAAAGTGGGTAAAATCTTGGATATCAACAGTGATCTGACCTAAGATGAAATCAGAGAAATCTCTCTCCTGTCCAGCTGATTTTCTGCCCTAATAAGATTACTGTCAGAGGTTCTGATTTTGTAGATACCTTTCACTTCTGTTTACAACTGTTCAAGAGTACTTTTGCAGTACATCATCTGATCTCACCCTGAGATCATACAGGACTCCAGACCTAAGGATTTTTTACCAAAAATTTGCTCTATTCAACCCTTATGCAGGACACAGGCTGCTTATTTCTCTTAATAGCCTAAGCATTGTTACATTTCTTTTGTCCTTTTCTGAGGTCTAGCACTATGAGATGATATCCAACTAAAAACTTGCCTCAAGAAGGGCAAAATTCTCCTTCCTTGTTCACTTTGATGAATCATGAGCATATTTCATGTGAACATATCTTGAGATATATATATAATGAATATTCTATATCAATCTGTTCATTATATCTGTTCATCTGTATGTTAGTGTGACATACAACTACTATTTTTGTGCTAGTCACAGCTCATTAATGAAATGGGTTTAATAGTAACGCTTCTTGGACTGACCATGGCTTTGGAGTGACCATTTGCCAAAATCATATCTGTCAGCAAACCAGAAACCACAGAGCAAAAGAGCTTGTTTCTAGAAAAGAATGAATGGAATTAGAGCTGTTCAGGCTGTAGAGTTAAGATCTCCAGCCTGTGTAAGTAGGTTGTCACAGAAAAAGTATAAAATTCCACTAATTGTGGAGGTAAAGATAAATTAAAAAGTAATTCTGCTTTACAACTTAGGCATACAATCATAAAACTTCTTTTTAGTTTGTTCCATGTTGTGTGATACAAGTGATAGGTAAGTTTCAGATAACTTATTGCTAAAGAGTTGTTCACATTTACTAGTATTAGCAAACAAATTTTTGATGCTGATTTCCAAGTCTGAGTTTTATCTAAAAATCTAGAAATGGTGATTCTCAAACTTCATTTTATATACTGGAAAAGATATGGCTGATCTCAGTTTTTCTCCCTTCTACAAAAAGCAGAATCTACAAAAAGCAGCAGGCTGGCTGCAATTCTGGGCCTACAAACACACAGGAAGGATCTTCTGCTGTGCCTACTTGTCCCAAAGACTATAGAAATCACAGTGGCTTTTCTAACACACCTCTGCACATTCATATGGTTAAAGGTAGATTCAAATGCTACTCAACTGGAAAATGCAGGTTTCTGGCTTCAATTTTTTGTTTCAGATTGTTGTTCATGCAGTAAATTATTGAAATACTTTCTGTGTTCAGCAGAAATGCTGACATTGCACAGAGCAAAAATACAATATGTTCAAGCAGCAGAGAACACAAAATACTTCCTTTACCTGAACTATCCAGAGATCTAGAGCCGATCTGAAGAATGGAGATAAATAACTGGCTTCTATATAGAGGAAACAGCTAACAAGGCCAGTATTTAAAGACACTAGGTCTCTGCTAGATTCATATCAGAGATCTGTATACTGATTCTATATATTAATATAGAAACAGAAAATAAATTATGGATAATATAAAACTATCTTCAAAAGAGAGATGAAAAATTATGAAAGTGTAACTTGTTTGTTAATATTTAAAGAGGATTTAACACTTGTGTTTATCTTCCTTACTACATTTTTAATTCCTACCTTGTTACAATAGACTTCCAGCTTTTGCTGTCAGCTCCATCAAGTTGGCTCTCAGCCAAATTTAGCTTCTTAATGGTTTCCTCCAGCTGTACAGTTAACTTTTCATTTAATATCTCCAAGTTATTCTTCACTATTCGTAGCTTCTCTCCACTGTCAGCTTCCTGTTGTTCAGTAAAACCAAATGTTTATAGAATACTTAACCTTACATGAAACACAGTATTATCTAAAATGATGGTGACATAGGCTGATTTAGAGGAAAACTGCATCCAGGATTACTAGCACTTCAATTTCTTAATTCTGTCTTGCCCTAGTCCTTGGATATCTCTTCTCTACATATAATGAAAAAAATCTGTCATAGCAACATCAGTGCTATGTCAACCATTAAAAAACAAACAAACAAACCAACCATGTATTTATATACTTGCCACAACCAGTGGAGTAAAGGGATGCATTATAATGACCGTACCTTTTTCAGTTCTTTACGCAGTCTTTCGTTTTCAGCAATGACTTTTTCCATTCCTTTGGTTTTAGATTCAAAACGCATACTCAGCTGGTCCCCCAGATCACGTTTCATTTTTTCCATTTCAGACTAAATATCAAACAGTTTGTTAAAGCACATATACATTGCTTAGTAGAAAATTTCAGATTTCAATTTTTAAAACACAGCATAGTTACAGCTGTTACATAGCACAATAAACATAACATTTTGTCAAATAATTAAATATATCCTTAAAGTACAACATACCTTATCCAGTATGTTATGCTAAAATTAAGTTCTGCTTTTCTGTTCTATATGTTTCATATTTTTAAAACACTTGTGCCAATCAATATCAACAACAGCCTTGCTGCTTCATTTTTTTTACTAACTTGCATATAAACTGTTACCTAAATATAGTCACTGGAGATAATTCAGTACCTTTAGCCCCTCATTTTCCTGTTCAAGACCAAGTAATTTCTCATTTGAAACCACAGCTGGTGCTTTCTTCAGTTCTTCGTTTTCTCTTTGGAGTTTCTCTACAACCTTTTTCATCAAACCAATTGTTTTTTCCAATTCTGGGACTGTCTTTCCACTTCTACCAGCCTATAGAGAGGGGGGAAAAAAAAGTAAAAGTAAGCAAATAGTTCATCTTAACATTCTAAGATACTCTAAATCTTACTTTATTGCTTATTTTCCCATTGCAACTCATAAAAAAATGATGCATTATTTTGGTATAACTTGAACCCTAGAATTCTTTGCATGCTTAGTTCCCCAAAATGTCTAATAATATATTCACCCCCAAAGTCAAAGTACCAGCTCCTGCATTTTCTCTGTTACCCAAGAAAGCTGCAGTTAAGTCTCAAAATCTGCTGTACTTTATGAACTAAACTGAAACATTAGAAAAATAAATCAAAGAACTACTTAATTTTTAGCTTTTTCTTTTAGTAGACCAATTCCCCAGTCCAACAGACTGCAATTGTTTAAATGCTAATACTGTTGGGAGGACTGGAGGAGAAGAATGGCTGGGAGCTTGAGGGAGGAAAAGAGAGCCGATTTTTAGCAACCCTACTTCTGCTGAGTTAAAGTCACAGGAGAACTATATTTTAAAGCATAGATCTCCCTTTCCAAAGGCATATATTCTTCTTGAAGGATGATAAATAAATAAATGTGGGGGAAAATCTTGTAATTTCTCCATTTTTCTTCTTTCACTACATTAATTGATGAGTTAGAAAAGCTGTTAAAGAGTCTTCAAAACCATTTATTTTTTCATCATTTTTGTAGTGATTTCCTCAGCAATAATAATTTAAAGATGCTGACTCTAGTTCCAGGCCCATGAGGTACCTCCTTTTCTTTCTAAGGAAGAAGCAGTGTAACATAGTACGGTGTAAAATAGGGAATATTTTACTCCCTGGAGCTCCACATAAATCTATATAGCAACCAGGTCTCAGAAGTAAAAATCACTTATTCTTCTTCTCTAAAATAATTGGAAGGATTAGGAGGTTTGCGTTGGTACACAACAGAGTTAAAGAAAAACCTGTCACATCTTGGTGCCTGAAAAGGAAAGAAAAGAACAAAATTTGCTGCCTTCTCAGAACCCTTGCATACAACAGTTTCATTGCCTTGTCCAAAAATTACCACTGCACAAGAAGAAAAAATAAACAAGCAGTTCACGCAAGGTTTGAGTAAAAGAATGGAAAATTATCTTTTCCAGGTACCCAGAAGCAGAACTCATTCTCCTTTTATACTGAAAGAGCTATGAAGGCACTAAAGAGCTTTTAATTAAGTCAGCTTCCTTTAAAAGGTCATACTATTCTGACAAGTTAGGGGCAAGAAACATATTGGGCTTCTGAAGACTTTTTTTCCTTTAACTTCTGAAATATTGTTCTACTAAAGTAGTTAACAGTAGCTGGAGTAAAATTTAACTGTGTCATCTTGTGTAGTACAACAAACAAAAACCTTCACTAGCAATAACTTACACTTTGTAACATCTGCATCAAGTCAAATAATTTAAATAAATACACTAATATAATTTTCATTATTACAGCTGTAATTGAAATTTATTGTATAAATATGTTTCTGAAGATAACTAATCCAAGTGATAAAATAAGGCCATGATAGTGTATATATTTAAGTGTAGTTGTAGTCCTTCTAATGGTCCTGTTAACTTTATTTCATTAATTTATTATAGCAGTTTATCAATAAAATAAACAAGAACAATTAATATTTGCTTTTGTTTGATTCCAAGTAATTTTGCTTCAATAAAACTTTGGGCTTTTTCTTTTCATTCTCATTTAATTATGATGAAAATGCTGACACAATACTCACCCCTCTAACACTGCCCAGCTTTCGTTCAACATCTGCTTTCTCTTTTTTGAGAAGTTCACACATTTCTTTTAAGTCATCTACTTGGTCCTACCAAAAAAAAAAAAAAAAGCAATAAGCAATTTAATTATATCTCAAATTGACATGAACAGTTGGTGAACAAAATTACAATTGGTATTTCAACTGGTTAACTTTGAAAAATTTAAGAGAAAACACTTTCCCATATTAATGACATTTTCTATCATTTCTACCAGCAATTCAACCTTCTCAACTTCTGTAAAAACATGAAAAACTTACAGTATGTACAGAAAAAATATCCGTTTCTTTTTAAACAATTCCCTAACCTGTGTCAGAATAAAGAGGACTAAAGGTAAAAAGCTGTTACCTTTAGTCTTGGCAAATCTTTATTGGCCTGCTCTAGCTGGAATCTTAGCTCAACATTTTCAGATGACAATCTTAGATTTTCCTTTAAAACTTCTTGTTCTCTTCGATACTGATCACTTGACCCTATTCCTGATGTCTTGAGAAAACAGAAGGGAAAAAAATTATTAAGCGGTAATGCACTAATTCAATACAACTATCAGTTGTAGCTGATTAAGAGCAACAGATTAGTATTTTTCACAGAAATAAAACAAGATGGCATTATCACCAGTTTTGATCTAATCTACTTTAACACCTCTTACATTTCCTAAACTTGCTTAATGTTAAGGGAAGTTTACAAATCAGTATAAATGAGTAGAAATTTCGTCAAACCAAAATTAACTCTCAAACTATTGGGTAGAAATAAATTCCAAAATCTAAAAGACAAAAGAGCTACTGAGTGTAGTAAGTTGTGACACTGTTTCTGGGAACAGCATCTAATTTTAAGGATATATTCTGATAGTTTTTAAATAGTAAATATGTCATAAGACATTTCAGTTATGTCAAAGAGATCACAGAGCAAGTCAGGAACAGTAGTATGTAACTCTTGTTCTTAGTTTGTTATCTCCTACAATCTTAAGTCTTTATCCATGGAGGCTAGTAATTTCTATTACATGAAGAGTGCTTTGCAATGTTTTATATTGCCAATTCAAATCATAACTATATGGTAAATTATTTTGCCTGACTAGTACAGAATAAAACCTTTTAATGATATAATAATCAGTGTTTTTCACTTATGTAATTATGGAATTAACTTGATGATTCATTACTTTACCACTAATAACAGGAATAAAGTATTTGCTTCAATAAAGCATATTTTTTAGTATAAGTCTAAGTAAGAAGTAAGTAAGTGTAAGTAAGAAGATATCATAAGTCTCTTAAAGAATGAAGATCATCAGCTAGCTGCATGTATCATTGAGGTTTTTTGTAAACTCTGAATCAAAATTTTAGTATTGACAGTAGCTTACTTGTGAGTTGTCATGCATGCCTATCATGAAAGTACAAGGTTTGCTTTATGGACCACTTGATGACTAGACTTCAATATCCCTGCAGACCATGCATAGGAGAGCATGGCTTTATCAAAATCAAATATTCTATTTCTTTATCATTTATACTGAAGAAATGCTAGGGGGACACTACAGTATCAAACCTTGGGCATTTCACACAATTCTGAGGTTGTTTCAACCCTTTCTGTACAGCTTTGGTAATTTTCATGTTTATTCTCTGCAGTGTGTTGACTCATTTCATTATTCACATTTATTTTGTCTGCTTCACAGTCATTAGCTTGAGTAGAAAGTTCCCCCGAAACAGACTGATTGCAGCTCATTCTGTCAGTATCAGGCTCTTCTACACCTTCTTCTTCATCCACATTTGATTGTTTGAAGATTTCTTGCTTGCTCTCTTCTTCACATTCCTCATTAACTTTTCCTTTTTCAGGCTGGGTTATATTTTCTTCTTTTTCACTGCAGTTCTCTTTATCATATTCAGCTATATTTTTGTTTTCCAATACTTCTGTAGAAAAATCTGTGTCCTTCCGTTTCTCACCATCTTCAGGATGCTGTTCAGAAGACACTTCTGTGCTTGCATCTGCAGTAGCCTCCTGGCCGTTGTTATGCATGATGCAGGTTTGTGTGTGTGCTTCCTCATCTATTTCATTGCCATCAGTAATGCTATTATTAGCCTGATGTTTCATTTCATCCCTACTCGAAACAGATTTCTTTTGAAAGAAATTCAGATACTTTTGTTTACTGACAGTGATAGGAACAGATCCAGTCAGTTTAGTTTGGTCACATCTACTCTGATTCAAGTTGAAGATAGAGTGAAGCATGAAAAAAAAGCAGAACACAGTAAAACAAAACAGGAAATAAAGAAAACTAGAATGTACTGTTAAGTCTATTCTTGAAAGATTAAGGTAACTTAATAACGCAAAGCTTGCAATATAATGAACTTTGTAAAAATCAAAGCACAACAAAAACACCTAATGTAACTGAAATGCAGCTCAGTATTTCCCCAAATTCTGTACATCCTAAATTTTCAATCAATATGTAATATAAAAGTATTCTCTTGGTTGCAGACGCATATATTTAAAAATACATTTTCCTTATTTCTCCACATATACTAGAATACTGAATATTTCAGTGTCTACCCATAGAACACAGAAACTATAAGTTTTGGGGGTTGGGGTTTTTTTTTAGGTTTCTTTTGTTGTTTTAAAACCACTAAAAGCTGAGTATTTTGTATCATGTTCTAGAATACTGTCATTTGAATAAAACCACCTAAATGACACAGAATACCAAATAGATAACAAATATTTTTGATAAGTAGGTGCATTTCCTCTAGGTAATATGGTTATATTATTAACTTACTGAGGGTCTCGAAAATGTCTCTCTCGAATATTGTCTCTGCAATGCATGAAGCTTTTCCTGGAGGTATAGGTTTTTGAAATGTAAATCTTCTACAACAGAATCTCTTGGGATTGCTTGCAGTGTTCTACATCGAAAAACAAGTCAAGGCAAAACAAACAAACAGCTATTAATGCAGAAAAACATCCCTTAAGGTAAAAACACCATGAACTTCTGGATTTCTATGTTGGATTTTCCAGTATTACTGAGCTAGTTATTCTACATCAATGTTAGCCATATAAACTATTTGAACTAACACCTGTGAATGGACAATACATACATGTACAGCCTCTTCTACTCTGATACATTATCCACTGTCATAGTGAATACGCTGATTAAGAATACACTCCCTAAGTGCACTTAGCAGTTTCAGTAACTTCCACCAACTCTAAACTGTAGTTATAATTTTACACAGTAGGAGCCGTATGTTTTTTACATTATTCAGCTTTTCAGAATAATGAACAAATGCTGCATATTCTCTTAACATGCACAACTGCTCCCAAATAGTTTTAAGTTTGCTCATCACAGACTCAAAGAATAATTTTTTTAATTCCTGTCTGGTTTTTTTCCTTACTGAATTAGTTGGCCTCTTAGAGACCATCTCATTCCACACATTTTTTACTAATTTAGATTTTTTTTTGCTTTTTATAGATTCTTTTAAAAAGACTCTCACCTCAAGTGTGCAACTTCATTTTCTAACTCTAGATTCTGTTTTCTTAGTTCTTCCACTTCTTTTTCAGTTTCTGAGGCTCTTACTCCAACAACACGGTCAACAGTGACACCAGTAGTTTTCAGTTTCTTCTGCAGAGCAATTTTCTCTTTTTCAGTCCTGAAACATCCAGTAAACTTACATTTAAAAGTTTATTTGCTAACTTGCTTTCTTTAGAAGAAAATATTTCCTATCTTAAAGAATCTACATTTGCAATTTGTTTGCTCAGTGAACCATACCCCCTTTTCTTTTTAACAAGGTCACCATGGAGATACTAAAAAAACATGACCTAAACCTGAAAAAAACAATGAACATCAAGTCAGTATCATGCATGTCATAAACCACTTGTTGGTTTTGCCTTTGTTCACTGTGAAATTCATGCAAGACGTGCTAAGAATAAATGCTATTTTTAAGCAGTTTCAATCCACCATTTAACAACAGCTACAATTACTATCACAGTTTTCTTTCTCTTCTGCATCTTTTGTCAGTAAAACCCTGCTATTACTGTACCGAAGTAAATATAAAACCTGCAGAGGGTTTGCACATATGGTTGTTTTTTTTTAAAGGCTTCCATCTCATAAGCCTAGAACAGTCACTACTGCAGTAGCACTACATGTAACAGTAGCACAGCATCCAGTCCTCATCATGGCTAGGTTTCCTGAACGAAGATTTGGGGAGGGCTCTACCCACGTTTGTTACAAGCACGCTGGTGGCTAAAAAGGCCAATATCAGACAGACATGTCTGGTTGCAAAAGGCACAGCAGAAAGACTCCTTAGGTGGTATATTCTGCAAGGCACGATTCTTTCTGCGTTGTCTTTTTTCCTCGAGAGTGATTCTAGCAGCCTGATTAAATAACACAGAGGTGAGAAACAGCCTGTCTTCCTAAAGCTGTTATTTGCTTTATGAGAATAACAGAATCCTAAGACAGGAAGCATAATAAAGGACTTAAATTAATTTTATTTTGATACAGTTTTTTCTAATAAAGGTTGTTGGCTTCTACAAGGGAAATGATATTAGAGGAGTAAGTAGTCTGCTGCTTGAAAATTAACTAATCCTTTTAATCTCAATAGCAATGTCAAATTCTCACCATCAATCTTATAAACACAACAAACTGCAATAATTATTACATGAAAATCATATTTAGATTACCCTTATGTCATCATTTTGTAGCTGAATCGATTAAAACCAACTCACTTTGTATAAATTTCCTTCAATGTATTTAGCTGTTTGGATAAAGCATCTGCCTCTTTTTCCTTTTCCCTTAGTTTGTTTCGCAGTCCTTCCATTCTGATTTGCCATTTTTTACCTTCTTCCCATCTAATTATTTCCTCCTTGGGGGTCTGTGAAGAACATAAGCAAATTATGTATATCCTTTCGAGTTTTTTTCTTGAAGTAAAACAAGAAAACACATTAGAAAACTAAATAATATATTCTTCATTTATCAATTTAAACCAGGAAGCCATAGCAGGCATGTATGATTTACCACAGCTAAATAGCAGGTTTGGGTGGATATGCTGTGTAAAGTATATAAAGGTAATACAGTTTAATGCTGTTACCAAATTCTTCCTTAGCTTTTAATAGTCATTTTACAAAAAAAGGAGCAACACCTTTTATGAAATTAGAGGTGCCAGTGCAATCTATCCATTTACTTTGAATTACACATTAGACAGATTTAAGAAAAAGCAGGGGTTTTTCTCTGCCTATTTAAAACATTATCTGTCTTCTGCAGCTCTCTAGGGGCTTATTTAAAACATTATCTGTCTTCTGCACAGCTTTTTTTCCTATGAGAAATGGAATCTCTACTTAGAGTTAACAATTCAGTAACTATAAATGATACATTGGTTAAAACCAGTACCTATGGCATTGCAAACGGCTACTGAAAGATCACAGTCAATACTCCTGTAAGCAGTTTTTGGTTTGGTTTGGGGTTTTGTTTGTTTGTTTATTTTTAATTGGAATTTTCCCTTCCCCAGTTATCCCCTATACTTCGTTGTCTGTCTTTTTTCTAAACAGTTACTGCTACTAAGGAAAGGAAGGAAAGGAAAATCTCAGAAAACAGGAAAAATACATGCTAAGTGTGAGAAAAATACCTCTAGACACAAAGCAACAGGTATTTAAAAACATTTCAAATTCACTGGATCCATAAGTCCAGTCCTAGAATAATACTTAATATCATAACTAGTCTGAATGTCATTATACAAGCATGCTGTAATATTCCAGTATACTTTATGATTAGTATGAGAAGCTGCTAATTAGTTACCGAAGTAGTAACAAGGAAAACACCGAACAACTGGTAAATTAACACAACTCCAATTGCTCAGAACCTCTTGTATGTGGAGATCACTACTGTGAAGGATAATCACCTATAGAGATATCATCCCTTTTAGGATTCACTCTTTTGCTCCTAATTACTTCGTGTTTTTACCATTGCATCGATTTCACAGAGGCACATTTGACAGCACTTACGTAATAAATTTAACTGCTACCTACAAAATCTAGTTTTCTAAGATTTTTAATGGATCTTTAATTCTACAAAAGAGGCAGGAAAACATTAATATACCAGTACTAAGTAACAAGGGCAGTAACAAAGACCATGGGAAACATGAAGAAGTTGCAGCCATGAAACTGCTTTTCTTCTGGTCAAGTTTGGTTGGTTGGTTTTAGAAGTAACTGGGAGAGTAGAACTGCCTTGATCTAGGCTGATGATGTCTTCAATGCCACGATATAAATATCACATACCTTGTCTTCTCTTACACCTTTTTTTTCTGTTTCTTCACACTTTGTCTCAAGTTCACTCTCCAACTTTTTAATTTTTTTCTGAAGCACATCTATCAGATTTTGTTCATCAACTTTGCTCTGAAAAATTACAAATTTTTACAAACTTCAAGTTTAGTGATTGCTACCTAAGTTGTTTTTTTCTCAAGTAAAAAAATAAGGATTTTAATTCCAAGTTCGTAGAATTTGTTTAGAACCTCAATGATGTTTTTAAAATTATCTTTAAAGTATTATAGTATTGGAACATAACTTTGCACTCTGAACTGAATAATCAGCAGCAGGTATAACTCTTAAAAAATAATTAGATGATTCTCCTGTAAGTCAGGAGAAGCCAAAAAAACTTTATCTTTTCCCCCCAAACCAGTGCATCTATACAGAAACTGGACCAACATGAAACAGTTTGAAAAATCACTTCTACCTGAATGCTACTGCTCAGTCTCCTAATACGGTTCTTCAGTTCTTCATTTTCTTTTTCCATTTCATTTTTTTCCCTCGATATTTTAGCAAATGCTTTTTGTTTCCTCTGAAGTTCTTGGTTCAACTCATCCCTTTCATCAGACAAAGAAGTTTCCTTGGTTTTACTTATTTTAAGGTTGTCTGTAAGCTTTGTAATCTGATTATTCAATTCCTCTATCTGTGTCTAGAAGAAAACAAACAAACCAGCAAAGCCCACAAATCAGGGTTATCAACGATACAACAAAGCAGTACAACGATGCTACCTAGTACTCTACCTAGTACTCACCGTAAGCCCCTTTGTTTCTCTGTCAACAATCTCCTGGACATTCATATATGCCTCTTTTTGTGATGCAGCAGAAATAATCTGCTGTTCAGCATTAGCAGTCATTTCTGCTCGGAGTTCCAGAAGTGCTTTACTCAAAGCCTGAAAGTAATTAATTGAATTTTTTTAAAGTGAAGATGCTGCTAAAAAACAAGAAAAGGCAATTATATTTTACTGTGGTATATTATGCAATTATATTCTGTCTTCTGCTCAACTACACAAAGGATTCTTAAGCATTGAGAAACAGTAAACATTTAAGTGGCATGGAGACTAATTTTTGTTAACTAACTTTGTGCTGGTTCTCTTTTATGGCTAATTGGCTCTTCAGCTGTTCCACCAGGTTTTTCAGTGTTGCTGTGGGTGCTCTGTTATTTGCTTCTTTTTGGACCTCTAGTTCAGCTTTTACATTTGCTAATTCCTTCTCCTTCTGAGATAACATATTCCTCAATTCATTTGCTTCATGTTTTATTTGTTCCATATCAACTGTGTGCTTTTCCTGAAGCCTAATAAAAAATAAGCATTAATAGGGTACACTGCAATAATTGACAAATTCCAAATAAGTAACATAGGACATGATTTATATTTTTTATTATTATTAAAACAAATGACACTCAGATTTGGAAACAGCAAAAAAAGACTGACTCAACAAAGGTGGCCTCCATTTAATAAGAAAATTACTCAAGAAAGTCAGCAAAATCAGATTAGAGTATTGTTCATTCTCATTCCTGGCCCTTAGAGGTTAAAAAAAAAATCATACTTTTCTCCTTTTAAACACCAGCTAAATTTTCATGAGTTTAAACTGGTCAGCAAACCCAAACGGATGTATCAGGGGGAGAAAAACAACAAAACACAAGACAGCAGATAATACAGTAACTTAAAAATAACTTTCTTACCAAGACTCCTCAAATACTTTTTCACTGATTGGGACAAAGCTAACAACTGAAAGGCACTTTTCCAAGCCACAGTTTTTCAGTATTATCCCCAGTGAAGGGCTACAGATTAAAATTAACTTATAGTTACCAACTATACTAATGCTTTTGAGTTAGTTTTTTTCAGTTAAATCTTAAATTCAGCAAAAACATGTTCAATTTGATAGATCAGTCCTGTAGTAGCAACACATAACTGACTTGATCCACTCCAGGTTGTGACTTACATTAACAGTCTAAAAACTTACTGGACTCTGATAGTCTCAAACTCATTGATTTTCATTATAGTAATTTGTTTTTGTTTCTCCAAATCAGATGATGTTTTCTTTAATTTTCCAACAAGTGAAGCAAGAGAATTATCCTGTTCGGCTACAGTTTGCTCTAAGCGGTGAAAATATTTGCTGTTGGAGAGTGATAAAGAAGACTTTTTCCCTAATTCCTGTAAAATAGAGCAAATGCACATGATAAACACTTTAAGTTTTAAATTAAAGACAACCATTAGTGATGCATTTTTAACTCAATCCTAAATATACCTAAGCATTCATAGCTAATACATTTATTTACTGAGATGTGATTCTTCACAGAGAAACCAGTCACACTGGTTTGAAAAGAATTTTGTGCATCTGATGATCAACAGAATAACCAGTTAAAACAGGTTTCACCTCATCATAAAGTGTAGAGAGAAATTTCATATTGAAATGGGATAGTTTAATATAACTATAGATTGAATGAGATGAATAGAAAACAAAATATAACTCTCTCTCCTAGAAGTCTCCGTAAGGATGATATCAAAAATAGGGACTGAGGTGGTAACTTTGGTTTCTTATACATGACTTCTAATCCATCTCATGTGAATTCTCTCAAGAACAATACAATAACTGTATCAATCACGCTTTTCTTTTTCCTGTCATCAATTATTACTTACTTTTGACTGCAAACCTGTTCTTTTCATCAACAAATTAAAAAACATAGGAACAACTTCACTAATCCCACAAATACACATAACTCACCAAAGCAGTCTCTTTGAATTTATTAAGGGAATTGTCAGTGTGCAAATCTAATTTCTGGTGTAGAACTCTTAGGTCTTCCTCATGCTTCTTTGCTATTTCCTCTTGTTCCTGTTAGTTCAAAATAAAAGTATAACTCTACTGGATGTACACTATCACAGAAAGTCATGAAACAACAGTGCCTTCAAGCTGTTTATTCACTCATTGCTCAATATTACTCCACAGATTGAAGAAATAGCTACACATGTTAATCAAAGCACACTAAGTGAATATGATAGAAAGTCTGCTTTGGAAATGTGCTCCTGATCCAAACACACTAAAACTGATGCATGTTTAGTCTTGAAGTACCTCTGAGACAAAAGGTTTATGCTTTAAAATATGCTTTATGGATATATAAAAAGCCAATATTAATTATGCTTAAGTAATATAAAGTATGTTTAGATACACTTTATGCTTTTAAAAATGCTTTAATTTAAAATATGCTTTCCATAAATGTCTTTCCTCTATCTTCCAAATATCTACCAGATACAGTCCAGATACAGTGCAACTTACTGTTGCAAGTATTGAAAAATCCCATAGAAATATACGACATACCACTTCTCACAGCAGAATTTTAGTTTTCTTCCTGTCACACTACTTTAATTCCTAGACAGACATTAGATACATAAAGTCTTGGACCAAGCAGTTCTCTTATTATAAGAGGCTAAAAAATTCTATGTGAACCTCTCACATAAAAATAACAAATTGTCTCTGTTCTGTTACATCTGAGCTCAGAAACTTATTTTAGATTTCACTAGCAATGTGAAAACAGAGAATCAACTAAAATAACTTAAAAATGGAAGAAATTTTATCCAAAAAGTTTAACTACCTCTCTTGCTTTAGCAAGCATATGTTGGTATCTTTTTAACACTTCCTCCTTTTGATTTAATCTTGCTTGCATATTTGCAATGGTTTGATGAGCAATTTTAATGGCATGATGGTACTCTGGATCATCTTCTCCTTTGCCTAATTCAGCCATTATTTTCTCTCCTGATGATGCAGGCAATCGAAGTCTTAGTTCATTTATAACTTTGTCTCTTGATAAAACATTTTGTTCAGCTTTCCACAGAGCGGTTTCCTTTTCTTTTAATTTCTACAACGAAAGGCAACTGTTGCATTTCCAGAATTCAAAAACTGCAAGAATTCAAAAACTGCAAGAATTCAAAAACTGCAAGAATTCAAAAACTGCATTTCTTACTTTTTAAGAAATGTACCAGAAAGATTTGTCTAAATGGACTTATAACCACAAAATGCTTTGCACTGGGTTCTGTCTGTATAGGATTACCATTAAGTGTAGAAAAGTCCCAGAATATCATTACCTTGTCTTTTGCTTGGCACAAGACACTGAAAGCAACTGATTTTGTGCTACCAAACTAAGATGCCTGTGTTTTACAAATTTCTCTAGAACCATTTAGTATGATGTATCTTCTGTAATAGAATAGCAATTTACTAACCCAAGATAAAAGTATGTTGCTATGCTACTTTGCTACTTGTTAAATTTAATGTAACACTTGTTAAGTTTAACTAACTTTAATCAATGGAATTTTGTACAGTAAGAACATCTTACCCTACTAAATGGAAGAATAAAAACACTAGAAAATTCAATGGAAAAAGTATTTAATTTTATTCATGGTGTGATTATATTATTTACATTTTCTCTGGGTTAAATATATCTAAGTGACATTTAAAAAAGGATATTTATTATAGAGGAAAAAAAGTAACAGGCATAGGAATACAAACTTTGTTACTTTATAGGATAATTTATATATTTAATTACCTCCTCCAGTGACCTGCAGGTTGCCCTGGTTTCCAGGATTGTTTGAACATGCTCCTGAATCTTTCTTAAAGCCAACTCAAGTTGTTGTGCGATTGGCAAACTAGGGTCTGGAACTGAGCCTCTAGCCTCTTCTAACTGCACAGAAAGATTCATATTCATGTAATCTCACAGCTCAAGAAAACATGCTTATGAGTCTACTTTTAGTTAATTCAGTGCATGTACCTTTAAAGCAGTGCTAAATATTTCATTTTGTTGATGATCATACAGGTCTAATTGGCGCTGCAGTTCCACTTCCCTCTGGTCCCAAGCCATTTGCCTTTCCTCATGAAACTGTAACATGGTTGATAAAGGTAGTTTATTTATTGAAGGTAATAGAAATTTTATAACCAACTTCAACAGAAGAGTTACAGAAAAGTAAAATACTCAAATGTGCTATTAAAAAGAATTATGAAACCAAGATATAAACATCCATGTTAAAAAGTTATTAGGAAAATCACTTAGTAAAATAAGGAATATGCTGCTTTTCAAATAGCATGCAGAAATACATACCTTGTTTTGCTGCACAATTTCTTCTTCCAAATTATTGATTGTACGTTCATATTCAGAAATGATATTACACAAATATTTCACCTCTTCCTTTTGCTTGACTAATTCTCGATTGAGTTTAAGTTCCTGCAGATGGAGTTCTTCCATCTTCATATGCCATTCAATTACCTAGCAATAAATAAAACATGGTATATTATAATTTACCACAGGCCAACTAGATGCAGCTTCACTCTTATGGCACTTATCAAACCAACAGGAAGACAAACATTCTGCTTTTTTCAGCTTCTTCACTTTTCTTGAGTCAGCAAGCATGGCAAGTATATGAAACTGCAAGACGAATGACTGATAAGTGCAGCAGACAATTGGAGTGGCAACAGGTTTCTCCCTCACTGACAGAAGTGCTTTGCAAACAATTTTCAAATGACCTAGAGTTATACCCTACCCTATGCACCTGTCCAGATGGAACAAAAAAAAGCGTGCAAGAAGTTTGGTTTGTTTTTTCTAAAAGAGCAGAAGATTTTCAAAACCATTAAGCACTGTATGTATTCAAAAATGCACATGTACTAAGAATAACAGACATATTTATGTCAAAATGCTCTAGAAAAATATCTGAAAACTGATTTCAGACTAAAACATGCCCAGAGCATTAAAATCGTTGATTGTTTGCATGCAGACTTTAGTCATAACAGATATAATCATATTATATAATACCCGGTGATCTTGAAGAGAAGTGAGAAAGACTTATTCAAATTTCAGGGTAACATTGTTTACAATAGATATAAGTAAGCATACTTACATGATTATAGTAATATTTCTGATGATATTGCTAAATTATTGCCCCTAGATTTATTTAGAATGACATGGATTTGTAGTGAATATTTCAATGCCAGCTCATGGAACGGCACTTCAGAATGCTATTCTCTGTTTAATTTAATTTAATTCATTATTTAATTAAACTCATAATTTAATTCAAATTAATGTAACTGCATTCCTAGTTAGCCTCTAGCTCCTATGTGACTTAATTGGGCACAAAAGATAATTAGTAAATCTGACTGCACTGATTTTATGGAAAACAAAAAATTACTGGTTTCCCATTCTAACAAAGTTTATTTTGAAATAATTAAGTTCTACATTGAAACAGACATTTAGAGAACAAGCTAAACTGAAATGTAATTTAAATGCAGATCAGATGAACAAAGCTATTCAAAGTTGTAAAATCACAAACCTTTTGAGCTCCTCTTGTATCCTTCAATGCACTTACTAATTCTTCTAAACTTTTCAGTTTTAACTCCAGCTCTAATGTCCTGTTTTCTGCATTTCGACGCTCCTGCTGGGCATGTTGAACTTCTTCCAGGATCTTCAGTTTGTCGTTCTGTAGCTGAATCATTGTTTTAGAGAATTTTTCTTGCTGTGCTAAAGGCAGAGCACCACTAAACTGTCGCCGCAAAGACTGAACTGTCTGTTGCAGATGTTTGGCTCTATTTCTTCCTTCCAGTCGGGCAAAATATAAGGCTTGATCTCTCTCATCAAGCTTCTGCTCTAAACGTAGATTTTGGATCTCCATCTTCTGTAGTTTCAATTTAAGTGTTTCCAATTTGCCTACAGCAACAGATTCACTACCCTGAAGGGCTAGGATATCTTGATGTAGTTTTGCAATAACTGCTTTTTCATCTGATTGTGCCTAAGAACAAAATTCATAGAACAAATTTATTTTTCATTTTGAATATGCTAGCACAGTTTATTTTATATTTTTTATTTATTTTATATTATTTATTATATGCAGCACCATTTTTTATTTTATATATTGCATGTATTTTATTTCACAGAGAAGAGCAAGAATTAGCCTCTAACAGCTTTTTATTTTTCCACTGCTGTTTCTACAACCACATTTTAGAAGTATACCTTTTCAGATACTGATCTTAAAAACTCTCTTTCCAAAATACTAGAAACTGAGGAAGAAATCTATACCTAAACTTAGAAAATATGGTAATGTAAAAGCTGACATAGGTGTTGGATTTAAGGACTCAAACCATTCTAGAAGACGAAACCAAATCCCAATAAACTGTTTCAGCTAATAACAAGGTACTATAATAAGTCTACTGCAAATCTTCAAGTCCTTTCTTGTCTTGTAAAAAATGACCAAACTTTCCTGACACTGTATTTAAATATTGACCATGATCTATTAATCATACAGGAAGAAATATTACCTAAACAACATGGAAAAAAGCTCAGGATCTGTCATAGCTACCCAGCTAGAAATGGAATAAATGAAGAAGGGAATAATTAATGTAATATAGAAATCTTGAAAGGGTATGGCAACCACAAGGACCAGCTTGCAAAGATCCTTCTGAAATACTTTTGAAGTTTTCTAATTCATTGCGAAGTTACTTCATTTATCCTCACTCCAGGAAAAAAAAATATCCAAACAGTAGTGTAAGTAAAGGTTGAATTTTACCTGAAAATCTAAAATTTGCATTCTAAGAGATTCCACTTCTTTATCTCTGTATTGCTGGCGTGCCTCCAGAGCTTCAACTTGCGTTTTTGCTACATCAGACAGTTCTCTTAACCTTGCAGGGAAAAGGGGTATTGTGTCACTTGAAACCATTGAGTAACCTTTTAAGTCTGTCAATGCAATGCTAAGAAGAGATACTTAGCATGTTTCCTCAAATCAAAACATTTGGACTTTGTTCTTTTCAGCATACTCTTATCTACTACTCAGAGTTCTTATTAAGAAAATTCTTGTTTGTATTGTCTCTCAACTTTTTCACAGGACGTCTTCCTGTAAGTTATACAGAGGTCTGCCAGTGGTTAACATTCTCCAGCAAAACAATGCCATGTTTTTTACCTGAACTAAGCATCTCTGTCCTCTATTTCTCTCCCACTTCAGGATATACTCAAAATCCTCTAAATGTTCAAAAAGTCTCATTCTCAATTCCTTTCTCTGATTCTCCAAGTTTAATCATTTATTTTAAGTATTAAAAATCACCGCAAGTATCCCCATAGACTTTGTAGATTTAGGAATATAACAGGATTATATTAATTACTCGAAGACAAATGTCCATATCAACATATCTAAAAAGCTCATTTTTCAATTTATGCAAAGTTAATCTCTTTTAAGTAAATGACAAACCTCCCTCCTACTGCAGTTTAACCTTCGATGTATCTGTGCATCTTTTGAAGTAAGAACTGCTTTCCAATTAGTTTTATGAGATTTTCATACCTATAAGGGAGGTTGTGGCACAGAAACAAAATAAACCTCAATTAATTAGTTTAAAAGGCCTTCTATAAGTATCTAATTGCACACTTACCCTTGTCTATCTAGGTCAGCACTTAATTTTTCAAATTAAAATGAAACAAATTGCTTTCTTTATAGTTAGGAATTAAATGCTTCATTTTCAATACTAAATTTGGCATATATAAATGTCAGAAAACAGGCATTGAAAATTATGCTAGTGATACATAAGTAGTGTATTCCATAAGATCAATATAGCCTAAATTTTTGCATGCTTCCAAACATACTGCATTCCAAATTTGTTACTTCAACACTTACTTTGACACTTCAATCTTGAGCTCCATCTCGCGCTTCTCTAGGTCCATGATTTGTCGTCGATCTGCATCACTTACTGCCTTACTTACACTCTTTGACAGTTCATCTCTTAATTCCTGTTCCACTTTCTGTGCCTCAAGATTGATTTTAGTGAGCTTAAAAAAATCAAAACGAGAAACAAACAGAATGGTATCCTAAGCACACAACTACTCTAAACTCTGCAAAGAAAAAGCAGTGCCAGTTTCCAGTCATTATAATACACTGTTCAGCTGAGTTGAGGTTGTGTTCAAAACCCAGTTTTGTTTTCTCTCTGCTTAAACATCTTTTTGTTTGCAGTGTTGCTTACACACAGGAACAGAAACACAGGTTTCTGGTGCAGAAAAGGATGTTAAAGCAAACACGTGAATTTTCTTAAAACCATTACTGCAACAACTTGCTCTGAACTAAAATAATAAATAAAAAAAATAAAAAAATACTATAAGCACTTCAGAAAATGGAGAGTCTTATATATTTATTTACTACTTAGTATATTGGGATTGGTAACACAAAGGTTATAAGTGCCAAGACTCTTTCTAAAAAGAATTTTCTTTATTAAGTGATATTCTTTCAAGCAGCCTGATTTTTCAAGTTGATTATTAAATACTCAGTAACCAATGTTTCAATTCAAACCAAAGAGCATTAAGATAGATAATCTGAAAAGGATCAGACAACACAGACAAGTCTCAAGATTTAATTTAGTACATACAGTTGTGGCACATTAATCTGATACCACTTCTTAATAAAATAATTGATTTCCTAAACAAATTAAAAAAAAGTGTGGGGTTTCTTATTATCTGCACTTTGCATATGTGAGACAGTACTATCTGGAAAACAGTCATATTGAAGTACATTTATGAGTTAAAAAGATGTACAGTAGACTTCTAGGTATCAGTTCTTAGACTGGTATCATTTAAAACTTCCATTAATTACCTCAGCACAATCATGTTACCCGTCTCAAAAAAAAAGAAATTATACCAGATTAGGAGGCACTGGTAACACAAGTATATTAAACAGAAAATGTATGTCCTGGAGCTACAGAAATGAGACAAAAAGGGATGCAGAGGTACTAATAAGAAAAAATTGTGGCATTAGGAGTTCATCAACTCATAATGAAGGAAGACCAGCAGACCTTAAATGTATCACAGGACAAATAATATATGTGAAAAAGTAAAATGGGACACTAGGGAGCGTCACCTGAAGTGTTTATTAAGGAAACAAAGAAGTCATCCCACCAGGAAAGCTTTAAAAATGCTGCTGCTGAATAGCTTTATACACTTTCAGCTACTCCATCATCCGGATTAATTTAAAGCAAAACAGCGTAACAAACACCACTAAAACAACAGAGAAATGGGGAGTCACATAACTGCAATCTAAAATAGCTTGGCTAAACTCTAGCAAAGGACAAGAAGGGGGAACGAATACAATCTATCAGCATTCAGAGAATCACAGAATATGCTGAGTTGGAAGGAAACCACAAAGATCACGGAGTTCAGCTCCTAGCAGTGCACAGGACCATCCTCAAGAGTCACACCATGTGCCTGAGAGTATCATCTTGAACTCTGTCAGGCTTGGTGCTGTGACCACTTCCCTAGGGAGCCTGTTCCAGGACCCAACCATCCCCTGCGTGAAGAACCTTTTTCTAATATCCAACCTAAACTTCCCCTGACACAACTTCAGGCCATTCTCTTGGGTCCTGTCACTGGTCACCAGAGAAGAGATCAGTGCCTGCCCCTCTTCTTCCCCTCATGAGGAAGTTGTAGAGTGCAATGAGGTCTCCCCTCAGTCTCCTCTTCTCTTCACTGGCTGAACAGACCAAGTGATCTCAGCCAATCTTCATACGGCTTCCCCTCAAGGCCCTTCACCATCTTCTTTGCCCTCCTTTGGAGACTCTCTGAGAATTTAATATCTTTCTTATGGTGTCCAAAACTGCACACAATATTCAAGGTGAGGCCACACCAGTGCAGAGCAGAGCGGGACAATCCCCTCCCTCGACTGGCTGGTGATGCTTTGCCTGATGCTCCCCAGGACACAGTTGGCCCTCCTGGCTGCCAGGGCACTGCTGACTCATCTTCAACTTGCCATTGACCAGGACCCCCAAGGTCACTTTCTGCAGCACTGCTTTTCAGCATCTCATTCCCCAGTTTGTACGAATATCTAGGGTTGCCCCATCCCAGTTGTCCTAGTTAGGACAGCTGAGATCAGTTCATCATGGTGGGTGTAACCCAAAACTGTATTCTATAGCCTTCCATGTCATTTCCCAGAAACTAGACTATTGTTGTCAATAGACTATTCGCACCCTCTGCCTATAGAGCATGGTGGGTGTAACCCAAAACTGTATTCTATAGCCTTCCATGTCATTTCCCAGAAACTAGACTATTGTTGTCAATAGACTATTCACACCCTCTGCCCATAGAGCCTGACTCCTCAGGCTATAAACTAGGTGTTAAGAGGCCTGTGAGATAGAAGGATGTTTCTGTCCTCACACCCTTTGTGAACTCCCCGCCCTGAGGGGAGTACCAAGCATTCCTGCCTGAACTGGAGGATATATAATCTTGGAGTTTTGGAACATTTTTTCAACCCACTCGTGGGATCCAGAGGACGGCTGCATCTCATCGCTCTCAACCAGACTTAGACCACCACTGGACTGCGATCACCAGTTCTGGCCAGACTGCAGCAGCTCTCCCACCAGCAGGTTCTTCCCCTCTCCCTTTACTTTGGACTCAAACAGGGCCCAAGGAACACCACTTTGTTCAGGCCCCAGGGTACTGGGTTACACATTTGGGTTTTTGTGGGTTGAGACCAATTGTTTGTTTGTATTATTGTACTTACTGTATTATTTTAATAAATTGTTATTCTGACTTATAATCTCTCCTTTGAGTTGGGTTCATTCCCCCTGCTGGTTAACTTTTAAACCAGCACACCAGTGCAGGACCTGGCACTTTCTCTTGTTCAACTTCCTATTGTTGGTGATTACCTGGTCCTCTAATTTGTCAAGATCTCTCTGCCAACATATTTATTCTTCCCTTGCATTTAAATTATAGACCCATAATAGCACAAGGACAAATGTGTACAACTCCCATAAATACATTTAGACTAGAAATTATAAAAAAGTCTCACACTATTAAAAAATGAATTTATATAAAGAAATTAAAATATGAATAGTGGAGACCAAAAAACCTAACAAGATGAAAACTGATAGGACAGGAATACTAAGGATCATCAGCTTCAATAGCATATGACTTCTATTCCCGTACTATAGACAATGTTTGGCATGGTACAGGGGACATAGCCAGTCTGTACCAGAAGCATGACACTATTATTTGCACAAAGGATGCAACATTCTACCTTTTTTTTGAATAATTGTTAAATTATAAGGAAAAATTAGTAGAAAAGAGATCATATGCATTAGACAAAAGAAATAAACAGGCCAAGAACAGTCATTTTTCTAGCAGTCTGCTGATAAAAATATAAACTATCTGTTAAGATGCTCATAATATGTTTTATAGATATTAACTAATGTTTAAAATGAACTATTGGCAAATTAATTAGTTATACCTTTATCAGTGTCTTGTGCATGCGAAATTGCAGCTATATTTTCAATCATAAGTTTATTTGCCAGTCCTGATACAAAATAGATTAATGCTTTTTGAAAAGCTCAAAAATATGCTCTTAAAATGTATCAAATTATGTTGTTAAATCTCAGCAGATTTACCTCAGCAAATTTTGTTTCCAATTCAAAATTACGTTCTTCTATTTGCTTTACAGTATTCCTCAAATGTTCATACATTCGTTGTGAATGCTCTGCTCTCTGTCTTTCATTTAGTTCCTTCATTTCCAACATTGTGATTTTCTTAGAAATGGACAAAATCTCACTGTTGGTTATTGCTTTTGTGGCCTTGTCCATGGAACTGTCATCCCCTACAAGAAAAAATATTTAAATTAGGGAATACAGAAGCTGATTCAACTATGAAAATTATTTCCACTACAAAACTGAACATGAGCTTTGCTTTATCTGTGTCAGATAAACTTCATCAAAACACCTGTATTATTTTTTTAAACTTGCCTTATTACATGTTTGAAAAGTATCTAATTTGAATGAAATATTACTATAAATTATAAATGCATATATCTGCAACCATGGTTATTGAAACTGATAACTATTTTCAATCTAGCCTTTCACTTTATCCTTAATTCAGCTGGTAAATCTTCAGGAAATTTAATTAAATATGTAAAAGAAACAGATGTGAATGAGTTCTTCTTGAATAATGGGAATGTAAGCTATACAAACAAGCCCCAGCTATCAAGAAAAAAATGCTTTGTTACAGAGTATCCAAACAAGAAAAAGAAATCACTTTCTTGATGACCTCTGAACTACTATGACTGACAATCAAGTTAGAACATATTAAGAAAAAAATTCAGGTCATGTTGCTTTAAAAGCTTTCAGACCCGGTAACCCAAGAAAAGTCAAAGTGCAAGAGTTTTCAGAGGAAAATGCCAAACTTGGTTTTAGTCAAATAGATAAGTAAAATGTAACATACAAACAAAGAAATTCACCAAAAAAATTAAGACCGTTACCGAAAGATATAAAATAGTTTTTATTTTTTATTTTGGTTATTTTAAGATACATCGATTTTAGAACATTTTCAAATATTTCTTTTATACAGGATACACAATTTGGTTTTTAACGTTGCAATATAACTTTCATACTTACCCAGTTTAGTCATCTGTTCCCAAGCCTGTTCCACAGTGTGAAGTTTCTCTTTCGTGATCTCCAGTTCTTTATTCAATGAATTTATCTGTGCTTTCAAGGATTCATTCTCATGCTGTGTAATAGAAAAGTTTCAGCATAACTGCAAACTATTTAATTGTAGCAGATTTCATGTTTAGTATCTATGAAATCTTTCAGATTAACAGATGTTACCTATGTACAACCCGTAACCTACATATACGGCAACAAAGAGCAACAGAAGAGCATGTTTCCTCCTAAGTGTAAAAATGTTAGTCTTTGTTGTGTTCTATCCTACTGCCAACTATAATACTATGAACAGTTATTACCAGTGGCTGGGATTCCTACAGTGTCTAGAATTAGATGAAGAAGTCTTTGTTTGTCACACTAAGCACCTCGTTATTAGTTCGGAAAAAAGAAGTACTTCTGGAGGATATTTCATCCCACACACAATACTTCATCTTGCACATAAATATATATTTGAGACGTATCATATGCTTCTTTTAGGCATCTAATATGATGCCAAACATTAGTTTTGTAAATGTTCCTTCACTCCCAAATAGAAACACAGATTTCCACACTAACCAGTAAAACAAATCAAATACTTCCTGTTAATTTTCAATCTTTAGTTTTTTAAATACGTTTTTAGTTGATAAATGATTCTCTAGCTCTACGAAATTGCTGAAATGGGCAACACAAGTTTTCATACACACAAAATTCCAAAAAATAGACAAGGAATCATTCATTCATTACCACCCGTTAAAAGTGGGAGATAGTAACACATCTTTGAAGCCAACTTCACAATTTATAAAAAGAAACTTCTACTTCAGAATAAAAGTTCAAAGAAAAAGTTAAATATTTAAAGTCCCTACAACATTTTGCAAGCATATTGTGAGCGATCCTTGGTGATTTTTTTCTATAGAGGTCAAATTCCAAAGCTTTACTCATTTTTGGAACTGAACATTTCATTCTTGTGAAAGCTGGGAATTAGTAAAAGCACATACTTTGAGAGAAAGCTTTGAAAGTGTTTCCATTCATTCTACTTTCCTTATGACCTCCAAAACTCAAGATGATAGCAAATATTCCTTCTGCCAGCCAGGTTTTAGTAATCAAAGAACTAAAAATAATTTCTGAGGGAACATACCTAAAGCTTAATTTAAAAAGCAAGCAAACAAAAAACCAAAGAACCAAAACAATTAAACAAAATGCTTTTATGTCTGCCCATTGTAATAAAATCCGGAACTCTGTGTATGTTTGTCAGTGCACTGAAGAATACCAGGATAGCAAATTAAAATTCAATAGCAGCAGTCAGACTGGCTCAAACATCTCATACTCACTATGAAACTGTTCTAACCAGCAGTTTTAGTGCTGGGACTTCTATCTTCCTCTTAAGTGAGAACAAAAACCAAAGCAAGATGAACATAAAAGAAGTTTCTTCCCCTTGGGGTTCAAATGTAACACAAACATTACCTCCATGTGTTCCATGTTTGTTGTCCGTTGGACAAGCAAATTATCTTTTTGTAACATATCTCTGTATTTAGCAGTTAATGCATTGTACTGCTTATTAGCCACTTCTAGCTCAGACAACGGTACACTACCATCCAGCACTTTTTGCAGAGCGGCAATCTTAAAGCTGGCCATTTCCTATGAAAATAATGAACAGTGGGTTAATAAAATGGATCAGCTACATCTTTAAATATAAAATTACTCCACGTAAAAAGAATACTACTTAATATAATGCTTTAGACATGGGTTTATTTTCCTAAATTACCTTTCCTTTTTAAAAATTGCCTGCAATAAACATTGACAAAATTTCTCTGGTATTCCTAGAGCGACCTGCAAGGTCAAAGAATAAGATTTGATTTCATATGACACTTTCAACAAAAATAACTTTTTGAAGCAACTGCAGAAGGGGAAAACCAACAAGTTTCATATGATGATCATAGAATCATAGAATGCTTTGGGTTGGAAGGAACCTTAAAGATCATCGCATTGCAATCCCTCTGCCATAGGCAGGGATACCTTCCACTTGACCAGATTGTTCAGAGTCCCATCTAACCTGGTCTTGAACACTTCTAGGGATGAAGCATCCACAACTCTTCCAGGCAACCTGTTCCAGTGCCTCACTACCCTCACTGTAACAAATTTCTTCCTAATATCTAATCTAAACCTGCCCTCTTTCAGTTTGAAGCCATTCCTCTTTGTGCCATCACTGCATGCTCTTGTAAACAGTCTCTCTCCATCTCTCTTGTAGGCTCCCTTCAGGTACTGGAAGGCCATAATTAGGTCACCCTGAAGCTCTCTTCCAGGCTAAATCCTAATTCTCTCAGCTTTTCCTCACAGGAGAGGTACTCCATCCCTCTAATCAACTTAGTGGCCCTTCTCTGGACTCGCTTCAGCAGGTTGACGTCCTTCCTGTGCTGGGGACCCCAAGCTGTACACAATACTCAAGGTGCGGGTCTCATCAGAGTAGAGTAGAGGGACAGAATCCTCTCTCTCGCCCTGCTGGCCACACTTTTTGGTATTATGCAGCCCAGGACATGATTGGCTTTCTGGGCTGCAAGTGCACATTGCTGGGTCATGTCCAGCCTCTTATCCACCAGCACCCCAAAATCCTTCTTGTCAGGGCTGCTCCAATCTGTTCATCCCCCAGCCTGTATTGAGACGTGAGGTTTCCCCGCCCCAGATACAGCACTTTGCACTTGGTCTTGTTAAACTGCATGGATTCCCATGGGCCCACTTCTCGAATCTGTCTGGGTCACAATGTTTTTATAACAGCATCTAGGAAGCTTTTGGGTAATGCACTCAAGAAACTAGTGCTAACTCCATTTAAAAACAATGGATTTATTCCTAAATTGTAAAAATAAAAATGTGTGCTATTACTACTATAAACTATACCTTGAATCGTTGCAAGTTTCCAATCTTCCCTATAACTGCAGTCTCCATATGTGTTATTTCACCCTTTAGTTTCTCATTTTCTTTTCTAAGATGGCGTTCCATTTCAAGCAAAGTTGTACACTGCCTTGTTAGTGATTTTTCATTAACTCTTAAAACAGTTATTTTTCTATTATTTTCTGCAAGTACTTTTTTTGTTTCATCAGGATCCAGCTGAAGTGCATCGAGTAGATTCTGTAACACATTTTTTAACAAGAACCTTGAACAGAAATATGGTAAAACACAACTCCATAGACAAGCTTGCTTGTATATTCTTTAATCTAGGTGGAAAAAATTCATTAATCTGTCTGAAATAATTTCTTTTTGCTAATAAAACATACGTACACTCAACACATGCATAAGCATACAACATTCTATCAAAAGAAAAAATTGAATCTCCAAAACTATTAATTTCTGAGGAACAGAAGCTAAATACATTTGACTGACTAAATAAAATTGTAGTTAATGATGATATTTTCAAAACTTAGAAAAAGAATAGTTCTCTGCATTTACTGTCATCTGTCTTCCCCTTTCTACTAGAATCAAAACAAATGTATTGGGGAAATTTTCTAAACAAAATAGAAGTCCTGTGGTTCCAAACACTAATAATGTCCTACTTTGAAGACCAAACCCATAAAATTTGCAAAGTAACCACAGGATTCCTCTTACAGAAACGCGTGTGCGTGCACACGTGTTTGTATACATGTATAAATCTAAGGAGGGGCAGTGGTGGGGAGAGGAAACTATGGCAACTTAGGTCACAGGTGCCACGTGAGCTTTAGCTTTGCTGTCGCACACATCAGCTGGCCAAGGAGACAGGTAGTAGAAATTGGAGCTGTAAATTCCCAGATTGCTATGAGCTTAATAAACAAGAATGAACAGGTAGCTAGAAAAAAAATCCAGAGTCCTGGAAGTCTGATACTTTTCCGATCAAGAAGCCTATTTTTCTTAAGCTTTCATAAGTAAGCATCACACTATCACTGATCACTCACAGTGAAGTAATTTCAAAGAATGTTTAATCTGAAAATGTTAAACTAATTCTAAACAAAATTACACACTAACAAAAAATAATGCTAAATAGTAGTATGTATTACTTATGTTTGGATAGATACGTCTCTGGAAATAAAAGCTATTAGGAAATGGTAATTTCTTAAAATATCTCAGCAATATTTTTATAGCACTGTTAACATCATTAAACTCCATTAAATTTTAAAATCATTTAAAAAACAAATGTCAGAAATATCTTAATTCTGCTACAGTCTCTTCCTGTGACTCCGGAAATGCAGAACAAGATACCAAACTAATTAAGTAAGATGGCGTGCGCTCTCTTTGCTCTCTTTCTCTCTCATTTTTTAGACATACAATAGAAACATCTGCAAAACAAACCCAATTTCAATTTCCTGGAAATATATTTAGAATTAAGTGCCTATTTTGCTAATCAGTTACAGTCATGAACAGGATTATAAGCAGGACTATATACCACTACAGTTATCCCTCGGCAGAAGAAAATTGTTAGAACTCAGCTGTTTAAACCTTCACAGTTACTTTCAGCACCTTGTGAAATCCTTGCCCTGTATCTGCTTCTCTAAAAGGATGTGTATGGCCAGTATATCTTTGGTTATATTTTGCAATGTTTGGTACCAAAGACACCTGTAACCATCTGAAACTGCACTATGTCTGTGATTAGACATCTGCATCAATTCCAGGAACTTTTAAGTACCACCAATATTTTTCAGTTTTCTAAATGCAAGACTGAATTTGGACTTGGTGGAAGTAAATCAAAATAGAAAGATGAATTCTGGCTCCTGTTCTTCTGGAACACTGATTCATATACATTAACAATTATATATAAATAAGATGCAATTCAAAGTAATGATCTTAATTCTTAGTACAAATTATTGTGCTTTTCAACAAGTTGTTTGCACTGCTCCTCCTCCCAGTCAAACAGCCTGGGTAACAACTGCTGTTAAGAGAGTAGTGTGAGTGTTAATAGTGTGTGTGAACAGAGATTGCCTGAGAAGGTATTTGTTCAAAACTGATAATCTTAAAGAAGATCACCATGAACCAGACTGAACAGTAACCGTAAAACTAGAGATTTGAAATAAAGAAGTAGTCAGCTTCAAAATTAGTATAAATGCAGTATAAAAACTTTTAACAGCAGGGGCAGAGAGGGTTATAATGCAGCACTTATAACTCAGTTCAACTTCAGAAGTTTCCCCATGCCTCCATCTCCTGTGCAGATGTGAGTGCTTCCTCCCTGCTGGACACCACCCCTCAGCACTCCAGCTAAGGTCTGGAAGTACTAAGTGCAACAATTAGGGGCCCACACCTCGGGTGTGCGATGTGACCTCCTGGGGTGATTTCTCACAAGTGCATGGATCACGCTGCAGAAAGGTGGACAGGCACACGTAACACCGGAGCGGCCCCACATACGCTCAGCACCCTGGAGCACACACAGGAGGTGTGTGTACACAGGGAACCTGTACTCTCAGGAAAAAGTGTGTGTCCTGGCAACCTGAAGAGGCCAGGTGGATGTGTGGGATGAGAAATATTAGGGATTAATTCCTGATTGGTGCTTAGAGATTTTCAGGTCTATACTAAGATTTTATATGCGTGTTAATATTGTGATTTACCTTTGTGCTGTCGACGCTGATTCTGAATGTACAGTTCAGATAGCTAGCTATTTACATTCCACTAGTAAATCAGTAAATCTCCTGATTTGATTCAAATTGAGCCATTTTTCCCTGCAACATTTTCCCCATCTAAAAAATTATAATTTTGTATTAAAACCTCTGTTCTATGTTCTAAAATCTTTTTGAAAAATGAAAGCAACAGAATTACTTACAGAATATGCCTTTATTTTTGTAGCATCCTGTTCTTTTTGCTCTTCTAGTTTTTTCATTTCCTCTTTAATACCTTCTGATTCTTTCTGCCAGTTTTCCTTTTGACTAAAACAGTAATGCATTTTCATTAATTATGATAAAAAACTTGGATGATTTTTAAAACTGTAACTTTAACAGCAACCCTGAAATATTACAAACCAAAGTACTTTGAGCAGTAATGTAATTTGAAAAAAACATTATAAACTGTAGATGGATTACTGAAAAACTATTTTCTCTGTTTAGGCTGCAGCTGGTTTAGTGATGAAAATAATTCTTCAGTGTCTTACTTCTTCAAATGTGTGTTATAATGCAGAGATAGAGATGCCTTACTTTCCTTCTTTTTTGCCTGCAAATTTTTCCCTCTATTACATTCATTTTATTTCAGATGCATAAAGGACATAACTTCCCACTATACGTTTTGCTATTTCAATGAAAAACAGCTTCACTTTGGCCCAAACTACTCTCTTCTATCCATTTTTATTTATTTATTTGGAAACAAAACAGACTATGAACTGTTCATACAAATCTAATAAACAAGTTTCTATAGACTGTATGGCATAATTTATGCTAGTTAAAAAAAATAATCAAGGGTATTTCAGAAGTAGTATTTTCTCTTTAAAGAAGATATCTTAGTTTCTTCCATAATAGAAAAAAATGGAGGACAAGAAAAGAAAATTCTCTCAAAGTGACTCTATGGGATACCAAGTCAAAGAATCTCATCCTGTAACTTCAATCTGTAACAGTTTTAGAGAAGTAGCCTCAAATCATCATCTTATCCCTGTCATTGGAGATAGCTAATCTAGGAGTAAAGGAGGCAGTGTATTACAGCCTTCAATAAAAAAGCTATACCTTTAATGCCTTGAACAGAGATAACATTGTCTGGGAATCTTAATTTATTCAATGAACAAAAAAAGTCTCTAAAAGATTAAACACCCTTATTCCAAAAGCCATCCAGTGACTGTTATATTCCAATCCAAAGACACAGAAGACTCAACTGTTTGTTATTTGAAAAATCTAAATCACCATTTTCATCCTTGTGCTCCTAACAGATGAAAATCCTTTTCTTTTTGGACATTGAGAAGAATTTTATAGAATTTAGATTCACTGAAGTATATAAAGGAACTAAGAGTATGAAAGAAAACCAACCACGATGTCCTGACAACCTGAAATTTTCAGAGATCTCTGACTGTATTTGGATAGCAGGTGTTTTTCTTTCACCTCCAGGAAAACTGTTAGAACCCACACTTGAAAGCAAAAGAAAATGAGACTGAAAAGTCCACCATACCAGGTTCCAATAAAATGCAAGATATCAGATACAGAAAGCACAATGAAATCCTCGTGATAAAATATGCGACATCAGAAGAGTTCAGCAAAAATGGTTTTATAGTTTTCTGAATCTTTACAAGACTAAAGAAAACAGAAAGGGAACAGAATAAAGGTTTCTATGTAACCTTTGTTGACCTCACCAAGGCTTTCGATACTGTGAGCAGGAAAGGTCTGTGGCAGATTTTGGAACGTTTAGGTTGTCCCCCCCAAGTTCCTCAAAATGATCATCTCACTCCAGGAGGATCAACACGGCCAAGTCAGATATGGCAATGCACTTTCTGAGCCCTTTCTAGTAACTAATGGTGTGAAAAAAGGCTGCATTCTCACACCAACCCTATTCACAATCTTTTTCAGCATGATGCTCCAAAGGGCCACGGCAGACCTCGATGATCAGGACAGTATCTACATTCGATACCGTACTGACGGAAGCCTTTTCAACCTGAAGGCCCACACTAAGACCTTAAACCATCTTGTCCAGGAGCTGCTTCATGCTGATGATGCTGCCCTTGTCGCCCACACAGAAGCAGCTCTGCAGCGTTTAACATCCTGCTTTGCAGACGCTGCTGAGCTCTTTGGGCTGGAAGTCAGCTTAAAGAAGACAGAAGTTCTCTATCAACTGGCACCTCAGGAAGTCTTCCATCATCCCCATATCACCATTGGCCAATCAGAGCTCAAATCAGTCCAGCAGTTTAATTACCTAGGTAGCCTCATCTCCTCGGATGATAAGATTGACGGAGAGACAGACAACAGGTTAGCAAAGGCATACAATGCCTTTGGAAAACTTCATAAAAGAGTTTGGCGAAATAAGCACTCAAAGAAAAGTACAAAGATCAGTGTTTACAGAGCCATAGTGCTGTCTACTCTCTTATATGGATCTGAATCATGGATCATCTACCGCCACCACCTGTGACTCCTAGAACGCTTCCATCAACACTGTCTCCGCACAATCCTAAACATCCACTGGTCAGATTATGTGACCAATACATCTGTTCTAGAACAAGCAGCAGTCACAAGTATTGAGGCCATGTTGCTGAGAACACAGCTGCGCTGGGCAGGACACGTCTCAAGGATGAAGGACCACCGCCTCCCTAAGATCTTGCTTTATGGTGAACTTACCACTGGCTGCTGCAAGAGAGGAGCCCCGAAGAGAAGATACAAGGACTCCCTGAAACAACATCTCAGCCTTGGCCATATTGATCAACATAACTGGCCTACTCTGGCCTCCAATCGGGAGGCCTGGAGACACACCATCTATAATGCTGCTGATGCCTTTGAGAAAGCACGCAGGATCACTCTCAAGGAGAAAAGACAACGCAGAAAGAATCGTGTCATGCAGAACATACCGCCTAAGGAGTCTTTCTGCTGTGCCTTTTGCAACCAGACATGCCTATCTCGTATTGGCCTTTTTAGCCACCAGCACGCTTGTAACAAACGTGGGTAGAGCCCTCCCCAAATCTTCGTTCGCGAAGCCCAGCCATGATGATGACAAGACTAAAGAAAATATATGGAGTCCATATCCAAAAGCAGCAGCATTTATTACTTTAACCAAAGAACTCCTTCAACAGAGCGGAAAATCTTATTTCAAAATTGTTAATTATTTAGATAATTGAGCTTTCATAATTCAGAAGAGAGAACAATACCTTTGATATTCTTTATACAACAAGCCTTGTTGATGACGAATTACTGCAAATTTTCGCTTATAGTCTTCTACTGCATCTTCTAACTGCTTAAGCAATTTTTCTTTGTTTTCCAATTCCTATTGATTTCCAAGTTAAAAAAAATAAATTATTAATATAGGTTTTAAACATGAAATTATTAACTTAATCAAAATGCCATTCCTTTGTGCTTTCATGATAGATGCTTCTGTCATGAACAATGTGAACTCAAGATATAAAACATGTATTTTCTTTAGAAGCAACAGATGAAAAAAGTACCATGAGCTTTAGTATTCCTATTAATAGGTGTGAAATAGTGCACAACTGCACTGTGGGTGACAGCTCTCGAAGTTCAAAACACCATGACCTGTTGCTAGCCCACAAAGAATACTAACTGAACGTCTAACTGGAAAACAACATTTTTTCTCATGTTCCCAAATACTCTTCTACTTTATGAGCATATAGAATTGAAAAAATATTCTGTACTGAAAAAAAAAGTGATCAGAAACAGCAAAAAAAAGAAAATTTAATAATAATAGAAAGGTAACTTTTTTTTACTTCTACTCCGAATGAGTCAAATCTTCATTACAAGGTACCTGTCTGCCATGCTTCCCATGGAAATCACTGGCTTCTGTTTCAATGAATTTATGCCTCTTTTTACAGTTGTTGCTTTGACAAATAATGGAATGAAAATTCATATGGCAAATTAATAGAGACCTTTGCTCTATAGGGAAAAACTGTTCAAGTAGGATTTGCATATGCAGACTCAGGTGTGGAATTCAGAGAGCAGTAAGAGAGAATTTCTCACAGAAAGAGTGCAACGGCAGAAGCAAAAGGAAGAGTGCAAATATTTAGATCAAAATTCAGATTTAAACCAAAAAATCTGATTTGATGTCAAATATTTAATTAACTATTATCTTTCAGGTTTACAGCACAACAAATACATACAGCTTTGAAATAACAAAATAGCCCAAAGAGTTAGATGTTAGAACATCAAAATAATTTTGGAGAGTTCTTTCATATCCATACATGACATGGTGCTAAATTTTGGAGGAATTAGCTACATTATAAATATTCTTGATATCATGGAATATATGAGTTACCTGTATAAGACGTATTAAATATTCATTCAGAGAATTAATCGTATTAACACTTGAAGGAACCATTCCTTCTGGAAGATTCACTGTTTGCAAGACAATATTGGGACCTTCTGACTGATGCAGTAAGCAAATCTCATTTTTCAGTTGTGCAATCTAAACAAAGGATACAAAACCATAAAGGAGCTCTTGCTATTCAATTAACAAAATGGAAAATATATTGCTTCCCTGTGCTACATCAGTTGTTATTAGCAACCTAATTCATTTCAACTTATATTCTAAAGCATTCTAAAACTCGTAAAATAGCCTTTTAAAAATGCTGTGATTCCATAAATCATTAAATGCATAATATATTTACCCAAATTTATCAAATTACTCCAGCAATCAGGGCAACTAAAAATATCACCACAGTTTTATTCAAAATTGTTTAAAACACAGTGCATTTCTACTCCTTTAATAAGATTAAGTTTTGGAAATAATTATTGCAGTGGTTATTTGACAGCTTATTCTAAACAAATCTTTGCCTTTTTATTTAACTTAAAAGCTCTCTGGTTCTCTAATAGTACACAAAACACTATTCTACAGCATTAGATTCTGGCAAATCTTTTTGTATCACCAAAGCTGCTATAAAAGGCAAATTTAAATGTGGCTTCTTTTAAGATAATATTCCATTCCCTATACCTTCCCTGGAAGAAGCATTCCACAGAATAAATTGTACAACTTAAAACAAGATACAGAATTTCAAAGAACAATTCATCATTTCAAACACTTAATCTCTGTTCCTTATTTATAAATAACAAATGCAAGACTCCTGGCTTTTTTAAAGAAATAGATGTGTGAGCTTTTCTGGGCACAGTTCTCCCCTAAAAGAGAGGCGTGTGTGGTGTTTAACATGATAGAATATTCCAAAGATAAAGTAACATTAAGAAGAGTAAGATCTGAACTTAAAATTGATGAATTGATAGCTCCAATACGTAAATTTCAGGAAGATTTGCACAAATCTACTATACAAATCTTGTATACCGTTTACATAAGCTAAATTCAATATCTTATACATTGTGTGGTTCTAAGTTATCAGAGTAGACACTTTTGAAGTACAATATAAATTATATAAAATAAAATATTTACCTTTTCATTTGCATTTGCCAGCTGATTAGACAAACTTGTTGCCTCCTTCTGAGTCTCTTTTAGCTCCTGTCTTAATTCCTCATTTCGTCCTGTAAGCTGGTCAACCTGAGCTTTCAAGTGCACACTAGCATCAAAGATTCCCTCTGAATTCTTTGACTCCATTGCCTAATGCAGTAAACATTTAAATAACAGAACAGAGAAAAAGTGAAGAAAAGCTTTAATGTTTTCATAATAAACTGGAGCCATCAAGTTTAGACTACATGAAATTAGAAAAAAGAATGACATTTAAACATTCTAAAATCTACTTATCAGTTTCCTGATGGTATATTTGCCATATACTGTGACTTAAATGGTTAAACTTTCCTGTAAAAAACAGAATTTTTGGAAAGATGTTTGCATAAAGAATTTTTAAAAAACATTTCCTGCAAGTCCCATAGTGATAAAAGACATGCAAATGAACTTTTACCTAAGCTTTATCACTGGCACAATAAATTTGACATCAGATAGCTTTATACTATCCAGCTGATGTTAGGATTTTTTTTTTAAATTTTATCGGCAATTTCTCCTTTATATTTTTAATTTACACTGTTAAAGAGGAATCACACACTCTACTCTTACTTGCAAGTATGAAAGCATATATACAAGGAAACTACTATTAAATTATACAATAACCCAATAACTGAGGAGGAAAAGAATACCCTGTCAATTCTATAAAGCTAAATAATACTTTAGAAAGCAAACTTACATGAACTAAACGATCCAGACTAGGGATTATTAAGGCTGTTTCTCCTCCCTTCATACTAGAATCCTTCTGCATTTCCTTGACAGCCTGCAATATTTCTTTCATTCCTTGTTCTAGTTGCTTATTCTCTTCTGATAACTCTTTTACTGTATTAAAAGTTGTAAATGTGTTTAAAAGCATGGGAAAAACAAGTTAAGGTTTCCTAGAACACTTCATTATGATACCTGTTGATTTGATAAACTAAAATAATGTTCATAGTATACATACATAGACATAACCAATTAGGAAATTAAAAGCAGAGCTGCTAGGAATATCTAGACAGTATATTTTACTGGTGAAATACTAACACAAAAAATAATTAAATACTTCATGGGAACACAATTGAATTTATTGAACTTTCCAGTCTTCAATGTTTCCTTCCACCTTTTAAACTTCTTTAGTAGCCTGTCAGACTTTCACAAATCCAGAAACATGGCTGTCTTGGAAATGTTTGGGTGTAACAATGGAGTATATAGGAATTGCCTGAATTCCTTCTGCAGACTGACAAAAACGAGCATTTAAATGATGTGGCTATCAAAGATACTCAAGAAATACAAACCAGTAGTTTCTCAATGGAATTCCAGTTTCTAGCACAGAGCAAGAAGTCTGAAAACTTGAATTAAACCCAACAAACCTTCCAGGACATTCTCTGCATCCAAACAATATGTCTAAATGTCCTGAAGACCAGGAGTGAACTGCAAAATCTGTTTCACGAAGTCTATTTTGAAAAGTCAGAAAGAATTTTAAGAATTCACATTCTCTGGGAAGAAATTAAGATTCTTGTCCGGAGAAATTTGCATTATTTTTATTTCTGAGTTTGGAAGCAGTACACTTCAGCTAACATACATATGTAAGTAAGCAGCAAGTTGGTTTAATTCCCCAACATTGTGAGCCAGGAAAGCTCTACAATGACACAAGTAAATTCTGGGATTATTCACAGACTTAAAACCCTTATAAGGTCTCAATCAAGAAGGAAAAACATGAGAGAGCCCATTTTAATGAATTTAGTATGATTAAAGTACTATCACTAATTCAGCAACACTATATATTTATACACACACACAGACACAAAGATATACATTAACTTAAACACAACATTTTTTAAAAGCCAGAAATTTATGGTCAAAATTATAGAACCAGAACAACTAAATAAGCAAACTATCTACAGGTACCTGATAATATTCCCTAGTTTTAAACCAGGTTACAACTTACATTTAGATTGAAATCTGGCTATTACCGTCCTGTTCTTCTCCAAATCTCTCTCTCTCTCATTTAATTCAGTTGCAAGATATTCATTCTAAAAAAAACAATCAAATACTCAAAAATTGCAATTTAGGAATTTTACTATTAGAATTTTCATTAAGACTGTGGTTAAATAAGAATAAAAGCTTGAAAATACTGTTAATCCACATATGGTCTATAGTGAAATTACACAGTATGTAAACCAAAATTAGGTGATATATAAAAAGCAACAATCAAAGAAATAGGGCCATCTTCACAGTAATAAAATTCGCAGGAAAAAATTATTTAAACCATAAATAAACTTTACATAAAATATTTATCCTTTTTAGTTGTTTGTTGGTTTTTTTTTTTACAAGCTTGTGCTACCTGCACTGCCTGGCTTCTGCAATTCTTTGTAACTGTTTAGCATACTCTTAGCCAACAAATCTCAGGATATCTGTTCCTTCTTAAAAAAACCAGCAATAAGTTATTAGTATAGGATTCTACATCCATTTACACATACATATGTGAAAAGAAAGTACTTCCAATAGCAACTTCCAAAATATGAAAAAAAACCCAACACTTTTTTTCTACTGAAAATGCAATTAGTAGGCATTATTAATTTCATGGCTTGGTTGATGCTATTTTAAAAGAAACCACATCAGCAAAGCATAGTACTATAGCATGGAAAACCTGTACAGCTGAAAAAAGTCTGATACGTAGAGACATATACTTTCCACTGATCAGTCACACAGTTCAACAGCCTCAACAGAAACGGCATCAGTTCCAAAACATTTTGTGAAAGATAGGAAAGACCTTCTGCTTAATTTATGCATTGAAAATAGGTTTCCTCATCACATTATTAGATGGTTTCTCTCAGACCAAAAATACACAAAATCTAATTTTAGCAATTTAATATTTTAGTTCCAGACATTTTCAAATTTGGAGTATGCATTCATGAAAGTTAGCCAGTCCACATATGGATTTCTTGCCTGAAATGGCAACAGGAATGGATTCACTGGAAGAATGACACAAGGTGTATCCCCATATAACACTCTCTGGTCATAGGGAAACATGTTTTCTTGGGTCATGCAGAAGTTGGAATAGCAGTATGATACAGACCAAAAGTCTGTGAGACTATATAATTTGTAGCTCTGGTGATATGAAAATACTAAGAGCTTCAGAATTACACCTGTGATTAATTAGTTGCCACTCTATCACATGTTTTGCACCTAAATGAACAGAAAAAGTATTTCTAATTTTTTCCAAGTGATCTAAATTCTCATGTATGCCAGAAGTTCTTCTAGGTAGATTTCCCACTGCCTTACTGTTTTCAGCTATATTTTTCTCTGACTTCAGCTGGGGCTACTCTATCTGCAAGTCTGTTTCACACTTCCACTTCACATGAGCTGCTAGGCTGTATTCACAAAAAATATACAATATTCACTGGTCTTCTAAAAATAATACAAATTATTCATTTTTGGATTTTTAAAAGCAGTTAATAAAAGCAGCTTAATAAATACTTGAACAGATATTTACAAAATAGGATTTTTTTTTAATTTTTGAAAGAGAAATACAATAAATGTTCATGAACCTGCTTTATGGACCTACCTTTGCTTTTATTTCAGCAATGTCATGTGTGGTCAAGAAATCCAACTTCCTCTTATTCATTCCCTTCTCTTCAGTAAAGCTATCAGTCATCTGCATATCATCAGCATCCAATCCTAATTGCACGTAGATGTACAAGTAATAAATTATTCTGAAAATTTAACTGGTCTCCAAGCAAAGGAATATATTTCATTTATTATATCTGAGTTCTAGTTTTCTATCTGCAAAGTAAGAAGCTGTAAACCTTTCCATCTGAACGTATTACACTACCCTGAGCGGCACGGAATTGAAATTTTAGGATTTTTGAAACACATATGTTAAGTACATTACTGGAAATTTTGGGGAGACCATCCTGCGCCCAAGAACTGCAAGGCAATGACACAAGTCTCAGTGATACATTACAAGTCATCACAGTTCAAGAAGATACTGGGTTGTAAGACTACGAAATCTAAAACCACTCACCTCTTCCTAAAGATTCAATGAAATGCATTTAGCCTTTTAATTTAAACAAATAAGGAAATATAAAATATATAAAAACATTAATAAGTAGATAGCATGTTTTTGAAAGGACAATTTATAATAAAAACATCCTACCTATTGTTGCAACTCTTCTTCCTTTCTCCTGAGCCAACTTACGAATTTGTTTTTTCAGTTCAATTCTTTCCTCTTCTAGTCTTTCAATCTGCATATTATTATTCACAGATTAGTATCCCACTTTGTTCAAATGCATTTTTATTACGTAGCTCTTATGCAAAAAAAAGATTTATCACTTACCTCTTGCAAAAGAATTTGGTTTTCAGCTCTATATTGCTGCTGCTTCAGCGCTTTGCTGTTTCTGAATTCACTTAAATCAATTACTGTCTTTGGGTCAAGACCTAAAACACAGTATATTATACAGTTATTCATTATGGAGGAACATTAATGTTAGTTAATGCAATTAATTTAAATAAGAATATAATTAGACAAGTAGAATTAAAAAAATAATTTGTTGATAGTTGAACATAAACTACCTATAAAAATATGTATCTAGAAAATATATGCACATATACTCCATGTAATAACAACAGAAAAAAGCTTAATTTTACTTCAGTTACTCAGAACCCAAAATGCAATAAAATGTCACCTAAAATTAACTTTATTTACATTTATATTATTCTATTTAGAAATAAGTCTGTCTGAAGTTTTCTCTGTGTTTTTCCATCTAGCATTACAACTTCAGTATGTTATGGTTTCCAAACACCATACAATGAAGTTTATTAAGCAGTGTGTGGTCAAAGAGGAATCAAAACCAAAATACAGTAGAGAATCTACTATCTTCAGTCAAAGAAACCTGTAAGCCACATTTATTCATGCAGTTTGTCCTAATTAAAACTACTTGCAAATATTAGCAGAATATACCAAATTATTTCCAGTGACTTGGTATAGTAAAATCCATTATTAAATCTTATTTCAATTCTTACAAAACAAATAATTGAAAATGTACTGGATGCAGTATACCTAAGCGCTCTCTGAGTTCTTCATTTTCATCAAGTAAGTCATTTATTTTAAGTTCAAGTTTATTGACTTCCTTAATTAACGATTCAATCTCATGTTCTCGTATTTTGACTTGCTTTTTTAAATCTTTGATCTCAGCAACAGCTTCTTCCAAACCATATATTCCCTGTAAAAACCCCAAATGGGAAGTAAAAACAAAACAACCAACAGAAGACTTCTAAAATAAATCATGAAATTTTCTTTCTTCATTACACAGACAAGAAAAAATATTTTTCAACCCGTACCACTCTTCTGCACTATGCTTATTGAAAAAAGTTACTGAATAAAAAGCAGATCCTACAATCTGTCTTTGACTACAAAGGAGTCTGCACATTTTAAGTGAGCCCTCTTACTACATGATTCTTTGAAGAATCATATCTTGAGTGTTCAATTGCTGTTCAATGGACAAAAAGGGAAGGGAAGCTTTGGGAAGGGAAGCACAAAATGATGTCCTAAAAATATGATTAAATACGCTGTCCACTCTGAGTTTACCAGTTCATAGTCTCTCATTCGTTTCAAAGTCTCAACAAGTTCTTTGTCCTTTTCTCTAGCATCTGTTTCTGCTAATTCTGCTGATTTCTCAGCCTCCGCAGTTCTCTCTTCCAGTCTTTTTAACTTTTCTTGCATATCCTCACTATGATTCTGCTGACCAAGAGATGAGTGACCTGGAAAGAAAATTTCTGGTATGTTTACAATTCAACTAGGAATTCTATCTGCCATTAAGCAAGACAGAAACACTTCAGAAAACATTAAAAAGGACATCTTCATTTTCTGCTCTTTTTAATTAAAGAATTACAAGAGACTACATATGAGAGGTTGGTTTTGTTTCCCCTCATTAGTCCTTCAAACAATATTTATCATAAGTAAGTGCATACAAGGGATATCAGAATTTATTCTGAATTGCATGCTATTACTTATTTTCAATTCTTGATGGAGCTGAGATTTTATATGTTATGCTCTAACTTTTACAGACCAGGTATAGTTTTATTACCCACAAAACCCACTGAGGTAGTGTGGATAACTTCTTCATGAAAGTTTAATAACAGAAAATTAAGAAAAAAAATTAAAGACTAAAATTACTCAAATACTGCAATTATTTTTTTTCTGTATTTCTTGAGAATAAAGAATGCACAATAAATTTGTGGTTTCTTATTTTCCTTTCCATAGACATTAATATAAAATAGTCATGTTACCTTTATCTTTTTGGAGATCATTTTTTAATTTCTCAATAACGAATGCATTTTTTTCCATTTCTTTGGTATACTGTTCAACTTGCTCAGTAAGCAATCTTATCTGAGCATCCCGCTCTTGCACACCCTACACATGAAAAAACCAAAAACTCCATTAGAGGATCCTTCTTTACTGAGAGGCAAACTACCAACACAGAACACCACACAGTAAATGAAGAAATTACATGTAGCTAATACAAAGCAATTTGTAGAACATCAAATATACTATACTTACAACAGAGAGTTCAGATATTATCTAGAAGTTTGGTATATAAATGCAAAGCAGGAAAAATAAAAGAAAAAGTAAAAATAAAGCAATCAAACACACAGAAAAAAAAAGCACTTTAGAATAACAATTTTAAATGGAAACAGTACTTTCAGATTTTGTCAATGTTAGATGAAAAGGTTCAGATGACACATGTTCCTTCCTGCTTCCTCGCAAACAACTGCCTTTGGGAACTGAGAGGTACAAGTTCAAGCTTATAAGGACTAACGATCAACCATACATGACACCTGAATTGCAGTCTGCCTGTCAGCAAGTAATCTAATTTTTAAACATTCATCACACATTGTTTCACATGCATATACATTAATAAGTACATACAGACTGTGAAAGCGGCTTCTATTCATATTACACTATTTCTGTGCTTGTACATGAACTTCAGAAACAACATAGAAAGCTTAATGTTATTTTTTTCTGTCATGAATAAAAAAAGTGGAGAAAGATAAAAAAGAGACTTGAAAAAAGTTACAGGCAGTAACAATAATGAAAATGTAAAAATCTCAAGATTGTTGCCCTTTTTTTATACTAATGTTCTGAAAAAGAAAATCTAAAGCTTTCTTAGAGGACAAATAACCACATTTCAAATCCAAAGGTACAGAGTTTAGGAAAGTTGTAAGGAGCTAAACACAGTCTCTTAAACATACATTGAATGATAGCAAGCTCAGTTCATTAGACTAAAAACACAGAGCAGTGCCTTGATTTAATTTTTAAGTGTCTGCTTATAAAACATGCTTATTTCCACAAAGCAGTTCAGAATGTCATACTAATGATGGTCACCCAAAAAAACAACCTCTACAACCATCTAGTCAGCTAAAACCAAACTCTACAACTGCTTATCCAGGTTACTTTCAGCTGCCTTCCTCTTCTGATTATCTAAGACTGATTTGTAATTTACACCTCTTTCTCTTGAGAAGCTATCTTTGGAAGACTGAATAAATACATCTCACTGCATTGTTCAGTCTACAAGAACCCAAAATGTAACACAAATGTCATTAGACATTATCCTGGAATCACAGGGTATGCTATCCATAATTAATATTACAAGGTTCCTAATGGGCCACATTATTTTGGGGTTTTATATGGTTTTCAAGACAGTGAGGACTTTCAGAATCACAAAGAACTATGTAATTTTGCATGAATGTGAGAGATAGTTATATTCAGCTAGCTCTATCATAGACTGAACTATCATTCAATAGTATGTATCAGATCACAGTATCACACAATACTCTGAGTTGGAAGGAACCCACAAGGATCATTGAGTCCAACTCTTAAGTAAATGGCCCATACACATCAAGCCCACAACCTTGGTGTTATTAGCACCATGTTCTAATCAACTGAGCTAATCTCAGGATGTGAGACAAATGAACACAGAAAATTAAGCAATAGGTAAGATTCTTCCTTAACTAGCAAATTTAGGACAGAAACCAAGCTGTAACTTAATCACAGTTAAAAAAAGATAAATATGAAAGTAACAGAAGCGACTACCAAGAGTTCAGTTCATACATACATACATAAAGAGAACTTTCCTTTGTAAATTACCTATTAAGCTAACTCTGCAGTGGAATGAATTGAGCTGTCTCATAATTCTCAAACACAAATAATGCATATTTTGATATCTGCAAACTATGAAAGACTAAATATATGTTTGGTATTTGCATGTTTAGTGAATGGTGATTTCTATGCGTGCAATTTCTCACATGGACTGTACCTGCTGAAGGGCCAGTATGCTGTTTCTGTCGACATCAAGTTGAACTATTTTCATTTTCTCTTCTAAGTTAAACAACATTTGCTGATACTCTAGGATTTCATCATCTTTTGAAGCTAAGATTTTCTGAAAAGAAGATAAAATACCATTAGAATCTTGAATTAATTCCTAAAAATCATAAAGAAAAGTATTAAAAAATACCTTCCATTCTTCAACTTTTTCATTTACAGCCGCCATAAGTGGATCGTCTTCCTCATTCTTTGCTTTCAGCTGGTCTGAAAGGTCCTGAACCTAGATGTGACATTTGGGTGAACATTGTATCACAGAAATGTTTGGGCTTAACCACTGTATGTGTACAAATGCACTACATCCAGCACATAAAATTTAACAGATTAGCATTACAGCAGCAAGGGAATGACTCTTTAGAACAGTGTATGACACATTGTGTAAAAAAAATTTTTGTGATCTTTTGTGTTTTAAAATCTGCATCAGATTCAAGGATCACACTACTTTTAAAAAGCATTATTTCAGAGGAGTGGGTGTTTTTAACTGGATGGATTGACTGTTATTTTAAGTTAAGCTAAAATATGAAAATACAGTATAAATCTAAAACAAACACATTAAATAATGAGTCAGTTCTTACTTGAAATTTGTACTGATCTTTCTCTTTTCGTAACTGATCCATAATAATATCAGACTGTTGCACAATTAGTTTCATTTTGTTATATTCATCAGTCATCTTCTCCATTTCTTGCACTGATTCCTCAAGATTTTTCCTCATTTCTTGGTTTTGAATGTCTAACTTCTCATTAGCTTCAGTCAAATTCTGAAAAATTAAAGAAAAAGCTGCTTTTAGAAAGTGCCCATCTTAATATCTGAATGAGAACTTGAAAGTCTTCATGAAAGTAGCACAGAAGAGAGGATTTCACCTCTAGGTCATCAATTTCAACAAATCCTAACAGCAAATAAAAGACACATCTCCCCTTGTCAGTGACTGCATTACCTCTGCCAGATTCGTAGGTGCAGAGTATATACATGACAGAACCCAACTACTTTATGAATTCCCTTATTCCATGTGACTCGATCTGTAAATTGACATAGTGTCATGAAAAACACTGTCAGTAAAAGTCTAGTAGATACTCAGTAGCATGCATAGATTTTTACCTGAATTTCATCCAAATACTGGACAAGCTCAGAGCTTCTTTTGGACAACTGTGATCTGTAATCAGAGTCCTCTCCTCTTCGTAATGGAATTGTTTCTTTTTGAGAATCTATTTGCCTCTGATAGTCAACTACATCCTGGCGTAATTGTTCAGTCTGCATAAAAAGTAATCCAAACTTAATGCTATTTCTACAAGTTGAAGACAAAGTCATTGCAAGCTAACACAAAGAGCTAAGACATTCAAAACCCATACAAATTCCTACAGTCTGCTTTTAAAAAAACTCAGAAGCCTCACCTTTTTCTTTATGCGCTTTTTCTTCATATTAAAAAGGAGAAAACAAGACCAAGAGAACAAAGCATGAAAAATATTAGAAACTAGCTTTGCTTTAGGAAGACTAAATATTAATTGACATAGAGACAAAATAAAATGGCTTTCTATATACCTGTGCATGCATGTGCACACATACACACATACGCAAAGGGGTATTTTGACAAATGATTCAAAAGGTTTTACCCCAGGACAATAATTAGACAAATGTACTTAGCAACAGTATTTAAGAAAAATACTAAAAATTCAAAACATGAAATCCAAATTAATGCACAGTAGGACTATGCGAATTCGAATGTAGATGCCTCCTAACCTCAATTAACTAAGTTTCATTGGAGCACATATAGTACATATTTACTAAATTTAGTTAAATTTCTTTTTGTAGCAGTAACCAGGAAATGTCCTAAAACAGAATTAAACATCATGCCACACCAAAAATTATAAATATAGAAAGATAGCAATATATCTACAAATAAAGTTAAAAATACAGTAAATTGGCAACAATTTTTTGCTAACCTCTCTCCTGAATTTGATGTTTTCATTTTCGGCATCTTCCATTCGAAGAGCAAGCTACAAGAAGATGGAAAACCTTTACATGTATCATCAAACACTTCAAAACTCCAGAAACAAAAAAGAAAATGAATGCACAGCAGTCCTATTTCATCAATGTTTTCTTCTTAATTACAGAGGCTCTTTTCAGAACATCAATTTTACAAAATATTTGACAGAACAGCTTTTAGAGATGTTAAGCTGAAGTCCTTATTACCTGTTCATTCACTTTCTTCTCTTTTTCCAGCTCTTCTTCTAGATCTGCTAACTGTCTCTCTTTTTGTTCTAATTGTTTTTGCAGTTGGCGCACCTCATCACGCAGAAAACGAGTATCGCGACCACCAGCAGATCGTTGTGCCTTCTTATGAGCATTAAAGTAACATTATAAATACAGTACAGATATTCAAAACAGAAAAAAAAATAAAAAACAAAGCAGATGGTAAGACTACAATAAATGGGATTTATTCAAGCATATAAAATACAAGTAATTACTCACACATGACCAGTGAATATTAAAAAACCCATTAATAGAATTTGCTAAAGTGTAGGGCTATTTCATCTCTTTACAAGATTAAAATACTAGTCTAAAAAAACTCTTTTAAAAACCTCACCAAAGAGCACTCTATAAACTAACAAAACTTTAAAACATACCTCTAATTCATTCTGAAGTTTCATCATCTTTGTTTTAAAATTATTTTCTGTTAAAATAGAACAGATATAGTGAATTACTCAACAAGGCAGAAAGCACATAAAACAACAATGGTTAACCTCAATCTTTAAAAATTTGGCTTCATTGAAGAAATTGACTTCAGAGCAGTTGGTATTTTGTCCAGTTCCCTAAACTTAAAGAAAAAGCCACCAAAAAAAACCCATGAAACCCCAAAACAACCAAAAAATCAAACCAAAACAAAAACCACAAAAAACCAACGACAACAACAATACTAAAAAATACATTTAACAAATCATTTAGGAACAGCATATTAAAGCTTGTTTACCACATTTGGCTTGCTCTTCCCCAGCTTTTTCAACTTCTTCTAGTGCCAGTTCTACCTCTTGAGTCTTCATCTGAGAAAAATACAGTAAGCACAAATATTTACTATTAACATAAATTAGGATTGTTCTGTACATCTCATGTTTAAAATGATGACAATATTTACAAAAGAACATGGACTTTCTTTAAACAAATCAAATTACTCCCATTTTTCCTTATGTGGACAGTTAAGAAGTTCAGAGTATCTTCTTTAGTAATTCATTCTATAGGGACACCCAAACGTTCAAAACATTTACAGTGCTGAGAATTAAAGGCAGTAAAACAGCCTCTCTAAAACCAATGTGCTACCCTATGCTGCTGTTATTTCTTCCTTTCGGTACATTTATGAATAAATACAAGAATGTATGGCAGATTTATAGGATCAGTTTTAGAATGGTGGTGTTTCTTCATGCATGGTGATAATTTTATTTGCTCTAAAACTTCAATGTCCCACAAAAAGTTCTATTAAATTAAAATCATTACAAATAACTTACAACATCTAACCAATTTTTGAGAAATTTGTTTGCATTTTCCATCTATATAACTATGTTAGTCCAATTCACTTCACTTCCCACTACTAAATGCCTACAGCTACATGCAGGTACTCTGTGCCAACACACATTTAGCATATAAATTATCTTAGAGTAACCAGTGTTCTCAGAAAAAAAAAAAGAATAACAATGCTTTCATTTAAACAAAAAAATAAACAAATGCATCTGCAGAATTGTAGTAATTGAGGATTAACACAAACCTTCAATAGAGACTGAGTAATTTTAAAAAGATGTATCAGTTTTTCTGGAGTTTCAGTTTTTAAGTCTCTCCCATCAACCTAACGAAAGAGACAACAGTGTTTTTATACTAATATCTATGAAATCCACAAAATAAATCTTTCAGGTACGTGAAGGACCAGAGACAATTTAGGGAAGAACATATAACAAACCCTTATGTTCTCTACTTCTCTTAAGTACCTTGGACATGGTCTCCAGCAACCTGTCTGCTAGTTCCTCTTGATGAGGCAGACTATCTGGATCAACTTTCATAAGCTTCTTCCAATCTAAAATAGGTGCCATACTGAATTTACGATTGTTTTCCTAAAACAAAAATAAAAATAACAGTTATCAAGTATTATCAGTGCCAGTCAATTTCAGGTCAAATGATTAAATGGAGGTTGGCCACTGAACCACACAAGATGATTCTATTAATTGTATCTATTTGTAACACTGATTAACACTTCATTCACATTTTGAACTACTGCAAACTAGGAGGTCATAGTAAAACCTTTTTTCTTTAAGTTAAAAATTACATCATGCATACTCAATGAATTTTTGACACTAACAGTGAAGATCGGGACATCTTTGAAACCCATATTTTAACTTTAATATCGTTGTTTTCTTCCCCATCTAGCAATGTAGTATTTTCATGCTAATGAACAAACACAACTGGATGCCCCTTGAACCAGCCCTTGTAGGATAAACATCTCCTTACAGTCACAAAAATCGCTATTTCTAATATTTAAAACACAACCAACACCTTCTTTAAGCTTGATACTGTGAGCACCCATTTTTTGACACTAATTTATAAGATATTAAACTCTTTCAGTTAAATATCGGGGGGATTATTAGAATACTTGAATTGACAAAGGACATGAATCTACCTGGAAACTGACAAAAATCTGATCCGAAAGTGGTGGAAAGTTTTGTTCTACTGTTTACCTACTGCTTGTTGTGGGTCGTGGTGACTTCTCACATGCCTAAAAGCCAATACAGTGTCTGAAAAAGGCAGAAGAGATTGAATATCTTGAATTATTCTATCCTCTGGAGCTATCTCTAGCCTTTATGATCAATATTTCAAACAGTAAATTCTGCCAAATTTTAAACAGAGCATTTTTAATCTACTTATTCTCCTAAATTATTAACATGGTATAAATGCTCAAGAAATAATTTTCAATTATGAAAGAAATAAAACTAACCAGAATAGTAAATTATTTTAAAAACTAATGTCAGAGCATTCTCTTTTATAGGAAAAAATTAAGCTCAATCAGTACCTCTACCAATGCTCTACACTGAGCATGATATTTTGAGATCTCTTCCGTCATGTACCCCGTTCACTGTTCAGCAGTTGAAAGACTTAACAACTGAAAACTTCTCCCTTAATAAAAGGGAAATTTTTATTACTGGTATTACTTTGCCAAAAAATATGCCTAAGCATTCTGAAAAGAAGAGCTGCAGGACCTTGAAATCCAGCTGTATGCTTAAGGGATGATAAAAATCAACCTTTCCTCATCTTTTCTCAATATGTGAACTAGTCAAGAGCTCTCCAATATTAACTATATTTCTTCAATGTTTGCTAAATATAAAACATGCATTATATGTAATCCATGACTTCATAAGGATGACATCATATATAGATTTTTGCTTTTCTGCATTGTTGTAGGTGGCAAAGGATAATACCAGAAGAATATTGATCTTGGCACTTCTTCAGTTAATTGAATACTACTTGATTTCAATAACACACTTGTTTAACAATCGGAGTTTTTAAACACAGTCATTTTTTCTTAAATAATGAGATGTAGGGCTTACAAGTATGAAATGGCCAACAATCAAAACTATTCTGAAAGCAAATATACAACCTTACTACTGTCAATCCTTTCCTACCTTCCATCTTCCAAATATCTTTTTCTCTTAACTTACAAAATAATATCTGAAGAAAATGTCAGAAAATTTTATCCAAAAGGAGACATATCTGTACATAAACAAAATAATCCAACTTGTTGGGAGACCATAGGAAGGTATGGGGGGGGCACAACCTATGCATACAGTATGTTCTACAGTATGTACATACTGTAGGACAACAAGAGAGAATTTATTTAATTGAAGAGTTTTCCATCATAAAATTTAGCTCATCCCTTGTCTTCAGTTAAACCTGTGGCTTTAGTGGACAGATGATCTGTGTGATGAGACACTGAGATCAGGGGTCTACAAAACGAGTGAAATAGACATGCATGTGACATTAGTTATCACAAGCCTTTCTTGACTTACTCAAGGAACCAAACATACATAAAACGGGTAGATATTGCAAAGTGCAGCACGGGCAGATAGAAAAGATCTGGTGAGTGTGTTCAAGTACGATCAGACCAACAATTCCCATGCTGCCTAAAGGAAACCACGTAAAGAGGCGGCTAAGCTGACATGATGATACCTTATCAACACAGTGAAATCAAGCACCAGTAGGCACAGCTGTTCTTTTTCTGCAAAGGCGTGTATAATGGCCAGCACAGAATCATGTACACTTGAGCAAGACTGAATACCAAGAAGCATCATAGACACAAGGCTAGCTCTGTATTTATTTACTATGGGCAACTCAGATTAAGCTACTTCTGGACTTTCAAATTGCACTACCTGGCCTAGCTCTCTGAAGAACGAGATCTTAATTGCAAAACCCCAACCAAAAGAGGATCTTTTGCAGGGTTCCAGTTTTCTCCCAACTGGTATATATCCCAGCCCCAGCAATGATACACTGACAGCCCGCGATCCCTCCAAGATGCTGCCGAGAGACACTTGCCTCCGTTTCATCCAACTCTGATGAACTAACAAGTTGCCTTATTTTCGGCCGCCTTCACCACGAGACACAGCTGAGGCATCAGCCGAGCGCAGCCCCAGCGGGATGTACCTTTCCCGTGCTCCGCACTGGGACGCTGCCCAGGCCCCGCGGCCGCCCCCGCCTCCCCCAGCCCGGCTGCCCGCGGCGCTCCCGGGGCAGCGCGGGCCGCCCCTGCCGCCGGCAGGTCTGACTCTCTTTCCCCGGAGCACCGCCCGCCCCTCGGCCTCACCGCTCCCGGGAGATGGCGGTGGCCGCTGCCAGGCGACGCAGTCAGACTCTCCCGCCAGCTCGGCTCCCGTACAGCCGGGTACTCATAGGCGCAGGGAAAGTCGGCACTCCCGCAGCACCCACAGACAGGCGCCGCGGTGCCAGGCGGGCGCTCCCCGTCCTAAGGGGCGGGCAGGCAGGGCGCGATCCCGCCCGGGCGCGCCTCGCCGCTCCGCCGGGGCAAGGATGCCGAGCACCACCCGCGCCGCCGGGCGGCTCCCCGGGACTACAGCTCCCGGCAGGCCTCGGGGGCCCCCGCCCGCCTCCTTCCCAACAGCCTCCGCGGGCCGGAGGGCGGTGGCGGTGCGCGTGCGGTGGGGGCTCCGGCGCCGGGAACAGCCACGGTGCGTCCCCCTGGACTCGGGTACGGCCTCGGGTACGGCCTCGGGTACGGCCTCGGGTACGGCCTCGGGTACGGCCTCGGGTACGGCCGGCAGCGGGCGGGCTGGGGGGCGGGCCCGGTGCAGCTGCTGCCCGCCGTCGTTTCGGTCCTCTCCCCGCTTGCCGTGCCTGCCGGGCCGCAGCGGTGCGCCCTCCGGGCCTGCGGGGCTGCGGTGCGGCTTCGACCCCTTGAGCAGAGCACGGACCCGCCCCGGCTCGGCCCTTCCACCGCTCAACCCGGCCTGGCGTTGTGTACCTCGCCCCAGGGTTGCTGGAGGCATGCTCATTCCTGCTCGGCCGCTGGAGGCCTGCGGGACTGCGCGGGTGCCTTGTGTGTAAGTGTGGAATAGCGGGGGCCCAGGAGGTGTTTATTCTGCGGAGTGAAGTAGTGCACCAGACAGGTAACATCTATAAACTGCTCGAATCCATAGGGTACTGGTGACCAGCAAGACAGTCCGAGCTTTAGTAGTAGTCTGATAGCCCCAAAAGTTAGGGATCTTGTGTTTTAGTTAAATGGGTGTGAAGGCATCTTTTCCAATAAACAAGGAAGGCCAGCAACCATTCGAGACGTGTTTATGTCTTTGTAGTTGTTCATTCAACAGCTGTGGAGAGTTGAAGGGGATTTGTTGGTTTGTTTTGTTTATTTTTTTTCTTAATGGAAAGGGGAAGGTGATCATAATATTATCTTTGTGCTTTTGCCCTTTTTCTGGGTTATTCATTGCTTTAATTTTCTTTGCTGTTTCTTCATTAGTGTTGATATTTAATGGAGGCTGACAAGATGCAAGATGCTTGGCACTCGTTATAGTTATGCAACTTGTTCCAGTTACAGCATGGCTCTTAGATTAAAAGTGAAGACTTTTATACTGTATCTAGAGTTGATTAATTATAGTTCCATATTGGCTACAAAAAGCAAACTGTGTAGTTAGGGAAGGGAAAGAGACGAGACTATATTTCATGAATGGGTAATGTTACTAAAATAAAATTCATTTTGGTTAAGTGTAGAACAATTTCTTAGTAGCAGTGACTTTTATAGGTGGAACAAGTGACGCACTGAGAATAATGGTGCCTTGCTACAAAATAAACTTTCAGGAAATGGATCCTCCTGTGATAGAGAAAATAATTCATTGATGTTAGGATACTTAGCTATAGGAACTTCTTTTTTATCCTCTTCATCAGGTTAACAAACTGTTAAGGCCTGTATAGCTATTTAGTGTGCTCTATTTAACATGCTTCAGCGTTTTTTAGTGTCCTATTACACAATCAACAGAAAACACACCATTACATAGACTGGTAGTGAAACCACATCTAGGTTCTAATTGCATCTAGTAAGAAGATTGGTGCAGGAATTGGATTTGAGGTGGGCCTGGAAACTCCAAAAGTGAAAAAAGAGTAAAAAGAATGGAGATGTTAACCCCACAAAAAATAAGGAAACACTTAAAATACAACATGGCTTAAACCAAGTGAATTAGTTTTTCTTTTGTTCTGCATCACATCTAATCACCTGATGAACTTTGCATAAGTGGATCTTCTTTTATTGGGAATATGTGCTTGTAGTTTGGGAGCAAAAGTTATTTTATGTCCTTAGATCACAGTATGACCTACTCTGATTGACAGGAGAGTTAGGTGTCTGTGTTAAACTGCAGCTTTGATAACACTATGCTATTGCAAGGACCTTTGATATGAAAGATCTAATGGAATGTTATTTAAAATACCACAAGAAATTATATACAGACCCAGCATACTAAATAAGGACATGCTTAGCAGAGCCTGAAAGCTGTGTTTCCAGCTTATACCTCCCATGTAGCTTTTGATTGTTTATTCTTTGGAGTTAACAAACATGCAGTTTCTGCTGTTGCATTTCTAGAACACTGAGAGTGGTGATCCATGTTATTTCAGGGATGCTATTTTTGCATCAGTGTCCTATGAGGAGGCAAAATATTTTTTATGTAGCTACTCAAAATAGAACAGGTGTTATTTTGTTACTGTTTGAATGTAGCAAAAAAACCTCAACCCTAGAAAACCTGAAGGTATAACTTTGAAATGTGAGATTCTGTTAATGATTTAAGTTATAAAATACCTTAAAATACAGACTAGACCTGTGTGGTTTGTATTTCAGCTGATTTATACCAGTCACACTGAACAAATTTAAGCTAAATCAGCAGCTAAATCAGTATCTTCATCTCACCAACTTTAAATTTGTGTTATGTTTTGATGCTTGTACCAGAGTAACCTAAAATGTTCTGAGTGTTAGTTCAGCTGCTTGGTTGCCAGCAAGCTCTCCAGTCTTCCCCTTCGGAAATCTTTCATCTGGCCTGCAACATGTTCTGACTTCATATCAGAGCTGCCAGTCCTCTACTGATTGATCCTTCAGAACCGTATGAAGAGCAGGCTGGATGGCATTGTCTCCTGGGTAGCAAAGATTACTTTGTATTGATGCCATCCCTCTTGATCTGGTAGTATTTGCAGAGGAAGGCTTTCACAATAAAGCTTTTCTTGCTATACCTTATTCTCTTCTAGGATCTCAGCAAGATGAAAGGGGAATCCAGGCATGCTTTGTATCACTTCTCCTCCCATCTTCCCAAATACTGCTTCCCTTCTAGATCAGATTCAGACTCAATCATTTAAATCTCAACTGTGCATCTAAGTTATTTTGCATTTGAGTTGTACGTTAGAGTGACATTTTTAAGAGAAGATAAATTTAATGGCTGTGTTGGAAAGGGACAACAGAAACAAAGTTATGATTTCTGTCATTAAACACTTGTATCAAATCAGCAGGAAGAATGTTCGATTTAGCCCAAAATAAAAGTATGCAAAAGTTAGTAGGATATTTAGCAGAGCCTTAGAAGCTGAATTAAAATGCTAGTTTTAAGTGACTGCACTACTGGTTTATATATATATATCTCTGCTGATATTCATCAGTTCAAGCCACCCCTCTTAGATGAACTTATTGCTCAATTGTTTAAAAATAAAAAAAATTAAATTTGGGAGTGGCTCTTTGTTTTCTTCCACCTTTGATGGATTTCTGTTTGAACTGTAAATACGTTTTAAACAGTTCAAGACCTTCAGTGGTTAGCAAAGTTTATGTCTCTGTAGTGAATAAATTTCCAGAAATGCCTGACTATTTTTTTTAGCAAACAGTCATAACACATGTTGTTATTAATGACCTTCAGGGTGTGAAAAGTGCCATTACTCCCTAGAAGAAAAAATTTAAATGTATGTTTTAAGTTTCTGAAGTTAGATAGTAAGATGTGCCTTACTATCTGACTTACTTACACAAATATATTTGTGTCTGTGAGGGTCTGTTAATATAATGTGGCAGATAGCATGATTATTAGCTGATAGCTAATTATGGAGTGCTAAATAGCTTTTGCATGTTTAGGGATTGCAGCTCCATTCCTACCAAAATACACACTTCCTATTTTTTTCTAAATTGATATGGGTAGAAAATGTCTTCTGCACTCCCAAATTTCCCAACTGAGGATACTTTTAGAACATCATTATGCCTTTTTTTATTTATGTTGGAGTTTTTCTGTGCAGACTACTGTATTTTGCAGCATGTGGTGCTGCACCATCTATAGTGTCATGGGTTTAGAGAAGAGAAATATTTTGTTTTCCTACCTTTCTAAAAGTGCTTTGGCTTTTGGTTGTTGTTGGTTGGTTGGGTTTTTTGTTGGTGTATTTTTTCAGTTTTACAGGGTTTTCTTATGTCTTGTTTGTAATTCTTGAAGGAGAAGACTGGATGAATTGTTAGAGGGATCTCAAGAAGTTGGAAGAGGAAAACTTTGGCCTTACAAGCCAAACTACCTTGAGAGTTCTAGTTCTCTTTGGTCCTTTCCACTTAATCTCTCTGTACAAACGTGGAAACAGTGCAGTGCAAAATGCAGATTTCTGTGCCAAACAGCTTAAGAAATTTAGACCAACGATCGGGTGTTTTGCACAGCTTGGGTATTTTTGACACAGTTGGCTCTCATGACTGTGCAGTTTCTGCCTCTCAAGGCTTATCTTGCTGTTTAATGTTTTCAGCTGTGTATTCCTCATGGCATGGTCAGATATTGTTGTAAATTAGAACATCCAACAGAGGTCTTTGTAATAAACTATGTGTCTGTCCTGAGTTCATCCAGTCAAACAGTGGCTCTGTGTCTGTGTACTAGACCATGAACTGGCAGTCATACAGCCTAAAGGGTGGTTAAGGTATCTGATGGGCAGCCTTAGAAGCTGTGAAAGTAGCAGGTAGGTAAGATGAAAAAATGACTTGAGGGATTGTCAGTCTGTTTACACGTGTAGGACTTTCAGTGGTTATCAAACAGTGATGCAGTTCTCTCACAGCAAGTCTGTGTTAAGAAAGGAGTTGTTAGGCGGTATTTTACAAGAGTTTATCAACACTGGGAGTGGTGAAATACTGGCACTTGCAAGACGATACTTGGGTTGATCAACATGTCTATTGGGTAAGAAGGGGAATGTATCCATTCACTTGAGGAGCCCAGTCATACCAAGGCTTCAGCAGCCTCTTGCACATCTGTGATTTATGAGCTTCTCAGTCTTGTGTACTCCTTACATGGTTTCCTAGTTTCCAGCATCAAAGTGATAACAGATTAGTTGGCATGAGAAGAGTTTTGGTAGCAATTGCTGTTTTCTACTTGAGATTAATGGCAGGCATACTTTAGCCTGGCTTACCAAGTACAGATGAGCTTTTACAAGCCTCCCTCTGCTTTAGTTTTGCATTCTCAACATGTTAATGATGATTGCAGGTTTGAAGCTTGGAGTGTGATGGTGGACCCAGCAGGAAGTAGTAGTTCTACTACAAAACGTAGTTGAAGGAGCTAATGAGATTGGTTAAGCTTTTCCTTTTGATAGGAAGCAATACTTGGGAATCGGTCTTAGTTTTTTGCTTGTTGGGTAGCAGTAGCTGTTTCTGAAAAGTATTGCTAAAGGATTACCACAATTTCTCTTTGATGCGCAAGCAGTAACTGCAAGGGCTTGATGCTTCAACCAATACAGTAAATTCATATTGTTAATACCTCAGGTCACCAAAACCCTACTTGTTTTACAATGCTGTTTCTTAAAGGGTGAATTTAAATAAACCTTAAAATTGGTTCTGTGCCACAATGTTATCTTTTCACAGTATTTTAAAAAATAAAGGCTTGTATGTTGGAAAGTCATTACATATTGATTTTCGGTGCTTTTCAGATGTCAGTGCTTTTCAGTAGAATTAGTGACCTTCAAGAAGTAGAAAGCGCACTATTCAGAAGCTGTTGCAAAAATTCTAGCAGAGAGAGAAACATCAGTTTCTTATCCACATCCTTTGAAAGAGGGGGAACTAAAATACTTTAAGTTGAAGTTCAAAAGTGGACTGTCTTTTCATGTATTCCTGCAGTATGATTTGTTTTCTTTTTTTTTTAATAAGATATCTCTGGTTGCCAAGAAGACTGTAAATATGTTCAGGTGTAATCTTGGTTTAGTGGTTTAAAGTACTCTGAGCCCATGGTAGGGTCATTGGAATTGGATGATCTTTAAGATCCCTTCCAACCCAAACCATTGTATGATTCTATGAAACAGATGTAGCAACATCCTTTAACATTGTTTTGGGGTTTTTTACTGGAAAAGTAAAAAAAGCCCTTCACTGCCATTATGTGAGTAATAAGGAATGGTTTGGTTTCATTCCTCTTAAATGATCTGTGTCCTGGTTTTTAGTTTAACTGCACCAGCATCTTGCTTCACATGTATTCCTTCCTGTACCACTACTCCTTTGTCCCCAGTTGTGGTAGGTGATTGACATGCTCTCAGGTCCAGGCTGCAAACCACAACCAAGGTCACCTCTCTAGATGAGATCTCTGTGGCCTGTTCTTAGAGTTTAAGAAGGGTTTGGACAATGCTCTCAGGCACATCGTGTGATTCTTGGGGTTGTTCTGTGCAGGGCCAGGAATTGGACTCAGTGATCCTTGTGGGTCCCTTCCAACCCCAGGTATTATGTGATAAATCTGCACAATTAAAAAAAAAATCAACAAACCAAAGGAAAAAAATATCACCACGATTTCAGGGTTTAGGATGGTAAAACAGACTACAGCTTCTGAAGAGCTCATCAGCTTTGATGTGTGAACCCTGATAAACATAAGGCTGGGGTTTTTACATATTTATGGCTCTGCATTATCTGGCTAATGTTAGCTGCTCTGTGTCCCTCTGTAGTTTGGGGGAAAATATTTTTTGTTCGGTCATCTCTTCTTTTTCTCAAAATGAAGTAATTGTTTAACTCTCTGTAGCTTTTCAATGTCTTTGGTCCCAACAGTTGGCAGTGATCCATGCTGTGTCAACCAGTGGTCAAAAATAATGCCTTTGACCTGTAGTTACCTTCTTATTCTTCCAAGGCAGAACAGTAATTTAAAACAACACAATACACAGTAATTTCACCTTTTGATCAGTTCACCCACATAGTATTTTGTAAATAATCATAATATTGCTGATTAATAATTTCTAGGGTTTAGGAAGTTTATGCAAGATGAGAGAAAATAATGTAAGCTAAAGTTCATTTGTAGTGTCTTTTTTGTATCTATTTTTTTTAGACAGGACTCTCATGAACAGTCAGTGACACCAGAGCAATTGGCAGAGTGGAGAGAAAAAATGACCTTTTCATGAACTTCTATGAAGAATGCAAATGAGCAAGGTTTGAGCTTCAATGGTAAATTTAACTTTTTAATTATTATTAATGTCCTTTACCTGTTGAACACGTGTATTTATGAACTTCTTGAAGTTTCCTGTTTGATCTTCTGATTATTTGAAATTTGTCTTTGTTTTAATTACTTCTGAAATATTTTGAAAAACAACTTTAAACCTAAACCCCATCAATAATTAACACATATGTGTCCTGTAACTTAGAATTTTGTGTCAATATTTTAAATTACTCAGGATTCTAGAGAACTTAATTTTCATAGTTCTTCAGTTTGCAGCATTTGCTTGAACTGCATAGCTGTCTGCAAAAACTACATCACAATATGTTATCAATACTTTTTTTTTTTCTGTAAAACATGAAAGATAGCAGTGTATCCAACTTCTGCAAAGGCTTTTTAAGGGTGAGACTTCTTAATGAGAGTTTTTAAACACTAAATTGTGTAACATGCATGAGACTTGAGGAAAACTTTCTATCTTACTGATTTTTCGGTAGGTAGTGTCATTAACTTATAAAATACTGTTTTAATTTCACTTTCTTTGTCAAGTTTAGTTTCTAATTACTAAAATTACTTAAGTTTCTGTCCATGTATTTCAGCTTTTGTCCATGAAAACTCTTAGAGAAGATGGCTGATGTAAGCCTGAAGGAAGCAGCACTGATAGTTGGTGTGGTGGCAGCCTGCTACTGGAACAGTCTCTTTTGTGGCTTTGTTTTTGATGACGTTTCAGCGATTTTGGACAATAAAGATTTGCATCCTTCTACTCCATTAAAAAATCTTTTTCAAAATGACTTCTGGGGCACTCCCATGTCTGAGGTAAACTTTGTAAAACACTTTGAGGCTTTAGGAAATGAAAAAAAACAACACCCTTGCAGAGAGTTTTTCCACTTCTTTTCCTAATGTGATTTTAAGAGAATATTTTGGATTAGACGGAATTTGGAGGTGTTAGTGTTTTGTACTATAATATCAGGAACATATGTTGCTTATATTCTTTCCCTTTGTTCACTAAAAGAACTGGCAAGAAAAGTCGTGTGTATATATATATATATATATATATATATAAAAATATATATATATATAAAGTTGTATAGACAGCACACAGCTGCAAAATGCTGATTACTATCTAATTCCAGTATCAAAATTACACAACTCTGACCAATTTCTCTTCCCTGCAAAAGTTATATGTTGACATACAGGGGTATTTATTTCTAAATGCAGTCTGGAAGGAAAGATAACACTTAAGCAAAAAAACTTGGACTTAGAGAACAGACACTGAATCCTTTAAATTTATTTGAGTAAGTGTATCTGTGTGAAATCAGAGTTTCTGCTTTGTAACCCATGTAGAGTGGCTGAAAAGCTGCATTGGCATTGAAGTTGTTGATAAGCATCATTACATGGCAAGGGCTAAAGGATTTAGATACAGTTTAAAAAGTTACAGATGGTGCCATTGCTGAGCAAATGAACAAAAATTCTCTGACAGTCATAGGTTTTCTGCCTATCAAGGTATTCTACCATATAATATTTTCTTATGTCAATAACATACTTGTGAGATACTAATTGCTAGCTCTATGAGTAGACATTGATACATAATTTTCATATAACCCTTTAAGAAGAACTTCCAGATTCTTTCAGTTATTTAGTCCTGTATTCATTGAGGGTTAAGTGGGTTCCCCTAACTCTCTCAGTAAAGTTCCAAGTAGTATTTTTCAACATGTCATTTCTCAAAAAAAATCCCTAACCATGTGTAGTAGAAAAAAAAAGTCTCATTCAGAGTTGATTTTGCACTTAAAACCAACTGAAAGTCATCTTAAATTAACTAAATTAAGTGAGATTAATTTGATTGTTCATGGCTTTTAGAATACTTTTTCTTATTTTGTGGTTTTGTCTGTCTGTTCAGTTTGATTCGCCTTCCATCTGTTTTCCTCCCCATCCCACCTCCCATTTTTTTCTTAGATTTTCTTCCTTTGTTTTGTGGACAAATTCATCAAAATATCAATAGGCTGTTTGTTAACAAATGCATTTTGGAACATGAAGGTGGTGTTATTGTAGTATTTAAAAGGGTTTTTGGATGGAGTCAGTGGCAACATACACATATTGACTGGTAGATATATTGCAAATATGTAAATAATACATTTAGCTCAGTACACCACATTTTTATTTTATAAAATACTGATCTAAAACATGAAATTGGAGAGTAATCAAAATACTTGAATAATACATTAAAACTATGTGAAAGTAGGAAAAATAGTCAGAATTAACTTTTTCTGCTTAACGTTGTAATTTTAAATCAGATTTTTATTAAATTAACTAGATTTTTAAATTTTTTTTTCCTATTACCAATTGTACCTTTATTTTGAAAGTAGATGCTTGAGAACAGAGGGGGAGTCATGTATGCATAGGTTTTTAGAAAGGTATCTTGGAGTGAAAGTCACTTTGTAAATTGGTGGTGACTGATTGATTTGTTTTATTTTCTTTTAGGAGAGGAGTCACAAATCTTACCGTCCCCTTACAGTTCTTACGTTTCGCTTAAACTACTTGTTCAGCGAATTAAATGCAGTTTCGTACCACTTTCTAAATCTGGTCTTTCATGTGGTGGTTTGCATAGTCTTCCTCAAAGTCTGTAAGCTCTTTCTGGACAACAGGAGCAGCATAGTTGCATCCTTACTCTTTGCAGTGCACCCAATACATACGGAAGCGGTAGGTATAGCTGTGATGGGCTAATTTGTTCAAACTGTGTTAATTAAACTTTGCGGGATTTGTTTCTAAGTTTGTATATATGTTGTAACTCCAGAAAATGTAGTTTTACTCATACTTACTCTTCCCTTTGCAATGACTGGTGGAAGTGACAAATTTTAATGCTCAAAGTTGTTTTATATTACTTGCAACTACTGAAAAATAAAGAAATGTTAATTTAGTTATTAAATAACTTAGGTCTCTGCTATGAACACTGGCTTTTGTGGTGATGACTACTTTAGTTTACATAGACATGTTCCAGGATGATTCATCCAGTATCCTATTTTCAAATACTCTGAATGCCTAATTCATTTCCGGAATCAATAAGCACTCCCCTCTGGCTAATCACCAAGTCTATTCTGTCTGCTTTCTTTTATGTCGATATCTCTATCTCAGTGTGACTTTCTCTGGGATTGTTGTTGCTAACGCTATATCCAACTTAGGGCCATTCTGTTTAAACCTTCCATTTTTTTAACATATATGATAGAAGGAAGAAGAAAGATGTTTCTGTCCTCTCATATTTCCTGTGGTTCTGAGGGAGTTTTTCACTGCTATGAAAAGCTTTATTTGTACAAGCTGTCTGATTATATACCTTTTAATGGCCAACCAAGCTTGCAGTGTTGTGGAGTAAATGAAGTCTTGTGATTGCCATTAACTAGATTTGTTTCCATCAGAAACACTGATAAAGCAGATTTGTGGCATTTTCTGCTGTTATTTCTGCATCACTTCGATTGGCTTTCCTCGATTCCAGTACAGAGGTTTTGCAAAGCCCTTATTCAGTCTCTTTTTTTCTTACAGCATTAGCTGATTTTCAGAAAACTGAAAGTGTTTGGATCTTTTGATTCTTTGGAGGTGTTGTCTTTTTTATGTGAAGAGTTTACATCTCTCTTTTAATCAGTAACAACACAAATCCCTGTCAGTTACAATTCGGAAAACTACATCCATGTATTTTGAGCAAATCTTTATAGGAACTGAGTTGAGTTTAAAATTGGCTGCTATTCGAGCTACTAAAATGTCCTTACTAGAAATTAGTGGAATGTTTAAAAATGCAAAAGTTAACCATCTAAAAATTTTTGCTTGTTCCAAAGCAAAAAAAATGTGTTTATTTCTTTAGGTTTTCTTGCTCTTTGAAAAAACGTGCTTTAAATTCCCATGTTTGGCTTTGCATCTGTGTTATAAATGTGATAGTATCTTTACAGGAGCATTAGCAACTTGCCAGTGACTAATAGTGGTGGGTCACGGCTTAGATCTGACTATGTATTTTTATCACTTTCATTCCAAATTCAGTGATTATGCTTGAACTGTCAATTCTGTCTGAAATAACAAGTTAACACAAGTGCTTTTATACTGTGCATCAGAGTTAGCAAAAAGTATTATACAAATCCTATAACACAATCTGTAACAAAAACTACTTGTGTAAGGCAATGTATTACATAGTTACTGTGTAAAGCCTGATATCAGCCACATGAGGGCACTGTAACACTGGGATTGGTGGAACTTGGAGGTGTGCTTGAAATATTTAGTGTAAGGTTTAAAGTGCAATTGTAGCTGAATTCCCCTGCTGTTGTACTTAACTAGTCAATGAAGAATCAGTTAGAGGGTTTTCTTCTGCCTACCCCCATCTTTTTCAATTTAAGCTCTCTGCTTCTGAGAAGTAGTGCATTTTATCCTTACATATGTTTGTATTGAGAATTCTGCTTAATATGCAACCGAGAATTTGTAGAGTTGGCAGTTGAGACTTTTACAGATGTATAAAAGGCAGAATAACTGACAGTTTCCATGCATGGAAGAGAGGAGCTAATAATGAGACTTAGGTTAGGGCTGGGGATTTGGGTCCTGACTGACTTACTCAGGTTTTAGTGAAAACTCTAAACCAGATCTCACTTCCACATTTTATGTCATTTGATGGCATCTTTTGTATCTTTTATAATTGAAATGTGTCTGATTTAAATGCCTTCAAATTAATTTACTACTTATTAGTCACCTGCACAAGAGTTTGAAACAGCAGATGCAATACATAAATATTTCAACACTTTTTGCCTATCTTAGGATAAACATATTTTTCCTGGAAAAGTTAGCAGAGCAAGATAGATAGAAATTAATTTTTTGTTTGACTTCAGGGAGTAGTAGGCTCTTGCAGTGGTAATATCTAAGTTGTGATGAAATAGGTTGAATAACAGCACTGTAGTTTCATTTGTCCTTGTCTTTCCAGTTTAGTGTTTCTAGCTGCTTTGCTACTGTTCTGGCCAGAAGCATGTTGATCACCTTTATAGCTACAACTAACAGTGTGAATGCTGGAATTTTCTCTCATAAATCACCTTTGTATCCAAAAATAGAATCTCTTTTGTTGGCGGGGGACCCTGGAGGCACACCAGCACACTTGCTTTACTAATGGTCTCCCAACTGATCTACAGATAAAGTTTTCTTTAATGTCTGTCTTAATGCTGGACAATTTTGAGATCCAGACCAGGAATCCTTGAAACATCTTAAGATATTTTGGAAACAAACAACTACATACTATTCAAAATGTTAACACAAACTGTGGTGTCTTACCAGTGTTTGTGCATGATTCGGTGACTTGTTTAGTAAACATACAGTGCTCCAAAAAGAAACACTAGTGTATGATTTCAGATTCAGATTTGAATGGTTATCTTTACACTGTGACCTTGGATATTGAGTTACTTTCTCATTTTACGCTGTGCCGGATCAATCATGCTTGACCAAGAATGTACCTAGCAATAAAAATTTTGAGCTGGGGCTGGACAGCAAAAAGTCAGGTTTCAACATCATCATAGTTAAAGCATGAGCTATGAGGTTTCCTTAGCTGAATACGACCATCTACCTCAGGATAGCATGCCATTTTTCAGCTATCTTACTTGCAAAAGTTTGGAAGCAGTCAGAGGCATTACAGAAGAGGACAAGTGAGGAGGAACAGTGGTCCTAGAAGGTACTCCAGTCAACACAGTGGCTACTGCAGTAACCATTAATATAGTGATCTGTCTTCCATCTCTGGTTGGTTTCACTTCAGTGTTTTTTGAAAACAGTTCCTGAAGTGGAAATTAATCTGTATTTCATTGGGGATTCTGAAACAACCTTCTGCCCTATGGGTTTTAGCACTTCTCCAGATTTTCATAAAATCCATTCCTGTCTCTCTCATTATCAAGGGGTCACTACCTGTAATTTTTATATTGCCAACCAAATTTTCATTCAGAAAATTGCCAGACCTGTAGTAAAGCCTGAGTCATTCTTTAACGTTATTGCACTTGGCTTCCCATCAATTTATTTGTGACTGTTGACTGCTCACCTGAGAGCTGCCATAGCACCGGTTGAGGGAATGCTGCTTTCAGATTCAGGTCTGTTCAACAGGTTAGAAAAGCTACAAACAAAAATAACAATCACAGCTTCTGTGAGTTGTTGTGAGGCTAGTCAAGTACTATCTTAAAATATAATAATAAATATAATAATTATGGTTTTTCTTCTTTTACTTTTCAGGTAACTGGAGTTGTGGGCAGAGCAGAGCTTTTATCATCTATTTTTTTCCTAGCTGCTTTTTTGTCATATACAAAATCTAAAGGACCGGATAATACCATAGGTAAATGATTGACAAATAGATATATAACTTAATTTCTTTATCACTGATAACAAAGCTCTTAAAACTGTAATAGAGGTGTACTGGTTCAGCAAGTGTGTAAAAAACCCCATCAGCCCCAAGATACCCATGTAATACTGCTTTCCTTTTGTTTTTAATTCAAGACTTAGGCATTTCTTCATTAGTTTTGTAACATCTGCAGTAGGGGACTCATGCACTGACTTTTATTGCAAGTTAAGTGGAAGTATGCTGAGGTGCTTCAGATGTTCAATCACAAATAAGCTGCAAAGTTTCAGTGTAAGTGAAGGAGGCTTTCCTCCTTTCCAGAGTTAAATTCTCCCTGTGCAAATTCATGACTCCCTATAAAGTATTCCATTTCTAAAAGTGCTCTGGTGATTTAAGAAAGAAGGTTTTTTGTTTTCTTTATTATAGCTTAGTCTTTTACCTTTCATTTAGTTCTTTCAATTTAAGAGAGACAGTTTTAAAATTGATACATATGTATTATTTTCTGTAGAGTAAAACTGGTGATCTTCCCTTTACTAAGAAATTACATACTGAACAAGTTTATAAAACCTGGCATATTCAAACATGAAGAGCCAAAGTCTTCACTTTTTAGGTTAATTTACTTTATTGTGTGTTTGTGTTTTTTGTAAGATGGAGCATTTTCAGTAATGTCTTCTTTATTTGCAGTGTGGACTCCAATTGCAGTGACTGTGTTTCTAGTAGCTGTTGCAACACTGTGTAAAGAACAAGGAATAACAGTGGTTGGAATATGCTGTGTGTATGAAGTATTTATTGCTCAAGGGGTAAGCTGTTGAAAAATAGAGTGGATTTCATCTCAGGAATTCTGTTATGATGCATAAAGTACTTTGAAGCATCCTATTTCAGTGCTGATTTTTCTCAGTTTAGGCAAACTCAATACTTCTTTTACATTTTTCAGATTTTTTCCAAGTCAGTTAATGGTTGACATAAATGGTTCATGGTGAGGGAATCAAATGATTTCCAAGTTATCCTTTACATGCCATACAGAGATGTTAGCAAATATATTCAATAAAGACTTAATAGGTCTTAATGGAAACCTAAGGTTTTAGTTAACTGAAATTTGCAAATACTAACATGTAACAGTCTTGATTAAAGTCTGAGGTGCATAAAGATGGGGGATTATTTGTTTTTAATCCCTCTAGTAAAAACAGAGAACACATTATATACAAATATACTTTATCATTTTCTAATGGGTAACCAGATGTTTTGGAGTAGTCCTATTGAATAAGTAATATTCTTTCAAAATTTTTTGTTAGCTGATAGGTTTCATTTTAAGCATTGATAAACCTTTAATCGTAAATTTGCTTAAAGAAACAAGTTGTTCCTGCAATTAAATAATTCTTGGATTTTAATAGTCAAAACAAATGCAATTAAAAAATGTATGACTGCATATTACAAGAAAATTTTGTAGTTTAAATTAATTATTTGAAGGAATATTTTGTAAAAAATGCACCAAATAAAAGCTGAAAGATTATCTGTTTGGGGAATACATATTCAAGGCCAAAATACCAAAATCACATAGATGTCTTTGTAACTGTTGCCTTTACAAGTCTAGTGAATAAACATACAATTTTCAAACTGGGTTTCTAAGGAAATCATCAGTGTGTGACTGGTTTTAAATCCACTCTTCCTTTCTTTTAGTATCTTGAGGTCTGATCTCAATTTCATGAAAGTTTAGTTTGTGTAAGTCAACTAAATAGGAAAGATAGAATCCAAGCTGAGGCTTCTTCTGAATGCACACGTGTCGTATGAACTTAGAATTTGACCAGTTCTCAGAAACCTCTCAGTTTCTGTAGTTTAGCCAACCAGTGTATATGAAGCAATAAATCATCTCCAGCAGAAGTCGTGAAGACTTAGAGAAAGAGGTACACAGGGAAGAAATTAAGCCATGTAAAGGGGAATAATGAAAGATCATAATGTTATATAAAATATAACATTATTTAATATATAATATATATAATATAAAATAGAAAGCCAGGGTAATCAGAAAGTGAATAGCATTTCTACCGTTTGTAAGGAATTTTGTTTATAGGACAAGTTTTCAGAAGAGCTGAGAATTCTAAAAATAGTGATTTTTCTTCTTGACAGTTTATGTCATACCTATGATTCATTTATTGAAGTCTCCAAAGTTGGCACAATATTTTTGAATCTGTCAGTGCAAAATACAGAGCTCCAGGCATACAGGTTCAACTGTGGTAGTGTTAGCAAGAATACTTGAATAGAGATTATTAGAATGGTGGACTTGGTTTGGGGGTTTGTCATGAAAACACTAAGAAGCTGAATTAAGTAACTCTTGGGAGCAGACATTTAGAGACAACTAAGGAAAAAAAAATTAGGTAGCTCATATTTAAGCTCAGTGTAATGAGTACACTGATTATAAACACTGTTTTGCTTTGCAGTACACCTTGCCAACGCTGTTGGATACAGCTGTACAGATTCTTCGAGGGAAGGGCAGTATTCCTTTCTCTATGCTCCAAACACTGTTGAAGCTCATAGTCCTAATGTTCAGTACACTGCTGCTTGTAGTTGTCAGAGTCCAGGTTATCCAGTCTCAACTTCCAGTGTTTACAAGGTAATAGTGTCTCTTATTTACAGATGCCGATAAATAAGATATGACTTAATGAGGTCTGAATGAAATGGCCAAAAATACATCACCTTCAGTGCTATGAACTAATTTTAATATTGGTAACCAATGTCTGTACAATACTACGTTTTTTGAGAAATTGATGATATATTTCAGCACCTGTTGACAAGAATGTCCAAGGTATTGAGGTATCTGAGCAGGCAGCCTTTTTTAAAAACTTACAGTTGTAAGACTTTGTCTTAGTAATTCGTAAATTTAATGTCTTATTGCTTAGGTATTTTTTATTGTCTCTTTATGTGGACATTTGCTGAATACTTTAAACCTCTTGAGTTTTTCCTCAAGAGGAAAAACATACATTTTAGGTATGTATATGCAGAAAACATGGTTGTCTTCGGATAGACTGCTTGAAGGTAAGTGTATATGAATGGCATTAGAACTGAAAAACTAATTTATCCTAAGTTTGAGCAATGTAGAAATGCAAGAATCTGTTACTGTCCCTGAAAAAAATTAGACAAACTATTAAAAACATGAACAAGGGCCACTGAACTCAACCTTAGGTGTAAATCATTCTGTTTCTTCAAACTTAAGTTGATTATATCCCAAACCAGTTTCATAAACTTGGAGGCTCTGTCCTGTTCTGCAGTGAATCATTGTACGTGATTCCAAAGTTCCACACCTGACAAATGCAGAAAGATTAGGATATTGTACATGTCTGTAATTGGTAGTTCTAGCTATGAATCTGATGTTTGTCACAAAGTGAATCAAGACTACATCTTTTTTCATTAAAAGCTCCTTTTTCTCCTTTCTTTTGCTTAAGGTTTGATAACCCAGCTGCTGTTAGTCCATCCCCAGCAAGACAGCTGACTTTCAACTACCTCCTCCCTGTAAATGCTTGGCTTCTTCTCAACCCCTCAGAACTATGCTGTGACTGGACAATGGGAACTATTCCTCTTGTGGAGTCTTTGTTAGATGTTAGAAATGTTGCCACCCTGACCTTCTTTTGCTTTCTGGGAGCTTTGATTGTCTTCAGTCTCCGATATCCTGATAATTCCTCCAAGACAGTATTGATGGTATGAATTCAAGTTTTGCTTAAATCTATCAACCAGTTGTACTGAAAATTTCTAGAAAATTCTTCTTTATTCAAAGAAACATTCCATTTCTGCGGGTTTGGTTTTGTCAGGTTTTTTGTAACTTGGAGGCCAGATATTTTGGAATAATTATTCATGTCTTTTTTTGGACCAGAGATTGGAAAGCTGCTATTTAACAGTGACCCAGGACATAAAGGAAATGGTCATGTCCACTTCCTTTGCAGTAGATGGATTTCTCTGCCTTTTAATAAACACACTTTTTGATAAGAAGTCTGTCACCAACCTAAGACCTGCAGTTATACAGTTCTTAAGATCATTGTCGCTTTAAGTATTCTAGGGTGCTCTTAGTGCACTGTCTAAACACTGATGTTTATTCATTCAGTGGCTGATTTTGGTTTTTATGTTATTTCTTCACATTTCTTACAGAAACCTAAAACAGACTCTGTTGTAATGTAAAAATAGCTGCTTTAGGCATCATATTGATTGATAAAAAATTTTAAGTGTTATAAAACACAATGCCCAAGGTTCTTAGACTGTCTTATTTTTGTATCTGGAACTCTTATTAAAACATTGTTTTGAAATTAATCTTTTGATCCTAGTGATTTATCATACAGCTGCTCTTTTCAATAGCATAGAAAAGTGAATAGACTTGTAAGCCCTTAAATAAGGAGTAGAATCATTTGCAGGTTACTACTTGCCATATTCAGAGATGTCTCCATGTAAAACAGATCTTACTGTTGAAAAGAAAAACAGCCAAATATCTACTATCTATGTCTGTTTTTCTGGGATTATTTTTGTAGTTAGTATGTAATTTGTTTCCTGGGTACAGTTTGTCACCACCTGATCTTGATTACTAATGCCATTTGCATTTCTTTTCTAGGCGCTCTGCTTAATAGTGCTGCCATTCATTCCTGCATCAAACCTGTTTTTTCCTGTTGGATTCGTAGTAGCAGAACGAGTGTTGTATGTTCCTAGCATGGGATTCTGCATTTTAGTAGCCCATGGATGGAGGAAATTATCAAATAAAAGGTAAGGTGGTGTTACCTAAAACTAGTTTAACTCATCTCTTACTTTCACAGAAGATAACCATTTATAACTACAAGATTTCCCATTAGAGCTTTTATCAGTATGAATTTATTACATTATAGCTCTTACTCTGTTTCAAGTTCTTTATGACTGCAGAGTAATGACCAAGAAACCATTTCACAGTTATGTGAACAAACAACAACAAGGAAGTTCTTAGGCAACTGGTGGATTATCCTGACAGTGTTATAAAATTTATTTAAAAGATATACAAATATATCTATATACACACACAAGTGCATAATATATTTTTTATTTTATATATAAGCATACATGTATACATAGAAAGAACCTCAGCCTGCACCAAACCTTTTTAGAATGCAGTGTACCTTATATTACACATTGCTACAGAATAGACTTTTCCTATGATCCTAGTAGTATAACCCATCTCTTTTCTGTAAAAGAAAATATTTTCTGTTTAAGTCCTAGACGTTTTTAAGGATTAGGCAAAAAGTATTTCTTGGCCAGATTTAATTTATACTCTATTCTGGTGATTACTGACTGAAGTTTATATAATGTGTGTGCATCAGCAAGTTAAAATATCTTCTGTTGATTAAATTTTCAGATATGCTGTGCTAGGAATGTCTATCAGAGCCATTCAGTATTTGCTAAACTAAAGAATTCTTCGGATAACAATTTCTCCTTATGAAATTCTGCTTTAAAAGCATTTTTTGCACATGCTTTTGTTTTTTTCTGGTATCTTCTACATTGATCTGCACAAGCCTCCCACTGACGTGGATGCTTTACCCTTATTACCCTGATGGCATCCTAATGCTAGTTCAGACAAATGGAAAGGCAGCAATTCACAGTCCTGTGTTGTCTGCTATCATAAGAGCTGAGGCCTGGCAGTATCACTTATGCCAGCGGGTGCTGCTGAAGCTGACAGCACCTGCATAACGAGAAATTAGTGATACCTTGTGGGAGTGAGGAGAAAGTATTCTCACAAATCCCACTACAAGGCAGTAAAAATAGAAGTGATGTGAAAGAAAGCAAGGAACCAGGAGAAGATGGCTGGGGAGAAAAATCAGGCAGCAGTGTCATTTACTACAAAAATACTGAGGATCAGCACTCTAAAAAGTCTTATGAGAGAGAGAAGACTCCTTGCTTTAGAAATATGTGGAAAGAAAAAGTTTTCTTGTAAGCCTGATGGGCATATAGATTACTGTATATGCAAGTTCTCATTGATCACTTTGCTAGTGTTTAAGAATTTCTCGCTTACAATTTTACAGTTCCACTTTTTTAGTATTTTTAAAACCAGTCATGGTAGTCTAAGTCTGCACAACATTTTGTATATCTTAAAAAGTGGAGGGAAAAAAAACCTTTCAGTTTTTAGCAAACCCCTGTGAAGTAGGTAGTGGTGTGAACAGCCATTGCATAAGTCAAGTATAAGAAATAGCTGTTCATGCTGAACAACTGTATGTCCTCTCGAGAATTACATTTCCTTAAAACAAAATTATAATTGTAGGAAGGCTACTGACTGTTTGACATGCTTTTTCATAATGAAGTTAGAATTCAGAAACAAAATGATCAGCATGTTAAGGCATATGTTTTATATGTTATGTTTAAACTCCAGAAAAATAAACTGCACAAAATCAAGATTATTCCTGACAAGCTTGCCATAGAGGATGACTTCTGCCCCAATTTGCAGCTTTAAAAATAAAATCGCTAGAAGGACATTAAACCTTTCTCCTATTTAGATATTACAGTAGCACTAGGATTATATTTGTTTATGGAAGATTGCATAGTCTCCACTTACCTCTCTGTTAAGATGTATTCTGCAGTGTGGGGAAGATTGGCAATGTGTGCAGTAAAAAACCTGTGTGGAATTGTCTGATATGAAACAAAAGAATGGGATGATATTTTAGTTGCTTTTTTTATTTTTTAAAATTTTGTATAGTGTTTTGGAGAACCTCAGGTTTTGCCATCATGTTTATTGTTTTAAATTACAGCTAAGTTTTAACAGATGTATAATTTTTGTATATTTTTGTTTACTTTCTATTATGTGAATTGCATTTGTTCTTAAGGGAATTACATAGTCATAACAAAAACATCAGGTAAAAACCAAAATTAATTTGAAATTAGGCATTATTTCCTTTCAAACTCTAGAGTGCGCCATTCACAAATGTGGTTCTTGGTTTGTTTGCCTCAGCATGAGATATTTAATTAAGATTAGAATTGTTTGTGTGCTTACAACAAATCTCTGTTTTATTTAATAGCATGCTAAGAAAAATTTCTTGGGTTTGTTTGGCTGCGGTACTATTCACTCATGCCTTAAAAACACTGCACAGGAACTGGGATTGGGAGTCGGAGTACACGCTATTTATGTCAGCTTTAAAGGTACTGTATTCTGTTTGGAAAGGATAATGGAAAGTTTGTTGCTGTTGTAAAGCTGCAGTAGAGCATGATAAAAATGGAGAAAAATTATGCTTATTTTGGCACATTAATTTCTATGTTGACAGTATTGACATATAATCAGTTGCTTTGGGAAATGCTTTAAAAGCAGTGTCATGCATACATGGGAATTCTCATGCAAGAAATAGATGGTAATTTTTCTTGTCTGGATCAAAGCAAGATATGTTTCAGTACAAAAATCTGCTAAAAGGTTGATTCATAGAATAATGTCTTTAAAGTTCATATGGCATGATAAGACAGTTTGTAAAAGATCCTATAACAATTACAATGAATGTTATAATATTTGGTATTTCTAGGGCCAAATAACTAAAATAAATTGATGTTGAGCAACAAGTTGAATGTAATCATTCTGGATATGGTGTTTTGTTATCCTTTACATATAGAAGCTTCATGAAATCAGTCATTTGCTGTGCATTTTTATGTCTTAAGGCATAGATAAGAAAAAATCAATTGCCATGTAATTTCTGCTTAATACCTTATGCATTGATATCTTTCTGGTGGTTTTAGGTAAATAAGAATAATGCAAAACTATGGAACAATGTGGGGCATGCATTAGAAAATGAAAAGAACTTTGAAAGAGCTTTGCAGTTTTTCATACAGGCCACACAAGTGCAACCAGGTAAAAGCTTTAACTAACTACCTTTGAATGTCATCTCTGCACTCCTGGTATTTCAATATGCTTAGCTTAATTAGCATCTTCTCAATGATCTGTTTTTCTTAAACTGAACATCAAACAATGTCATATAATAAATTATTTGGTCCATAGTTTTTGGAAATAATCTAAAAAAGTCCTTCAGAAAAAGTTTCTGTCTATAAAAAGATGCAAAAACTTATGATTAAAAACTATTATTTGGATGACATTCTTTTTGAAGTAACTTAAACTGTAATTTCTTATGGAGGCTACTTATTACTTCATTTTCTTATTTAAAACTAAGGAGGTGTGTAAGAAAGTGAAAAAATCTAGATAACATCAAAGTACATATTTAATCTATTTTACATATTGTTGCAAAAGAAGTTCTAGATAGTACTGGACCATCTTTCCTTTTTCCTTTTAGAAGTCTAATAAATAACCTTCAATTTATGTACCTCTATTATAGCAAGAAATTAAAGATAGATACCTGGAAGTATATGATATGACCTAGAACTTTTTACAGTTTCCTGAGTAACTTTATAATCCCTCCTTAGTTCATGGCTAAACTATTAGCTTCATAATTAAGATGAAAAATTATATAGAATTGGATTTATTTTTTTTTTTTGTGATGGTGGTGGTCTATGCAGAGTACCTGTACTTCACACTACTCTGAAGGCAGAGGTGTTTATTTTCACGATACTCAGTGCATGGAAGTATTTTAGATTTCATTCTTTTCTTTATTAAGATGATATTGGTGCCCACATGAATGTAGGAAGAACTTACAAGAACCTAAACAAAACTAAAGAAGCTGAAGAATCATATATGATTGCTAAATCATTGATGCCACAGGTCAGTATAACTTTATCTACCACCACAGGAGAGAACCTATATTCAATATACATTTTTTGTATTTTTCCTGTAATTTTGTGTGGCTGTAGTCTTTAAAGTTTGTCAGGGTTTTTTTAAAACTGATCTATGAGAAGAATACAATCATGGCTGTTAAAAATGCTAATTGAGAATTCTGTTAAAATTGTTTTGATTTGCTTTTTATAATACTGTGTTGTGGGGTTTTTTTCCTGAAATTGAGGATGTAAAAGAAAGCAGCATCTAAAAATGTACACCTACAGTTTCTGGTGACAATAGGTTTATTTTCAATTACAGCTAATACATTGATGGTGACTGAGTTTGATCCCTCAAGACAAGGCTTAAATACATTATTGTAGGTTCGAGAAAGTAGCCAGAGCAGCAACAAAAAAATTGTTGCCTTAACATGCTTTTATAAACATGTTTTGTTACCTTTACCATTTGTTAAGTTATTTTTATAGCTAGCAAATGTTACTTGTTCAGCTCTTTAGGAGAAAAACAGAGAAGTATTTTGGAGAATGTATGAAGGTAACAAAAGCTGTGGTTACAATGAGACTAACAACAAAAATCAGCAGCCCCTTGATTAGAAGCATGGCATTCAGAAGTTTATATTGTGCATCAGTATGAAGACTCTAAATGGATGAAGTATAAACACTACAACTGTTGCAATGTCATAGCATTTTTATCTTTCCTGACTACTTTTCATTTGCTATATCAGTGGCTGGTAAAATCTTACTTAAACACTTACCTTAGGCTGAAGGGTTATTAAAAGGAATGGAAATGTTTGATAGAATGTCAGTTTAGGCATTAGGAAATATTTTTTGTCTGAATAGGGAAAGTTTTGCAAGGTCTGATTGGTTTCTAATGGCTATCTGCATGAGCCCAGTTAGGTAGTAGCAGAACTTAGTTACCTGATACCTTAAATATGATATAAGTCGCCTGTGTCTTCATACAAATAAAGAATAAAAAATACTCTTGTTTATATTGGGGTATGATTTTCTGGGAAAGAAGAATTGCTTTTTGTGATCATTAAGAGCCTGCACACTAATGTCCAGTAGTACCCTAAAACAAAAGTGGCAGAGTGAAGAGGAGTTCTATACTGATCGTCTTTCATATTTTTACCCATCTGTACTTGGTACATATATTCTCTTTGACAGATTATTCCAGGTAAAAAGTATGCAGCAAGAGTTGCTCCTAACCATCTGAACGTTTATATCAATCTTGCAAACTTAATTCGAGCAAACGAATCTCGCCTTGAGGAAGCAGATCAGTTGTATCGACAGGCAATTAGTATGAGGCCGGATTTCAAGCAGGCTTACATCAGCAGGTATATTTTCTAATTTTAGACATATATATTCTTGAATAAACATTTTTGTATTTACAGTGTTATGGACAGTATTTAGTTCATACAGTTGAATTAGCTGCTGGATTTTCTTCATTTCCAAATGAGATGATGATTTGGGACAATTATCAGTTATTCATTAAAAGCCCTGTTCTTTTAAATTCCTACTTGAAATGGCATGTTTCCACATAGGTTTTGTATTCAAACATTGTATAGCAAGACACTTCCATTAGCTTTCTTTATGAATCTCTAACTGAAATTTCCAATCTCCTAGTTTAGTTTTGAACTGAAAAACTTTTGGTTAGTCTGAATCATGGAACTTTCTTTATGCTTCTTCGTTAAAGATTGTCCAGAAAATGCAAGAATTAACTATTTAGCTGATATTAGTGTACTTTTTAGTTAAGAGTCCCAAATCTTCGTTCGCGAAGCCTAGCCATGATGAGTTAAGAGTAATATGAATATGGTTACTGAGGCTTCTGTTCACTATTTAGTTTGTTGTGATCCCATTGGGACTTAGGGTGGTGCAAAATGGCTAAACTATAGCTGCTGCGGTGTAATTAAAGAGCTGAATCAGGAACCCTTGATCACTTTTTTTTGTTTTCCTGCTTATGCATTTGTTGTATACAGACTTCGGAGACCTGAAAGCTTTAGAAATGTTATGTAAATAGGGTCTTGTATTGTTTTGTGTTTAAAACAAACAAAATAGAAAAAACACTGTCATCTCACATCTACTGTCTATAGGAAGGCAAACGTTTAAAAAAACCTGTCAATTATTTTCATATGGTTTTGAATAAAAGTTGAAAGTTCAATCTGGTTCTTTAACAGGGGAGAATTACTTTTAAAAATGAACAAACCTCTGAAAGCTAAGGAAGCTTACCTTAGAGCTCTAGAACTAGACAGAACCAATGCAGACCTGTGGTACAACTTGGCAATTGTTTACATTGAACTGAAAGATCCAGCGGAAGCTCTGAAGAATTTCAACCGAGCGCTAGAACTCAACCCAACGCATAAACTGGCGTTATTCAACTCAGCACTGCTAATGCAGGAATCTGGTATGTTAATTGTCCCTTTTATAATTATTGCATATTTGCATTTATAGGATCCATACTATTTAATTTTTTTTTTAATTAACTTTTTTATTTTTGGAAAGGAGAAGTACATAGCATCATCAAAAAAGAAACTGTTTATTTATAACAGCTTTGTAATTTGTAGTGTATAGAATTTGTCCAAAGTGTGCATACACCTTAGCTGATTGGCATCTTTAATACAAGTGCTATTTTACAATATAACGTCTTATACATATAAAGAGTAGTGTTACACAAACATCTTCAAAATTGTGCCTATATAATCTTAAAAAGTAATATTTAGTAAAATGTGTAATATCTATGTTTTGCATTTATAGTGATTGATTTAATGATTGACTCAGAAATATAGCTGACTTCTGTGGGCTTATGTCTAGCTCCAGAACAGTGAATGCATTCGTAGGTTCCTCTGTGCTACTGCTAATTAAGATAATTCAGTTGGATTTTCATGAATTTATTTTTTTCATGAGTGTATTTTTTTCATGAGTGTAGCTTCTAGCTCTGTGGGTAAGGATAAGTGTGAGCCTTTGGTGAATTAAAGCTGTTGCAAAGAGTACTGGCAAGTGAACTGGTAAAATTTGTTTTCCCTCTAAGAAACAGAGGCCAATTGATAATTTTTCATCTCTTCACACATTGTAAGTTGAAGACATGCATTGTTCCTTGTCTGTAGAAGCACAGGTTGCTTCAAACAAGCAGAAGCATTAATGATCTAGTATTCAATTTTTCATATTAAAAAGTGCAACACTGTTTCAGGAGGTTGAACGAGGGCAGTTGAAAGCAGCTCCTGGTCCTTCAGTAAGTCTGGGACTGAAATTCTTTACTAAAATATATTCACTGGCTTATTCAGTAAAATAGTGCAGGCCACAAGCTCATCTAGCCAGTCCTGGTATATCGAGATAAAATTGTTTTACTATATCTTTTTCAAACTTTGATGCAAATTAAAATATGGGAGTTACAGATTTTATTGTTTTGGGTTTAGAAGATATTTTAGCCTGGTTACATTAGAAGTCACCCTATGTGATCTCTGTCTAAATTTTTTCAGTCTGTCTTTCATAAAATTAGATCTGCTCAAAGTTTGGCTCTGTAAGAGCTGGTTTGTCAGAACTGACATCTGCTCTACATTCCATTTGCTAAACTCTGCATGAAAATAACTTTTTTTAACTTATAGAGACACCTTTTGTGTCTGTTATACCAAACCTAAATACTATTCAACAGCTAATAGAGTAATGATGCTGACTTTGGCTACAAATCAACTGTACATAGTTTCATTCTGTAAAGAAGGTAGATGTCATTTATTTTTGCTGTTACACAACAATGATAAAAAATAGCATTTTAAACCCTTTCCCTTTTACAGTTGCATTTTATGTTGTATAAAGATTAGCCTTTCACAGGCCTGGTCTAAAAGTCCTTCAGACTAAATGTAGAATTAAATGTTTTCTCCATCATTTAGGTGATGCTCGGCTTAGACCTGAAGCTAAACAAAGACTGTTACATTATGTGAAAGAAGAACCCCAGGATGCAAATGGATACTTCAATTTGGGTATGCTGGCAATGGATGATAAAAAAGATATGGAAGCAGAGGCATGGATGAAGAAAGCCATAAGGTTACAGCCAAACTTCCGAAGTGCTTTGTTCAATTTGGCCCTGCTTTATTCTCAGACAGCAAAAGAATTGATGGCTTTGCCCGTCTTGGAAGACCTATTGAGATACTACCCTGATCATACCAAAGGTCTGATTTTGAAAGGAGATATCCTTATGAACCAAAAGAAGGATATCGTTGGAGCAAAAATGTGTTTTGAAAAAATTTTGGAATTGGATCCCAACAATGTACAAGGAAAGCATAATCTTTGTGTGGTTTATTTTGAAGAACGAGACTTAATAAAGGCAGAAAAATGTCTGGTTGAAACACTAGCACTGGCACCTCATGAAGAATATATTCAGCGTCATCTAAACATAGTTAGAAGTAAAATTGCATCGCTCGGTGTTATGGAACAGTCATCACTTCCATCAGAGGGAACTGCAGCTGCAGAAGAAAAAAAAAAATCATTTCAGAATTTGAAAGAAGTAAAAAATGAGAAGACAACCACCCAATCAGCAGTTGATAACAATAAAGAACACTCAAAAAATAAGAAACTAACAGAGAAAAACAGTGTAGACAAAGAGACTCCCAAAAAATCTACAAAAGAAATCAAAGACATTGAGAAAAAGAGAGTTGCTGCTTTGAAAAGACTCGAAGAGATTGAACGTATATTAAATGGTGAATAGACTTTATCATGTCACAAAAGAATAAGGGGAGAATACTATTTTTAATTATTGTTTAATTTGTAAGCCAATTGGAAAGTGTTCTCAGTGCTTTGAAAATAGAAATAATGTTGACTGCATATCAGTTATCAAGCAGCAAAAGACATTACAATGCTCTATGTGAGAAAACTGCAACTTTTAAATATGATGGAGGGATGGGTGGGAATCAAAGGATAAAAGGTTGAGAATAATCTTCAATGCAGGACCCTAAAAGTGAGGAAATAGCACTCATAAAAATCATTGGTAGTCAGGGATATTAAGTAATGCTACTTTCAAAGAATCAGTGGAAGAGCTGAATGGAGAATTACCAGGATAAGCCAGGCACTGCTTCTTTCCCCCATACAGATCTCTTTGTACTAACATTATCTACATTTTGGTTTACACATCATCAGTTGAAATTTTTCTAGACCTCTGTTACACAAGAAAAACTGTTTTTCTTTGTGTTATTTGTTTCCAGAACTTAACAAAAAGTCATCAAAACGCCACTGACTGTAGTATAGGAAGATGCAACAACACACTAAAACTTTCAATTGCATTCTAAATATGGAATGATATAATAACTTTTTAGATGTTCTTTACTTACAATGCTAATGGTTTTTAATCTTTTACCTGATATGAAATCTTATGGTGCTCTTAACATCTTTAGACAAAGCTTTTTCTTTTAAAAGAAATGTGGTTTTTTTCTTCAACTGTCAATCATGTAAAATTATACTAAAAAGGATGGGTTTGTCACTTTTCCCCAGTTCATTGAATTCTGATAAATGCACTTTGGTACAGTAACCAGTATGCTATGCAGTAGTCCTTGTTGACTTTGTATCAATGGCTGTGGATTGACTCCTTAGTGTAGTAAATTCTTCCTTGTTTTATCTGGTTTTACTATTTCTACCATTGGAACAGAATTTCTATTCTCATGACTTTTTACAACACTAATATAAGCAATGATTGCTGAAGGAAGTGTGATAATAATTAAGCCAACTGAACTTAGCAATGTTTAACACAAGGCAATGTAGGTAGTGTCCTTTCAAATACTGAGTTTTGTTGTTTTGATACTTTGTCTTGGGTGTGTGGTTTTTATTAAATATTTATTTTGACTACTAAAATATTTCCATTTACACTTTTTCACTAATGCATCATTTTAATTTCTTATATGAAATGAATATCTTTGCAGTTTCAGTGTTGCTTTTATTCTTTTGCAATGCATATATTTTTTTTTTCAAATATACTACCGATTACCTAAACCCAATGTTTTCCTTAATTCTGAGAAAGAAAAAAAGAAAAGAAGTGTAAGAGCTGGGTTCGTTAGTAGTTTCATTAATCATTAAATCTAACTTACTCTTTATGTTTCGTCTTATTTCACAATGTGGAAGTATTCCTTAACAACTCTACTCCTGGAACTTAATCCTTTGCATACTTGCTCAGTTTTCTGCTTCAAGCAGTAATCCAGCTGTAAGATGTAATAATTATCTCTGTGGGAGGGATCTGAAATGGTTAAAGGCCTTCCTTGCATGGACCTTTTCTTTGTTATGTGTCATTCATAATGTTAGCACAACAATTGCTTGCATGGTAATAACCGGGGGGAAAAAAGTGGGTTTTACAAAACATGATTTACAAGCAGCTGACAGGAACAAGTGCATGGTGTGCAACTGTTCATCATACAAAAAACTGACGTGCTACTTGTAGTGAAGTGCTCACAGGAATCTGTTGACCACACCTTGAAAATCACTTGTCTGTGAATGACTCAAATACTTGTAACTAAAATAGCTGCTATGTTGACCTTTATAGAAACTTTAACTTGCATATTAAGTCTTCCTGCAAACCTTTGTTTTGCAAAAGGATTAGTCATTGTTCTGCACAATATGAAGGAATGTTCATTTGAAAATGGCAGGAACTAAGTAGTATGAAAAGGTACTTTCTGATAGAGGAGATCAGGATTCTTCCCTCTTCTATATTAAAAGCTCCTAGAATCCTACTGTCACCATTTTTATTTGGTCTCTGAATTGAAGGGGGGAGGAAAGACACATTCTTGATTTCTGCATTTGAGCCTCTGTCATGCTGCTCTCATCTTGGCCATCCAAGTGGCTCTTTAGGGACTAGCCAGAACTGTTAGATTTATTGACGCTAAGAAGTGCCATCAGGTTTACCTAAAATCACCAGGTGAATGTAAATGGAAGGATGCTGGATGTCTTTCAGTCTGTTACCAGGTATTATTTCCCCTTTGTCTCTGTTAAAGAAATTTTAGTAAAAACAAATATTTTTGCTAACATCAATGTGCTGAGTTGTATTTAGCCTGTTAGGATGTGTCAACCATTTTAAAATTAAGCTGTCATGAGAAAAACTGTTCAGTAAATGGAAGTGGCATAACTTGTGAAAAATAGTCAAAATAGCATTTGTGCATAGGAAAATTATCAAAGAGAGAATAGATTCATTTTTGTCTGCTTGCAGGTAAAACAGAATAATCAACAGGTGTTTCTCCCCTTCCAGTTCAACTTATCCTTTCTCCCCTCCCTACCATCATCATGTGCAAGAACACTACAAATGTCATCCCTTTTCAGAACTCCCAGTTTCACTAATACGCAAGAATTAGGAATTTCTGAGAGTGGGACAGGCATACTAAAACAACTTGTACCCCTCTTACCATAGAATGCAATTGCTGTGGTTGCTGAAAAACCATGAAAAGATGTCTTCTATCATCTTTGCATACATACACAAAATTATTCAAACTTACCTGTACAGCTGCACTAAGCATTTTAGGTGTTACACACGTTTGTGCGTGCAATTTCAGTACAGACTCATGCATTTGTCAGATTAGATTTTGGATCTTTTGCAGGTGAGTATATGCATAAAGAGAGAGAAACTCATATAAACATATGGATTAATTTGATATGCATGCATATATTTGGGACACTTTAATACTTACAGGTAGTGCAATTGCAGAAGGACAACATGCAAGTGTAGGTTAACCTTTGAGTATAGAATTTTTTTTGTCTCTTTTGCCCATGAAAGAAACATCCTAGGACTTAATTTTCTAAGTATTGCAAGTATTCTTTATTTTCAAAATATTATCCTTTGCATCACAACTGGTTAAAAACATGATTGGTCAGATCTCTTTTTTTTTAATTGTCGATTTTTTTTTATCAGCTGCCAGTGAAGTAGTCTTGTCTTGTGAAGACTGGGAAGTATTTTCCTACAAAAAGGCATGTACAAAGTGTTGGAGATTGGAGTCAAAGGATTAAGTGGGACAGAAAATTTGTTGCATTGTTCAATGCAGTTTGTACCTTGATTAGGCAATACTGGAAGAGATAAAGTCAAGCTAGGACTAGGCATAGAGGAAGATTGCTGTGAATGGAGAGTTTCATATAAAGAAAAGAAAGCATGCAACACCTGTGCTGCCAGAGCCTTTAGCTGAAAGAAGTAGGAAGTTTTAGATTTATGCCCAGCTGTGGAGACTTGTTGAACTGCACCTTATTCTTGGAACCTAACAGTAATTTCTGTATATTTATAAGGAAAATTACATGTTAAAATCTTAGGTAAGTGGGTCTTGGCTTCAACCTGGGAAATAATACCTGCATAGCTGTAAAACCTACAGAGACTTCTCATCCAGCTTGTCATTCCCCACTGGCTCTGGCATGAAGCAGACAAGTTTGGAAGATCCCACTCGAGGGGGCACAGGTTTGTTCTGTGCCCGTGGGATGCAACAGATGCACATGTTCTTTGTTTTCTGGGAGTTACAACAGTATGGTTTCTGAGTTCCCCCTAAATGTGTTTAAATTGCAGACAACAGTAAGGTGTGTAACTTAACCTTCATTTAGCACAGCTGGCTGAACCATAGGCTTGGGGGATATGCAGCCTCATGTTTAATGGGATTTCAAAGCAAAGCAGTGAGAAAAGTCAGTTTGCTGAAAGAGGAGTAAGAACTCACAAAGCAAAAGGTCCTGAAACATTTTGGCACTATGCGTGTAGGTTTGTCCATCGCAACATATCAGCAGCTTTTCTTTCCTTGCAGCTGTTGGTCAATCCAAGACCAAGGGGCACTGAGAGCAGCTCTTCAGGCCCAGTCATTCAGCCATCTGCCTCTCTCGTCAGATGAGGTTTTTGCAAGACCTAGCTGTGCTTTGTAGATTTAAAGCTGCTCACATACCTTCTTCCAGGGTATGGAACTTTGTGCTGAACATGCAGGCATCTGTTCCTTCCTGAAGTTTCTTTTGGAAAGACTCAGTGAAGATCAAAACAATTCTGGGAAGTTAGCAGCCCGCCCCAGGCTCTTGCAAACTTTGGGTTGCACAAGAGCTCCAGGAAGGGTCCCAATTTGACTAAGTGTACATGGCTGGGCTTTTTCTTGAAAGTTCTGGAATCCACCTCTGCCTGGCACAATGTCTGGAAGTACAGCAGAACCTGCTACTCCTGTAAAGTACTACTTCAGCTACTGCTGTGTAACCAAAATTATGCTTTGACTTTCAGCCTAGGAATCCTGCTTTGCTTAGACAGAAAGCTTGAGAATGGAAAGGCTGGAAAACACCTTCCACCCATCCTTCACTTCATTTCCTCTCCCTTCAAAAATGTAACATTCTGTGTAGTGTTCCAACTGAGCAAGAAGAACCTGTCCAGCAAACCTCCAACCTAGTTTACGAAAAGGTAAGATATTCCTGCTCAAGTTCAAAATAACATAGCTTACTATGTTACATCCATTATAATGCTTTTTTTTTTTAAATAATCCTAGATGGATATGACATTATTTTTATAGCATTGAGTAAGTGGTAATGCAGCTAATATTCTTAGAAAAAAACTGCTCTCTACGGTCTAGTACCTGTCTACAAATTAGTGATTCTGCATGTGCGTTATCTGTCTCTCGTGAACAGCAAGAAGAAGTCATACACACATCAACTCACAAAAAACAAGAGTAACAAAACCAAACCAAAACTGGAAAAAAAAGAAAAGAAAAATATCACAGAACTTTGTGCATAATTATCCTGGTACAGGAATGATATAAAAAGCTATATAACTTTCTTGGCCTATGAAATCATCCTGGAAAAACACATTTAACCTTCCCTGGCAGTCATACTTTAAAAGACTGCTGGAAAGAGAATTGAACTTTATGGATACCATTTACTCTGAACTAAGGAGTTCTGTTTAAAATAAAATATTAATATAATGTTATTACTCCAGCATAATGCAAACAACTGTTAGCTGGTACATCTTTACCAGTATAAAAAAGATACAATAAAAGTGAGTAAAAGGTCCCTGTTCAGCTTGTGTTCTCACCAGTGCTTACAGAACTGTAAATGTCTTTTGCTAAGCATTCATACAGAAGCACTGACTTTCTTTACAGCAAGTTTAGAGGTTACATGCTTACTTGGGTGAACTCAGCCTTTTGCAGATGTTGACAGAAACAGAGAAAAATCGAAACACTTGGGATTGGTGGGGCTTTGCATGCTAGACTAGACCTTGGCATTGTGGAAAAATGTATATATGCTTGGCAAAATTTTAGTTACTGGTAGGTCAATGTAGCAGGCAAATCGGTGTATTTGATATAGTTTTGGAGGGTGATACAACTCAAAAGCTTTATATAAGTCTATGAATTCTTTGTCTTTTCTACATGGTAACTGTTGGAAATGTGAAGCCTTGAAGGATTCCATATAGAGCAGAAGTGAACACTGCAATAAAACATGCTGTTCAGATATCCTACACCTATTTAGCATGTATGTTTGTTCCTTACATGTAATTATTAAGGTATTGCTTTTTTAAATAGACATAGCAAGGTATTTTTAATTATATGTGTATTCATCTACGCACAATGAGAGTAGGTGGAGGAGGAAAGTACAACAATTACAGGATGTCTTACCAAAAGTAGAAGTCATAAATCTTGATTTTAAAATACCATCTTGAACATGCATTCACCTTTACAATTTTTAACCCAGTCCTGCACTTCTGTTGTACGTGAGCATCAGTCTATAGCACCGACTGCCCAGTACCAAGAGCTCAAATGAGATTCTGACAGCTGGTGCTTATAGAGAAGGGAATTAGTTGTTATCACTTCTCAACCTCGGGGTGAATAATCAAGGCTTGCTTGTTTGTTTGGGTGGACTGCTCATTTCATCTACAAAAATATCAGTCATTATGGATGATTATGTCAGTTTGCAAGATATAGTGCTTTCTCTGTTGATAAAAGAAGTTCAAAGGGAGCTTCTGAATACCCTTCCTGCCCCCTTGAGTAAATTTTAAACAGATCTGGAATGCTAGGCTTTCTTCAACTCCAAACATTTATCAGTTTTCCACAATAAATAGCTACAAACAAATACATAAAGACAATGGAAAGGTATGTGAAAGCTTAAATCTCATGAAATGCAAATACTGTGCAAAAACATAAGCTGAATTCTGTAGTACTTCTTTAGATGTATTTATATGAGAGGGTTTCCATGAAGTTACAGTATGATCTTTAATGCCAAGTATTATTTGTATAAGTCACACTGTGTTTCTGCCCCTTACTTGGGTGAATACAATCAAAGTTTTAGTACAAATATTTAGGTTTAAATCTGTCTTTCCAGAGGTAATCCTTCAGATGTCTTAATAGATAGTGCAAAACAGCTAATTGGCTAGAATATTCATGAAAAGCAAAAATAAGAAGCATAATTAAGTTTTAGGAGTTTTTTCCTTCTGATCAACATACATGAAAAATATAGGTTGGAATAAAAAATATATGTATTGCACAATGATAAAAGCACCACTGAAATTATAAAGATTCAGAAATTAAAATGCTGCAAAAGAATTTTTCAAAGATTTTCTAATTATCTGCACTGTTTTCTCTTGTGATAAAAAGGAACCCTCTTTCCATTGACTTCCTTTTATCTTTTGATTTTTTTTGTTGACTGTAAGACCTTTTCCCCTAAATAACAGCTTTTTAGAAAAATTCTGAGTACAAAATTGATAGATAATCCTTGAACTTGCAAACACAATACACACAGTGACTGTAGAAAAAGAAAAAAATACATAAAGCAGAAAGCAACTGAAATGCAAGAAGACATCTAGGCAGTTTTGTTTTAAAAAGTTAATAACAAAATAACAAATACTGTTATCTTAGGCTGTTTCATATCTGGATGTCCTAAACCTTCTAGCTGATGAGGAAATAAAGCAACTTCAGAGTCTAAAAACCATGCTACATGGTTGTTTTTACTACTATACTGCTTCTTGTTCAGCACTAAATAAAATTATATAAAGGGAATGAAGGTGAGATTGAATTTCAGTAGCACAGTCTCTGTATTTTTTTAATATCTTTAGGTTGTCTTTTCTTTGTTCTCTTTTTTTGTTTCTGTGGCAGTGATACTTTCTTACACTGCAAGTGTTCTAGGACAGAAGGGTGAAAAGAGGAGCTAGTTGAAGGTTTTTAAGTATTTATATATAACTAATAAGCATCTTTAGTGTTCTGCTCTTTGCTTTTGATTAAAATACATATGAATAAAATATATAAGTATATAAATTGCAAATGTAAGACTTTGCTAAAGAACCGGAACACAATTATTTCAACATTCACTATGAAAAGTGCTCATTGTTGTTTATTATTCAAAACTATTGTTATTTGGAACAGCAATGCAGAAAAATTCATACAAGCAGTGATGACCAAGTTACTGCTTCAGGTTATTACCTGTTGTGAAGCAGTTGCATAAATCACACAAATGATCAGCTAACAGTAGAGACTTGCATAAATAAATCAATATAGTTGTGTAATATAGAGAGCATAACACCATGTGTGACTGAATTTTGCTGTTGTGTCCTAACACTGGATTTCTTTATTGCTCATGATCTGACAGGATGTTGAAAAGGTAGGAGTTTCTGCTTCCAGGGACAGCAACTGTACAGACTGTTGTTCATCTGCTGTTCACTATCACTTCAGAGGTGAAGGCTGTTATCTTTGTAGTTGACCTCTTGGTAACTCTCTTGTTAAAAAGAGAAGCAGAGTGTTCAGTCAACAGGCTAAACTAGAACAAGATTTCCAGATCATGTTTATATCAATCTACAGATAAGGATGAAATTAGCTGCCGTTGTTCTGTAGTTCTGTCCTACATTCAGCAAGTTACAGAATGTCATCCTCATAGTCCTAGTAGCAGCTTTGGTACAGCTTAGGCCAGTAACTATAAATCTTAAACAGCAATCCAACTCCTGTTCTATATGTGACAGGATAAATTGCAATGCTTTCGATAACACCACTGGAAGATGTGGCCTCTGGCCTGAGAAATTTGTCATCATGGAAGAATGTGATGATCTAAACTAGGAAATAAATAAAAATGGCATTTTCATTGTATGTTTGGAACTAGCAATAAAGCATCTAGTGTCTTAGAAAGCTTCTTAATTCTACTGAAATATGACAATCTTCACGATATTGCTTGTTAACAGTTCTCCAGGCCTGTGACTTTTTTCTTAAGGATTTATTGCTTATCTGCAACTGCATAATTAAAGGAAAATTAGTAATTTGCTTTTAAATGTTACTGTCAAATCTCATAATCACAAATTTTTAATTTTAATTCAGCATGACTGTGCATAAATCCTGAAGCATCTGTACATAGAATTGCACCAAATAGTTAAAGTGCTGTGAAGACCATGTTTGGAGTATTGCAGGAACAACATGACTGGAAAGCATTAAGAGGAATAAAAAACATAAGTCCAAGACTTTTGGGTACAAAGGTACAATCAGTGTGTCAAGACGTGTTTATTCCACAGAGTACTGGATGCTTGAGTATACGCTGGATCAGTGTCACTTCAACTTGCTTTTCACTTTTTCTAAGCATTCACCTTCGGTATCTGAAAGTGGGTTACATAGACATAGACTATGGTTTCATTTGGTGTGGTAGCTCTTAAAAGGAATTCCGTGGTGTACCCAAGGTGTTTGGGGGCTGTAGCATATGAGGTGTGAAGAGAGGCTGAAGCAGCTCGTTCTGTTTTGCCTGAAGAGACAAGGTTATAGGGGCTTCTTACTGCCATCTTCAACTCTATGGAGGTATTTGCACAGAAGCAAATAATGCTTAAGATAATAGACACAAGCTGCAGCAGGGGAAATTCTAACTAAATGCAAGAAAATAATTGTTCTCAGCATTCCCATTTGCAGATGATCATACTATTCAGAGGCACATCACCCCTTTGACATATTGCCTGCTTCAGACTCTTCAACAGCCATGTCCCAGTGAGAAGAGGACTGCTGGCCAACTACTTCAGCAGAGCCAGGGTGAGACATTTTGCAGTGACAGATACCACAGGGGCAAAGTCCGGGCATACATGTTAGAATTGTAAAAGGTACAGAGAAGGATAACAGTGACTAAATTAATGCAAAGGCATCACAAAAGTCAAGCATTACTTATGCAAGGATTTTCCAGGGAAGAAAAGTGAACCAGAATTGACATTTCTTTATTTTTCTTAGTACCAGTCTGAATGACTTCAATGGATGAAAATTTTGTTGGTAAAAATAAGATCTTCACAGAGCACAAAATTAAATTGTTGTTCATTGCAAGATGCTGCGGTTAAAAGATCCTAAGAACCAAATAGCGACATTCATGAAAGTGAAGATCTATGAAATATGATGCAACTTTTGATTTAGGAAGACACTCATGCAAATTCCCAAAACCTGGTAGGATGTACCAAGAGAAAAACTACCGTGTTATTTGCATGATTCCTAAACTCTTCCCCTAACCATTTGGCAGTAGAAACAGTCAGAGACTCCACAGCAAGCAAAATTGACTTTTGGTCTGACCCATACCATAAAAAATATTATTCTTAAGTTCAAAATCATTAGAGAGAAAAAAAAGTAGAAAAGTTTTGTTTGGAGTAACATAGAATAAACAATTATCTATTGTAGCTCCAGTTTTGGTTGTATAAATATAGATGAAGATTTTGTCTGTAATGTTTTTGGACAGAGAAATGCTTGGGAAACTTTGACTTTGCAGATACAGACTAGAGGACAAATACCAAGGATATGGTAGGACCTGGATAGTTGTGTGCATGCTGACCAGCCGATTTTTAGGTAGATAGGCTGTGAACCTGCAGAAGGTGGCATTCATTAAAATGAGTTTTGATAAACAGTGGAGTGTTTGAGAGGTTATGGCTGTAAAAATAATGACAAAAAAAAAACCAAAAACCACACAACAAAAACCAAACCAAAACTAGTTTTTCATTAAAAACAAAGACAAAAAACAAACTCAGATGGATTTATTTTGAATTAAGTGGAATTAAATGGCTGTTATCCATGTCTCATTCTGCAAAAGGCGGATTTTATACACAGATATACTAAGACAATTAAAAGGATAGGATAAATAAAGAGAAAGGTGGAAGTAAAATACCATAATGTTCTCAATCTATGTAGATTGAGATGCTATTCTATAGTTGATTTAACAGATGAAGAAAACAGTTGATATCATCTTTCTAAAATTCAGCTCAGGAGCAACTAATAGTTAAAGTACAAATGACAAGAATTGGTGGAATTATTGGCAGATGGATAAAAGCTTTGCAAAAGGGAAAGAGCAGCAGACAGTTCTGCAATATCTGATATCACAGTAGTTACTAGTGATGTTCCTAAAATAACTTAGTACTGAACTTCTTTAATAATGTCAGGCATGGCTCTGGTAGAAATACACTAAAAATGCTGATTGTATTTGGTGACAATATAAATATATAAGCATTGTCAATACAAGGTAGGGTGTTGTATGAAAATCTCGTTACAACTGGATTAGTAGAAATGGGATGAAATTCAATAATAGATAATATCAAGTGATGCCCACTTCCCCTTAAGGGTGGGTCATCACAACCCTGCTACTGGTATCAACACTTCTGTTGAAAGCTAGAATTTTGCAAAGAAATAAGGTGGAAATGTACTGGCTGTCCTACATAACTGCATGATTATAAATTAGTGAGTTCATTTAGCCAGATAATGAGATAACTGTGTTGAAAAGTTAACTCCAGTAGAAATAAAGACACTGGTGATGCTTATCTGGAATACTTGCTTATTTTGATTGCCTATGTCCAAGATCAATAAATTCAAACCAAAACAGTTATGTGAAATCTCTACTGAGTGAATAAGTAAAGCTGAAGTGACTTCTGCTAAGAACTAGAGCTTGTTATCTGAGGCTAAACAAGTCAAAAGGGCATGTCTTTGTTAAGATATTTAGTAGGAGGATAAAAACTGGCAGAAATGTTACCATTTAGGCTAAAAGCCAATGTTTGTACAAGAGCAAAAAGAGAGAAAACAATTATAAATATACTCAGACTGGAAATGAGGTAAAAGGCCCAGTCTACTGGAACGATATATTTTGATACTATCTCTAAAAGAGACTGGTGAGGGGAGGGAAAAAAAAGGTATTTTAAACTAAGGCTATGAACAGTTTTGAAAGTGAATGCATGAAATGCTACCTGTAATAATATAGAACTACATTTTGTGATTCAGGAAGTTCATTCTAATTTTGTGCTTACTTAAAACACTCTCATCTGTGAAATGATAGGAATTTGCATCCCATCTTCTGTTTATTTCAGAGCATATGTTTTAATTAGAGGTACTCTTGCGAAAGCAACAATGACTATTGCAAACTGGTGTATTTTACATGTGAAATCTTTCTGCATGGAACAATACAAAATTAGATCACGTTAAAATTGCCTGTTTTCAGTGGTCATAATTTTACTTAAATCTTAATGCAGCAGTGAAAAGTTTTCTAAACTTGCTCATTTATTGTCTTCCTCAATTATTTTGCAATCTTACTCTTTCGCATCAAGAAACTTCTATTGTAGATTAAATAAAGGAACTTTCAAAGAACCAACTCGATATTAAGACAAATTCTCTGATGTGAAAGTTCCACAGAGTTGTGTGTGTCAAGTTACTGGTGCAGTTCATGGGGCAGGATATGAAGTTAACTGAAAATTTGCAGTAGAATTCTGTTCTTATGAAGGTGCAAATAATTGCTGATTTGTATCTCTTGGAGATGGTAGTGAAAGCCTTACAAAACGTTGGAGTGAATCATTATTGAGGGTAATATGAAGTTAGAGAAGAATATGCAGATTTCTCCATTTCTTTTCTTGCTTCCATGCCCTCTACCTGGTAGGCCAGTTTGCTACAAACATTTATATAATAAAATATATTTATTCTGCATAATGATAACAATAGTAGTAGTCATGATTGTAAATTAAAAAGAAATTGAACATGTATTATTTTTACTGGATGATGATAATTATTATTATTGATTTTTAATATTGTATATAGTTCTGACTTTATACAAAAAGTAAGTCATAGGTCACAGAGTTCTTTCCTAGAAACATTTTAACCATTTAAGGTAATAAAGAATTACAATGCAATAGTAGAACCTGTTGTATTCTGCTATTCAGGAAATATGAGGGAAAATGGTTGCTGAAGTAATTTGCTAAATTTCAATTTAAACAAAACTTATGTCAGCTACATCTTTTACATGTTGGAAAAAAAAAAAAAAGACCAGGGAAAGTGAGTCTGAATTCACAACTCAGGAATGACAATCTCAAAGAGAATGTACACTTAAAAATAAAATACTGTGCCTAATTTAAGATATTCTTCCTGAGCAGCAAAGGTTTAATCCAAAACCTTTAGCATGTGCTAATATTCATCCCTCAGTGCCTTCTCAGTGTAGAAACACCTCTTTTCCAGATCTGATTCCCTCTGGAGACAGGTAAACACCCTGTGCCTCTACTTGCTGTGCTGTAGCCAAACCCTCATGTGTCTGTATTTGAAAAAAAAGGATACAGACAGTTTGTCATCCATTTCTATTCAGCAAATTCTTAAAAGTAAATATATCTCTTCCTCAGATTTATCTTACACAAAGCCAGTGTAGACAGTTAATTTAACAATCACAAGAGAATTTTTTTCTGTTTACTATGATATTGTAGCTTTTCCCACTTTTTTCCTTAAGGATCGTGCTATTTATTCTTCTCTCACCTGCAGTCTTTACAGAAAGTGTTAGTTGCCTTCAAATCTTTTGTTTCCTAGAAGATGTATGGTTTCACCTGTTTCTGAACAGTTCTGTAAATTCACGTGCTAGACCCATGAACTTCTTAAATGTTTGACTGCCACATGAGGGATGCAAGGATGAAGTGCAGGTCCTCAGTAACCCTGCTCAGCTGTCATATCATGCTGAGGCCTTCCTTGTGCACACTGGACTCACTTCAACAGCACTCTAAGCTTCTGCTTGTCAAGATCTTATGGGGTATGTATGTGTGTTCCCAAGCCATTAAGGCACCGAAGTGGTCAGTTCTCAGCCTTCAGGAGATGGAAACACTTTAACTTGTGTTTCTATGGAGACTTACTCCCTTTGACATTCTTAAAATGCGTTGGGAAGATATAGCCTTGCACAAAACGTAAATCAAGAAAAAGACATTTAATTTTATTGTGGTTTAGGGGGTTGGTGATTTTATTTTTTTGTTGTTGTTGTTCGTTTGGTTTTTTTTGTTTGGTTTTTGTGTTTCTAGCAATCAACTGTGTCAGCTATATCAACTATATCTGCTTTGTATGCAGAAGTTTTGGGTTTAAAACTAGGTTCTTGATTTGAGACTGCCCTCAAGTCTGCACAGAGGCATGCTTCTCATACTCTCTGCCTGAGAATATTCCATTAAGAGCAATAGGGATTTAGTTTAGATCTTCATGAGGACACAAGCTGTTAGGAGTCAGGGGAATTCCCCTGACACGGGACCTATTCACATTACATCTGAGAACGTGAATCATCTTTTATGCTGCTTTATCTCATCTTTATTGAAAATGACAGTTTTGTTGTTTTTATTTAATTGTCTCCTATATTCACAGAGAAGAGCTTGAGTGGAACTTTTTTTTCTGTCTGGAATGCTTTATTTTGTAAAGACAAAAAAAAAAAGACATTTTTAAGCAATCAAACAGATGACTATAAGGATTTGCTTTTTAAATATCTCAGAGTTCTGACCTACAACAGCTAAGTGCTTAATTAGTCTGTTTTGAAGTCAGACCCCAGATATGTCTCATACAAGAAAAGAATCTTGATTAAATTCATCCCAAGTGTGGGATAGAGGAGGCTAGTCACTTGTATTGCAGAGTAGGGTTTTTTTTTGTTTCTTTGTTCTGTAATATGAATCTGGCAAAGAAAGCTGTTTTGTTTTAATTTTCTTTTAGGGAAAAATGTCTGTTCAAATAAATGCTTGTAAGTTCTCTCTTCGTGTAGAAGACACACACACTCAAACAATCCAGTAAAAATTTATCAGACCTATGAAAAAGATCATGCATTCTTCTATAATTATAGGAAAGCATGGGATAGTGAGATAGCTTGGATATGGGCAACCAAAGTAATTGAAAATAATTCATTAAGATTAGCGGCAATGAAAAAAAGGTAATACAGGGATAATAATGATAGGGCAAGTAAGTATCAGGCAAAAGCAACTCTTACAAATCTATTGGGTCATTTTCACTCCCAAAATAATGGAGTGTAATTCAAAAGGAGTATAATGAAAAAACCATAGAGGGGTAGAGATGAGGGGAAATTATACATATAGGTGTATACCTATGTATTATATATGTATATGCAATATTTCTATGCACATACATATTACGTATTAGTATATAATTTTGTCTACTTGACAAATGTGTGTATGTTCTATAATGTATACATGTGTAAAAGTTTTCTGGCTGTTTTGCCACATTGTTATTCATACATTTTAACGAGTTTCTTATGAGAGTCTGTGCCTGTGTATGTTATTTTTCACAGCACTATTAGATTATCATTTTCTTTCTTTTCTGCATACTTTTCTTTTAAAGCAAAAAGCACATTGGATCAGATCCTGTGGGGGTTTGAAATTTTCAGAAAGATTTGTGCTGTCCACATGGATAAGATTTTGTATGACTAAAGTAGGAAATTAAGCATGATGGAAGATACTGTTTTGCAGTGTACTAGCTGCACCCTAATAATTGATTGTGCCCCTGTTTTCATTCCACAGTAAATGAAAGGAATCTAAAACTGTGCTGAAGGTGGCAGTTTCCAATCAAATAATGCATTACAGATTCATAGCCTGCCTTTTTCTCACAATAAGACAATGAGAACCATGTAACAGTATTGATTATGGTATTTCTCAGCCTACCATGTTACTCAAATTAGTAAGTAAACAACAAAAAATATCATCTTGATATTTCAGTAGATAAGTATTGTGCAAGAGATTACTTTGATTAAGTGGAATTTTGTATAATGAATGTAGAGTTTTCACTGTATTCCCTATTCAAATACTATTTCCAAAAAAGATTTCTTAAGTCACGATCACAGCTATTCTCACAGATACCTCATTTTTTACTATGTAAACAATTTGAAAATATTAATATGGAAATTGTGCTTCTACTTACACTTCAGTTATTTTATTCCTCTTGAGTAATTATGTTTGGAAATGATACTATCCAAATAGAAGAACTCCTTTAATGATACAATTTTTCACATATATTTTCAAGTAACTTGCGTAAGCATATCAGAGAGATAAGTGAAATCAGATGAGGTAGGAAATTGTGTGGGATCTAGAGCAAGAGGACTTGAAAGGAGAAGAGGTCCTGGGGTTAAATCTCCTCTTTCATAACTCTTAAATACATAGAAACTGTTCTGCTGTTAAATCATAGTGTTTGTTTGGACTTTTTAATCTCTAATGAGTTATACAAAAGAAAAAACACATTATCCCCATGTTATAAAACCACTGAGAAGTTCATGTGGTTTTATAACAATCTGACAATGCAGATACTTGAGAGTTACAGTCAGCAATGAATTCATTTAACTTTGAAATAAAATCCTGCTCAAAGATTAAATTTTTCATGAAATTTTAAAAACATTTGTATTTATAATATAGAAAATAAGGATGTAAGATAAGGAAAGGGAATATAATTTTGATGACACTAATCACAAATTCTGTAGACCTATGCTTTAGATGTGTGATCTTTGCTGACAGCAATATATAAAATGAAGGATATTTGTAGAACCTTTAATAATATTATAAATAGTTTCCTGTATATGCAAATGTACATCTCAGAAATGAAACTTTCCAGTAGACTGAGCATCTGAGGAATACTTTCCAAAGAGACTTGAATGATGACTGCTGAAAATGTGTTCATAATTTGTTATGGTTAGCCTGTTCATAATTAGTGCTGCTAGTAGTACATATTTCAGAACAGTATGCGAAATGTTAAACTCTTCAAAGGACCTTTATAATCACTATGTTTATTTGACCTTACTGAAGATTCAGCTTTTATTTTGGATTTGTAGAGGTCAACACTTCTGATTTCATAACAGATCATTTTTCTGGTAGGTCTATGAGATCTCAGGTTGTTAGAGTAAACATTAGGCTTCTTTTGAATTATCAGAAGCAAACAGTGAAGATGTGACCTTTGGTTTTCTTTCTTTTTGCGCTTTTACATGACTAAAATAAAAGTTCTTAGCTTTTAAGGTCAAATGTTTTAAAAAATTAGTATGAGATACTGCCCTCCATGAAAAATTTTGGTGAAATCTTTTCCAGTAGACTGATCTTTGAAGTACTGGCTAGTGAACTGAATGAAGTCCAAATTACCTTTTTATTCTGAGCAGAACTGTATTCCATGTGATTATTGTATATGTAACTTGCATTGAAGAGGTTAAAACTTATGCAAAGAATGAAGTTCTCATGACTTTTGCCTTCAATGAATTTTAGAAGATAGAATTTTTCTACCCACAATGGAACTAAGGAGAAATTAATGAAATTCCAAAGAAATCTCTGCTTTATATCTATTGATGTCAGTACATTGGTCTTTTCTTTCTTGATGGTAGTGATGTCTGCTTATATCTCAGAGAACAGAAGCTGTGCATGTATTCTAAAGGCAGGTTGTCAAATACTCTGGAACCCATGACACCAACATTCTTACTGGGCCACTGTTATCATACAAGAAGTGGTAGATGATCTGAGGAAAGAATCACTTAGGAAAATCAGTGAATAAAAATAAGTAATTTCAGTTAACAAATATTCCCACTGTACAAGAGGTAGCTGCATATAGAGAGTTTAAAAATTACTCCCCTGCTTCAGAAAATTTATGTTTTAAAAGAGAGTTAATTATATCAAGAGTCATAGGAAAATTATTTATGCTATTCGTGAGAGTCATATTTTAGTTATTTGACTGTAAAATAAATAACAAATATTCTTAAGTAAAACATTTTTTAAAAAACCAGTTTATAGAGCTTTGTGTTTTGTTCAAATGAACTTTTGAAGGTTCAATTGATTTTGGACAATGTCAACACAGCCAACACAGCAGTCTCACTGGGATAGGGAAAATCTGCCAGGATGTTTGGTGGATGCGCAGCAGGTTCAGAAAAGCTGCACTGCTGGAAGCAGTGTGACCACCAATCTTGTAATAACCTGGTAATTGACCTTGTGAATAAGCTTGTATATGACCTTGTAAATCAGATCTTCTTCAGAGATTTGCTGATTCTCTTAGCAGTGAAGTAGCCAAAAACATACAAGGAGAGTCAGAGCCAAAATCTTCCCATTTACTGGAAAGTACTTTCAAAAAGTAAACAAATTCTGTCAAAGTAGAATCCTAGTTTTCAGGGGCTTTGTATGTTTATTGGAAATGTCATGTGTGAATATCTTTTGCCTTCACTGAAAGGTAGCCTTTAGTCATAAATCTGAATTCCAAAGGTACTTTGACTGAAGCACATAGTTCGAAGGCACACATACTAGGTTCTCAGTGCTATTCAGTAAAACCCTTATGATTGCAGTATTTCACATGATATCTTGGTAATGTCAAGCCTGTCTTCTACTTGCAGATAAAAATACTTGTTGTCTGTGTTACAGGTTCATTGGTTTGGGCTACATTCTTCTTCTAAATCCTGCTAGTCTGAAGAAACCCAAAAGAAGTAAGCTGGAGTTTTGAAGTTACATTGATTTGGGCCATTAGCAAGATTTACTTAGTAATTGATGTCAAGTATGCTATGAAAATATGTATGCATTAAAATACAGTGATGCACTATAATCCAAATCTGAAAGAAAAAGAGCATCAGTTGTGTAACCCATAAAGGTTAAGAAATACTTACAAAAAATTTCCATTTCAGCAACTACGGTTAAATGGATAAACAAGTTTCTGTCTCTGAATATAGATAACAAACTCTTGCATCACTTCTCATGTTCTACTTCTGCTGTTCTGATTTTAGTAGTCACAAGAAATCATGACTCAGTTTCTTCTGAGATAAACCCATAATATCGTGCAATACTTTCTAAACATTGAGTCAGGGAGAAAGATAGTGGCATTTGCCAGTATTTCATATATCAAAATAAATGTTATTGTTATGTTTATTTACAGGTATTTAAATGTAAAATTGTGTAATACAAGTCAGATACCTCTTTTACATGAAAGTTAGTGGTTTATGTGCAAATATAGGAAGGTACTAAGGTACTGTGATTAGTTACCACTAAGAAAAAGATAAAGAAAGGCTTTCTAATTTTTTATATTAAAATATTTTTTGGTCCAAAGAAAGTTTTAATTACTTTTACATCCTAACAATTGAAGAATATGAATTAAACAAAAAATAGCTAAAAGATTAAGGATATTAAGGATAATTTATTAAATCCCACTGAAAAAGAAACAAACAACATTTTCTTCAGTAGAGGATTCTGTATTAAAAAAATGAAGTCAAGAATACACTATAGCTTATTCCCATTACAGTCTTGAAAACTGAAAAATGTAGGAGACTATTATCTTTGTACAGCTAAGTCCCAGAAACACCTTCCATCTTTGATGAGACCTTGGAGAAAGCTGAATAATGAATCTGGTTTTGCTTCCTGATTTCCAGTTTACTACACTGCACAATCTTTGTTCGTGCACTTCAGCACCGAGATCAGTTTTCATTAGCAAACCATAAGCAGTAGCAAAACAATAGAAGGGAAGAAAGAAGCCATCGTACAGTACCAAAAATGGAACATACTAATTTACTGAGTCTTGCTTATTAGATAAAGAATTCAAGTTAGTGCTGTTAAGGAGGTATTAACTTTAATTTTTCTATCAATAACTTTTAAACAAGACTGAAGTTAGCTTCTAATGCTACAAGATTTTTAATTGCTACACTTAGGCAAGACTTGCTATAGGTGATGGAGAAATAAACTGATCTTCTTTTTTGTAGGAGATAAGATTAATTCTTGTTCTGACATCTTGCAACTGTAATCTCTGTTAGAAGATCTTTGTGAATTGGACAATCAGAAAATACCATAGTAGTGATAACTAAGACTTTGGGAGGGGTTTCTTTTATGTTCAAATTTAATTGAATTTATTTAGACTGTTTCTTTTCTTTTCTTATTTTCTTATTAGTAAAGTAGCTGTTCCTAAGAGGTGTGTGTACCTTACTTCTCTTTGTGTTGCATCTATTAAATCTGCGTAGGTGAGTAGTGAACACTCCCTAACCTGCTTCCAGTAATTCCAACTCCCAGACTATTTTCAGGAAATATTTTTAGCAGCCCAGCTGGCACTGGGTTTTTTTGTTTGTTTGTTTCTTTGTTTGGGTTTATTTGGAGTTTTTTTTGTTTGGTTTGTTTTGTTTGGGGTTTTTTTTGCATGGCCTGCCTTTTTTTTTTCTCTTTAGTCTATGTGTTAGTACTAATTTGGGGGACAAATTTAATTGGTGCTTATCATCAAAATGCCTCTTTCTATGACACTTTGGAATAAATGATAGCAGACCCTGAGAGCAGGGTGTAGCCATACGTAGTACATATAGTTGACATTTTTAAGAGAGAACCCAGCTCATAATGCACTTTTGCAGGAAACACTCAAAGCAGACCAATGTTTGCTTCCAAGGAATGCTTCAGTATTTCATATTAAGCAGTCATTGGAACAGGGGTTAGGAATCACATTTGACTCATTCCTGTTAACAAGGACTTCATTAATGCAGTGCATTATTACCAAATTGTGTAAAGGTTGTTAGGATAACTTAGTTTCTAAGAAATTTTAAAGAAAACCAGTATTAAAAAACTACCTAATATCTGAATTTTGTAGTCTAAAAGGACTCAGAAATTTATTTGATTCTTAGAAGGGTCATTGGGGAGTGCATATTTTAGTAAATGATGAATTAGACCTGCAATAAAAAAAATAGTAATCTGCTAATAGTTCTAATAAGAGCTACTTTTAGACCACAATTTCAGAAGGTATATAGAAACCCTCTTTAACTAAGCATAAGCTAGACCAATGGCTGGCACAGTGACTGCGTAATGATACTTCAGATTTATAATTTTGTTAACTAAGAAAATGTGGGGACTTTAGTACTTCCAGCATGTTGAGACTCTAAATTCTTACAGCAGACTGTAGTCTGCTTGCACATAACAACCTTCCAGAGATGAGCAGATTGACAACAGAGCTGAGACTGTTCTGCATTACATGTTAATTATGTAGTTGATGGTTATTTTTTATTTATAGAAAATGAAAGATAAATTTTGCTTTTCCATCCTTTGAAATAAAAATGAGGTTTATATTTCTGTTCTTAAACACTTTATTAAATACAGCTACAAAATTTCTTATTTTAGGGTCCTGGGAATTTATTTTTCTTTTTATTTTCTATCTATTTTACCTTATTCTTACCTGCTGCTCCTCACTGTAAACATAGCTGACTGAATGTGTTGGGAAAAGAAGTAATCACATGACATACAAGGGATTTAATCAGAATTGTATCTGATGATCTTGTTAAAAAAATCTTACTCTGTAAATTAATAATACTTTTTAAAAACTGATATTATGTTTTTCTGAACAGTATTTTAAATGCTTTTAAAATGCTGGGACTGCTTATCACATAGACTCCAGTCTCTTGGACATAGAGAAGATACATGATGTTTATCAGAAGATCTGCACTCTGACACATTTATTGGCATCAAAAGAATCAGAGAGCAGTGCAGATGAGAAGAAGCACTGCACTTTAAGTCATCTTTTCACATTCAAATGCTGGCTTAATGAATATTATGAGAACAAAATAAATGGAAATAAGAAAAAAGAGATGTGAGAAAAAATTCAGGATTTCGACTAATTATTACCAAACAAAATCAGTTAAGAATCACTAAAAAACCCATACCTCGTTTACTTATTATTGGTTCATTTTGTAAGGAAGGCTATTAATTGCTATTCTTGACATTGCTAAATTCTTATTTCTTGCACTCAGAGGCCTTTATTAAGGTTTTTGACAAAACATTTTATTTCCTTTATAATAACAAGTGTTTCTGCATGAAGAAACATTACAATTCTTTTGTTTGTTTGTATGATTTCCAGAAGAAGAAAAATGAATCAAGATTTTTTTAAAAAACCCAACACCTAAGGATTATTGAAGACCAAAGGAAATATGATTCTATGAAATGAAGAATTTTTGAACTGAAAGATTCATGCTTGTTTTTTCATGTAGGTGTTACTGTGAAGGATTTTACAGAGGATTAGATAGATGAAGTCTCATGGCCAAGACTGAGTCAAAGGCAGAGTGTATTAGCCCTGCTAATGAATGCTTTATCTTTTCTCCATCAATAATATTTTATTTTTAAATGACCAGTACCTAAACATTACAATTAGAGCCTCTTCTTTGACAACCTTAATTAAATTGAATTAATATTTAATTAAATATATGACAATTTAATACTTTTATTAATCTGTATTTATTTGTTGTACTGGTTTATAATTTGGTTATTGGGTCTGTCTTTAAATTAAATTAAGATGATGTTTTACTCAGAAAAAATAAAATAAAAAAAAAAAAAACAAACCCAAAACTTAATATCACAGCCATCTTTTTAGTATAATATTAAGTAGTAGAACTACTGTTAATAATCGGTAGGTCAAGCGAGGTGATTCTCCCTTCTCTGCTCTCACAAGTCCCTACCTGGAGTACTGTGTCCAGCTCTGGGGCCTTCAATGTAAGGAGGATGTGGACCTGTTGGAGCAAGTCCAGAGGAGGGACATGGAGATGTTCAGAGGGCTGGAGCACCCATCCTCTCAAGATATGCTGAGAGAGTTAGGGTTATTCAGCCTGGAGAAGTTGTGGATGCCCCACCCCTGATAGTGTTCAAGGCCAGGTTGGATGGGGCTTTGAGCAACCTGGTCAAGTGTAAGGTGTTGGGAGGAAATGATATTTAAGGTCACTTCCAACCCAAACCATTCTAGGATTCTCTGAACTTCTGCATGTTACTGATGGGTTTTTTTAATGGGAAGCTGGTATGGGAAGTGGATGTTAGATCTGATCTGTTTTGAACATGAGAAACAATGTGCTAGTGAGATGAGTCAAAGCAATTAAATCTTCTAGTCCAAGTGTATCAGACAGATGTCATTTAAGAAGTGATCGAAGCCTACAGTTCACCTGAATGAGGCAAAATTTGGTGCCTCAACATTATTGTCTAGTGTCTCTCTTCAAGCTTTAGAGCCAACAGTTGTCTAAACTTCTCTCCAAGAAAAGTCATGTTTCCCTCAACCTTCTGTGCAAATGAAGGACATACAAGTGCAGCTGCCATGCTTGTAACCTGTCAAGTCATTAAGGTCCCTTCCAACCCAGGCCATTCTATGGTTCTGTCATTCTTTGATTATGTCATATATAACAGTAATTTTCTTTCACAAAGTTGTCTAGAAGCTGTATTAGTATGATCCCATTACTGTCAACATGAAAGGACATATTTTTAGAGAATGGAGAATAGAGTAATTGCAGAAATTGAAGGATTTCTGATTTCCCCTTTAAAAATCAAATTTCTGTTGAATGGGACAACTGAAAAGTATAGCTTTCATGTGAAAATTAATCCAAATAATTGAGATGGTAGGACTTATATTTTGAAAATATATGCAGATATGCCATGGCTACATTACTTATGCAGAAGCAGTTACATTTGCAACTGTATACATGTGAATATATTTGTTAGGTGTAATAGCAGAGCAACAGGCAAATTAAAAATGTCCAAATGAAATACAGGTTTCATTATTTGCAGAAGTTAATTAAAATCTTGGCAAGATTTTTTGTTTGATGTTCTATACATAATTCTTTTTTAAAAATGGATATTTTTACAAACTTCCTAGAATTGTGTCTGGCATCTTTAAGGATACAGTTAGTTTAGTCGGTACCTTGTTCTCTGTTCTAAAAGCTAACGTTGCCTTTGTTCTTTAAACACAAAACATGTCCCTATTGTCATTTCCAATTTTAATTTTAGCTGATCTGAGAATTAAAACATTTTGAATTCCAGGACAAGTAGAACTTTCATGTCTGACTACATAAAAGAATAATCTTTACTTTATATTTTTATCCACCTATGAGCACCTCTGTTCATATATCATTATTCAGTTGCAAAGGGTTACTCGTAAAATTTAGGAAACTCCATAAATAAATTTGCCTCTGCAGTATTATACCAACCCCCTTGTGTACTTTTCAGTTTAATTATATTTTTAGCCTTTAATCCAAAGATGTGCTTACAATTAACTTTACAAACACCTCTTTACATTTCCATAATCATTCACTCAAACATAAAAATATGGAGCTGAGACAGAAGGTGTAATAGAAGGTGTAATTGACTAAGTTAGAATTTGTCTGGCATATTCAAGTTAAACACTTATTTCATACTTCAACCACATAGTTTAATATGCCTCTGGAACATCATTCAATTGCTAAAGATCTTAAGGCTAAACAAGGATTAATTCAGGAAAGAAAACTTTAGTGCATATATATATATATATGTATATATAATTCTCTTGAGTAAAAGTTTTTCTCCTAGTGAAGCATAATATGGTTATATAAAAATATATATGTTTACATATTTATGTGTGTGTATGAGTGTTTGTGAACTGCAAAAATAGATACAGAAACTTTTTTTAAGAACAAAAAAAGGAGTAGTTTATATGAATCATGGCATACTAAGACTTAACTGAAACATCAACACTGATTTTATTGAAAGTTGTGAGAGATGGCCAATGGATCATGGCTGGCCAATTGAATGGAAAGAGGCAGCTTTATTTTTGACTGTCACATTACACTGAATGAGTTCACAAAGTTTCAGTTAACTCAGTAGAAGACATTAATGATTTGAATATGATAGATCTGGCAAACCCAAGGAACACTGACCAAAGCTTATGGAAGACAAAATTATGACTGGGATCCGACCAAGTACAAATATTTTCAAAGTAGGACCCTATGTTTGTGAATTAACAGGGCATACACTAGCTAAGGTCTGAAGTGACTCTCTAGACATGCAGGTTCTCAATTATGCCCAAATATGTGACAAGGTTTATGTGACAAGGTTTTAATGGGGAGGGAGCTGCAGGGGTGGCATCTACCAGAGGTATCAGAAGCTGCCCCCATATCGGACAGAGCCAGATGCAGCCAGCTCCAAGGTGGACCTGCCACTGTCCAAAGCTGGGCCAGTCAGTGGTTTTGGTAACATCTCTGTGACAGCATATTTAAGAAGGTGTAAAAAACTACTTATGCATAACAGCAGATGAGAGAAAGGAGTGAATATATGTGAGAGAAACATCTCTGCAGACACTAAGATCAGCACAAATGGAGAAGGCTAAGGTGCTCCAGGTACCAGAGCAGAGATTCCCCTGCAGCCCATGGTGTACCCCTGCCAGTCCATGGAGGTCCACTGTGGAGTAGATATCCACTCACCACAACTTTATATACACAATCTCTCTCAGAGAAGATTACTTTCTCCTGTTTTTGTTCTTCTTGACATCTGGCACTGTAGACAAATTCAGAGAAGGAAGGATTGCTGCAAGACTTGGAATTAATCCCTAAAATAAAAAGATAAATAAAAAAAAGTTTTCAAACCATGAAATTATAATGAATAAATGAATACAGGACAGAGAGCAGCTTGGCCTATTGATATATTCAAAGATTAAAACAATAGAAGCTGGAATATTGCACATTCCTCCTAAAGGAGCATGTGAAATATGTGCACCAGTGAATAACAAATTTAAAGAGATATATTGTAGTGCAAAGGAAAAAACCTGCTGTTACTGGACTGGCCATGCACCAAGGTCTGTGCTATTGTCAGGAGGATATCCTCACTGAAGGTTCAGAGGACCAGAACAATTAAGTAGTTTAAAAATGTCTCCCAGAGAACAGAGAAACCCTTAATAAAGAACAAAAGGTATCTGTAAGAAATCGACACAGGACATGTGTACGTAGATCACAGCACAGCTGAGATCACCACCGGAGTGTCTGCCCTAGCTGGTGAAGAGAGTGTCCATGGGAATGACAGACTATTCTTGGAAATTTTTATTCAGTTTTGTTTACTTAACCCACTATCTTGCAAATGCTGTTGAGCAGTGTTTCTCCACAGATATGCAATGAAGATAAAGACTGAGAAAATGAAAACTTACCAAGGTTCAAATTCTCAGTCAGACCAAAGTACAAAATGGTCTGTACTTCCATGGAGGGATATAGTTCAATTCTAAAGCAGTAAGATCAAATTTAGAGATTTAAGAATTTTGAACACTAATGAAAATTCAAAGCATAATTCATTCCAAGATATTTAGTGTGCTTTGAAACCTGCACTGAAAATGGCTTTATGTTGTACAACATGACCTTTGAGAAAACATAAATGAACAGGCCGAACTCATCTTCCTTACTTTTTGTTTATTAGGATTTGTTCATATTACTGCTACTCTGTTTAAGTAACTTCAAATACATAAAGATATATATAATCAGTTTGAACAGATAACTCGATACATATAAGAAATTTTAATCTTTAACTAATTCTGTATGAATCTGATTATAAATCAATACTGCTGTTGTTTAAAATTGGGTAGAAAATGAATGTATGTTGCAGACGCAATCTCTAAAAAATTTGCAAAAAGTGCAATTAAGCGAAGTACAAAGGTAATTTTTACAGTGCCACGTCGTGAAGTGGAGACTCTACAGCCATCTAGGAATGAGGGCTATAGCCATGTCATATACTGTGAGATATAGTGAAGGGATTTCATGATATATGCCTTAAGATATGTGGTAATAGATTTCTGTGGGCAAAAAGGCATGCTGAGGGGGTGATAGGTTATTAGGCAGAAGCTGGATGACCCATATCAGTGCAACCAGCCAGGTGAAAGAGGGAGTGTTACTAAGGTGTCACAGTTCTGTTCCATCCTTGCACAAGATCCACAAGTCTTTGTAATCTTTCTTTGTAACTCTGGATATCCCTCAGTTACAAATAAAGTGGCTGCTATCCCACCATTTATGATGGCAATAGCAGAGTATTTGACTACACTCTCACCACCACTTTTCCCAAAAGTATATATTGGCATTTGAAATCCTCAGTGGCAGGGGATGAGAATATGACTACTCTGCAGACAAGTTCATGGGGTTTCTCCTCTCTCCTCCCCAAAACAGGGGACACCACTTTGGTAAGATTTGCACCTTCGACCGCATCAGAATATACCCAGGAACACTTTTACATTGCACTATACGTTTATATTTTGCAGGTCCAGTGAATTTATCACCAGCATTCTAAAAGAATCTACAATCTGTTGCTCCAATAAACCTACTATTTGTGAATCTGTGTTCATGAAAGTTCCTTTTGAACTTGATGAGACTTAAAGAAGTGTTGGTAAATCACACTATTTGTGAATTTGTGATCATGAATGAGAACAGACTTATAATATAACCCACACTACTGGTGCATCTGGGATCTTATTGACCATGACTGGATTTATAGTGCTGAATTAGTTATGATCAGAAATTAAGCCTAGCCACACCCAGCCTGCCTGATCTTTGAGGACAAGCTGGAAAGCAAGAGGGTTTATTTTCTGCTAAATTTCTAAGCTCTTAATGCAACAGTCCTGCCTGGAAACCTGGTCCATTGTTTGACTGCCCTCACAGTGAAAAAGTCTCTTCTTCTGTTGAAGTGGAAATTCCAATATCTCACTTGGAACCCTTTAGTTGAGCACCATGATTAAAAATATGACTTTACCATCTTCCTGCCTTACCCTCCCCCCAGTATTTGTACACATTGGTAAGATCCTCTTAAGCATTCTCTTCCACAGCATGGACAGTCACAGCTCTCTCAGACTCTTTGTATGTCAGATACTTTAATGCTTTAATTCTTTAATTAATATTCATGGTTCTGCACAGGACTCACTCCAACATGTCCATGTTTCTTGTACTGGGAAACCCAGAACTGGCCTCACCAGTTTTGAGCAGAAGTAAATATCACCTCGTTCAACTTACTGACAATGCAGCCCAGGAGGATTTTGGCGTTCTTTCCTGCAAGGATGCGTTTCTGATTCATGTCCAACTCCTTGCCCCTCAGTACTCCCTTAACTTGCTGTGCAAAGCTGCTTTCTAGGTAGTTGGCTCCCAACTTGTACTGGTATCTGGGATTATTCCTTCCCAGGGGCAGGATTTGGCATTTGCTTTTGTTGTATTTCATTAGGTTCCTGTTGGCCTCTTTCTCCAGCTTGTCCAGGTCCTTCTGGAATGCATGACATTCTGGTGTATCAGCCACTGCTCCCTGTTTTGTATCATCAGGAAACTTGCTGAGCGTATGTTCTGCTTCAGTTGTCCAGATCATTAATGAATATGTTAAACAATTTGGCACACTATTGGCTCCTGGGTGCACCACTAGTGACTTACCTCCAACTGTGCTTCATGCTGCTGATCCCAAACTTCTGCGGCCAGCAGTTCAGCTAGTTTTCAGCGCATGTCACTTTTGCCTAGTCCATATTTCATCTGTTTGTCCATAATTTCTGTGTCTAAAGCCTTAATGAACTCAAGATAAACAACATCCACTGTTCTCTCCACATCTACCAAGTCAGTCATCTCACTGTAGAAGGTTACCAGGTAGGTAAGACATGATTTCCCCTTCATAAATCTGTAAAATAATCCTCATCCTCTTCTTGTCCTTCATGTGCGTGGAAATCCAAGAGAATTTAACTCCATCATGCTTCTAGACAGGGACTGAGGTGAGACTGACCAGCCCACAGATCCCTGAGTCCCCCTTGTTGCCCTTCCTGAAGTAACATTTGTTTTCTTCTAGTCTTCAGGAATCTCTCCTAGTTGCCATGACCTTTCAAATATAGTGAAGAGTGGCTTCACAGTGACATCTGCCAGTTCTCACAGGATTCATGTGCATCCCATCATGCTCCATGGACTTAAGTATGTGCTGTTTGATTAAGCACTCCCTAAACCGTTGTTCCTTCACCAAGGTTAAGTCATCTTTGCTCCTGATTTTTTCACTTGCCTCAGGAAATTGAGATTACTGACAATTGGTCTAACTAGTAAAGACAAAGCCAAAGAAGACATTGCATACCTCAGCCTTTAAGTCCTTTGTCACCAGGTGTTCCACCTGTGTCAGCTGTGGGTCTGTGTTTTCCCTTGTCTTACTTTATTGCTTATGTATCTGTAGAAGCGTTTCATGTTGCCCTTCATACCCCTTACCAGATTCACCTCCTGCTGGGCATTTCCTAACACTGTCCCTGTGCAAGTGGACAGTATTTTTACATTCTTTCTGTGTGACGTGATCCTGCTTCCACTTCTTGTATGTCTCTTTTTTAAGTTTCAATTTTTAAAGGAGCTCCTTGGATATCTGTGAAGGCCTCCTGCCACCCTGTCCTGATTTCCTAGTCATCAGGATGGATCGTTCTAGATCTTGTAGGACATGATTCTGAAAATCACTTGGCTCTTCTGGAATACTCTATGGTACAGGACTGTTTTCCATAGAAGCCTTCCAAGCAGATCCCTGTGCAGGCTGGAAGAATGCAAAAGTTCGCTGGAGTGGTTTACTTGACAACCTCAAGATAACAACTCCTTAGTTATTTGAAAAAATACCATACAGCACTAAGCATTCTGTGTCGGTGATGGAGAGAGGTTGCAAACTTGTACAGTCTCTCTGCATGCCATTTCCCTTTATCCCACCCTCCCATTACTGTATTTATCCCTAAAACAGAAATGTTGAGGAAACTTTGTCCTTTATGTATACACCAAACTGTGAGTAAATAAAGCAAATGTGTATAAACAGGTTTGAATTCACCAGACAATTTTTTCATTTTCATTAGATTATTTTTCTTCTATTAGGTAAACAGTAGATAGTGTGTTTCAGTTCTGGGTTTTTTTCAGCCATGGTATATTCACAGCAGTCTATTTGTCAAGAGATGTGGACATGATTTAAGCAGTTTACAGTGAAATCTGGATTTAGGTATGCAGCTGTTAGTCCTTATAACACAGTGGCATAGGCTGGTAGAAAAAAAATATTCAGACTAATAAAATGTGTACTGAAAACAAATGCAGTCAGATCCTGATCTATATTTAGCATGGTTGCTATGGAGCAACACAGATTAACATGCTATCAGCCACTGACATGGTACTCAAGAAGAACTGGGAATTAAAAAAAAAAAAAAAGAAGTGGACAGTTAATTTTTCAAAATAACTTATAGAAGTATTGTATTTCAGAAGAACAGTGCAGGTGATAGGTATAGTAGGAGTCAATGATTAGCAGACACTGAAACATTAAGGGTGCTGTTATAAATCACCCTAGTTGGACACATAAAAAGGAGTTAAGTACATGTTTTCTGTGTTCAGCTGATGAGGATGAAGAACATTTATTCTGCACTTTTTCCTGGAAAGAAGCATCAATTTAAGATATGTATACAGTGGGACATGTTACTGTTATAAGAAATTACTTTGTCATCTCTCAGCAATACTTAGAACAAAGGTTTTCAAGTCCAAAAGGCGGAATAATGCATCTCAGAGGCTAGCTGGACAATTTTGGAAGGCCTTAAAGCTTTCTGTTACTTTTATAAATGCTGTTGTTGGTGCTATGTTGGTGTGGCAAGTGAAGATGTGCTGTTAGAAATTATCTTTAAAGTAACTTAACTTTGAGGACAGAGTGTCTGTGCCAGGGTTGTAGACACTGATGTTTTGTTAAAACAATTCTTGAACAGGAGATAAATGAAACAGAGCTGTGTCAAATTTAACTAAACCAGACAGCTCCCCACTTCTCATGTGCTAGATTTTTGGGTTTGATTGCAGGTGTGTTATAGTGAGCCAGCCCCAATACTCAAACAGCAATCCCTGGTACAAATACTGTGAGACTTTCTCAGCAATGTGTTTTTGTGGATAAATATACACTTCCATATTGCCTGGGTTAAAATTGAATTCTTGGTATGAAAAAAATAATGGCATATGTTGGAATTCATTAGGAAAAAGATTTGCCTGACAATTTTTTCTTTTTAAGTAGGTGATCCATAATGTAAAGAAAATGTCATAAGAATACAGTGACTGCATGATGAGAGCATACATTGTTGATCTCTTAGTCCTGTGCTGTGTTTTGTTCATGTATTGTCTGTAACTTCCAAAATTCAAATAAGCTGTATTTCACTTAATTACTTGGAGAGAAGAGGCCAACTTTTATGCTGTTAGATCTTTATATGTTATTCTTTTCTCTTTTGTCTTAAATTCTGGATGTATATCATGCATAAACCAGAAACACTGAAACCCCTTGAACGTCTTAGACACATCACTAGAGCTTACAGACTAGAAAGAAATATCATGTGTGTCCCTCCAAACTGCTTATATGAATTTGTCACTCATTAATTTGTAGGAAAAAATCATTATAGAAAAAAACCTGTAATTATGTAATTTTTCAAAGAAGAACAAAGAGGAATGCTTTTATAAATGTTCAAACTGATTTTGGTACGATGCTGCTTCTCTTATCTCTTCACTTGCACACAAGCAGGAAGAGACTTCTGTTGCATTCATGTCAGGAAACAATGGATAGAGGAAGTGTTCATTAACAGAAGTTTATTTTAAGTCGGAAAAGTCAGCCAGAACAGCAAAATATGCATGTATATGATACTCTAGACTGTATTTTTTACTGCATAAAATTTTTCTTTCAGTATATATCCTCAAGGATCATCTGTCAGAGTGATTACTCACTTTGGCTTACTTTATAGGCAGAACTAACTATTTTCAATTCCCATAATAACGTCTTCAGTCCATATGAACTTTCCTCCTACTGTTCTAGAGATCTTAGGAATAAATTGTAGACTGGGAACCTGGAACATAAATACGACTGAGTAGCTACTCTGAAGCAATGGATGCTGAATTTAGTGAGCAAGATTTGTGACAAACATTTTTAAGTAGTTAATAGAAAAAAATAGTCCAGAGACAGCAGACATATTAATTCTGATAGTTGAATTATTTAATTTCTTCTATCTTAAAATTATGGGTTTGGTATTCCCTTTGAATTTCTTTGGATTTCTTAGAAATATTTGTAATTTTTGTTGGGTAAACAAACTCTCTTGTTGACAGAATATGTAAGCATAAATGCTATACTGACAACACAGTTTTCAATCAATTTAGATTGTCTGAGTTGTACTTAGGTGACCTCTTGTCAAACTTGGCATCTCAAAGTGGTTTCAAAGGACTCTAATAGTGTGAGGTTCAGATAACATAGCAGTAATGAGCTTTTCCATACTAATTCCAGTTTACAAAAGAAGTTTACTGCCTCACCTAGTTGTTTTGGAATTAAACTAACAAATCTGGAAGTTATAAACATTTATTTCTGGCAGGAAAGCAAGTCAGTGCTAATTAAGTTCTACTAGTTTTTTATTTAACTTGAAAGTTTGCAGACTAGCTAAAGCTTCAGCTAGAAATTCAATACTTTTAAATAAATCAGGGGAACCCCATGGCAGAAAGGGTAGATTATTTCATTTGCAAGATTTCTGGCAAAGAACAAAAGGGAAAAGTCAATGCACTATAGACTATATCTATGTATATACATAGATATAATATATATATTCTATGTGTATGTATATATATAGTATTACTGCACACAGAAATATGTATATGCAATGCCCATAATGCATTGACTGTAGTGACTGTATACGTGCATACGTACATATACATATATATAAAGATATATATATATATATATACACACAATGAATTCTTTGAATAAATAAATTCAAGACATGAACTACAATCTTGCTTTAATTAAACTTGTTAATTTCTCCTTTTGGCTTAAAATGAAGTTGTAATTTGAAACAATTTGATGTGTGCAGAGCTCCAGAAACTCAGTAAGTTCTAGTTCACTTAGGGGGTCTGGAGGGTAAGGCAAATTAAAACAACAGGGTGCTTCAGTTCCACAAGTAGTGCTAGGTTATGGACTTCCTTCCCCTTCCTGTCTTAGGCTATTTATTTCTGCTCCTGCAGCACAGCTCAATTCCTCTGTCACCTCCTAGGACTCTAATCTGCTTTGTACTTAACTGAGAGAAAACCATTTTACAAGAAATGGTGTAAACCAGGAATTTCAATGTGCCGCTCATACCTGGCTTCCTTTTCACGTGTGTTAGGGAGATCTACGGAGTTTCCTCTAGATTACAGGCCATAGAAGCAAGAAGAAACACTAATGAAAGCACAGCTATTGTCTGTGTTTCAGACTTCTGGAAAAGTCTGCTGTTATTCAGTCATATTTCTTGTAATCTGCAACTCAATACTGAGATATGCATATCTCTCTGAGTGTAAATGACAGCAGCTGGGTGCCTTGCACAGCCTGTGGCAGTGTGTACTGCCACAGCAGTGTACTCTGTCAGCACTTACCTGACAGCATACTCTGCTTGGTTTTTTTCTGTAAATCTCTCCTCTCCTGTTCATATTCTGGAAAGGAGTATCTTTGGAAAGGAGTAATGGAAACATGTCTGGCTGTTCTGACATACTGAATGCTTCATTATTCTGGAGAATGCACATAATAGAAAGGCAAGAGAATATATTAAGAGGGATACCAGATTAGCTAATAGACCTGACTGAGGAGTAACAAAAACTGACAACCTGTTTTAACTGCCGGAGTTTACTAAAATGAAAAGTGAGTGGTAGGTATTTAACTAAATGGGCATTTAAACCTTGCCTACAAAACAGTAAGTCACAGCCCACATTTGCAACAACAGCTATATGTGCCTGACTGATGCTTTAATTTATAAGAAATTATTATAGAAACTCAGTTCTGCTCTGGGGTCAAGAATCAAAAGAATGTAATGATTATATGCCATGAATACTTTTAACTAGGACAAATATATTCAAAAATTTACATAGAAAAAGAGCAGGAAAAGAACAGGGGAAAGGACAGGAAAAGAGCAGGAAAAGAGAAAGGGGAGAGGGCAGAAGCCACAAACAGTGTTTTCATTTCCCTCAGATTTGTTATACATGTACTTCTCAACCCATGCTAGCAGGCAATATTTTGAGATCCCCAGGAAATTTCATCTCACACCCCTCTAGGCATACTCAACTTGCATTTCTCAGTTGCATTGTGCTTTGCTTTATGATCATCCGTGTTTGACCTATACATCCAGTTGATGGATTTATTTAGTTGATCAGTTATACAGTGATAAACCCCAAACTTTTCATCAGCTCCTAAATCAATGTGTTTGCACTGCATACTGACAAATGTAATTTTATATTTGATTTAGTCTACAGTTTGCTAAGAATTGGTCAAGCCTATTGATACAATACCTCAAAATACTCACACATCCTGGCTGCATCTTCATTGAATATCAGGGCACACTTTCCCCGACAATATTGTCTTTCTGTCTTGATACATTTCTTCAAGCAATAATATTCCTGATTTTTTTTTTCTATTGTGAATGAGAATCTAATGAAACAATAGAACTGCTTCCATTGTTGGGTCAACATTTGGACTGCACAACATTTCAAATTCCATTTTCCCAATTATATTAAAATCTCTTTGCTATGGACAGCTTGCTTTTTTTTCCCCTTCTTTCCCTACAATGTGATAATTTTTCCACTTTTATAAAATGGTGTCACACAGAGAATACTTTCTAAGAATATACTTATGGAAGTTCCCTTTCTGTTTTTCCTGAAGTATCTTCTCTAGTGAAGAGATTTTGATATTCTATTTTTACAGATAGTATTTCATCTGTTCATTTTACAAACCAAAAAGCACAGATATCAAAGGTTACACTCAGTACAGAAGAAAAAAGATTTTGTTTAATTTTGATGTAGTTTTTCTATATACATGTTGAACACTTTTGATAAGAGAACTACATTTAAGTTTATCTTTGTGATTTGAGCTTAAAATCTGGTTTTGCTGCTTTACTATTTTGTTATTTACTTTTCCCTAAACCTTTATGAGTGGTGTAATAAAAGGAATACCAGTGCTGTTTTAAATGCAAATGCTTATAATACAAGCTTCTTGTGAAATATCATCTCACTTCATGTTAGGCATTGTAGACTTCTGCTTTTGTGCTAGTTATCTCACTCCCCCTCAGCCAATGGAGGGAAGCAAATATTTCTTGTATGCAATTATCTCTGACCTGTTTCCATTAGGATGAGATAATGGACAAGGAAAAAAAAATCTATTTTCCTTCAATGTGTAGCTATCTTCTTGTATATATTTTTCTTACTACTTTACCCCCCTGATTATTATGTATTCTAGAATTTATTTTTTTTTTTTAAGTTACAGTGTTTCTCAATAGTAGTTCAGGAGATCCAGGTCAGTTGAATATGATGCAAAATAGGTGATTCCCATCTGGATTCCCATCTGTATGTTCTCCACCAAGAGTCAGTGAAGAGTTGCATGGCTTAACTCTAGTCATACATTTGTGTGAAAGGTATTCTTTCTACTAGATATTTAAATAAATAATAGGTTTCAATGGATGGAGGCGTTTTATAGTGCATTGTAGATGGCTATAGACTAGAGGGAGCAGTTTTACTCCTGACTCAAGGAATTGTACGTGAGTCAAGTGTGAGACACTGTAATCTTCGTACAGGTGACACTTTTCCTTGTTTAGTAGAAAGGTACTGCCAGTATGACCACCAGAAAACATTAAAGGTGATGAGGTTTTGGGATAAAGAATTGAATGTGACTGCAATTACTAGAGGGAAATGAGATTATTCCTAGAAAGCTACCATGGTTTACTAGAGAAAAAAGTTTACTGGATAGTATCTGAGAGTTGCTTCAGTTAAACGCATGTAGATAGCCAACTGTGTTTAAGTGGAGGGAAAGGAACTACAAACATTTGTTTGTATGTGCAGAGGTTGAATATGAATATTACTTTTTATATTTACATCGGTCTTCTATAAACACCTATAACTGCCATCTTTATCTGTTATAAAAACAAAACAAAAAATCACAAACTTGTTAAGAGATAAATAACTAAGAAAGCTGTCTTCTTGTGACATGGGGCATGCTTTTGCCACAATAATGAAAGGGACTGAGAGACTATAGAGTTTGTCCTAACTTAGAAGTCATACTAACCTTACTACTTCCTTAACAAGGTTAATTTAAGCTCTAAATAGTGTTTTAGATATATGAGCTCATGAGAGAGCCTGAAAGGAAGAAGTCAGATCCCTTCCAATTGATTCAAAACCAATAAACAACATTGAGGAACTGCTTTAAAAAACCATTTATTTCTATCTCTGCGTGTAACTGATGGTTATAGATAGTCATTATTTTGTTTCATCAAAGCCCTGAACCATGCCAGCACATCAGATATAGAAAGAAGAACCTAAATTTGGAGTTCTGGTTAGGCAGGTACAGTATCTGCAATCCCACCAAACGCCATTGATGCTGTGTTTGCAACGAGATCACAAAGGAAGAGAGATGAGGTAGAGCATGTAAATTGGAAAGGCTGGTGTGCTACAGAGTTTTATAGTAGGTAGTGGAGAGGTGGGTTTAAAGCTAAGCATTAGTGGTTTTGGAGCCAGTAACAGATTTCAGAGGAGAGGAACTGAGAGTCAAAACCTGCAGTGAATCTTTTTTACAGTGATAATGTTATTTTCTATTTGTTGAGAAATAGTATTTGCCTTTCATTATGGGACACATTGAATTTACATTCAAAATTTGGACTCACCAAGCTACCATCATTCAAGTGAACATAAAAAAATATGATTCCAGCACTTACATACAGTAACTGATCATTATTGTTTTCTGATATGTTTGATTTTAGTCAAGTCATACTTTCTTCCACTGAATTTTTATGTTTTTCTGGTCTGTCTGATGAATCAGGTCAACTAATGGCAGTAGAAAAAAATTTAAATGTAATAATCATAGGCCTACCTATTTGTTAAGGAATTAAAAGTTTGTACATGGCAGATGTAAATGTTTGCAATTGCACTTGATGCATGTACTTGTATAATACTTCAGAAAAGTTTAAGGTAGACAGTGATAAAGCACTGGAAAATAACTATGGTTTTCCTCTCTCTGCCCTTGGCTGCATGCTCCCACTTCCCCTCTTGTGTTGGCTCAAGCTACTGTGCAGCCACATGGCATTCCCCTTTCCTTATGATTAGTGATGGAACTCTGCTGGTATGAAGGTTTTCTGAGTGAATAGAGAAGAGATAGCTGTTATTATTAGCTGATATTTCATGAACTTGGAAACTGCATGCACATTGCAACACTCCAAGTGTTATTGCCAGAAGAAAACTCATTATATAGATATGGAGCTATGTTTTTGGGGTTTTTTTGGTAAATCTAATTTGATAGTCTAATCAAAATTAAGTGAAGAGTTATAAGAATACTAACACAATGCTACTATTGAATAATAGTGCTACCATTCACAGTCCAAATTAATATGGGAAAGTCTCTGTAACGCAACTAATTACACACACACAAAAAATCATAGTCTCTACTTACTTTCTCTGGTGTTATATTCACTTTTCACTCTCCCTCAAGGTTCTTAAGGTTGTTGGACAGTCTTTCTCAAGCAGAGCTGGAAGGAAAGGGTGCCAGCAAGTTGTCTATGTCCCCACCTCTACACCAGCAAGAGTTTGATGCATCTGGGGAAAGTAAAAGGGATTCCTTCCTCCCTCTTTTGAGGGTCAACTTGTGTTTATCCATTTTCTCAATGCATATGTGAACATTCTCTTAATTTGTACTCAGTTATTTTCATTTTATTCCAGTTGCTTGGTTTTCTGTTCTCTTTATATGTCTAATCTGGTTTAACAAGATTGTATGTCTGTAGCAACCATTGTGATTTCTGTTTAGTTCAGTGTTCCTGGTACACTCTGTGTTTACACTCTTGCATGCCATATCTTATTTTATGATTAAAGACAGTTTGATCTACAAATAATAATTACTTTTTCTCACTATAAACCAAACCTAGCATATCAAACTTGACTGCTAGGTAACCGATGTTGTAGCTAAAACAAGATAAAATCAGCTTATGCCGTGGGCTTGCCCAGGCAAGTTTGGAGCTCCTACACTGCCAGGTTAGTACCAAGCCTGTGGACTTTTAATCACAGTGGTAAAATACCATATGTATTGAACTAAAACAGATCTACCTCACTCACAGATTCTCCATCCAGACCTGTCCAACTCAGGAAACTCCTGATGATTCAGGGCTCTGCATAACATAGCATGTCATCTGACCCCCATTCATGAGAAAACGTGAGGACTGGAAGTTAAGACCCTTGGACTTTATTCCTGAAGCACCAATAGTGTTCCAGCACTCAAAGAGTATCAACACAAGTGATGTCAGGACTCTGATGAGTATGGCAGAGCTGAAGATTCCATAAGCAAGTGTCATGTCTACAAGTTACTTTCTGCCTGAAACCTCTAGAGCTTTATTTCTGCTAGTGCTGAGCACCTGTCAGGTGCTTTTGCAAGTAGAGATGGCCATGTCCTCCCACAGTAGCGGGCATTATCAATCCTGTTAAGCAGAGGTTGGAACACTGTGTTCCAGCTTGGTTCATGGGGATAAATAGGGCTGTGGATTCTGTGGATATAGTGAACAAGGACTACTTTCTAATTAATGCTTTTTCTTTCCCAAACTACTTCTTTTTTTTTTTTAACAAGTTAGGCATCTGAGGTCTCTTGGCCCAGTGGCACTTCCTTGCTTCTTTTCCTCTTCTTTGTAGATACAACGTATCAGTACAGTCTCCAACCATATCTTGTGTCCACAGCAGTCACTTTTCTATTGTACAGTTCCTTTTTTGAAAGAACATGGGACATGAACTTCTACTCAAGTTAGGAGTGATTACCTACAGTGTACTCACAAAACAAAGCAAAAATTTTGAACACTTATATTGTCCTGCAGACAACATAGAAAGAATTATCTTTTCAAATGTGTTTTAAAATGGTGTTTTGGACCCACTCCTGTAGTCAAATATGTTAGGGACAGCAACCCATGTAGAAATCTAATGATTTCAAGGGATTGACATATGACTTCTGCAAACCAAAATTAAACATGTTTTCATTGACTATTCAATATTATAACTCTTTGTATTTCAGTTTAGGAAAATTAAGACAAAAAACCAGAGAAAATCCTACTGAGTTTTGGGACACATTAAAGTTCATGTAAAGCTTAGAACTTGCAATAGCTCAGAACTTGCAACAGCCTCTGTATTTCATCTTGGGTAGTTAATTATACATTTAGTGAGGAAAGTAAATGACTAATAGAGGAAGCAACACTTTGAATGATGAGTGAAAAGTGATTATTTACTATGCAGTAATTTGATATACCTTGTTCAGGTTTTCGGTGAAAGGTATTATAATCTGAGAAAGGGAAGCTAATATTTGCCAGCAGTTACTCATATGACTGCTCCTCCCTTTAGTGAAAGACAAGCAAAGTGCAAGTTATAATGAGTCTTCTCTATACTTCTTTTCTTGGTGGATCTGAGAAAAAAACCCCTGTGAAAATCAGTATGATTCATGACTTGTAGACATGGCCCATGGCATTTAAGGTAGTAATTTAATTTTGAGAAGGATGTCAAGAAGTAAAATTCAAAGAGAGTTTTGACTTTTCTGTCTGTAATGCCATCAGTATTGAGCTCTGGATTTCTAAGAGTTCAGATAGAGAGCAGAAAAGGTTACTGTTGTTTGTATCAGGGTGGCATCCTGGGGACGTCCAAGTACAGAGCTCCATTGTGCTAAGCAGTATAAAAATGCAGTAGCTGACATCATCTGCTCTGAGAAGGATGCCAGGAATTCCTGATCCAAGAGTTGCTCAAAGTTGTAAGGTATGTCCTTCTGATAAAGGGAGGTGCTAGGAAGAACGACTAGCTCAAGCCCCAGAAGTGATAGAGCTTCATCTATGGAGAGCAGGATAATGCACGGGAAAAATCTGAACCTTGACCTATGACTCATTAAGTGTTTCAAACCATTGTTGGAGCAGGATTCAGGACCAAAAATGGTACCAAGTTGTATGGTTTTGAGAACAGAACATAAGTAGAAATAACTTGGTTCATGAAATAACATTAAGTATTTAAAAGAAGATGCAGGAAAAACTACTATAAATACCACTTATAGGTTTTTTTGTAAGAGAGCAGGAAAACAAAGTCAATCCATGACAATAGACTTCCCCGAGCTAAGGACACGATTCAGTTTTCTCAGGAACCTTTCCATGAAGTCCAGTTTTTATGAATCACAATACTATGTTCTTGCCAAGTTTTTCTGCTTGTGCTCTTCATTTCTAGGATATAGTTAAGAGCCATTTCAGCTATCTTTAAGTAAGAAACATCTGCTGTACCAGTGTGCCAGTGTTGCCAAGGACTGGCTCTCCAACTGAATTTTTATTAGACACTACCTTAACGAACATACTGTGCTTGTTGGCATTATGTAAAAATGGAATCATGTCAGGTCTGTCTGTAATAGATCAATTCTTTGTCTTGATAAAAAAATCGGAAAAAAAAATGTTAAGTGAATATTTTTACAAAAACAATCATAGGCTTTTTACAAACAATTTTAATAGTAAGTAGTAAATAGAAAAGGGTGTGCTGCCTGTTTCTTTTTCTATGAGAAACCTACTTGATCTTTCATCTCTCTTTTTAAATCTTGCTAATATTGATTAATCAGTTATGTTTTCTGCTACAAATTTTTAAAACCTGATTTATTTTTTTCCCTAATATAGCCTATTTGTCCCCAGTACATTCAATTTGGCACATATAATTTCAGTTATATGATGGCATATTCATCTCTTGCTAATACTTTCTCAAGAGCTTTTGAACTTGCTGTCTAATTGCAAACAGTTTTTTCAGAGCAGTTGAGGTATCAAAATTATACCATATTCCTATTCTAAAAGTTTGAAGCTGGGTAGATGAGAGATTTATTTTTCTTTCCTTTTTAGGAAAGGTTTCTGAAGGAGAGCCAGGAAAGGGTTTTAGTGTGCTCTGATGTGCTCTGGCACACAAGGCAAAAAGACATCAGTGCAGCACACCAGTTTTCATACAGCAAGCAGCCTAAAGGGATGTGTGTGGCCATGCGATAATTCAAAGCTAAGAGGGAAACGCAGTGGATGAGTTGAGGATCGTGCAGAATGGCTCATGTGCATAGCTGGTTACTTCTAGTGGGGGAGGGAACACTATGACATATGTGACATATATGTCATAAATTGTACTGTAATAAGGCCTTGTAGGTCATTAATAGACTCACTGGAGCAAAGTTCAGTTTACAAATCCTCATGTCATACTTCAGTTTCTCATTTCTATATTTGCGTATGATATTTACTGCAACTGCCACTACTACTACTGCTACTCCAAAAATAAGTGAGTAGATAAATAAAAAACATAGACTTCCCACAGAAAACAATATAACAAATCTATCAGCACTTTATTTCTGAAGTGGTAATACCAGTTAACTGCAATATGTTCTGAAGCTCTGCTGTTACTGTAACAAGTGGATTGTACTCTGAAATGCTGCATTCACTATGCTACCTGTTATTAAAGCTGCAGGATCAATCTGTATTGAAAGTAACTGGTAGTTACCATCTATAACTGTCGAATCCTTATGTTTAAAGTAGAAATCTTACATATTAGTGATATCCACTTTATTTTTTTTAATTTAATCGAGGTCAGTAACTTGTAACAGTGACAGCAAGAGAGAAAAAAATCTAGCAACCTTCTTAAGTCTAGGGTAGGGATTGACCCTTAACTTTTATATTTTAATTGAGTTTGTTTTTTGGCTACATAGGACTGAAGAAAAAATGTTATGATCTCAGTTGTTTTTAACCAATGAGTCTTATGCAGAACTTGATTTAAAATATTTATTTATTTTTACTAGCAAACAATTTTGAGTAAATTGCCTCTAACCTTTCTCTCCTAGAATTTCATGATCACTAGGATGTGGTTCATGGTGTATATGTCTTTCTATCTAGTTAACTTCCATTTTTATGTCTACATTAGAATTTGTTTGAATAAATAATTTATACAGAGATTTACCACTTGGTTCTGTGATTTTTGGATGCATTATTTTCATTAAAGGTTCTACAAATTGATCCTATACATTTTTTCTTGTGCAGTAAAAAACCATTCTATCTGTACTGTACAAATATTTGCTTCAAGTTAAAGATGAAGAGTTTTCTTAGATGATCATTGTTGGTTTTGTGGGGTTTTAAAATTAACTCACCCATGAAAGACCAGAAAGTTATAGCCAAGCAAACACCTTTTTACTTATATAAAAAAAAATACCCTTGAAACCTCTGAAAAGAAACCACTCTGAATTTAGAGCAGGTTTAGAAGTCAGTATTACTCTGTTTTTTGTTTTCACGATAAGGTAGGAGAAATCCTTTAATTTAAGGCATTGTCTGTAAACAATAACAATGTTTTCAAAAATAATTTATTTGCAGAGCCCTTTTTCTAAAAAATCTCTTCTGATTTCAGTCTCAGTAAGATTGTACAAAGTAAATGGAAATTGTATTCCAGATTTTGCTTTTTCTTAAAATGACAGTAGTTTGTTTTTGTGCATTTTCACTCGCTAGTTTATATGGAGTTTTTCTTATGATATGGTAGAGTTTGCATTATTAGTTACAGTCAGTATTTCTCAACAGTAGCTTTTTGCAAACAGGCTTAAAAATATCACAGACAGTTCTCTCTCTAATTAATGCATCTTCTTGTTCTCTAAACTCAAAGATAACATTTATATTTAATGTCTATTATATAACGATCTACTGTATCCACCTGGAGGATAATGAAGAAGTGATGGCTTTCATAAATGTTGCATTTGAGACAGAACAATTTAACTATGTGGAGTCTCCTTCTGTGACATTTGCATAAAATGATGACATTAAGCTCCCAGTGGTGCTCTTCCCATCATACACAAGATCAAAGAGCTATTATGCTCTGAGCCTGTCTGCAGCTATTAAATGCTTTCAAGGACAGTTTTCAGTCTCTCAATTTTTCAAGAGTATTTGCCTCAGGGAAATATCAGAGTTTCCACTGTACTCAAGCTGTAATTTCCCCAAAATAATGTTGTGTTCAGGCAACTACAGCGTTTAATTTCTTAATATTCAGCAGTGGGGTTGTGTAACACTTAGCATACCATGGTCATGAAAAATGTGGTCTCTTGTTCTCAGGAACTGGAGCTCTCTGGGGAGCTGCCAGCTGCCTCCTGCTGACTCACTGAGGGAGCAGTGGCTACTAGCATCTTCCTCATTGTGCTGCATGTGGAAATAAGAACTTAGGCAGCCAGAACAGTTAGGAAACAGGATGCAAAGGTGTGCATGTGTGCATGTGAATGTAAGGGAGAGGCACAAAGATGAGGAAGAGTCACATGGATGAAACTTAAATTTAAATTTTCTTTGTTCTTATTGTTATGGTACCAGAAACTGAACTCTCAGTGCAAGGGTAGTTGTGCATTGAAACACTGTTCAGAGGTTACAGAGTTCTGCTAGAGTGTGGTGAGTACTTTGGTGGCTTAAGGCAGACTCTGGTGGGAATTGTTACAAACGACTGGTATGACATTACTTAATGATGAGGTATGATCACCTTTGCTGATCCTTGTACATCATTTAGCTTTGGAAATTACACAGTGATTGAGTTTGGAAAGGACCTCTGGAGTTCATCAAGTGTAATTCCCCCCTGCTCAAGCAGGGTCAGCCAAAGCAAGTTACCCAGAACTGTGTCCAATCTAGTTTTGAGTACCTCCAAAGATGGAGGTTCCATAACTCCTCTGGGACACCTGATCCAGTGTCTGATCACCTGCACAGTAAAAAAATGTTTTTCTGTCTTCAAATGAAATGTAATGTGTTTTAATCTGTGCTAATTGCCTCTTGCCTTGACAGAGGGCACTACAAAAAGAAGTCTGTGGCTCCTTCTTCTTCTTCATTCACTCCTCTCATAATTTTAAATGTGGATAAGATCCCCCCTGAGCCTTCTCTTCTCCAGACTGACCACTCCCAGCAATCTTGGGCTCTCCTCATATGTCAGATGTTCCAATCCCTTAGTCATCTTCATTCAACTCACTTCAGTTAGTCCACATATTTCTTGTACTGAGGAGCCCAGAACTGGACCCAACACTTTGAGTTTATGTTTCATTAACATATTCTAATAGAGTTTGCAACAGTATTTCATGGTTCCAAACACAAGAGTGGCTAAAAATCATGGTACTAATGGGATCAAAAAGAAAGGATTGAATGCTTACATGTTGTAACTAGTATTTATGTTGTAATAAACAGTATTTTTTTCTTTTTTTTCTTGGTATTATTAGTATTGGAATTTATCTAAGGTGTGTCTCTATTTTTTCTATATTTTTTTTCTATATTATTTTCTGTAATTACATCTCATCTCATGAAAAATCATTTCATTTATTTTCCAGCAGACGACCACTTTACTTTTTACCTCCACAAGAGTAGTATTAAAAAAGAAAATGAAAATATGCTTGTCATATTTTTTGTAACATTCAATAGAAATTAAACTAGCACTACCTACTTAAAAACAAATATAGATGACTTTGTCATTACTTAGTTATTAAACTATAGCCCTCTTTTGTTTACTATGGCTTTCTGCAGGTGTCTCTTAGTACTAGTTTCCAACTTTTTCAAATCATCTTAGTGTTTAGATAAATTATTGGGCTGTCGGAGTTATGAAAACAAAGTAATTCATAATAATTTGAAGAATTTGAAACCTAAGGCTATGTCTGCAATATCTTTTTTATTTGTTTTCTGGGAAAACTGTTAAGGGTATTTTCTTGTATTTTTATACTGACCCAAGTTCAAACCAGACATTTACATGGTCATTCAGTGATGCTACCCATTGGCTAGAAAATAATACAATGTATGGATAATGTACATGCTAAAGCTCTAGCCAACAGGCCCTTTTTGAAATATGTGACTCTTCCAAAGATAGTGAAGGGCTTCCTAGTAATCTTAATACCTGAGCTTTAGTTTCACCATGGAAGGCCTGCTCCTAGGCTTTTTTTTGTAGGACCAAAGGCTGGGTTCAAATTTGGATGTCACTAATAGACGATCTCTAGTCCTACCTAGTCATCAGGGAAAAAGAAAGGAGGTGGCCTAACAAACACTGAATTCCCTGCTCAGAAGTAAAAATCAGTTGGTTAAAGACATCACTTTATTTATGAGGAAAGGGACAGCAGAACATAAGTAGACTAAGCCACAGTATGATGATTTGCAGTTCTCCAGTTTCCTGTAGAGACAATTGCTCATCTTACAGGCACCAGACATTAAATTCAGAATTCTCATAACTCACCACACAGTCTTAGGCTGCTTAAATCCACAAATTACAATCTCCAGTAAAATATATCACTTTGCAAATAGCCAATTATGCCAAAGGCTTACAGGTGAATTATCAAAGATATTATTCACTTAGGAATTATGAAAGCAGCTACTAGAAGACGGTACCTTAAATAATACAAAATCTTGCTTGGTCTTTTAGGATGTGTTTAATGCTGCAGCTTTTAGTGTAATTACCAAGAATACCCAGAGGGCTTGTCATGGACCACTCTTGAAGCAGATGCCTATCATACAAAGAAAAGTTTTGTCTGGGCAGATCAGTAAGCGATACATAATAGGGTTACATAGTAGAGATAGATTAGCACTGCTTGTTCATGCCAACACTTGGATTTGCAAGTTTATTTTTCAACCCAGTTCACAGGCAAGCAAACTTATGCTGTTTTACAGACCTGTAATAAAAACACTGAGCATAAAAATCACCTTTTAAAAGTTTTAGTCAAACATAGTGGCAGTGGCTGAGAACATATGTTCATATGCACTACGAGCTCCAGCTGATGCTTCTGTACTAGAGTCTTTCTTCCCACTCCCATCCTTCTGCTTATGCCATGGAGGTATTTTCTTAAACGTCCACAGGAATACAGCAGGTACCAGCCCCTTGCAGCACTGAGAGACAAAACCAGCCTGCTCAGGAGAAGACTGAATGTCAAGCCCTGACAATGGCCAGATGCATCCAAAATGTCATGAGCTCTTTTTTAAAACCAGAACACATTGACAAAATTCCTCACAAAAGCTTTGTGTCAAAAAAACCCCACACAAACTAAACCAAACCCAAGGTCTGACTCATGAGCAGCAGCCAGGACAGTGCAGATCAGTAGCACAGTGAGGATGTAGGTCTGAAGTCAAGCCTGGAAGTCAATCTGTGGGTCAGGATCAGGTCCATCAATCACCTGGCAGGCAAATAGCAATGAGACAAGGGAGTCAGCCTACAAGTTGCTGCTGGATCAACGCGGTCTCCCACCAACCATAACTTGGCTAAACTATAGACCAGCACTCCTATAGCTCAGTCCCAGGTCTGAGCTTAAATAGAACTTCTGGGCCCATGGCTGTGGGTGCAGGATCCAGGTAAGGCGATTTCAGCGTTCTGGCTTTTTTGAGCATAAAGGAGGACAGTGCTGCACCAGAAAGTGCAAGCCAACTTGCTGGGGAAAGTGAGGAAAAGAATGAGGGGACAGGCATCACTTTTCCTAAAACCTCATAAATACAGGCCTGCCCTACTGAGAAGCTAGTTTGTTTTCTAACCAGCCACACCCTCGCAGGTTGTTTTATTCTGTTATTCTTGGTATGGACCAACAAGTTTTCTTGTGCCTTTGTACCAGCTGAACTCACAGCACGTTTATAGAGTCGGGCAGTTTGAGGTGTACCTGGTAGTTCTAGTCTCTGTGCCTGGCAGGGTGAGAGTTACAGTGTGACCTAGGAGGAGCCCCTTGCATCAGCACTGAGTGTGCACCATGAAGCACAGCATCCCACAGTGCAGACAAGTCTTCATAAACCCACAGGCTGAAAACACGCTTTGTACTCTCTGGAAATAACCTACCTCCACCAAACAGTCACTGCCTTGTTGGTGTATAGCAACATGTAAGATGACAGAATAGTTTAAAATATCACCTACCCTTCATGAACATACCGTTTGGGTGACCAAGTGCAAATGGATCAGTCTGCCTGGACACTGTAGTCGGTGTCTTCACCTCATCTTGTAATTTGTCTCAGTGTGATTGTAAGAAATTATGTTTATGGCATCCTTTGCATTATGGACTGTTGCCCCAAAGATCATTATGGGCTTTGAGACAAGGAAGACTTCTGATTTGAATCATTCCTACATGGGGTGTTTGCATTAAACTGTCTGCTTTCCTGTAAAGGATACCAGAAATACACTTTTCACACCTACACTTTTAGAAACGTCTGTTGCATGAAGCGTTTTGTAAGGACTTTGGCTGTTGAAAGCTTTAGCGTTTGTTCCCAGCTCCACCTTGACTACCTGCTTTTAAGGACAAAAATCAGTATTTTTATTTAGTTGTGATATACTGAAACCCTGAAGACCAGTGCGCTTGCATGCAACCTACCTGTGGGCATACCCAGAAAAATTATTACATTTGCCAAACTCAGAGTAATGGGGTTAATTTGATATAAACTGGAAATTTTCTTTCCATTTTTTTTGTTTGTTTACTTGTGAGTTTTGTTTGTTTCCCTTTTTGTTTTGGTGTGTGGAGGAACTTCTGAAAGTTATTGCTAGATGCTAATGTTAGGTGCATCTCTTGGCAGCTAAGTACAACAAACAGGTACTCACTGATGGAGTTTGCAATTAAAATTATGAGCCTGAGGACTCCTATAAAATCTACTAGATAGTTATCTGTATTGGACACATGACAAAAGTTCCACAAAATAGGTCCTAAATTACTACTGGCATTGAAAATATATTTTTTTAATTCAGCAGAACAAGTTTAGTTCTAAATTAATGATTAGAAGTTACCCAATTTTAGAATTACAAAGGGAATTTGCCTCAAGCTAGCCAATGATAAGAATCACTGTCATATTCCTCTTTAGTTTATAGTTAAAGTATGAAAAATTAAACAGATTGTGAATGTTTGGTATATATTTCCATTTTGTTCTGTCTTAATCAAAAGCAAAATTCTTGGATAAGCCCAGTTAACTTTTCATGTGAACCAAAGTAATTTCTTCCAAAAGCCTGAGTCTAGTTTTTTCATATTTCAGTAAGTTTTAATATACTCCGTCATTATTTGAAAATTCATTCTCTAGGGAGAACTTTGCATCATATGATGAATACTAAACTAGTGTATGATTCCTTGACACTACAAACTCATTTAAACTCCTATAACCCACCGAAAATTCTAGCCTTTCAATATCAGCTCTGTAAAACATTCTATTTAATTCTCAGGTAGATGACAGCTTTGGACAATTTACAGGTGAAGCTGGTAGATTAAAGTAGAATTGTTAGAAATTAAGGTATATATAGTGCTCTGCTGTTTCTGTCTATGAAGGACTGCTATAAAAATCACCTTGCCTTTAGAGTACACAGTAATGCAATATATTTTGGAATTTCGGTAGTACCTGTCTACCACCATTGCTACAAAAATTTTCTTCAAGAAAAACAGAATTTCCTCTCCATTCTCTGTTACTCTGCTGTGTCTGAATTCAGTCTTATTTCTGGAGACATCTCAGGTCATGTGAATGTTGTTTTGTAGTCATGGCTGATCTTACACTCTAATCTTGTCTTTCTCTTTTTCTTAGAGCATTGGATTATCAACTATGATAAAAAGAATTGTAAGTAATTGTTTCTTTGGATTGGCATCAGATTATCAATAAAAGTCTGGTATTTCAGTGTATACTTCTTTCCTCATCATATCTCAAGCAATTTAAGTTTTGTTGCCAAAGTTTAAGAATTACTGATTAGGGGGAAAGTCATCTCAAGTTTTTATATAAATTTTTAAATGTCTTCTGATATTATATCTAAAAAACAGAGCTGGGATAGTTAACATTATAGAGTTGTTTATTGGGTGTGCAATATTAACTAATATCTGATTAAGATGATGTGCAGTTAGCTAAGAAATTCCATGGAGCAAAAATAATACACCAATTTTTCTAAATCAGGAATAGAAAAGTTTTTACAAAATCATAGGTAAATTCAGAAGGACCTCAAGAGCTCCTCAAAGCAGGGTCAGACCACATTGTTCAAGGCTTTACCCAGTCTAGGTTGAAAATGTCCGAGCATGAGGCTGTACAAGTTTCTCTGGGAAACGTGTTCCAATGCTTGACTGTGCTCGTGGTGATAACATTTGTCCTATACCCATTTGGAACCCTTTTCCATTCAAAATTGGATAAAAAACTGATTTCAGCCTTTACATAGATGGTAACATTACACATAAACTATCATGCTGTTATTTATTCATACTAAAGGACTTAAGTTACTACCTCAACATAATTCATCAAGCTGTCATCAAGTTGTATTATAAAATGTGGGTTTCCAGTTCTAAACTGAATAACTTAGCAGAAACAGCAGCTTCCAAAAATCTGTAAGTAGCTAAAAACATATCCTACACTTCTACTGAGCACATCTGCCATAACAAACCTGCCAAAAATTCAGGAAATCAATAGATCTGTCAAGAATGGAGAACTGCTTTTTCAATTCTTTATTTATAACCAAATGAAGCATTTGACTATAGCTTCCTTCCTGGTGGGATCTTCTTCTGTCACTAGAAAAAGACATGCAGCGTACCTTTAGGCATCTGTCTGATGAGAAGACTGTATTATGGTCTCATCATCATGGCTAGGCTTCGCAAACAAAGATTTGGGGCAGCATGCTAGAGTTAATTTGGGTGCACCTTTGGAGTCAGGTGTATATGCCTTTGTCTTTTGATCTTTGTGTGACTGCATTTGTAGAAGATGGCCATTTCGACCCTCGCCTGGCTTTGAAAATGTGGATAAGGCCTTCAAGCCTGTGCAGTGGATTTTTTAGGTGAGACACGGTATGCGCGGAACTGAATCCACCCTTTAATCCTAAAGTTCATCTGCCAGGGCCAAGGGAGCTTGGACAGTGGCAGCGAGGTCCTCAGGACGTAGGTTTAATTAGAGTGACCTTCTCTTAGATGGATGGCCTTACAGGGCTATACAAGCTCCATCTGCCCGAGATATTATGGTCTAGTGATAAACTAACAGTGTAGCCCAGTGCAAAACGCTTGAGCTGAAGGACATCTCTGCTTTTTAACAACTATCACAGACCAAAAGGAGGAATTTTCATCTCAGATACAGACTTATTGTGCTATTCAGTCAAACATTTCTTTCCCACTTAATATGGATAAATAATGTCAAATACAGAATATTTTTCAGAACTATCAAACATGACTTCCCTAAATCATTATGCAGACAAGCTGAAAGAGAAAAATGGAAACTTGAAGACTTAGAAGTTTTCCCATATTCTGAAATACAGCATTTTGGGTTATGCTATGTACAATTAAACTGTTGTATTTGATCTGAGTACAAAGTTACTTGCAGCAAAGATCAGCATTGCTAATCCCTACTAATTTTTGACAATTCATTTAACCTGAGACAAACTGTGGAAACATCTGTGAAAACTTGCTCTTTTTATTCTATCAAAGTAGGGATAAAAGGATATGGTACAGAACATCCTTCAACTATCCACAAAAAAAAGTGAAATCTGGCCGTGTTCTAGTAATAGTTTTTTTGGATTTTTTTAATAAAGAAAGCATAAGAGAAAGCATATAGCTGAAGATTAAGCGAGGACATAGTTAAATATTAAGTCTAAATGAATAACATACAAATAAAATAAAATGAGAGAGCAGTCATCCAGATATTTCGTAAGTTTCTTTTGTGACTAGGAAGTCTGGAAAGAAGCAAAGAGAGGATACATGCCCGTATTCCCTGCTGGTTGTTTTGTTCCCTGTAATAATTGCTGTGTAAACACACTAGCGGCACCCTTGCAAAATATTTTTATGGATTGTGTTCTGAAGCTTGCATCCAAGGCAGAAAACCTCTGGCTGATGAAGTAGCATCAGGATCCAGAAAAGTTTATAAAAACAAGTATATATTATTCATACCTTGTGTAAGAGCTACTCAAAATCATATAAGGCTAAAACAAGATTAATTGGTTTCACCTGTAGACAGAGATTATCTAAAATTGCATAGTATGACTAAATCCTTTTTATTTGTAGGATAGAAACCTCACAAGAACCAGCTCTAGTAGAAACCTATGGGATGTAATTTGCATAGGGAGAGCCAAAATATATCAAAAAAAATAGTGATATATGTATATACTTTGAGGTGTTGAATGTTCTGGGTTACTGGAACAATACGTGGAGAACTTGAAGAACGGCAGGAAAAACAAAGAAGTTAGATCTAAAACCATACAATGTCAAAAGTTGTTTCTGACATCTAAAATTCTGGAACATTTTCTTGCCATTTCTGTCCGAGCCCAAAAGACAACTAAAAATTCAAATCAGTGAGTAAAATGTTACACAGAAGAGTAATTTGCACTCAACTTAGCAATCGTACCAAAAATCTTAACAATAGTCAGACTTCTGAATAATGTAAAAAAATTAATGTTATAGGTTGATGTGAAACATTTTACCATTCACTTATGAAACTTGCATATTGAAAAAAATGAGATATTAAGAAGCCATTGTTTTCACATTGAAATATTGTGAGAGACTACCACTTGTTACTCGTGTACTGGTATGACTAATGAGAAGAAAATTGCTCGCATTTACCATAACAGGAGATAAGCCTCATTAAATCAGAGAAGACAAAGAAAACCTGAGTTTCAGAACTTGTGCGTCAGATGGGGCAGATTGTGAAAGAAAGATGTGCAGGGAATGATGCCCGATGTGCCAGAGGCTAGGGAGCATGTGGTGACCATGGTTTGATAATGGCTGATGGATGTGGTAGCACGCATTTTACCAGCCTGTCAATTGCTATTAAAAATACAGGAAGGTTTGCAGCGTGAGGTTTCCTTGACTTGTATTTACCACCCATTGTCATGCTATTCCAGAGTACTTTTGCAGTACAATGCAAATGTTTAGTAATTTAAGACACTTTAAATAATGCAATGTAACTATGTTTTGGGTTATATATATACATATATGATGATTTATATATACACATGCACATTGCTTTGTAATGAGATGCTGTGTGTTCATCAATGTTTTCATTTGTTTTCTATGGCAGGCTATGTGACTCTTCCAGAAGCTTGAAATCTGACCAACTTCTTAAGGAATTCATCATAAATCTGTCTTGTTTTTGTTTAGGCAGATGGGTCTTTCCTCAAGTCATATTAGAAAAAGTAACATTAGTTATCCTGTTGCCTGTGTAACTAAGTCTAACTTCAGGATGGTCAGCTTTTGAGGATGTACTCATACTCGTTTAATAGCTTGTCTACGTGCAGTTAAACACCATAGGCTTGGCATGCATTAGATTACATGGGCTTTATATACTAACAGGCTCCACATAAGTATTCACAGTTTAAAAAACTTGTGGAATTATTTTATTGGGGTTGCCAGAAAGAAAGTATGCCTGTATTTTATCCTAGCCCTTTAAAGAATTAATAAAGAGATTAATTCACTGTTCTCTAGTCCTCCAATAGGATGAAGATTTCAGAACATGATTTCAGCTTTCAGGGTTAGAGGAAATGCTTTTATTTTTGTGATTATGAAGTCCTCTTGAAGTCTGGATGTTTAGTTGGCAATAGCACTTGACACAAATTCATTAGCATCTGTGAAAATTTTTATATCTCTCAGCCTTAAAAAAATTTTGGCTAAAATAGTACCTGAAATTAAAAATTTCCCTAATATAAGAAAGAAGGAACTGATGTTTTTCTGGAGGTGATACTCTTCTGCATTTTTCATTCTGTACATTTGAATGCAGTTGCAGATACACATTTATTCTCAAGTACAGAAAATAGTTTTCACAGCCCTTTGAAGAATTCTGAGATCTGTTGAAAAACATGATAAATTTGAACCATGTCAGAGCTGTGTTTACATTCAGACAAGCAACATGCAAATCAGTATTTCTCAGAGCTAGGACCACCCCCCCCTTCCTCTAATAAAAGCCAGTGAAGTGTTGCTTTGTTCTTCTGAAAATAAACTTTGAATTCCCTTCAAATTCTCCAGGGCTGTTCTGGTTTGGGCTGGGATGGAGTTACTTTTCCCCATGGCAGCCCTCACGGTACCATGTGTTGGTGGTAGAAAGATGTTAATGATACACCAGTGTTTGGCTATTGCTGAACAGTGCTGGTGCAGCACCAAGGCCATCTTTCCAAACTGTCCACCCTCCAGAGGACAGTAGACTGAGGAGTTAGCAAGAGTTTGGCAAGGAACACTGCCGGAACAGCTGATCCAAGCTGAGCAAAGGGGTATTCCATACCATATGGCATCTGCTCAGCAGTAAAAGCTGCATTTCTCTTCTGGAGTACTGAAGCCCTACTTCCCAGGAAGTGGTTGGTCATCACCTGCAGATGAGAAGTACAGAATAAAATCATTTTGCTTCCATGCATGGCCTTTGCCTTTTCTTTATTGAACTGCCTTTATCTTGACCCACAAGTTCTTCTTCATATTATTTTCTCCCCCCTATCCTGCTGAGAGAGGAGTGATAGAACAGCTTGGTGGGCACTTGGTGGCCAGCAAAGGTCAACCCACCACAAGGGATAAAAGGGGATCTAGTATGTGCGAGCTGAAAAGATCCCATCACAATCTGGATATTAGAGAAAGTAAACTGAAAAGAGCACACACTTTTCCCTTCTTTGCCCCCGAAACTATTTATCTCCTTCTGGAAATCACAGAACCTTATCTTTTTCGAGTTACCTGCTAGACAAAACTATTTCCCAAAACATAACCTCTTCTCCTCCCATGCCTGTGACAGAATCCCAGGACAAAACATGTTTTCTCTTTTAGTGGCTTGATTAAATAGGATAAATGAACTTCTCCCTAGTACTAGATTTAGAGTTGCATAGAGACCTTGCTACTCTATGTAAGAGCTGTGAATTACTACTCTATGTAAGGGCTGTGAATTATCATGTTCCATGAAACATCTAACAGTGGACCAAACTTGAAGTTTCGTCTCGTGTCAGTCATTACAGCAAAGTGGAAGAACATGGAGATATCCAGGCTAGCACAGAGCAGTCTCTTTCAGTCAGTGTTAGAGAGCTGTGCATATGAAATTAGTTTGGCTGAGAAATGACATGCCACAGCCAAGGCAGAATATCACGTTAGAATGACTATGCCGCTTTGTTTTAGTGACAATAAGTTTTTACAGTTAGGTTAGATGTCTTCATGTAGTTCTGTCTTGCAGTACTTAACCATGTCCTCTATTAAACAACTTCACAAATATTATCTTTGTTTGCTAACATGTGTCATCTTTTGATATCCTACATTTCAGCAGTAGCACCTGCAAAACCCTGAAAGCAAATGAGATTGTGAAGGTAAATATTAACAGTTCTGATTCAGGTGTTAGGTTTCTCAAATCTTCATGCAGGTGATATTCTGTGTTGAACTACTTTGTGCAGTAAGGCAGGGATAACTGATTGGCTAAAAATATCTCTGTATTATAAAATATAGACATCTGTGGCATGTCTAAGTATACGGGAAAATGCAATACTAACATTTTCATGAGGAGAAAAAAAGCCTGCAACACTTTTCTTGATATTCTTGTGATTTTCAGTTATTTATTTGGAAATAGCACCTTTAGTACTGTCAGTGCTAATAGTACCTCTGAAAAGTAGAACTCTGAATTCACCCTGAATTCACTGAAAATATAGGACCTCTTGGCAACATGGAACTTGTATATTTAGGAAACAAGAAAACAAGTACAGTTGTCAATGTAAAAATGCTATGAAAGAAAACAGAATTTTTTTCTACTTCACTGTAGTCTGTAGTTACAAAGTATAGATCATATATAAAAGACCATCTTATTTGTTTTAATTCTACCATGTCCTTTTCTCTCACCTCTGAATAGTGCTTCAGCTTTAAATTTTTAGAAGGCTTGCTCAGAAGATATAATTTCATCACCAGCACTGCTCTTTGTGTACATCCTACTAACAAAGAAATGCTTTCATCCACACAGATGACAACACACTTTATTCTCCTGTGTTATAAATTCAATACATAAATTCAATAAATTCCAAGTCTACAAGTAGTCATAAATTAGATGCACATTTTAGTGTTTATATAGGGAGACTGTTGCATTTAAAGAATGAGATTAACCCGAGTGGTCACAGAAAACTGAATAGTAAATCCCATGCTCCCAGTAAAGGCCTAAATCTTAAGACATGAAAATTGTGGTCTGCCCAAAGCAAGGCTGTATTTCTCAGAAGGTAAGAAATAATATTGCATGGTTTTGGGTAAAATGTTAGGTGTTTATAACTGTAAATTACCCTAGTGAGCTATTCAGTAGATTCTCCCTCTAAGTTCACATTTTTATCTGTACAGAGTACTCAAAACTTCTAAATGCAAAAAGGCAAACCTAAATATGTTATTGTAAACAAAAAGAACATGCCAATACAGGGTTCTGCCAAAGGGACCTATTTAGTAAAGTAGATCTGTATTTATATGCAAAGAGAACATTTTAAAAATGAAACTTTTCTATAAAAGTGAGAATAAACTGAAAGGGAACTTATGGTTTATATAGTTAGGATTTTATTCTTAAGAATTAGATATGAAATAAGATTTACAGGACCCCTACTCTATTAAATGAAAGAGAACTTATTGCAAATCTATTTATATAATAGATTTCAGGAGCACAGAAAATTAGATGTCCCTAACTGTTAGTTACTATTAGTTGTCATCTTGGATGTTCTGGCCAGAAAATCTCTATAATACATCAAAAATAATTGTCGTACTGATAGACCCAGTTTAAACAATTGTTCATTGTTTTGAACATACCCTCATCACCTGCTAGTCATGTGGAAAGTTTTTTGTATGAAAGCACAGATAGATTAATTTGGGTTGTTGAACTTAATTATAACTACATTATTTGATTAATAAAAGGAAACATTTGATCATAATTTTTAGAAGAATGATAAAAAGTTAATTGGTAAATAGTCAATATGCTATTTTAGTAGTCACTGAAATGAGACTGACAGGCCTTTAGTTTCCAGGGTCATCCTTCTTGCTCTTGAAAACTGGGACAACATTCACCAGCTTGCAGTCAGCTGGGACCTCTTCAGTTTCCCAAGACCATTCAAAAATCATTGAGAGAGGCCTTGCGATGACATCAGCCAGCTCTCTGAGGATTCTGGGATGAATCCCATCAGACCCCATTGATTTATAGGGATCCAGCTGGCACAGCAGATCCCACACAGTTTCAGGGTCAAGTGGGAGTTGATAATTCTTGCAGTCATGGTCCTCCGGCTCAGGGCACTGAGACACCCTTGGTCTGTCATCTATGTTGAAGACGGAGGCAAAGAAAGCATTAAACACCTCTGCTTTGTCTCTGTCTCTGTTTGTGAGGTGACCATCCTCATCCTGTAACTGGGTAATGTTATTTCTGCACTGCATTTTACCATTAACCTACTTTCAAAAAATTCTTTTTATTGTCCCTTCCCAGTACTGGCCAGCTTCATCTCCAGTTGAGCTTTGGTCACAATATCTTGATTACAATGGTGGATAATCACCTGTGCAAGTGATATCAGGCCTAGAGGGAGGATTTTTTTTTTCAATAGGAAGGGAATGAATTCAGAAAGAAAAGTCTTCAGTGCTTGGTTAACCTGATCACAGACAAATAACACATGAAAGACAAGTAAAGTTGCATGGTGCTGAGCCATAGGAAAAGCCAAGTGAAGGTGGTATTAAGTTGTGTTTGTTTTCAGTTTTTCAAATAAATATGAACCACAGCAAAAGATGTAAGCTTGGGTTATTTCTATCATATGTAGTCTACATTTCTTAGCAATTAGAAAAAAATCAACTGCTTAGAGCAATTTAGAGGTTCTGACACTGGTTCCTAGTTCCACAGTTAACTTGATCATACTTCTGGCAACCTGACGTGGTCAAGTGCAAACATATGTTCCACAGCAGTGGGATGCAGTTCAAAACTGCTTGGACACATCAGTGTGAGGCTCTGCCCAACCTATTTAGCTGTGGTGAGAAAAATTCAATATTTTATTAAAGCCACATGGTTTTAGTTATTATGTAAAGAGTTTGTATTTGAAAGAATAAATTGATTGTCTTAACAAGTGAACCAGATATGGAAAGGAGCTTTATTAGAATCTGATTCATGAAATTTCACTACCCGGTATGGCAAATGCTGTTGGGTCATATATGCAACCAGAGCTAAATACTCTTTGTGTTAAGTGTACTTATGTGTGTTTAGCTTCTGAGCTGTCACTTAGGACAAAACCCACTTGGAAAGTAACATGAGGTTGTTCCCAGCAACCATTGGATCACAAATGACTCTGTAAATAACTTATTTACTTTTGTTTTCTAATAATTGAGGAATAAAACATTTCTAAGTGCATATGAAAAGGGATATTTTGATTGCATGAACATAATTTTCCTTTTTTGGTATACTTAAGTCTAGGTAACTAAGATATTTGATGTTGATGGGACTGCTTGTATGCAGCTTTACTTTGGGGTATAAATCTTGGTAGAAGCTGCCCCTTATTGTCTTAGATAACGAGTCTCATAAACTACAGACATAATGGGCTAGAAGGAAATAACTTTCTTGTAGCAATTTCTGATTGCCACCAACCTCTTCTGCCATATCTCCCGTTCCCTTCACTGGATATTATAACATACTATGTTCAGCTGCGCATCATCTACCTGGCTCACATCCTCAAGTCCTGTCAAGTACTGACCTTTCTTCAAACCTCTGGAACTAGACTATCAAAGTTGTTACTGATTACTTTCGTATCTTGTGGCTGATGAACACTGCTGACAGAGCAGTACTGACTGTTTAAATACTGAATAAATACAGAAAAAAATATTGGCACTTCTGAAGGCAGTGCCTATAAACGGAGGAGTAGAAATGTGAGATCAACACTGACAAATGTGTGGTGATGCAGGCATCAGTGGAAAGGAGAGTTTTAAGAAGGAGTATAAAATAGAACACGAAAATAGTTTTGTATGTATTTACAGAGATCCCAAACCGGCTTTACTGTGCTGAAAGATGATAAGAACTGATCTTGTAAGAATAAAGGAGACAAGATAAGAGGAGGTAAGGGCAATCATGGTCTTGATGGAAGTTTTTATATTGTTTATATAAATAGCTCTTTCTCATGAGAAAAAGGAGAAGGAGATGGAAGGATACAGAGATGTGAAAAGAACAGAAAAACAGATTACGGAAATTATCTTTGAATTAGCATTTTTCTTCTTTGCTTTTGAGCAACACAAGACTATTTGTCATGGATAAAGAAAGGCCATTGACATGATTTAAAAAGTTATTCTTCACACAACTGTATCCTCTGGGTGTGTATCCCTGAATTCCCTGGGGTTCTTTGCGAAGTTCTTACTGTCTCCGGAAATACTGTCTGATACTTGTTCTCAAAAAAAGGTCTTTCTAGGTCAGAATTAGCTTAACAATAGTTCTTCTAGACCTCTTCTTAAGTAGACTATCCTATCATGTGACCAACTCTATAAAGGCATATGAATGTAAAAGGAAACTGATACAGTTTTAAATAATTTAAATGTATCTTCTTACTTTAGGCAGCACATACAATAATATTCTCTCTCTCTCTTTTTCTGTAGATATGAAAATAAAGATAAAATTCGCTTTCATATCTCAGTTTTCTAAACAATACTGAACATGCATTAGTCAAGCTACCCTGAAAACAATATTTCACACATAGTATGAGACTTATTTAGTAGGATCTTCCACTTCTATGAGCTTACATTCCAGTGGCTTTGACAAGAGGGTCTTTGTGGCAGCATTCTTAGTTTCCAAGTCTTCTTTGAGATAGACAACTTATTTTGTATACCAAACATTTTACTTTGTATGTCAAATATTTTATTTTGTCATCAATTATTAGAGGTATCTCCTCAGATTCTAATTTCACTTTTTCGGTACTCAGCATTCCCATCTTCCTAACAAAACCTCCTGTTGTTGTTGGAAGAAGTCAGTACTTTTGTAGTTTTATTTTACTGAAATTCACTATAGCCTATATCTCACTGGCTAACTTCCCAGACAGCAGCAGGATCTTATAGGCTGAAGTAGTATTTTGCCTTTCCTCTAGACATGTGCTCTGTGTGACTTGAAATAATTCATCGAATTTACGCAAGCAGTAGGCAGGTATTTCAAATGCTGAGATGGGCAAAAAAGAAACTTTGGTTTCCATTTGATGGTGTTTCTGAAAAGCCACCTTCCTGCAATCATTGAAGAAGAAAGAACAGTTACTTTTCCATTGAGATGCATCCTGTAACTTACTTCCAGCTCTACTTTGGAAAAGAAGTAAAAGAAAACTCAACATCACACTTGCAATTTTTACTACAGGACAAGAGTGACTAATGGCACAAACACAGTAATGATAGGCATTACTATTAAGAAACCCTTATATAAAGTATTTAATCTGAAGAGTGGTTTGTATTGACATATACTACCTCTCGATCTCAGGAGCCAGTACTGATGACAGCTTTAAGTAATAAATCTCACATTTCATCAATTCAGTTCTGTTTTCAGTGTTGGAACTAACTAGTTTTATTCACAAGTGAATTTACATTGTATTTTCTAGACGCTAGAAAGTCCACTGTTTAATCTGATCAGCATGTCTGGTTTTCCCCTAGGTTTAGATATTGATTTAGATATTTTGAAATACTTGCAGCCTCTTCTGGCATCAATGGAGTTGCAGGCTGTAAAATAGCTTTGATATATTTCCAACTCATTGTCTATTTGATTCTTTCATTTTTTGAAAAGGGAAAATTTCTGGCATAACTTATGTGGACCTACTGTAACAAGTATATGCATATGACAAATATATGATCGAAGGCATTTTATTATAAAATATCACCATAGGGATATCACAAGAGATATCCATCAGTCCAGTCCCCATAATTATAATTTCTTGAAGCATTTCAAAAGAACAAAATCTAACAATCAGGTGATTTACATTTGATATTAGAATATGCTGCATAAAAAGATAATTAAATGGTAGAAATCTCATTTGTTAGTTTTATGTTTCCACTAGTTTCTTGTTGTTCTTTTATTCTACACTATGTTTTACTATTCTACCTTGTCAAAAATAAATAGGGAGATAAAAATGATATTCAAAGACACTCATGCAGTGCTTGAATATAGTGAACTCTTTAAAAATGTTAAATGTTCTAATGCTTAATTCTTAAGCAATTACTCCGATAAGACTGTTAATGAGACTCATTTGACAGATTAATTAAAGAAACGTACTTGTTATATAATCCCTATTTCATCAGAGCTTGAATGCTGACAGAAATTTAACCCTACAAGGTACTATAAAGACTGACTATGAAAATGTTGGTAAGGATATGTAGTGGTTTGGACTTTGTTTTCCCCCAGAGGCTAAGAAAAGTGGTAGACCCCAAGGGGGTGGAAACCCCTGGAAGTTTTGAAGTTCTACCCAATGGGTGCTCCTGCAAAAATGTCAACATCCCACAAGCTCACCGGAAGAGATGAGTTGTAGTTTTGGTAGGAGAGGTAACCATGTTGTAGAGCCACAAGGAAGGGGCTCTGAGCCCCTTGTGGCCTCTGGGGCCCCCCAGCCCCAGTTGGGGGCTACAGGGACGTGGAACAGTGTTAAGCTGGACTATGTGTCTGTAGCTATGAACTGGGGGATGGTTCTTCACTGTGAGCAGAGCAGCAGCAGTGGCGGCAGAAGCAACACTGGCCGGAGAAGGTGGCAGAGAACCAGAAAAGATAAGATGCGGCAGAGACGTTACAGCCAAGCAGGAGAGATACAGTGTTGTCCGAAGAAAGAGAGCTAGCAGCAGAGAGACAGAGTTTGAGATTCTCCAAAATCCTAATTCCCTAGTCCTAGCCCCCTTCCACATCTCAACCTAATGTGAGATGGGTTTTCCAGACAAAAACACAGCCAGACTCAGAATGGGGGAAAGGGAATATATTACAATGACTATACAAATAAATATTATAATACATTATACACACGATCACAACTATCTCTACCACGACATATAGTATTTACAATGGATCAGATCTCTTCTCCCCTCCAAATAAAAGTCCAGGAGGGAAAGAAGGACAGATCCCTTTCAGTCTCTGAACAGCAGCATCTTCTAAGGCAGCAGTCTGTCTTCTTCACATGCATGCAGCAGCTGATAGCTGGATTTCTGCCAGCACTCACGAGGGAGATATCCAAGCTCCCTCGGCCCCCTTGATGCAGGCAAAGGGGTCTTCCATGGTCTACGTCACCCCAGACCCTGTGGCCCAGAGAGGTTATGGAGCCTTCATCCTTGCAGGTACTCAAAACTGGACTGAACATGGTCTGGGGAAACCTGCTCTAGCTGACCCTGCTAGAGGAAGGGGATTGGACAAGATGATCTCCAGAAGTCCTTTCCAATATTGACCATTCAGTGATTCACTGATTCTACATGTTGATCTATCTTACACTTTGAGTTACTTCCGATATTTTTTCAAATTCTTTGAGAAGTGTCTTCTGGCATTATGACTGGTGTGGGAGGAAGTTTAAAACAGGGAAAATGCTCTGGTAGCAACCTTCACTTGCTTGTTTAGACTAACGAGTATTTTGTTCATTTTTTCCTTTCTCTATAATTTCCAGCTTGTGAGGAAAAAAAAAATGCAATTTGGTGTATTTTGATTGCAGAAATTTACTAAGATTTCCTTTAACTCTGATATGCCTATAGGAATACTAGAAAAAGTGGTTAAAATATATCCATTAGGACTAAATGCATAGGTTTTAAATACTAAGGGTAGAGACATATCTTTATCTAAAGTTGCTTATGATTTCTTGTTTTGCCCAAAGAAGTTGTTTAATCTGTGCTAGAAATATTTTGAATACATACAGTATTGATTCATACAATGTAAGATCTTGTTATCTGGATGTATGGTGAATTCAAGTATAGGGATGAAAGTGAAGGCTATTAATATTTGTGTATGTATCTTTCTATCTGTGTCTATGTGTATGCTTCATAACAAAAAATAAGAAACAATATGATTTGTATTTTAATGCCTAAAAATATTTAAGGTTATATTTTGCAGCACAACAGAAAGTTGCATCTAGGCTAGTGATGAGCAGAAGTTCATCTTTTTGTTTAAAAGAACCACTGAGACAGTTGAAATATAACTATTTTAGCCAATAAAAAATGAAAATATGATCATAGCAGTACTTGAAAAGTTAGTTTATGATTTAAGCAATACTTCCATGATACCAACAAGTTAATAACTCATTACTGTTGGAAATCAT